>NC_073270.2:7325000-7950000 GCF_029289425.2 Pan paniscus | reverse complement strand
CAAAGACTACTCTAACTTCCAGGTGCATTAAATGTTGTCCATATAGAGCTGAAAAGTAGTTGATTTTTCCTAAATGGAACTTAAAAACTGAGAAGAACCAACGGACTGCTAACATCTCATATAACTAATAAACTATGAAATATTATTTGTCGTTTCTGAGCTTATGTGGTGGCCCTTCTTTATCATTCCTCTGGGAAAATGAGGGTTATTTGATTCTCAAATTTTCTCTAAGGCAAGTTCAGTCCTCATCAGATTAGTGTGAAAGCAAGAGAGCCTTCTGCTCAATGAGACCAGTTCTCTTCCAAAACACATGCATACACACACAGCCACGATCCTCTAGCACTGGAAATATTGCAAACAAAAAAATTCCAGGTAGAATAAAAATGAATAAACTGTAGTTTGCTTAAATAAGCTATTTTTTCTCACTCTCCCCATACAGATATGCAAGGGCCAGTGCTTATTTCTAGGGTGAATGTTTTTTCAAGGTATTTAGGTGGTGAGAGGCTGAAACAAGGTAAGCTAGGCCTGAGTGAGATGTTTAAAACAAGAGTTGTGGGTCGAGCCTTAGAAATCACTTGACCTTAGGACATAGAAGCATCAATGTTGTTTATATCAAACCTAAAACCAAGACATAGAAGAGTAAAGAATCTTTAATAGAGGAGTTTCATATAAGCCTGAGAATAGTGACACATGCACTGTTGAGTGCTGTACTCTGTACTTGTTCCGTCTCAAATTCACCAATTCACAGTATCTGATATAGAAAATCATTCTTAAATAATGTCAAGCTACATTATAGAGACTTTCATAAATGCAGTTTTGTTAATTTTTAAGTACTAGTAATAATTAAATTTAAATAACTAAACATTGCCTAGTAATTACCCTAATTTAGGTAAGAGTAGTTACTAATTATTCTAACATGTAAAATGGTACCTCAAAGCATGTGAGTGTGCTTGAGAACTGTTTGTTCTCTTTTCCTGGTTTATTAACTCTTGGAGTGTGTTTCATTCATTCTTTCAATTAATAAAAAGTTAATAGAAAGTCAATCTCTTACTACATATTAGAGGCAGAAAGACAAAAAAATGACCTTTCTAAGCTTTTATTTAATATTCCTCATTAGTACATGGTAATTTAACATATTTCAAAGCTCAATTGTTAGACATTTAAAATGAGAATCATTTGAATCTATGAGGTTGGTGACAGCTTTCAAATGGAGCAGTAGAGTCTGAGGCATGGAGTGAAAGTAAACATATGGCGAGGGTTTCACTCTTGGCTCCTGGTCCCTAAGTCTATTCCACTTCTGTGTATCGACAATTTGAAACCAATCAACCAGTTTAGATGTATCTGAGACATCCCTACACTGTTATACATTCATGCATTCATTTATTCAACAAATATTTGTAAAGTACCTATCATGATTCTGTCACTAGTTAGACAATGAGGATTTTAAAAAGAATCAGTATTCGTAAAGTCTGCATGGGTGTATATAGAGTGACAGGGTGTGCAGACAGGTAAGCCCTGCCCATAGTATGACATATACAGAGGCATTTAGGAGCTCACAAAGGTAGCTATAGCTCTCTGAATTAACTACAGGAACCACCTATGATCTGCAGCTGTGTATTCCCTGTGACCTGTGCTCCTTCATCTCTAGCTTACCATTCACTCAGTTGGAGAGGTTTGTGGGGATGAACGAGATAGAAACCACTTTTTTATTATTTATTTTGACTCATAAATGAGACAGGAGAACAACGGCAATACCAGGAGGGCCCAACCCTTCTAAGTAACATATTGGGAGTTGGCTTTCCACTTGGCCTACCCTAACAGAACTCTTCATGGGTGAATTCTGAGACCTGATCTCTCCTCAACCTTAATCTCTGAAAAGCAATCAGTCCTGTTCCTGCATGAGACATTATACTAGGGAATAAAAGACCAGCACATCCCTGGCAGGGAATCAGGAATTAGAAAATAACCCCTAAGAGTCCAAGGTCATACCATCAAGTCAACTGATAGGTCCTTCAGGGTGGAAAGCACTGCAGGTAATGGCCTGCCTGCAGGTAGGAACGGCCTTTGAGAAGGACTGAATTCTTTGCAACTGTTGGAAAATCTGTACACACCAAGTATGTGCTTATCTCCCAAGGGGAAAGCACACCACTACTGAACTAGAATACAACTTCTATTCCCTATCACTATTCATAGCTTCTACCATAAGAGCTCTGTAATTCAGGAACTCTTTGACTTGGAACAGATAAAATTTACGGGAAACATTTTCAAAGCCAAAATGAATTGTGATAGATATTTTGTTGGCTAGTGAGAGGGAAAAGTCTTTTAAAAATAAATGGCCTACGGAATATTTTTTCACAGTAATCAGTTGCATAAGTTAAATAGAGTTTAATGTTATTTTTTAAACTTAAATAATAAAATGATCTGTCACATGGAGAATTTCTTCAGAAGATACATTGATGCAGAGGCTTTTAGTTTGCCTTCAAATTTATTGATAAAAACATGACTTTAAAAAAATCTAAAGAAAAATGCTACCATTTATTTACATGAGAAAAGTGGCCTCATCCAATTTGTTCTCGGAAAAATTTTTCATCTGTTAAATTGGAAATTTGAGTTATCTCTCTTTGCAGTGGGAAGGCACACAGACTTTCAGAGCTGGTTAAAAATAATAGATCAATGGCAATTTGTGATTTTTATGATGATAAAGAGCATGCAAATGAATACAAACAGTGAGCTGAGGGGAAAAGCAAATGTAGTTTTTACCAGACTGCAAACATATATTTCACTTAACTCATCAACAAAGCGTGTAAGTGATGACCCAAAGCATAAAGGTTGGGAAGTGAAGGACTGAGAAAGATTAGGACGTGAAGTAGTAAAGCATGAAGGGCCTGCTTCATGTTGTTGACCTCTGGAGAGTTTGGAGTGGTGGTAATGAGTACTCTTGACTCCATGGTGTTAGTATAAATAATCCCCTGGGCTCAAGTACCAGCCATTTAAATAAATTCAGGAGACAGCAGAAGTGATGTTTATGGGCTAGAAGCCTGAGCTCCTTTTTTAAACAATCATGGATACACAGATCACAAATGGAAATCTGACAAAATGGGAAGAAAACAAGAGAAAACGGCATGGGCTAAATGAGAGAATGGGTTAGAAATCTTGGAATCTAGTTCTCAGAAAGAAAACAACTTTATTCTTTTGTTACTAAATTGACAAGTCTTACCTTTAAAAGTCTGTATGTTATTGTTTACTTGAGGTTGTCAAAAATCCATTTCTTTGTAACACACTTTTATTTTTCAGTTATAATCAATTTTCATTTATCTATGTAAATAATTGGAAATTTTGTTTAAAACTTGTTCTACTGAAGCAAATTTATAAAACAATTTACCTTTTAAATATTAAAAATATGTTTATTATATTTTATTAAATGCTACAGAATAATTGATAGTGTAAGATAAGAGCGTGAAAATATCCTTCATATCAAGAGTGACTAAGACAAGACTTTAACCATACTGTTGTTAATTTCCTAAGTGAATAGATTAAAAGGAGACCGATGGAAACAAATGAGAAGAAGACTTGAATGAGAGCTAATGCCTCTGAAGAAGCATGACAAATTTCCAGGAAACTATAAAAATACATTCATTTGTGCATACTAAGAAGGAGGACACAAGGTTTTTTTATCCTCATTAATCTGTATCTGTAATTTGGGGCATCATTCTTGACATTGGTTTAATGCAAATTATAGTTATTGGCCTCTAAATTCTAATCAGAATGTTTGTGTTCTTTTCATACACAAGCTCCGAAATATATTCTGAGCCCTAATTGAAAGGCATATTTGAACTGAGTAAGTCACCTGCACAACTTGAGGTCTGAGAGCTGAGGTAACTAATGCTCCAATTTCCATCAGATTTGGTCTCAACTCCCTTTCTATATGTCTAGTTTTTCAACATCTCTGTTTTCTATCAGTTCAAATTCAATAAAACTAGAATTTAAATCAATGTCTTCTCTTCCACCACAGAGCTTGACCCAGGGACTCTTCTGTTTCTTGCTAACCCTGCCCTCTTGTAACTAGTAGCAATACACACACACACAAACACACATGCACGTGCAAACACACAAATATTCTGTTAAATTCCATTTATGCTTCCTTTGTTATATCTTCTATATTGAACTTTGTAACCTGTTCTCTATGCCATCGCTCTGTTGTTAACAGCCACATGGCTGCTTTCTTTGTCTCTTCTCTCTCCGGCTCGCTGTGAGATTCTCTTAGTAAATTATTCTTTCTACATCACTTGAGATATACCATTCTTGTGATCTGATAATTTAGTAGTTCTCCATTTACAAAGCTTCAACGCCTTTAACTCGGTTTTCCCGCTAATTACTAATGAATAATAATTAATAATAGGGTTATGCCTCCTTCTTATTCAACTCTCTGCTCTAGATTGCTGATACTTTCCTTTCCAAGACTTTTGTGTGTTCCCTCCTTTATGCCATGGCTTTAGCTATAACTCTGGCTGAAGTGCCTGGGCCACCATCTCTACTGGATTGAAATCCAGGCCATCTTCCACTATTCCCTACTCTTTGGAGTTCTACTCTGGTCACCCAGGCTGGTCTGCCTTCTCAAGACTCGGTTAATATTTTATCTGTGTCTTGTCTATGGGACGAATCACATATTTCCCTATGTTATGTTTGTGAATGTTCTTTATCATCCTTTCTCTCTAACTAGATAGTAAGATTAGATCCTGCCTTACTCATTCACTTTTGAAACTCCTCCCTCCCATCACCTCATATGCAGTGTTTTGCACATAGTAGGAACACAGTAAATATTTGTTCGACAAAGAACAAGCAGCTCCACATAAAGCCTAGAGCTTGAAGACCTTTTATAAATTTCCTGTTACAGACTGGCCACCAAAAATTTGACTCCTGCTGGTAAGATTTTAAATAATCACACGATAAAGTTTCCCATTCATTCCAAATTACCTTATTGTTCACTCGAAATATAAATGAAACAAGAGTAAACACAGGTACTAATGTTTCCATGATAGAAAATTAATAGGGCTCAGTCTAGCAGATGTGACTAAAAGCAATGTTTTAAAGTGGGAATATCAAAATTCACAGTGTGATTGAAATCTACCAAAATAAAAAATGATCTAATTTTCCTCAAAATATTAAAATGAATCTCAAATGTAAAGAAGAAATTTTATGTTTGGATAAATGCATATAATTAAATCTGCATTTAAAACTCCATTTTAAGTGGGCCATACCTGAGAAACTGTACTGAGTTAATTAAGTTTAAACTGCATATTTATTTAGTCATATAAACACTATTTTTATAAAATATAAACTTATGGACCAGTTTTTGAAATTTATGATTATAGAAAGGGTGAGTTTATAGATGTTCTTGTTTATATTCAAATAAAACATGAATTGCTTCACTAGATTATTAACTATGCTGCCTTTACAATACTAGAACCGTATTTTCAGTTATCAGATTGAAGCTTCTGTTCTTTTTGGGAATTAGAAGGATTTCAAAATGTGTATTTGGACAGTGCTGTAATTTATACCAGTTTTCCTTTTATTTTCAAAACCACAGTTAAATAGCAATCCAGTTTGAACCACTTTTAAAGAAAAAAAAGTCCAGAAAAATAAAATTGCCGTCTAAGATTTTCTGAAGACTTGATGTAGGTTCAAAGGTTAACTTAAGAGTCAAACTTCCATTAAGCTGACAGCCTAACAAATCTGTCTTCCATGTGGTGACAAGCAGCTCAGTGTAGTTTGCCAACCCCATCTCTGATTATCTCTCATCGTAGCTGCTTTCTATTTCTAATATCTTAATTTTGGATAAATGGCCCAGAAGGGAATGCTGCTTCCATCTTTAGAAAGATATTCATAACTGAGGGTTTAAATCTGCATATGTTAATTGTGGTAAAAGCTATACTAATAGGAAATGACTAATTTAGAGCTTTTTTTTTTTGCCTCCAGAGAAAAATGAACACCTAGATTTCAATCTTGATGCCACCACTTATTTGCTGTGTACTATTTAGCAAGTCACCTTACATTTCTGCAGTACTATAAAATACAGATAATAATGGTTCTTCCCACATAGAATGTGGTAACAGCTATATGAAAAAAAAAAAATATGTACCAAGCATACAGCCCAGATTTTAAACCACAGTAAGAACTCAGTCAATTTTACTTGCCATTACTGGTATATTTGTTGTAATGTTGTTGTTGTTGTGTTATTTTCATTGTTGTTGTGTGGTCCAACTCCTTGATTTTACAAAAGATTAAACAGTCATAGAAGTGTCTAGTAGTTATAGCTTAACAGCTAAGAAGATCTTTTATGGTGTAATGCTGCTTGAGTTTGAATTCCAGCCTCTCTGGCTATCAGCTGTGTGGCCTTGATTAACTTATTTAGTATTATCACTCCAGTTTCCCAATTGTTAAGACAGGCATAATAGTAGTTACCGTCTATTAGCACTGTCAGGCAGATGAAATGGGTTAATATTGATAAAGCAAACAGAATAGTGTAAGTGTTCAATCACTACTGGCTATTATTAAGAAAATATCATTATATTACCACCACCACCACTGTTATTATTAACAGATCTACACTGCATATTGGAGTAGTGGTTAGCATACTAGCTAACATATAAGTTCTCAATAGGCTATCTAAAGGTGACCAGAAAGGAAAAGGGCCATTCTTACTGTAGCACAAAGGCATAGTCACAATGATCTAAACTTTCATTTAAGTTCTTATATTTTAAAAAAACCCAGGTCTTTGTCCATGTGCTCTAGAAAGAAGGAAAACCTCATCCTCATCCTCTCCTCTATGCTGAGTCCATTGGAATCCTATGGTGTTTTGCATTTCTTCACTTGCAGGGGCTTCTATCTTGCAACAGGCTGACACTCACCCGCTCAGCCAGTCCTCTCCCAGCACTCAAGGCTGTGTGTGCATCCTCACTTACGAAACGAGCTGACTTTTGGAGTTCTTCCTGATAAGAAACTGCTGTACTGAGATTAGGAGCATCAGAAAATGAAAATAAGAGATACCATAACAAAGAAAGGATCAAAATCGGATCACTGTTTATTGTTGGCCAAAGGCTTTGTCAGTGGCTGGAAGTTTGCCTTTCAGTCCACATAGACCGTGAAGAGCATCATCTGTGCATTTGAAGTCTGGAAAGGAAAAATGAAAGAAGACCATTGATGGGATTTTTTTCTATTTCCTTCTTTTCAAAAGCGGTGTCATACCTATTACGCAAATTGAGAGATAAGTTCAATAGCCTGGATGTGCATCTGATGTGTAAATTTAGTTAATATTCAAAAGAAACTTCTGAAAAATTAAGAGAGAGAAAAAAACTTGAACATATCCAGAGAAACAATGCATTAACTGTAGGAAACACAAATTTGAATAATAGTATATTTCTTATATAAAATCATGGAGCCCAGAAAGAAGTGATACAATATTTTTCAAGTGCTGAAAGTGTTACCAGAAAGGTGTCACAATCCATACCCCAAGGCAGGGTTTTCGGATCTTGCTCAAGAAAGAATTTGAGATGAATTCATAGAGTAAAGTGAAAGCAAATTTATTAAGTAACGAAATAAGGAGTGGCTACTCCATAGGCCGAGCAGCAGCTTGAGCTGCTCAACCAAGGATACTTGTTACTTCCTGATTATATGCTAAACAAGGGGTGGATTATTCATGAGATTTTTGGGAAAGGAGTGGTCAATTCCCAGAACCGAGGGTACCTCCCCTTTATAGACCATATAGAGTAACTTCCTGAAGTTGCCATGGCACTTGTAAACTGTCATGGTGCTGGTGGGAGTGTCTTTTAGCATGCTAATGCATTATAATTACCATATAAAGAGCAGTGAGACAACCAGAGGTCACTCTTATCACTCTCTTGGTTTTGGTTGGTTTTAGCCGGCTTCTTTACTGCAGGCTGTTTTATCAGTAAGGTCTTTATGACTTGGATCTCATGCTGACCTCCTATCTCTTCCTGTGATTAGAATGCCTAACCTCCTGGGAATGCAGCCCAGTAGATCTCAGCTTCATTTTACTCAGACCCTACACAAAATGGAGCCACTCTGGTTTAAATGCCTCTGATAAAAGGAAAGAACTATCAGTCATGGATTCCATAATCATTGCAATCATTCTTCAGAAATTAAGGGAAATTTGTTTTAAAAACATTCTCAGGTGAAGGAAAATTTTTTTAAAAAAATTGTCACTAGAAACATATTCTTAATGACTGGTTAATAGAAGGTTTTCAAGAAGAAAGAGCAGTAGAATGAATAGGAACCTGGGCATATACAATACACTATGCTTCTGTTCATGAGTTTTACAAATCATATTTGATGACTGAATCAAAATCTGTAAAGCCCATTTGATACTCAAGACAATAATGTTTCAAATAGGGAAAGTAAAGAGAACTAAATACAAGAGAGGTTCTCACACTTTACTTGAAGTGGTAAAATGTTGGTTATCAGTAGACTGTGATAAGCCATATGTGCGTGTTGCAATTTGCAGAGTAAACTCTAAGACAGCTATACAAAGATATAAACTCAAACTGGAAAATACTATAAGTAAAAATGAAATCCTGAAAAATGTTTAACCCACAGGAAGGCAACAATTAAGAGTAGAAGAACAATTCTAAATGTGAAGCCACCAAATAACAGCTTCAAAATACATGAATCAAAAACTGGTATAGCTAAAAAATAGACAAATTAACAGTTATAACTGAGGATTTCAACCTCTTATTTTCAGCAAGTGGTAGAAATACTAGACAAAAAAAAATCAGTAAGAATATAGAAGACATGAACAACAAAATCAACCAACAAGATCTAATAAAGGTATAACAAAAGCAAAATGCACATTTTCACAATGCACAATATTCACCAAGACAGTTCATATCCTGGATCATAGATTATACCTCAAAACATTAAAATAAATTGAAATCATACAATGTTTTGGTTCAACAGTAAATACCAGAAACACCACAGAAACATTTATAGACAGAAATTGAATTGCATACTTCTAAATAACCCATGGATCAGAGAGGAAGCCTCAAAAAATTAAAAATATATAGAAATAAAGTAACAGAAAAATAAAACATAAAAAAAGTGGGATGCTGTTAATACAGTTCTGTGAGGCAAATTTATAGCACTAGACATTTATATTAACAAAGAGAAAAAATTTCAAATCATTAATCTATGTTTCTACATTAAGAAACTAGTGAAAGAAAAAAATTATACCCAAAGCAGCGTAAGGAAGGAAAATAATGAATATAAATACAGAAATTAAAGAAATTGAAAATAAGGAAAATAATAGAAAAGTGAAATCAAAGATAGTTATTTTAAAAATTAGTAAAATTGATAAAACTCTATAAGGACTGCAAAAATAAAGTGAGAAAAGACACACACACAACTAATATTAGAAATGAAATAACAGTTATCATTGAAAGCTCTGTCAGCATCTGTAGTGATCCTGTAGCTATTAAAGCACATTAGAAGACTATAAGAAACTTTGCCCTGATAAATTTGTCAACTTAAAAGAAATTGGTGGCCGGGTGTGGTGGCTCATGCCTGTAATCCTAACACTTTGGGAGGCTGAGGCTGGTGGATAACTTGAAATCAGGAGATTGAGACCAGACTGACCAACATGGCGAAACCCCATCTCTACTAAAAATACCAAAATTAGCTGGGCATGGTGGCGGGCACCTGTAATCCCAGCTACTCGGGAGGCTGAGGCAGGAGAATCACTTGAACCCAGGAGGTGGGGGTTGCAGTGAGCCAAGATTGCACCACTTCACTCCAGCCTGGGCAAAAGAGCAAAATTCCATCTAAAAAAAAAAAAAAAAAAAAAAAAAAAAAAGAATTGGTCAATTCTTCAAAAAACCACCAAGTATTAAAATGTAACCAAAACACAAAACAGAGTAAATCATCTTAATACTATTACAACTATTAAATCAGTTGAATTTCTTTTTTAAAATCTCCTGAACAAAATCTTCAGTGCCAGGTGGAAAGTGCTACCATTCACAGGAAAATGTTACCATTAAAAAATTATCACCAATTTTATGCAATCTCCTCTAGAAAATAAAAGAAAAACCATCTTTCAAATTTTATAAGGCCAGTATCACTCAAGTTGCTATGTCAACCAGACAAAAATTGTAGCAAAAAGAAAACAAAACAAAATGAAACACTACAGACCAATATCTCCCATGAATATGGCTGTGAAAATTCTCAACAAAGAAACAGCAAATTAAACTCAACAATGTTTAAAAAGAATTACACTCCATGACCAAGTAAACTTTATTTTAGGTATTCAAGGTTGTTTCAACATCCCTTCAAAATCCAGTGTAGTTCATCATGTGAATACACTAACAAGCAAAAAGCATATGAGATTATGTCAGTTGACACAGAAAACACATTTGGCAAGATTTAAGAGTTTTATTGTGAACACTCATTCACAATAAAAATTCTCAGCAAAATAGGAATAAGAAGGAAATGCCTCAATTTGAAAAAAAAAAATCTGTAAAACAACCTGTAGCTTAATACTCAAATGTTTACTGGTGAAAGGCTAAATGCTTTCCCCATAAGATCAAGAATAAGATAAGAATGTCAGCTCTCCTCTTTTGCTCTAACCTCTGTTACTCTTACTAGTACTGGAAGTTCTAGCCAGTGCAATAAGGTAAGAAAAAGAAATGAAACCATACAGATGGAAAAGGAAGAAAGAAACCCATTCCTGTTTACAAATGACATAATTATTTACATATAAAATCAGAAAGAATCTACACTTTTCTAGAACTAATAATTGAACTTCAGCAAGATTACAGGATATAGAATAAATACCCAAAAATCAATCTTATTTCTGTATACTAACAATGAATATGTAGAAACAGAAATTTAAAACAATATTGTTTGCAATCACTACAAAGAAAATTAAATACTTAGATATAAAGTTAACAAAACATATACAGGACAAATATGCTGAAAATTATAAAATGCCAATGAAAGAAGTCAAAGACAAAAAATGCTCATGGATTTTATGACTCAATATAATAAAGAGGTCAATTCTTCCCAAATGATATATAAGTTTTATGCAATTTCCTATCAAAATTCCAGCAGCTTTTAAAAAATTGACAAATAGTAATTATATATACTTATGGGTTAGAATGTGATGTTGTGATGTATGTATGCACTGTGGAATGATAAAATCAAGCTAATTAACATATCTATCAACTCACATAATAATCACTTATTTGTGGTGAGAACATTTAAAATCTACTCTTTCAGTAATTTTGAAATATACAATATTGTTAACTATAGTCACTATGGTGTGCCATAGTTCAATACAACTTATTTCTCTTAATCGAAACTTTGTACTCTTGACCAACATCTTTCCTTTCCTCATCTACCACCTTCCCCCAACCCTGCCAGCCTCTGCTAACAACCAGTCTACTCAGTACTTCTATTAGTTTGACTTTTAAAAATTTAACATACGTATGAGACCATGCAGTGTTTGTCTTTATGTGCCTGGTTTATTTCACTTAGCATAGTGGCCTTCAGGTTCAGCCATGTTGTCAAAAATAACAGGATTTTTTTTTTCCTTTTAAGGCTGAATAGTATTCCATTGTGTATATCTGTTAAATAGATTTTTTTCCCCCATTGCATTGCTTTTCCATGTTTGTCAAAATTAAGTTAGACTTATTTGTTGGTGTCTATTTCTGGGTTTTTCATTTTATTTCATTGAATTATGTATCTATCCCTCTGCTGATACCACATCATCTTCATTACTGTGGCTATAGGGTAAGCCTAAACACTGGGTTCAGTGATTCCTTCCACTTTACTTTCCTTTGTCAAGATTGTTTTAGCTAGTCTAGGACTGTATTTTCACATATATCTATTGGTCATTTATATGTCTTCTTTTGAGAAATATCTACTCAGGTCCTTTGCCCATTTTTAGATAGGACTATTGGTTTTCTTGCTGTTAAGTTGTTTGAGTTCCTTACATATTTTGGATGTTATTCCCTTATCAGATGTATGATTTGCAAATATGTTCTCTCAACCCATGGCTTCTGTCTTCACTCTATTGTTTCCTTTGCTGTGGAGAAGCTTTTTAGTTTGATGTAATCTCATTTGTCCATTTTTGCTTGTTGCCTATGCTTTTGGGGTCATATCAAAGAAATTATTGCTCAGACCAATGTCTTGGAGATTTTCCTCCATGTTTTCTTGTAGTTTTAGAGATTCACATCTTACATTTAAGTCTTTAATCCATTTTGAGTTAATTTTTGTATATGGTAAAAAAAGGGTCCAGTTTCATTCTTCTGCATGTGGATATCCAGTTTTTCCAACACCATTTATTGAAGAGATTTCCCTTTCCCCATTGTGTATTGTTGGCACCTTTGTCAAAAATCGATTGAGAGTAAATGTGTAAATTTATTTCTGGGCTGTCTCTCTACTTACATTTATCAATATGTCTGTTTTTATGTCAGTATCATTTTTTACATTAATATAGCTTTGTAATATTTTTGAGATCAGGTAATGTACTGCCCCCAACTCTGTTCTTTTGGCTAAAGATTTCTTTGGCATTTGGGGGTTTTTTTTGTGGTTTTATGTGAATTTTTGAGATTATTTTGTCTGTTTCTATAAAAAGGACACTGGAATTTTATAGGGTTTTCATTGAAATTTTTAAATCACTTCAGGTAGTAATTTTGTTTAATCCATGAACATGAAATATCTTTCTATTTATTTGTATTGTCATCATTTATTTTCACCAATAATTTATAGTTTTCAGCATACAAATCTTTCACTTTCTTTCTTTCTTTCTTTCTTTTTTTTTTTTTTTTTTTTTTGAGACACACAGTTTTACTGTGTCACCCAGGCTGGAGTGCAGTGGTGCAATCATGGCTCACTGCAACCTCTGCCTCCCGGGTTCAAGCAATTATCGTGCCTCAGCCTCCCGAGTAGCTGGGATTAGAAGCGTGTGCCACCACACCCAGCTAATTTTTGTATTATTAGTAGAGATGGGGTTTCATCATATTGTCCAGACTGGTCTCACATTCCTGACCTCAAATGATCCATCTGCCTCGGCCACCCAAAGTGCTGGGATTACAGGCATGAGCCACCGTGTCCAGCACACTTTCATGGTTAAGTCTACTCTTCAGTATTTTTAATGCTATTGTTAATAAGATTGTTTTCTTAATTTATTTTTCATATTGTTTGTTGTTCCAGTAACTTATTTAGAGACATGGACAAGATTTTTCTAAAATGCATAGAGAAAAATGCAGATCATAGAACAGTTAAAAAATAATCTTGACAAAGGAGAGTAAAGTGGGAAGAATCACAGGGCCTGGTGTTTACTCTTACTCTGTAGCCACAACAAGACATGTGGCAGAGGGATAGATACATAGTTTAACATGACAAAACAGAAAACCCAGAATAGACTCACATACATAAATCTAACTTAATTTTGATGAACGTACAAAAGCAATTCAACGCGAGATGGATAGCTTTTTTAACATATGGTAATGGACCAACTGAACATCTGTTGGCAACAAATGAACTTCAACTTCAACTCCAAAACTTACATAAAAATTAACTAAAGTGAATCGTGAACTTAAATGTCAAACATATAACTATAAAGCTTTGAGAAAAAGAAGAAATTTTTCAGGATTTAGGACTAAGCAGAGTACTTAGGCAGCACCAAAACCACAGTCTGTCAAAGAAAAAATTGATAAATTAGACCTCATCAAAATTAAAAACATTTGCTCTACAGAAGGCCCTATTAAAAGGATGAAAGCAACCAATAGAGCTGGAGAAAATGTTTGTAGACTACATATCCCACAAAAGGCTAGTATCTAAAAATATATAAAGTACACTCAAAACTCAACACTAAAAGCAAACAATTACCTAGAACATGAATAACAACACAAGAAATTATTTTGGAAGTGGAATTGTATGTATCTTGACTGTGGTGATGAATATACAAATTTTCACATGTGATAAAATCACATAGACTTAAATGTGCATGGATGTGTATGTATGTACACATGTACACACACTTTGCTACACATTATTACAAGTAATACTGAAAAGTCAATAAATTCAGTGGATTGCATCAATGTCAGTATCCTGGTTGTGGTATTATATTATAGTCTTGCAAGATATTACTACTGAGAGGAACTAGGTAAAGGGTACACAGTACTTTTCTGTATTATATTTTAGAATGGAATGTGAATCTACACCTAACTTGAAACAAGAAATTTAATTTAAAAAATTGTCACAGATGAAGGACCCTGTTAAGAACAGCATTAATTATCTACCTGGAAATAGAACCTTTAGAAACATCTGGCTATTTGCATTAATAATTCCTTCATATCCTTTCAATACAGAAAATATGAAGTCATTGAGTTTATAACTTCTTAAACAAAACTGATACCAGAATTGTTGGCATTATTGTAGTACTGCCCATATATATTTAAAACATAGAGCCCTGTAAAGACACTCATTATAAACCACAAAATGGCCTTTCATCCTATACTCTGAGTCACATCACCTAAACATCAAGGGAGCATAACCTGTGATGTAATACAAAACAGGGACAGTCATATAAGGTACCATTCACCCAGGGTAAAGGAGTCCAGGTGATGTAATCAAAGAAGCCTGAAGTGAAGGAAATGGCAAGTCAAGTCTGCAGGAAGTGCTGGGTCACAGTTGGAGTCATTCCATTTGTCTAGTATGAGTTGCGTGGTCAGAAAATGCAAGATCTCTTCTGTTTCCTATCTAATTTTCAAGAGCAACATCTTGGGATGTTCAGAAAGAGTGTCTAATAGATCTTGGCTTAGGGCTAGAAGCAAGAACATCAGAAGTCTGAAAATTCTACATGTTGTGTAGCCTTTCCCAGCACTTTAAACATACAACTGGAAGATAAAGTAGAATCCGTGTGCTGATCTCACTCTACCCACCCAGGAATAGTGCTAAATACTGTAGTAGAGGGTAGATTTACTCTGGGATCAATGTACTTTCCAAATGTATGGTTATTTGGATCTGCTTAATAATTTAAAGGGCGCTTTTTTCTCATCTGTATGGTAATGACCTGTTAATTTATCTGACTTCCAGTGGATCAATTATTTCAATGTTTTGGTGGGTCCCCAAAATAATTTGAAAAGCACAATTCAAAAGTAAGTATCTATACCTGCATCTGCAAAGATGTTGGCTAGAGAGGCAAGGAATGTTGTTGGTAGGGACTCAATACTTATTTCTTCAATGAATGAATGAATTGAATTGAGATATACATAATAACACACATCTCTATGCTTATATTCCACCTCTAATGGCCGTCTGTTTACTCATTCCAAAACTCTTCATTGTTACATTGTCTAAGATCCTATGTGGATTATTAGCATAAAAACATATTCTAGGGACTTGTAGTTTAAATAAGCCCACGGTTATATTAGATGTATTATATTGTAAGAAAGCCACAGAGCAAATGCCTTACTAATTTAGAAGAGAAACAGACTACTTTATTCTAGGGAAGCCACAAGAGACTTTGGGAACCTTAAGGTAAAAATTGCATCTGCAAAATTTACAGTAAAAATTTATACTGCAAAGAGGGGTGACATAATTTGGGTGGATGAAGGAGTGGTGTCACAGAAAAAAATTAATAATTAAAACTAATACTGACTGTTTAAAATGTACTAGATATTGGGCTCAAGGATTTATATGCATTATCTCATTTACTCTTCACAAAACCTACAGATGATTCTATCAAAGAGTTGACCGAGCATCAGACAGGTGAAGCAATGTGCCTCAGTCACACAGCATGAGGTGTAGTTGATATTTAAATTCAGATCCACGTAGTATCAAATTCCATGTCATAACTTCTGAGGCACACTGTCTCCCAAATAAAGAAATCAGACTAGATATCTTAAGATCCATGATAGCACCAACATTCTATAATTCTAAATGCTGTATAAAAGAATCATAATCTGCAAAAAAAATTATCTTTTAAATAGAACAGATTATACACAGACACTGGACATTTCATTACCTGCCCCTTTCCCCTCCAAACCTGTCAACTTTTCCTTTCTTGTTTATGTTTTGTTGTTGTTTTTTGAGTGAGAAGGTAGAGAATCCCAAGCAGAGCTATGGTGTTACTTATGGCATATTTTAGAATTAAAAAAAAAAAAACCTCAGTGGTATTGATGCAGGGGCAGAATATCACTGGTGAATTATAGCACATTATAATATGGTGGAAGAGAATGAGAATATTTTACCTTTTTTCTTACTAAATGATATGAAAACTTGATTTTAACATAAAATGAACACATTTCTTTTTTCTTCTCTCTGCCTTTCTTCCCATAAGAAATGGAGAGGGAAAGAATAGTCTATTGCTTTATTTAGGTAGTGTATTAGTCCGTTTTCACACTGCTGATAAAGACATACTCGAGACTGGGTAATTTATAAAGAAAAAGAGATTTGGCGGGGCACGGTGGCTCACGCCTGTAATCCCAGCACTTTGGGAGGCTGAGGCAGGCGGATCACAATGGTCCCAATGGTCACAATGATCACAATGGTCAGGAGATCAAGACCATCCTGGCTAACACGGTGAAACCCCATCTCTACTAAAAAATAAAAAATAAAAAAATAAAAAATAAATTAGCCGGCCATGGTGGCGGGCGCCTGTAGTCCCAGCTACTCGGGAGGCTGAGGCGGGAGAATGGCGTGAACCCGGGAGGCAGAGCTTGCAGTGAGCCGAGATCGCGCCCCTGCACTCCAGCCTGGGGGACAGAGCGAGACTCAGTCTAAAAAAAAAAAAAAGCGAAAGAGATTTAATGGGCTGACAGTTCTACTTGGCTGGGGAGGCCTCACAATCATGGTGGAAGGAGAAAAGCATGCTTATAAGGCGGCAGACAAGAATGAGAGCCAAGTGAAAGGGGTTACCCTCCATAAAATCATCAGATCTTGTGCGACTTATTCATTACCACGAGAACAGTATGGGGGAAACCGCCCTGATGATTCAATTATCTCCCACCAGGTCCCTCCCACAACACATGGGAATTATGGGAGCTGCAATTCAAGATGAGATTTGAGTGGAGACACAGCCAAACCATATCAGGTAGCTGCTCTTTCTCCTTTTCCTTTGCAACATCTTCAATATTATAATCATACCATTTTATCCACGCATCACTGCGTATATTTTTCAAGTTTTGGTTGCCTTTTCTTTCACCTGAACCATACTTTATTTCACCTTGAAGATGTCATATTAAGTAAAGGGTATTTCAGGAGATGATTACTTTTCCTCATTATCTTCCAGAGTTGCAATAAAACATTGGAGTTTTTAAGACCATCCATGAATGGGGAAAACAGAATTCTACATTGTTTTCAGAAAGTGCATAATTCCTTTAAAATATTTTCAGTTTATTCTTATTCTCGTTAAAGTGAACTGAAAACAAATCTACTCTTTTATTAACTCAGTTATGTATTCAAGATTTACTCATTGTTTATCCAATTCAAAAAATATTTGATGAATAAATGAGTGAAGAATTGAATAAAATAGTGTTGTATTTAACCAATTGTCCATTGACTGGAACCTTCAAGATTCAATAATAATCTCAAGAGATGTGAGTGGAATCACACAATGTAGATGCTGTTAATTTTGTTTTAAAAAAAAGAAGGATATTATTGTCCATAGACAAATAATGTAGGAGCAAACTGACATTGGTTTCAGCAGATTCCTTTATTACAAAATCAAAATTCTATAAATATGTTCATTTCATTGAAGTGATATACTGTGTTCTAGGCATTAATAAAACATTGCTAAACAAATTTAATTTCCTCATTCCAGTAGAGGAAAGACATAATTTAGCAAGATAATTTTAAAGAGTACAAGTATATCAGTACATTATAATTGAGGCCAGGCTTGGTGGCTCATACCTGTAATCCCAGCACTTTGGGAGACCGAGGTGGGAGGATTATTGAAGCCCAGGAGTTTGAGACTAGCCTGGGCAACATAAAGGGACCCCATCTCCACAATAAATAAATAAATAAATAAGCTGGGCTTGGTGCCACGTGCCTGTGGTTCCAGCTACTCAGGAGGCTAAGGTGGGTGGATCACCTGAGCCCAGGAGGTTGAGGCTGCAGTAAGCTATAAATGTTCCACTGCACTCCAGCCTGAGGGACAGAGTGAGACCCCATCTCAAAAGAAATTATAATTGAGTCGTTGAATAGCCAATGACAAAGGAGCCTAATTACACCACAGAGCGATCAGATAAGTCCTTTCTTTGTAGATGGTACTTGAAACAAAAACTCAATAACAAGAAAGAGTAAGCTTTGTAAATCATATACTTGATAAGGATCCAAAATACACACACACACACACACACACACACACATGCACACACATACACCTCTTAAAACTCAACAAGAAAAAGACAGACAACCCAATTTTAAAATGGGCAAGAACTTAACTATCTCTTGCCAGTTATTCCTTAATGGTTTCTAAGAAACAACAGTTAAGGTTTTGGCAGGAAGGGTAATAGATTAGCTGACTACCACACTAGCATGGCTAAGTTTATCTAAGAAATCTTTGATGAACCCATTGCCAAAAACTTGGAGGAAGGGGCAATGGAGAGAAACTGCTTAATGGATAAGGGTTTTACTTCAGAGTGATGGAATATTTTGGAGCTAGATAGAGGTAGTAATTGTAACAACATTGCAGATGTACTAAATGCCATGGAATTGGTCACTTTAAAATGGAATAAATGATGAGAATTAAGAAGAAAGAAAGAATGTTAGCTTTCCATTTTTCATGAAGATTGTGAAAGCGCCTTGACAGGACGTGCTGGTAAAGCACCTCCTCCCAGGCTACGATTTGCTCACACTGGGGCTCACTCAGGGTCACCTGCAGCAGGAGGCACTCCTTTCCACTCTCAGTTCAGAACCAAATAAACAAATAGTGCACCAACTTTGGAGAGACACACGTCAGAGCTAAACATATAATTTGGAAAATTATATGAGGCTAATTGCCCAGAAAAGACCTCTTAGCTTTTCACAAAGATTCACAGGGAAGATGTTGGAAGCCTCATCAGAAAGGCTTAGAACATTAATTTTCCCAGGACAAGAGTGAGAAAAAAAATTCTGGGAAACACAGGAGAGATGAGGCACGGAGGTATTTGTGTTTACCCAAGGGAACACCACCAAAGGATAAACAAAAAATGTTGCCATAAGCCCCTAAGACTCCATGGGCAGCTCAAAAGTCAAGTCTCCCAAGGCAATGTCCTTTTCTTAATCTTAGACTTTGCATATATATATTCACCCAGTTTTGCTACATAAATCTCTTTGAGGGGCCTTTTCAGGCATATATGTGTGTGTACATGTATATATATACATATACATGTACACACACATATATATACTTTTGCATATGTATAGCAAAAGTCACTTGCTGAACTTCAGATTATTCAAGGATGTATACCTGTATATGATGAATGTGGCATTATTCTGGCTCAGGCCTTTTATTTCTATAAATATCTAATGAATTCTTACTATAAAATCAGAATATCAAAGTTATAGATTCAAGCCCTAAGGTTTGTAGTCTGTCTTACCATGAGGCATGAAAGTGTCCTGAGGTCTTCCTGTTAATTCAAGGTTTATTGTCTTAGGTCTGACTTCCACACCTTCAGGTGGTAGCAGTTTCAAGCTTCAAATCAATAATTTTTGTCTTTTTTTTTTCTTTCTTTTTCTGACATGCTTTGTCTAACCAAAGTAAAGGTACCTAACAAGACCCTCAAAGAGATTTATGTAGCAAAACTGGGTGAATACTGTTCTCTTTCTAGACTGCTTTCATGAAAGTCAGGTTAAAAATAACTGAAAATTTGCAAGGGCCTCAAACCAAGTCTGAAAAGTCAGCCTCCGCCAGGCACCAGAATCTGCTGGCTACTCATCAGTCATGGTTTAAAATTCATTTGTCTTGTTTGGTTTCCAATAAAACATATAAACAAACAAACAAATAAATAAATATTAAGTACAGCCACCTTTTCTATAACAGGCCTTGGCAAAAACAAAGCAAAACAAAACCATGCAAATAAAATTATGAAGAGAGTCCTGGAATGTCAATCAAAGTCACCTTGTGGGTGATTTCTGTGTCCTTCCTGTGCAATAGCAAAAATGAAGAAGAAAATGAATAAAATACTGTCATCTCCCGACCCCCTTAGAATGTCTCCACATCCTAGTAGTTGAGGGGTTTTCTAGAAAACATTTGTATACTCAGAGCAGGTGGAAATAGGACCCCGGACCCAACCCTTTTCACGAATGGGATCTGCTGTTAGCCCTGCTGTAAAGCATCTCCTTGGTAAGCCTGATTCAGACAAAGCTTGCATTGTGAATTTTGAATCATAAGCTCAATCCCTGTGCAACAGAACTTTCTGTGATGGTGGAAATGTTCTGTAAACTTCGCTGCTCGATACGGCAGCCGCTTGGACAAGTGACTATTGACCACACGGAATGTGACAGGTCTAAGGAATTCTTAATGAAATTTAATTTTTATTAATTAAAATTTAAATGGCCACACAGTAGTAACTGGGACTACTACATGGGACATGGGCACAGAGGACACCTGCTGGCTTTCCTCACTAGTGGCAGCTCCAAAGATACCACTATCCCACAGCCCCAGTTTAGCTACCTTTGGATTGGGGTGGAAGTCCTCTCTAGTAGTAGATGATAGAGAACTTAGAATTGCGAACAATTTTCTAAAACAATATAATCACTTTACTTTCAGATATGTGTGATTACTGACAAAAAGGGAACCAGCTTGCTAAAGTTGCAGTCCTGCCTGGCTTACAGAAATATCATTATTTTCAGTTAGCCTGTAAATACCCCAAACTGGACTTGGCTTACTTACTTTGCAATTTTATTGTCTATATGTATGTAAATGGTGTTTTACTGTATGTTTTAATCTTTTCATCACCCAGTTTCTCTTAAACTAATGCACTCCCTCGAGTAAAGGCTTTGCCTACCTACTAATCATGAAAAATTCATCCAGACAGCTGCTTGCTGTGTCGACAATGCCAAACAGCCTCCTCTACCTTGGTTGATTTAGCTAAGCCCTTGGTAGTATAAAGTAATGTTGATGGGTTTTACTTTTTTATTTTTTGCATTTTGAACTTTTAACACCCTTCTGCCTCCAAACTCTTAAGCTAAATTTCTTCACCTTTTACACCTGTTCATGATCTATGTATGCACACTTTACCAGTATTATCTAGAATGTTATTCTTAAACTTTAGGGAACAAAGGAATCATCTGAAGGGCTTGTTAAACACATATTCCTGTGCCCTACACCCAAAGTTTCTGATTCAGTAGATCTAGAGTGGGGACAGAGAATTTGCATTTTCAGTAAGTTCTGAGGTGTTGAAGATGTAGCTTATCTGGAGACTATGCCTTAAGAAACACTGACATTGCGGCACTATTCACAATAGCAAAGACTTGGAACCAACCCAAATGTCCAACAATGACAGACTGGATTAAGAAAATGTGGCACATATACACCATGGAATACTATGCAGCCATAAAAAATGATGAGTTCATGTCCTTTGTAGGGACATGGATGAAATTGGAAATCATCATTCTCAGCAAACTATCACAAGGACAAAAAAACAAACACCGCATGTTCTCACTCATAGGTGGGAATTGAACAATGAGAACATTTGGACACAGGAAGGGGAACATCACACTCTGGGGCCTGTTGTGGGGTGGGGGGAGGGGGGAAGGATAGCATTAGGAGATATACCTAATGTTAAATGACGAGTTAATGGGTGCAGCACTCCAACATGGCACATGTATACATATGTAACAAACCTCCACGCTGTGCACACGTACCCTAGAACTTAAAGTATAATAAAAATTTTTATATATATGAACACACACAGGAAGAGAAAAAATAAAAAGAAAGAAACACTGACCTAAGTATTCTTCTTTATTTCTGGGACTCCTCCCCACAGCTACTTAAACCCTGTGGTTGGTCATTGTATTGAAGACCTCAGCAATGCTCTTTACAAAACTGGATGTGCGTGATTCCGTTGGGACATTGTTCAAATGAAGAGTTGGTGTCAGTGAGTCCAGAGTGGAACCTGAGGATATGCATTTCTAACAAGCTCCTCAGTGACACTGAGGCTGCTGGAACACCCTAAACTTCCCACTTCAACTTTTCACCTTGGGTATTTTCACCCCTGTGCCATTCTGAGAAACACAAGTTTCCCGAACCCTGCTAAGGAACTGGGTTCTTTGACATTCATTGTTGCCTGAGAGTTCCTCCTGCTGGCTAACACTGCAGCTGCCACTCCCCAGTCCCATGCTCAGGGCAACCATCGTTGATTCATCCTGGCAATTGAGTCTGAATGCCCCCAGAAAACCCTTCTCAAAACAGTGTCCTCCAGGCCACCATGAGCAAATCCTGATAGAATAAGAGGAAACTGATTAACTCTCCTGATTCAAAATAAATCTCCTGGCTGGGAGTGCAGTGCCTCACACCTGTAATCTCAGAAATTTGGGAGGCCAAGGTGGGTGGATCACTTGAGGTCAGGAGTTCGAGACCAGCCTGGCTAACGTGGTGAAACCCCATCTCTACTAAAAATACAAAAATTAGCCAGGCGTGGTGGTGGGCACCTGTAATTCCAGCCACTCGGGAGGCTGAGACAGGAGAATCGCTTGAGCCTGGGGAGGTTGAGGCTGCAGTGAGCCCAGATTGTGCCACTGCACTCCAGCCTGGGTGATAGTGAGACTCTATCTCAAAAAAACAAAACAAAACAAAATAAATCTCCCAAAATACTTCTACGAAACTTCACTAGGGGTTAAATTTTTTTCCCACTTTTTAGTGCCAATAGACAATCATACTTTCTATGTAACTGAGAATATTTAGTTCATATGGTTATTCAGTTCCCTCTTTCAAATACTTCTATTAATTTTGATATATGTTTCTCGCTGTTGTTTTCAGCCATCATCTCTAATTACCTTCTGCCTTGGTAGAAGTCATGATCTGCTTTATTAATACTTGATTTTTTACCTTCCAAGATGATACACACTCTACTTAGTGTCTTTGATATGTTCTTCTTTTAAATTTCTCCCTTATCTAAGTTAAACTCTTATTTCTTTTGTCAAAAATGTGTACTCTTGATGCTTCTATTAGACCAAAATGCCTGTCTTGTTTCTCTCTTTGCTTTAACTTTCATTTCTTCAAAAGTGGAGTCTATTCACGGCTTCCATCTTGAAAGCAGCCCCTTATTCCTTAACCTACAGAAATGGATCCCCCCAACACCCCACCTACCTAGCAATAGTGCATAGCTGTTTACTCAGGAAACCCAATGACTTTTTCTCAATCCTCAATGCAGTCATTTTTATTGACTAGGTGCTTTGAAACAAAAGATTTTGTTTTCCACTACATCCTGGCCCATTCTTTAACACCCCTGGCTTCACTTCTGCTTCTACCACTAAATATCTAGACGCCAAAAAGGGGTTCTGTCTCTGTTCTGCTACAGCTCTCTAGTCTTCCTCAGAAATCTCACTGACTGAGCTCATCTTTTCCTCCCCAAGTCAGTTTACTCTTTGAGTTTTCTTATTTTGTTGTTTAAGTGGCCTGGGCTCAAAGTCCCAGAATCCGCCTGAACCTGCCCACACGTCACTCTCTACACCCAGTGAGTTCTCAGGTCCTATAAATACGTCCTTCAAAATGTTTCTCTCTTTCAAACGATTCTTTAAAACATTCCATTCCTTTTTATCACTGCCAATTCCAACCTCGTGCAGGTCTCTCATGACTCAATCCTCTAAGCATACTGGGTATTTCTCAATTCTCTCCATGTCAATTAATCTAAGAGGCTGTTGTAATGGAATTTCCCCAAACCCTTCCTTCTTATGTCACACTCATGTTCCCAAAGCCCTCATCACCCCACATTTCCTGTAGTTAAATAAAAGATCTATATCCTATCCTGGTGTTCAAGAGCCTCTGTAATGGGACCATTCAATGTATCTACATTTCTCTCCTTCTACTTGCCTCCATGGACTTTTCATGAACTCTCCACTTTAGCCATATTGGTTCACTTTTTCTCAAAATATGTCATGTTGTGTGCACAGAGCCACCCCACCCCATCCTTAGCCCCTGCCAGTTGCCTCTGTCCTCCCTTCCTCCATTATTCATCCCAAACTCCAACAGCTGGGTCCACCTCTCCTGACTTTAGTCCCAGTGTGCTTTGCATGTTGCAAGCCTGGTTTGAACAATTCAATTAGCACCTAGCCTTTCTTTTTTTATATATCTTTTTCCTATAAATCCTAAATTCCTGCACAGATTTGAAGCTCCCCGTACAAGGAGCTCTATCTGACATTTGTGATACGTAGAATGGCAGCATGTGGATCAGCAGTACCACCAGACAGCTGAGTTTAAAAGTAAAGACTTGATTCTAATTTTGTCCACTTATAGATCAACGTTAGAATTTCTATGCAGTTTAAACTTAGCTTTGCCCTCAGGGTGATAATTTTACACAGTGTCCTGCAAAAGATATACACGCCCAAACAGATAGCATTTCTTACAATAACAAGACCTCCACACAGTCAAAAGCTGCAGTTGAACTAAATCTTGTTTCATATTCTAGTTAATAAATGCTCCTAAATATTTTCAAGTTTCTCCACCGTCGCTAAGGCTTAGAGAGGCTATTTGTCATACTTGCAAAGGCTTCAAATGAGGCATGATTTCCAGAAGAAAGCAGCTGTGTAAAATTGGCCTGCAAACAGAAAGACGGCATGGTTGTGGGACACCTAGCCTGCTGTCAACAACCAAAACTCTCACCGGCACTGGTAATGTTTTATTGGTTTAATATTAAATAACTGCCCCTGCATACGGAGTGTATTATATTTAATGGTACTCTAATACTTGGAACTGCAGTTTTCTCTCATGCACCTGTAAAATTAGTATTTCCAAATATTCCACTAAGTTAATAAAGCTTAATTTGTTTTATGTGCGGTGTCCAAAAGCCTGACATAGGCAGTGGAACTCTTGACTTGGAGAAGATCTGATGGGTAAATGGTTATTCACCACCTAAGAGGGACTGTTTTTTTTTTTTCTCTCTCTCTCTATGTATCTCAATGCACACTATTTGAAACAAAGATTATAAGGTTTTTGTTTATCTTGAGTCATCAGTGAGCAATTAATGCACTTTGGTTACCCTTTGCTTTGTTCAGGGTAAGTCTGGATGGGGAGATGAGTAATTGCAGGTTTGCTAAGACCAAACCTGAAGATGATTCTTCAGCCTGCTCCTGTTTGAATGCCTTAACTATTACTAAACCTTGGGTAGGGAG
The DNA here is from genome assembly GCF_029289425.2 of Pan paniscus. Taxonomy (NCBI): domain Eukaryota; kingdom Metazoa; phylum Chordata; class Mammalia; order Primates; family Hominidae; genus Pan; species Pan paniscus. The sequence goes on along the minus strand of NC_073270.2, from coordinate 7,924,668 downwards.
TCATTTTTAGTTTTGCCCAGACATTTTAAGCCTTCAATTAGAAAGGATTATTTACCAATAGTATTCATTTGAGGACAAAATTTCCCAATTATAAAACAGTTAAAACAAAAGCTGAAAACAATGAAATTTGGATTCTGTGTTTTTCTTACTGGAAGTTATGACCTGGCTCACTCAGAACTCAGCTTTCATATTAATTCATCTTGTTTCTGGAAACCATTGTGATCTTCTGATTCTGCCTTTGGCACTGAGAACAGTCTGAACTAAGGTACAAAATAAAAACAGGTTTTAATCAATTCAGTGGGCATTGTGGCCACCCAGCCTGTTCTTTATAGACTCACTTTTTAAGATTAACTGATCTACAGACTGATTTTTTTCAAAGTTGCCCATTTAAAATTGGATCTTCGTTCATATGCAAGTATTTGTTTGAATACCTGTTTTCAATTATTTGGGGGTATATATTCAGATACATCCATGGCAACAGAGAGCAAATTATCTGTTGCCAGGTGCTTGGGGCAGGGGAGAGTGCAAGTGACTGCTTAATAGGTACAGGGTTTCTTTTTGGGGGTGATGAAATGTTTTGAGCCTATAACAGATAGCATTAATAGTTGCATTGCATTATAAATGTACTGAATAAATACAATTGAATGATACATTTTACAATGGTTTATTTTGTTAGGTGAATTTCACCTCAATTAATAAACAAAAAACTAGAACTTCAGCATGGGCTTGCTGAATGTATCGTTTGCAAGCCAGCCCCTTTCAGCACAAGCTTATAAGTGGTATTGAGCTACCCTTACAAATGAGCCCTAGAGCCTAGCTTCTGAAAGAAACACATGGCTTTCGACTATTTCTTACATATCCTCATGTGATCAAACTTGCCTACTTCTATTTAGATCTACTGTGCCTGTTGCTATTAACAGGACTATGTAGAGAGCCAATGCCCGTCCCTGCACTTTCTCGAAGATCTTTCCTCCAGTCTCTGATTGTCTTTCCACATGATACTGCTTTTCTTCATTTGTTTTTATTTTCTGATTACATCTAAGGAGCCAGCAATTTTTAGGGGCTCCGCATTAGCCTTTTCTCTTCTCTGCCCTGTGGGATATCAGATGATTGAAATCACCTGGCTGCTGAGGAGGCCCAAATCTGGACCTGCTGCCCTGCTGCCTCCCCTGGTTCCAGACCTGTGTGGCATTAACCACCTGCATGTCCAAAAGATGATCACTTCCCAGATAGAGGCCATTATAAATTAGCTCATCTTCATATAATTTTTTTAAACGGTTTAGAAAGTACTTTCACAGATGTTATCTCTTTAAATCTTCACATCGTCCTTGTGAGACAAATAACATTGCAATGCCTCTACTCTCTGCCTTGCAGATAAGAAGGCTGAAGCAGAGAGAGGTGCAGTGGTCAAGGTCACTGGGCTGATAAAATACCCACTGTATTAGTCCATTTTCATACTGCTATAAAGAACTGCCGGAGACTGGGTAATTTATAAAGGAAAGAGGTTTAATTGACTCACAGCTCAACATAGCTGGGGAGGACTCAGGAAACTTACAATCATGGCAGAAGGTGAAGACGAAGCAAGGCACCTTCTTCACAAGGTGGCAGGAAGGAGAGTTGCTGAGTGAAGAGAGGAAGATCCCTTTATAAAACCATTAGGTCTCGTGAGAACTCACTCACTATCACCAGAAGAGCATAGGGGAACCACCCCCCGCCCATGATGTTCATTTACCTGCACCTGGTCTCTCCCTTGACATGTGGGGATTATGGGCATTATGAGGATTAAAATTCAAGATGAGATTTGGGTGGGGACACAAAGCTGACCACATCACCTATCCTGCCATATAATAGGGTGTCTTTACATTCCTTCAAAAAAGGTTCCCTTTACCACATTTGCATTCTCTTTTGTCAATGCCACTTTCTTTCCACCCAGATCTGGAACTAGACTCTTCCAAGTTATTCTCAACTTTCTTCCTCCTCAGTACCCACATATATCCAGGTCTGTCACCTTGAATCTTATTCTACAGCCATGGCCAACTGTGCATTCCCTCTTCTCCCTCTCATCAGACTATTGCGAAATTCTCTTAGCTGATCTCCTAGTTCCCAATTCTATGGGGCTCCAGATGATTATATCTTATCATTACTTTTGTCCCAAGAGGCTTGATTAATCGTCATTGTCTATCAGATCACCACCACGTCAAAAGCTTTAGCATGCCATTCAAGGCTTCTTCACATGCTTCCACTTGCCAGGCCCAGCTCTCAAGACTTCTTCCCGTGTCTCTAATCCAGAGCCACTGAACCACCTTCTGTCCAGAAGCCATCGCATTTCACTTTCCTGTGCCTTCACTTGTGCTATTTCTCCTTCTTGAATGTCCTTTTTATTTATTTTCTAACTAAGGGAACCCTTCAAAACTCAATTTTAAAATCACTCTTCTTGAGAAATATTTCCTGCGTCCTCTATACTTGGCCCATGGAGGATTAGTCAACCCTTATTTGATGTTCAATGGAAAATATTATACATAACATGTGTGTAAGTTTCCTAGGGCCACTGTAACAAATAACCACAACTTTAGTTTCTTAAAACAATAGACATTGATTTTCTCACAGTTCTAGAGGCCGGAAGTACAAAATTAAGGTGTCAGCAGGGCCACCCTCCTTCCAGAGGCTCTGGGGAGAAAACTGTCCTTGTTTCTAGCTTTTGGTGGCTGTAGTTATCCCTTGTCTTATGGCTGCATTTCTCTTGGCTCTGGCTTCAGCTTGCCTTCTCCTCCATGTGTCTACCTCAAAACTCCATATGCCTCTCTCTCGTGAGGACATATATGATTACATTGAGGGCCCACCCATAAAATCCAGGATAAATGCCTCTTCTTAAGATCCTTAATCACATCTTTTGCCATCTAAGGTAATATTCACTCTTTGGCATGTAGGGCAAAATTCGCAGGTCCCAGGGATTAAGATGTAGACATCTGTTTGGAAGCTACCTTTAAACCCAATACACCGTGACTATAGTTGGCGATACACTGAGTTATAGCCCCTTGGAGTGTATCCCCATTATCAGCTACTGATGCATGAGGACCAGCTCTTCTAGATACCCAAGAGCAACTGTTATTGTATTAACACCACTACTTTCACCCTCTCCTGAGAAAAAATAATGTTCAGAATGAAAATATTTGAAAACCTGTTGAAAGTCTTTAACCATTATAGCCTCAAATATGTGGATTTTAGAGGGAGACCTCAGTATAGTGTTTAAGAGGCAGCTAATGGAATGTTTAAGAACAGACCGGCAAGCAGGTTTCATGGATCCAATCTAGTGTGCAACCTTATGGAAGTCATTTAACCTGTGTGTGCTTCAGTTTTCTTATTCTAGAATGAGGAAAATAATAACAGTATCTGCCTCGTAGGGTAAATATGATGAATTTTATGTGAGTTTTTATGGGAAAAGCACCAGAAAACATGTATTATAATTAAGACAAAATGTGATATCCAAATATTACAGTTCTATCCACTATAATGAATTTACAGCAGATGCTAGGTTTGTCAGCTATGTCCTCTGAAGAAGAGACACTGAGATAGAATCACATGTGGGTAGTATTTTAGGGGAAAGTGCTTGTGTGAAAGAAAATGAAGAGGATACAGATGAGGCCGGAGAGCCACTAGACTGTGAAGGAAACCTGACCCTTGACCCTGAATGAAGGAAGAGGGAAGAGATGTCAACTGAAAGCATCCTAGGCCACTGTGCAGACTTAGGATGGCTAAGGCTATTCGAGAAACTGTGAGCTAAAGTCAGTATATATTTTTGCATTCTGGAGAAAATTTCTACACTTGCTTAAGTTTAATGCTTCTCATATTCTCCAGTTGTTCTGATACTGCATCCTGGAAAACAGCCTTTCAACCAGGGCAGTCCTGTCTGATCACTTGTCAGTGTGTCTCTTGTCTTAGAGGCATTTTTCCTGGAGGCCTTCAACATCCTGTTTCATTCTGGACTATTTGCTCTCTAGGCCAAAACACCTGTCATGAAGAAAGTTCCTTTTTCTTCATGTTGTAAATTCTATTTGCTTCTCTTACATATGATTCCTTGGATCCCCATATGCCTCTGTCTTATTTGTTTATTTTGTTGAAATATATTTTCTGGGAGTTTCCTGAGATTGAGTGCTTGGTTGGGTGAGGGAGGATTATTTTGGGACATTGTAAGTCTAAAAATGACTTTACTCTGTCCTAACACTGGAACGAAAGTTTTGCTAGGTATACAATTATGGTTTGAGGAATCATTTTCACTAACAGTTTTGAAGACCTATTCCAGTGCATTCTAGTTGCTCTCTGATACCATTCCTACACTTTATGCTTTGTTACGTTCTCATTTCTTCAGCCCCTGGAGGTTATTACAATTTTCTCTTTATCACTTGTTTCATAAAATTATCACGATAAAGTTGCTTTGGTGGAGTCATTTTTTTATTCACTGCAGTGAATACTTGGTGGAAAAGTTCAATGCCCTTAGCACTGACAAATTTTCTTTTTTTTAAATTGAATTTTATATTTTTGAGAGAAAGATTCTTGCTATTGTTGCTAGGCTGGCTTCTTGAACTCCTGGACTCAGGCGATCCTCTCACCTCAGCCTCCTGAGTAGCTGGAATTAGAGGTGTGTGCTGCCACTCATGGCTAGTACCTGACAAATTTTCTCACATTATTTGGTTGATAATGTCCTCCTCCCTATTTTTTCTGTTCTCATCTTTTCAAACACTTAGTAACTGCATATTAGGTCACCTAGAATCATCTGATAGTATTCTTATAACTGCTATAACACATCTCATTTTCTTTTTATTTCTATAATTTGGACATTTCCCTCAAATTTATTTTCCAAAACTTCTTTTTTTAAAATTTTAATCCTATTACTTATTTACAAGATCTCATTCTATTCTTTGTTCCATTTTGACAACATTTTAATATGCAATGGTTATAATATCTCTATATATCTTTTTAACATGATTAATACGAATTTCTTTAAAGCAGTTTTTTCTTCCTTATATTACGTCTTCTTTTTCAGACTTCTTTGTTCTTGTTTGTTATGTTCCATATCTTCCCTGTAGAAGGATTTCCTCAAATGGCTGATGTTGCTTGTTCATCCATTTACTTAACAGTAAAACACCAAATAGTTGAATGGAAGCTTTATTTATGTTTGTGGGGTTTGTACATAGGGGAGGTTGACTCTCAGGTGATTAGATGAAAAGATGGCTGCATCTTTGCATAGAACCAAGCAGAGATACTAGCATCTTTGCTGCTAGCTCAAAACTATGAATCTCCTGGTATTCTTTCTGTAGATCATTTTGGTGCTCCACAAAATTAACCTCCAATGTTATGTCTGGGAAGGGGTATATCTAAAGGCAGGACTACAGGCAGGAAAGGTAGTTCTCACCTTTTGATTTAAAGACTTCTACTTCATGGTATTATAATCAACACAAAACCTCCAGCTTATCCTCTTCGGGGCTCCTCATTCCTAATCACTGAGATTTTTCTAGTTCAATTTCTCTAGAGAATAAACTTCCAAGGCTCTTGCAGGTATTAGGAGTGGGAAGTGTTTGGATCACAAGGGTGGATCCCTCATGTCTTGGTGCTATCTTTGTGTTAGTGAGTTCTCACGAGATCTAGTGGTTGAAAAGTGTGTGGCACCTACCCGGCCCCCACTGCTGTTCTTGCCATGTGATGTGTTTGCTCCTGCTTTGCCTTTTGCCATGATTGAGATCTCCCTGAGGCTTCACCAGAAGCTGAGCAGATGCCAGCACCATGCTCCCTGTAAAGCCTGCAGAACTGTGAGACAGTTAAATGTCTTTGCTTAATAAGTTACCCAGTCTCAGGTATTTATTTATTAAATACTAATACTAATAAATACTCATTTATTAAAGCAATGCAATAATGAACTAATACACAAAATTTCCCACTCTCTATTTTTTTTTTTTTTTTACTTTTTGACAACCTGTAGAGAAGATGTCAAAAAATGCTTTATCTATTCTACCATTTGGAAATAAAAGCATTCATTTTCTGTTAATGCCCATACCCTTTTTGCTCTTATAGTTCAAGCTGTACCTTTTACTTTCCTTCTCCTAGCAAGATAGCCTTGCCCACCACCATCCCTAAATGTTTAAAGGCCCAGTTTTTTTCTCAAAATTTTATCTTTAACCTGAACTTTTTGTTTCTTTAACTTTTGTGACTGGCTTTTTTTGTTTTTAACTTTTATTTTAGGTTCAATGTACATGTGCAGATCTCCTATATAGGTAAACTGCATGTCACAGGGGTTAGCTGGGGAGATTATTTCATTACCCAGGGAATAAGCATAGTGGTGGTGGTTTTTTGACCCTCACCCTCTTCCCAACCTCCACCCTCAAGTACGCCCCAGTGTCTGTTGTTCCCGTATTTGTGTCCAAGGATACTCAGTGTTAGCTCCCACTTATAAGTGAGAATATGCAGTATTTGGTTTTCTCTTCCTGTGTTAGGTTGCTTAGCATAATGGCCTCCCACTGCATCGATTTTCCTGAAAAGGTCAAGATCTTGTTGTTTTTTTATGGCTGTGTAGTATTTCATGGTGTGTATGTACACATTTTCTTTACCCAATCCACTGTTAATGGGCACCTTGGTTGATTCCATGTCTTTGCTCTTTGCTCTTCTGAATAGTGCTGCAATGAACACACAAGTGCGTGTGTCTTATTGGTAAAACAATTTATTTTCTTTTGAATATACACCCAGTAATGAAATTGATGGGTCAAATAGTAATTTTGTTTTTGCTTTTGTTTTTTTTTTTCTTTATTTTGAGACAGAGTTTCACTCTTGTTGCCCAGGCTGCAGCGCAATGGTGCAATCTCAGCTCACCAAAACCTCCGCCTCCTGGGTTCAAGTGATTCTCCTGCCTCAGCTTCCCTAGTAGCTGGGATTACAGGCATGCACCACAATGCCCAGCTAATTTTGTATTTTTAGTAGAGATGCTGTTTCTCCATATTGGTCAGGCTGGTCTCGAACTCCTGATCTCAGGTGATCTGCCCACTTTAGCCTCCCAAAGTGCTGGAATTACAGGCGTGAGCCACCGCACCCAGCCAATTGTTATAAGTTCTTTGAGAAAAGCCTCAAAACTGCTTTCCACAAGCTTTGGGGTTGGTTTTCTCTTGTTTCTCCAGTTTCTCTAGATGTGATGTTAGGTTGTTAATTTGAGATCTTTCTAATTTTTTGATGTAAGTGTTTAGCACTATAAACTTCCCTCTTGACACTGCTTTAGCATCCCAGAGATTCTGTTATGATGTATCTTTGTTCTCATTAGTTTCTAAGAATTTTCTCTTCCTGCATTAGTTTGGTTTCTACCTTAATTTTATTGTTTACACACAAGTCATTCAGGAGCTGGTTAATTTCTATGTAATTATATTGTTTTGAGCTATTTGTTAGTATTGATTTCAGTTTTTATTGTGCTGTTGTCTGAGAGCATGGTTAATATAATTTCATTTTTTAAAAATTTGCTGAGGATTATTTTATGAACAATTGTGTGGTCAATTTTAGAGTATGTGCCATGTACAGATGAGAAGAACGAATATTCTGGAATTTGAGGGTAGAGAGTTCTGTGGATGTCTGTTAGGTCCATTTGGTTAAATGTCAAATTCGGGTCCTAAATGTCTGTTAATTTTCTGCCTCAGTAATCTGTCTAATACTGTCAGTGAGATGCTGAAGTACCCCACTATTTTTGTGTGATTATCTAAGTCTCTTTATAGGTCTCTAACAACTTGTTTTATGAACCTGGGCACTCCTGTGTTGGGTAATAGATATTTAAGATAGTTAGGTCTTGTTGAATTGAACCTTTTACCATTATGTCATGTCCTTCTTTGTCTTTTTAAATCATTGCTGGTTTAAAGTCTGTTTTGTCTGAAGTTAGAATAGCAACTCCTGCTTTTTTCTGTTTTCCATTTGCTTAGATTTTTTTTCCATCCCTTTACTTTGAGCCTGTGAATGTCATTGTATGTATGATAGGTCACTTGAAGACAACATACAGTTGAGTCCTGCTTCTTTATCCAACTTGCCACTCTGTGCCTTTTAATAGGGGCATTTAGTCAGTTTACTTTCAAGATTAATATTGATATGTTCAGGTTTGATCCTTTCATTGTGTTGTTAGCTAGTTATTATGCAGACTTGATTGTATGGTTGCTTTATCGTGTGGATGGTCTATGTACTTGAGTGTTTCTGTGGTGGCTGGTAATGTAATGGTCTTCCTCTTCTATGTTTAGCACTCCCTTAAGGACCTCTTAGAAGGCAGGTCCGGTGGTAATGGATTTCTTTAACATTTACTTTTCTGAAAGGGATCTTATTTCTCCTTCACTTGTGAGTTAGTTTGACTGGATATGAAACTTTTGGTTGGAATTTCTTTTCTTTAAGACTGCTGAATATAGGCCCCCTATCTTTTCTGGCTAAAGGTTCTGCTGTTAGCCTAATGGGCTTCCATTTTTATGTGACCTGTCCGCTTTCTTTCTAGCTGCCTTTAACCTTTTTTTTTTTTTTTTTTCATTTCAACCTTGGCAAATCTGATCACTATGTGTCTTTGAGATCTTATATAGTATATCACAGGGGGTCTCTGCATTTCCCGAATTTGAATGTTGGCCCCTCTAATGAGGTTGGGGAAACGTTCATGGACAATATCCTCAAATATGTTTCCCAAGTTGTGTACTTTCTTGCCTTCTTTTTCAGGGACACCAGTGAATTGTAGATCTGGTCTCTTTACATAATCCTATATTTCTCAGAGGCTTTGTTTATTCTTATTTATTATTATTTGTCCTTATTTTTGTGTGACAGTTATTTTGGAGAACTGGTCTTCAAGCCCTGAGATTTTTTTCCTCACCTTGGTCAATTCTGCTGTTAATACTTGTGATTGTATTATGAAATTCTTGAAGTGAGTTTTTCAGCTCCATGAGATCAATGTGATTCTTTGTTAAAATGGTCATTTCGTCTTTCATCTCCTGTATCATTTCATTGTTTTCCTTATATTCCTTGGATTGAGTCTGAAATTTCTCCTGAATGTTGATGATCTTTGTTCTTATCCATATTCTGAATTCTATTTCTGTCATTTCAACCTGGTTAAGAACCATTGCTGGGAAAATAGTATGGCCATTTGGAGGTGAGAATACACTCTGGCTTTTTGAGTTGCCAAGTTCTTGTGCTGGTTCTTTCTCATCTATATGGGCTGATGTTCCTTCAATCTTTGAAGTTGCTGTCCCTTGGATGGGGCTTATTTTATTTTTGCTTTCATTTTCTTTAATGCCACTGGGAGTTTGAGTGTGGTATAAAGTGGGTTCCGTTGACTGGCTTCGTTTCCCTTCCTCAGGAGTCACTGAAGGCCAGAAATGAATCCTGGTGATCAGTAGCCCTGTGCAGGGTCCCTACTTCCTTCCTGATCAGCCCAGTGGTCTGAGTTGCACTTTTCCATCTGCTCCAAATTACCTTCTTTCCTGCAATTTTAAAAATTATGTGTATTTCTTTCCTTTGAGGATAAATAATTGTCTATATAGAATTCAAAATAGGGAGATATACAAAACACTGCCAACAACAAATTACTCAAAGAAAGGGTGGGAAGAAATTCCTGGACATCAGGTCTACCAGTTACTCATTTAAACATCAAACTGATTCTCATGTATTTTTGCCTTGGCATTTTAAGCTTCTAGAAATGCCTTATGGAACATTATAGTATGGATGCTCAGCAAACTGCGCAGTATGAATTCTAGCAAACTGAGCAGGCCTCAATTGGTCTGAGTACAAGTCTCTGGGATAAGTTTAACAACAACAATTATGCATTTTATTCGTTGGTTTGGGAATGTTAGCAGACAAATTAAAAGTCTGACAGTGTCGGTAATAAAATAAAAGCAATTTAAATATATCTTACATTATTAAATAGTTCTGATGGTTGCTTAAATAACTTCATAGATTTATAATTACCCCTGAGAATACCACTGTGCAATCATTTTATTTTTTTTGAATGAGCAAACAGAGGCATGAGGTAATAAATTAGGTTTTTAAAAAATTGCTTGCAGAAAGGACAGGGAGAATTAAGAAGCTATTAACTGGGCTTGGCCTAATGTCTTGTTTGTTAGCCACATGATCTCTCATATAGTGTACTTTTCATGACACTATTGGGCTTAAAACGTTAAGTTTTTACACTAAACTGGACACTGAAATGTACAAATCATATGAGTTTTCTTACACCTACAACTCCCACTCAATAACATTAAATAAATTGTAATTAAAACTATTTTAATTGTAAAACTTCCAATTAAAATGTTATATATTTAAACTCATTGAAATTATAACGTTGCTGGAGAAAATGTAATTAAACTTAGTTCCTGGTCATGTACATTTTTTAAACTTGTGCCTATTTTAAAGAATCCTTACAATTCTGATGATTCAAATCCAAAGAATAATTCAATGAGTGTGAAACTATACCATGAACTTCATAGGTGGGTAAAAACCACTGGATTCAAAATCATTCAATTGCCTGCATGAGCCAGAATTTGGATCAGGTTTTTGGAAAATGTGGTCTACTATTAAGGCTCTGAATTGGAACTTTGTGAAGGAAATGTAGAGCAGCTAAAAAAGAAAAATCAATGTAAAGAAGAGAGAAAGAATTGTATTTTCAAATTATAAAGGGATTGTGTTACAATAGATATTAGTGTTCCTATGGCATGGATAGCTTTTGATTGCACCATAAAATATTTCTTCTAATCCTAACATTCACACAGTAATAGCTTCCCCAGCGCACAGCAGAAGCTGTTATCCCTCTCTCACCGCTCCTATTCAACATAGTGTTGGAAGTTCTGGCCAGGGCAATCAGGCAGGAGAAGGAAATAAAGGGTAACCAATTAGAAAAAGAGGAAGTCAAATTGTCCCTGTTTGCAGATGACATGATTGTATATCTAGAAAACCCCATCGTCTCAGCTCAAAATCTCCTTAAGCTGATAGGCAACTTCAGCAAAGTCTCAGGATACAAAATCAATGTGCAAAAATCACAAGCATTCTTATACACCAATAACAGATAAACAGAGAGCCACATCATGAGTGAACTCCCATTCACAATTGCTTCAAAGAGAATAAAATACCTAGGAATCCAACTTACAAGGGACGTGAAGGACCTCTTCAAGGAGAACTACAAACCACTGCTCAATGAAATAAAAGAGGATACAGACAAATGGAAGAACATTCCATGCTCATGGGTAGGAAGAATCAATATCGTGAAAACGGCCATACTGCCCAAGGTAATTTATAGATTCAATGCCATCCCCATCAAGCTACCAATGACTTTCTTCACAAAATTTGAAAAAACTACTTTAAAGTTCATATGGAACCAAAAAAGAGACTGCATTGCCAAGTCAATCCTAAGCCAAATGAACAAAGCTGGAGGCATCACGCTACCTGACTTCAAATGACACTACAAGGCTACAGTAACCAAAACAGCATGGTACCGGTACCAAAACAGAGATATAGACAAATGGAACAGAACAGAGCCCTCAGAAATAATGCCACATATCTACAACTATCTGATCTTTGACAAACCCGGCAAAAACAAGAAATGGGGAAAGGATTCCCTATTTAATAAATGGTGCTGGGAAAACTGGCTGGCCATATGCAGAAAGCTGAAACTGGATCCCTTCCTTACACCTTATACAAAAACTAATTCAAGATGGATTAAAGACTTACATGTTAGACCTAAAACCATAAAAACCCTAGAAGAAAACCTAGGCAATACCATTCAGGACATAGGCATGGGCAAGGACTTCATATCTAAAACACCAGAAGCAATGGCAACAAAAGCCACAATTGACAAATGGGATCTAATTAAACTAAGGAGCTTCTGCACAGTAAAAGAAACTACCATCAGAGTGAACAGGCAACCTACAGAATGGGAGAAAATTTTTGCAATCTACTCATCTGACAAAGGGCTAATATCCAGAATCTACAAAGAACTCAAACAAATTTACAAGAAAAAAAAAACAAACAACCCCATCAACAAGTGGGCGAAGGATATGAACAGACACTTCTCAAAAGAAGATATTTATGCAGCCAAAAGACACATGAAAAAATGTTCATCATCACTGGCCATCAGAGAAATGCAAATCAAAACCACAATGAGATATCATCTCACACCAGTTAGAATGGCGATTATTAAAAAGTCAGGAAACAACAGGTGCTGGAGAGGATGTGGAGAAATAGGAACACTTTTACACTGTTGGTGGGACTGTAAACTAGTTCAGCCATTGTGGAAGTCAGTGTGGCATTCCTCAGGGATTTAGAAGTAGAAATACCATTTGACCCAGCCATCCCATTACTGGGTATATACCCAAAGGATTATAAATCACGCTGCTATAAAGACACATGCACACATATGTTTATTGCGGCATTATTCACAATAGCAAAGACCTGGAACCAACCCAAATGTCCAACAATGATAGACTGGATTAAGAAAATGTGGCACATATACACCATGGAATACTATGCAGCCATAAAAAGGATGAGTTCCTGTCCTTTGTAGGGACATGGATGAAACTGGAAACCATCATTCTCAGCAAACTGTCACAAAGACAAAAAACCAAACACTGCATGTTCTCACTCATAGATGGGAATTGAACAATGAGAACACATGGACACAGGAGGGGGAACATCACACACCAGGGCCTGTTGTGGGGTGGGCGGAGGGGGGAGGGATAGCATTAGGAGATATACCTAATGTTAAATGACGAGTTAATGGGTGCAGCACACCAACATGGCACATGTATACATATGTAACAAACCTGCACGTTGTGCACATGTACCCTAAAACTTAAAGTATACTAAAAAAAAGAAAAAATAAATAAATGAATAACCTATTATGCAAATATGTAAATGTACTAAGCAGCTATTATTACTAAATACTAAGTTTTTCACAAAAAACATACTTAGATGAGTTGACTAGCATTTAAGAATGCTTTTTGTATACCTTATATTTTGATTTTCACCATAGCCCCATGAGATAAGGCTTTTATTACCTTCATTTTAGAGAGAGGAAACTAAAAATCAGATACATTAAGTGAAATGTTAAGTGTCACAGAACTACAGTGGGCAGAGGCAATATTTAAACCAATTTCTTTCCAGAAACTCATTGTCTTTCCACTGAGAAGTTCATGAGGTCTTGTTATCCAAATGATGTTGTAAGTCCCTGAGTCCAAAAGACAGAGTAGAAAAGGTGACCACTGGACTTTATGGAGCTCTTTTATAGTTGGGTAGCTCTGAAGGAAAACAGAGAGTTGTCTATAGCCATGGGAACATTTCATCGGAAAAATGACAACAATATTGCATAAACCACCACAAAGCTCAGTAACTTAAAGCAGCAATAAACTTATAACTCACACATGATTACAGGTCAGCTGAGGCTTCATCCATCTATACTGGACTCTTGGGGCAGTTTAGCCTGTGGAGTCCATGGAGGATTCTGATTCATGGGGCAGGTGGGTGAGAGAATTTAGATATAGCCTGCAGATATAGCTTGTCATGTCTTTTTCCATGTTTCCTTCTGCAGCTCAGACAAACAGGCAGCTATGGCTTGGGGAATATGCTTCTTCTGACAATGGCAAAAACATAAGGCAAATGAAAACCTATGAAACTAGGCTGGAAATGGCAAGTTGGCATTTCTACATGACAATGGACAAAGCCAGGGCTGAGTCCCAAATCAAAGGGAGGAAAGATGAAATATGCCCTCCATGAGGCAACCACAAGGTAAAGATATAGAAGAGGATGTGGATTAATGGAGCCAGCAATCAATCTGCTTTCTAAGCAACTCCTGGCTTAAAAAACTGAGATCAGGTACACTGCCCTGACAATAAAAATAAGTTCACCTTTCTTCCTTTACTGCTACAGGAACTGGAAATGCAAAATGAATAAAAAATGTTCCTCTTCCCTTCAACTAAGACAGAAACGTAAACAATATCTCCACAGTGCATGGGAACTTTCATTCACTAAAGAGAGAGTAATCAGAATAACATTTCAAGATGTCAGTTTGGAATATAAATCAGAATGGTTAAAAAAATTCATATCATTTGATTCAGAAGCTTTCCATCTCAACATTTAGCTGAAGAAAACAACTAAATAAGTATGCTTGGGTGCACATAAAAAGATATTAATCAAATATTGTTTAAAAGAGCAAATATCTGAAAAAAATAGTCTAAACTCAAAAGAACCAGATGGATTTCTGGAAGTAAATACACTAAGTATTTATTTTATTTAGTTATCTGTGGTTGATGGGGTTATGGGTGTATTTTTCTTTTTGTTTCTGTTTAGTTTCTATTTTGTCTACAGTGAGCGGGGTTACTTACATGAAGATGAATTAAATTAACATATAACTTAGAACTTGAAATCATAATCTTACTAAAACAGAGAAATTAGGATTCACACATAAAGAAATAATTAAAATATAACATAATTTGTTTCACAACAGTTTGCTATATAGCAAGTACAAAGAAGGTAACTCTATCAGATGTGGGTGAGTCCTAGGGAAACTTTACAGAGAAAATATTATTAGATCTAAATCCTACAAGATGTGTGGGAGCTTCCTAGAAGGAGGAAGAACAGTAAGACCAGTGGATGTTCCAGGTAGAGGAGAGTACTTTGTAGAGATAATTGATAATTAAGGATATTTTGTAGAAAGAAGTACCAATGACATTTCCATTAGTCAAAAACCCTCAAGGGGATTGAGAAGCCAGAGTATAATTTAATACATTTATCAAATTCTCCCTACCAAAGTCATTAATCAATACATTTTCATAATCGATAAGGCACTGATGAAACAAAGGATGGCATGTTTATAGTGGAAGAGGAGGATCTTAGATTTGTGATATTGAGAAAATGCTTGTAAATCAAGTGACCACTTTCTCATGATCCCTAATTAAATTTTTGAGCATTCAAAAGCTTAGGTGGTTGCTGAAAAGACTGTTGATTTGAATTATGTTGCAGAATTGAAAATGATAGATCATGCATAATCAGACATTTCTTCCTGAGAAAGGCAGAATAGAGTTTTTCAAAACTATTTGGAGGATGTGGTCCATTTGCTGATTTCCATTTCTGGACTTAATTTATAACCATATGATTTCATCAAACTCAGGCTTGAAAGAAGAATTTCTGCCTGGCAGATATTTTAGACAGGACCAGATTGCCCAACATCATCAAATTTCAGGATTGTTACATTTTCCAGCAACTATTCTATTCATCCACGCTTTGCATGTGCTCACTTCTTTTTTCTTTTCTTAGAGCTTTTATATGGTGATTATTTTCTTCTGTTACTAATAAATAAATAATAATCTTGAACTTTCTAAACTTCCAGTTTTTCATAGAGTCAACATATTTTGTTTCTTTCCTCAATCAATAACACTAATGAAAAGAGTATGAGCTCAAGGGAAAACGAGTTCACTTGTGTTGCAAATTCTGGCACAATTTTATTTCTATTCTAGACTATTTATATTTGACTTCTGTGTAATTATTTTATGTATATATCTTATCTCCCTCTTGTAAAACATTAATCATTTTTTCCAATGCAGCAACTACAGCACATACTTCTTTTATATTTTTGTCCAAATCCCTACCCCTACTAACAGACACGTATAATGTTAAGTTATGAAATTCACTGAAACTAGTGAAGTTAAATAAATTCACACTATTATTCTTGCTGTTCTAAACTGTGCATATGTACATACCCTGGATTTTAAACTATTTGAAGACATTTTAAAATTAAATTCCTACAAGAAAACAATTTTCTAGGTATATTTGCACCTAGAACTTATGATATTAATATTTCTTGATAGAAAGGTGACTTCTTGGGGATAAAAAGTTAAGTATATACACAAGCATAAAAATTAAGTATAAAATTTATGTATAAGATAAAATTTAAGAATATACACAAGCATACACACAAAATTAGTTAAAATTCTTTATTTCAATCACCTTTCAATTACATCAATATTTCAGGTGTTTCGGATTTCTTTTAGAGTAGAAATTTCCAATCTTTGCTAGACATTAGAATCATTTGAGATGCTAGTAAAGAATATTGATAAACAGGCCTCACCCCAAAATGATTGAATCTGAATCTCTGTGAGTGTGACTCCAGCACGAATATTACATACACCTTAAAAGACAAAACTTTTGACAAATTAAATTTAGCAGCATTTTTTTTTTTTTTTTGAGCAAAGAAAAATTCATGAATTGGGCAGCACCCTTAACCAGCAGAATTTCAGAGAGCTCCACCTAGCAGTAGAAGCAGGCAAGTATGTATGGACAAAAAAAAAAAAAAAGGAAGTAAAATGTGGAAACAGCTTGATTGGTTACAGTTTGGCATTAGCCTTATTTGGACATGGTGTGATGAGGCGTTTGTCATCTAGGGACATAGTCTGATTAGTTGGCAGTCTGTGATTGGATGCAGTTTGGTTGCTGTGATTGTTTGAGACTCAGCTACTTGTCACAAGAATGTGCTCTTAAGTAATGTCACAGTTTGTTTACACACCAAGTTAGGTTGCAATTTGCTATGTACAGAGCCAAGATAAAGAGGAAGATTAGGCCAAATTTAATGTAATTTAACACACATCTCCTCAGACAATTCTAAAGTACAGGCCAAGTGGAACACTACTACTCTATGGCCAAAGTCATAGATACCAACTTGAACTTCCTGAAAAGTGGAGAAGCTTTTGATTGATTCAAAGAAAGTGAACTGAGAGTCAAATTAATGTTAGAATGAAATCTATCCAACAAATATGTTGAGACTGCCAATTTGGTACAAAGTTATGAGGTGAGTCAACAGAGATTTTAAGACTCAAGGGTCAAAAGTTGCCATTCCAAAGAGCCTTTCAGTTCAGCCATATTAGTTCATGTGTTTTGTTTTGTTTCTTTTCCCAACTTAAGGCCATAGGAATGCTGAGACTGCCTCGGTTGTCCATGTATCTTCTGACTCCTTTTATTTGGAACATATTTGGAACATAATGGTTGGATTCATCATATGTTCCATTCTCAGACTAACCAGGTGATCTGGCTTCAAACTCAGCCTACACTTTGAGATGGACACTGGAAGCCTGCCACAGCATCTTCCCCAACAGAATCCTTTGCCAAAGGTTAATCTCAATGCAGAGCTGAAATGACACTGCTAACTCTAAGAACACAGGCCAGACGTAAGCCAAAGAAGGAAATTGGATTCCTCACTTCAGATCTTGACCTCTGTACCTTTCTGTTAAGTGTGAGCACTTTTGCTTTTTCTAATACTCTCTCTTATGAGATGATATGCCCTCTGGCTTCAGACTACAACGAATTGTTTTTTGAAAAACTGCATTCCATAAAATTGTCATCTATTTCTTTAGAATACCTTAGATATTATGGTCATTTCAACTAGTAATTGTGTTTACATCATCTCTGAGAATGGCACACAATTAAGAGAAAAACAGCCAAAGCAGTTCGGTGTTTTTGGCTTATTGTTTGATGATCTGAAAACATTGCAGCTGGAAAGAATTCCATTAATTTGTGGCTAGCACTGATGCATCAGCCTCAAGATCTTCCAAGTAAACAGAGGGAAATTGGCATTGCTATCTTGTGGCAAGAAGCAAAAAACAGACTGGTACAGAGTTCTCCAAGAAGGAAACATTAACCCAGATGTGAACAAGACAATGAATGAATTGTTCACTGGGGCTTTTCAACCTTTCAGCTGTGAGCAGTAATTACAATCACCAATGCATCCAAATACTCAAAGGAGGCTTAAACTTGAAAATTACCCATCCTGTCCCAGGCACAATTATGTCTCCATAGGTCCATGAAGTACAGGCATCCCAATTTAACTTAGACACTTAACAAATTAAACTTCTGTTTAGGAGAAACTCAGAAAATCATGCTATTCTTAATGCGTGCACACACACACACACACACACACACAGAAACACACACACCATATTAAAAAGCAATTGGCATCTATCTTCAAGAGTCAACTCTTCATACTCATTGCATAACTGTCCTTTCACTTCTAATCAGAAAGGCAATCCTTTTTCTAATATGGTAAATATAATTTATTTGCAAGTCTACCAGAAAGGATTATAGCTGGCTATTTTAGGCCTCTGACCTCAGTGAGTGGTGTACTATCATAACTTTTTTCTGTCCTGCCAGGGAGCAGAAGTGTTTGTATGTTTTTTTGCTTAGATGGTAAAGTTCTGAATCATGTTTAATAAGTAGCTTAAATAATTTTAAACTATGACTAGATATACAGAAGATCACCTGTATTTTAGAATATATGATTATCCTTTGGCTCCCTTAAGAATTTCTCCATCCTGTAAAGCCCAAATCAGATTGTTTTAATGCTCCTCTTCTTAAACTGTTGTGTTTCTGCATTGTTAATAGTTCAGCCAGAGTGTTTATTCCCATGTGCCATAAAGAAAATTTCTTTCAGTAGAAGTTAGTTTAACCAGCAAATATAAATTGAAACAATTTTAACATCATTTGTATGCATCTTCCATAGAGGTTTCTCTGATGTCATCTTGATACATAGAATGCAAAAACATCTAGACTATATTATCTACCTATCCTCTGGAAACTTTTCCAAAGTTATTAGCTGTTAAAAAAAATCAAGTATAGCAAACATCTGTACTGATTTTGCCTAATTAACAGCATGTATAGATTATTTTCAGAATTTAAATTAAGAATCAAGTTAAATATGTATGAGGACATAAGTAAAATGTATGAATACATATTAATCTAGAATGTTTACTAAAAAACAAGCATTGAACTTTTAGAGAAGGAAATAAAATGACTCTTCCAAATACTATAGATTAGGAAAATCCAATGAATCTTAATTTATTTAAATGAGTACTTACTAAACTGGTTCTGATACTATTTTATATTTTAAAACAACTTTTTATACACAAGCTCCTAGTTATAAACATAGTACCATATTGCCTCTCAGCTCATATTCCTGTAAAATAGCTCTTTTAAAGAGAACAGAGTGAAAATCTGAATTCCACGTGAATTTGGTACATGAATTCAAAGCTGTAGGCATAAATGATTTCCCTTTAGTTTTATGAGAAAGAACTTCCCTGTGGTAAAAGAGAATTCTCTGTGCTGTTCTCTACAAATTTTCTTTTAAAAAATTCAGAATACTTCTTGCCATTAAATTACCTCATGTGAACCTGATGGCAAGTCAAATAAGCATCTTTTCAATGCTTTTACACTCAATTAATAAAATGTTGATTTTTAGAAGAGATTTCATGCTCAGGGAGTTTTATGGAGGGGTCTTTAAATCTGGCTTTCTTCTTAGAAATTGGACATGATACTTTTGTCAGAAGAATGTCCAAATAATGAATGGCTATTGCAATTCAGGAATCATGAGCACCAGCATTTCCAAAATTCTGTTTCATACTCAAACCCCATATTTCCAAAATTAAACTAGGCACTCATGTGTCTGAGGAAACATTATGTTAATGATGAATTTATTTTTATGATCTTTGTATAAACTGTGAATATTAATTTTGGTGAAACATCACAACACATAATATTATAGATTTTCATCTGAAGATTATAATATAAAATATAACCTATAAATATTAGAAATTAAGCCTTTTTTCCCTTAACATTCAGTGAGTGAACATTTCTAATATGTCTCTCCATAAGAGTGTATTCAAAAGTATATTCTAAGGCAATGATTTCCACACTTTAGACTGGTGCCCAGTGAAAGAAAACTGTGTTACATTGAGACTCGGTACATGCATACACATATATGTATAATTGGAACATTAAATTTAACAAAAACCTTTCCTTGCTATAAGTCTCGCTCTTATATTTTCTATTTTATTTTATTTCATTTCTCTCTGTTCTTGGCTATTCTATTTTATTTTTCCATGTTGGTTATGGCCCACAATATTAATTTTATGTGCCATCTATGGTTTTCCATCTAGAATTTTAAAAACACGTTTCTAAGAAGAGCTTTGGCCCTGCCTACTTCTGTGCTAGAGGCCGAAAGAACTTCTGTATATACCCATGTCCCCATCAGGCTCCCTAGGTTGTTGAAGACCCTGAAAATATAATTCAGTCCAGTCCAGGCCCTTGGCCGAGAAAATTATAATTCTTCTAGATATAAGATCTTGCCTGTGAGAAGCTACATTTGTGGAGATTGTCTAAAGGATGGGCAGGTTGTCTGCACAAATGGATAATCTCTGATATCTACTTCTGGATTAAGTCACATCAACAAAACTCATAGAATGATTATGTCAAGAATCCATCACCATATCTGGAAGATATGGTGAATGGATTGGAGAATCATGCTTCCAGAAGTGTGTCAAATCTAAGGATGTTGTGGTCCAAGGCATCTCAAACTTCAGTGTGCACAAATCCCCTGGGGAACATGTTAAACTGCTGATTCTCATTAAGTAAGAATGAGGTGAGCCCTGAGATCCTGCATTTCTAACAAGCTCTAAGGTGAGGCCAGTGCTGTTGGTACAAGGACCACATTTTGGGCAATAAGGGTCTATATGAGATGATAAATTGAGCATTTTAAATTTTTTGAGAGTTCTTGAGATAATTCTTGAATGTTTATTTGGAAGAGTTCTTTTCTCAATCAGTTTCTTTGCATTTGAGAAAAAAATGATACATTTTTGTTAAACTAGATCCATTCCTGGATCCGTTATATACATTCCATTGAATTTTCATTAATTTCTTTTTTATTTTGCTTTCTCAAATATTGCTAATTTGCATTCTGATTATCCTTCTCATTTTTGTGTATATTATTAAGAAATGTTTCGTATATCTTAAAATAAGACATCAATGAGAGAGCATTGTTCAAGAGTACAGGATCTATGGAAAAGCTGAATCAGTGTCCCCAGATGCATGGCCTGTGCACCAGCACATCTGTGAGTGGTGCCTCTCACCCACATCTAGTCCTGCTGAACTTTTCATGAATGCCAAATGAGAACCTCTCTTTGGCGGCAAGCTACCCGGCCCATACTCAGTATTAGATCCTTAAGCTCCTAGAATGAGAGAGGAAATATGGAAGGAAAAGCCATCCTCTTCATTCATTTGAGGACATTGGGAAATCAATGAAATTAGCTTGGGATCTCTATTTTCCAAACACCATGGTGGAAAAACGCCACTCCCTCTGTTATATTTTTTAATGAAAGCATGGTTACAATTAGGCAAAAATTATGCATGCATTTGGTTCAAAACATGAAAATAAAGAATTAATTTATTTCTGGCTATTATGGTGGTAATTGCTTTGTTTATAATTCTCTGCTGTGGTATTATCTGCACAAAGAATTAGATTTAAAATGGCTTTCAATTAAGTCTAAATTGATGGTGGACATCAAAAGCTCGTAAGTTATTTTAACAAAAAATAAGATGTGTGAGGGAAAGGAACTAGTTGAAAAGAACAGAGAAATGAATTATTGCTAGACACAAATTTCAATATCATCTTAAATTTGATCAGTCTGCCTTTTCATGGAGCTATCTTTTAGGAACAAAACTTAAAAATATTTCTATAAGTTAAGTGTATGTCAGCTACGTTTCTGCTTTTAAAAAAATGACATATTAGAATGCATATATGGGAATCATAAGACAGTACTCCAAATGCATTTAATCAGATTATTATCAATTTTTGCTGATTCCCACTGAGATCAACATTAGAAAGATACTATCAATTGAGATAATCATGTGGTTTTTGTCTTGGGCTCTGTTTATATGCTGGATTACATTTATTGATTTGCATATATTGAACCATCCTTGCATCCCAGGGATGAAGCCCACTTGATCATGGTGGATAAGCTTTTTGATGTGGTGCTGGATTCAGTTTGCCAGTATTTTACTGAGGATTTTTGCATCAATGTTCATCAAGGATATCGGTCTAAAATTCTCTTTTTTGGTTGTGTCTCTGCCCGGCTTTGGTATCAGGATGACGCTGGCCTCATAAAATGAGTTAGGGAGGATTCCCACTTTTTCTATTGATTGGAATAGTTTCAGAAGGAATGGTACCAGTTCCTCCTTGTACCTCTGGTAGAATTTGGCTGTGAATCCATCTGGTCCTGGACTCTTTTTTGTTGGTAAGCTATTGATTATTGCCACAATTTCAGAGCCTGTTATTGGTCTATTCAGAGATTCAACTTCTTCCTGGTTTAGTCTTGGGAGAGTGTATGTGTCGAGGAATTTATCCATTTCTTCTAGATTTTCTAGTTTATTTGCGTAGAGGTGTTTGTAGTATTCTCTGATGGTAGTTTGTATTTCTGTGGGATCGGTGGTGATATCCCCTTTATCATTTTTTATTGTGTCTATTTGATTCTTCTCTCTTTTTTTCTTTATTAGTCTTGCTAGCGGTCTATCAATTTTGTTGATCCTTTCAAAAAACCAGCTTCTGGATTCATCAATTTTTTGAAGGGTTTTTTGTGTCTCTATTTCCTTCAGTTCTGCTCTGATTTTACTTATTTCTTGTCTTCTGCTAGCTTTTGAATGTGTTTGCTCTTGCTTTTCTAGTTCTTTTAATTGTGATGTTAGGGTGTCAATTTTGGATCTTTCCTGCTTTCTCTTGTGGGCATTTAGTGCTATAAATTTCCCTCTACACACTGCTTTGAATGCGTCCCAGAGATTCTGGTATGTTGTATTTTTGTTCTCGTTGGTTTCAAAGAACATCTTTATTTCTGCCTTCATTTCGTTATGTACCCAGTAGTCATTCAGGAGCAGGTTGTTCAGTTTCCATGTAGTTGAGCGGTTTTGAGTGAGTTTCTTAATCCTGAGTTCTAGTTTGATTGCACTGTGGTCTGAGGGATAGTTTGTTATAATTTCTATTCTTTTACATTTGCTGAGGAGAGCTTTACTTCCAAGTATGTGGTCAATTTTGGAATAGGTGTGGTGTGGTGCTGAAAAAAATGTATATTCTGTTGATTTGGGGTGGAGAGTTCTGTAGATGTCTATTAGGTCCGCTTGGTGCAGAGCTGAGTTCAATTCCTGGGTATCCTTGTTGACTTTCTGTCTCATTGATCTGTCTAATGTTGACAGTGGGGTGTTAAAGTCTCCCATTATTAATGTGTGGGAGTCTAAGTCTCTTTGTAGGTCACTCAGGACTTGCTTTATGAATCTGGGTGCTCCTCTATTGGGTGCATATATATTTAGGATAGTTAGCTCTTCTTGTTGAATTGATCCCTTTACCATTATGTAATGGCCTTCTTTGTCTCTTTTGATCTTTGTTGGTTTAAAGTCTGTTTTATCAGAGACTAGGATTGCAACCCCTGCCTTTTTTTGTTTTCCATTTGCTTGGTAGATCTTCCTCAGGACAAAGGCACGGGCAAGGACTTCATGTTTAAAACACCAAAAGCAATGGCAACAAAAGCCAAAATTGACAAATGGGATCTAATTAAACTAAAGAGCTTCTGCACAGCAAAAGAAACTACCAGCAGAGTGAACAGGCAACCCAAAAAATGGGAGAAAATTTTCACAACCTACTCATCTGACACAGGGCTAATATCCAGAATCTACAAAGAACTCAATCAAATTTACAAGAAAGAAACAAACAACCCCATCAAAAAGTGGGCGAAGGACATGAACAGACACTTCTCAAAAGAAGACATTTATGCAGCCAAAAAACACATGAAAAAATGCTCACCATCACTGGCCATCAGAGAAATGCAAATCAAAACCACCATGAGATATCATCTCACACCAGTTAGAATGGCAATCATTAAAAAGTCAGGGAACAACAGGTGCTGGAGAGGATGTGGAGAAATAGGAACACTTTTACACCGTTGGTGGGACTGTAAACTAGTTCAACCATTGTGGAAGTCAGTGTGGCGATTCCTCAGGGATCTAGAACTAGAAATACCATTTGACCCAGCCATCCCATTACTGGGTATATACCCAAAGGACTATAAATCATGCTGCTATAAAGACACACGCACACGTATGTTTATTGCGGCATTATTCACAATAGCAAAGACTTGGAACCAACCCAAATGTCCAACAATGATAGACTGGATTAAGAAAATGTGGCACATATACACCATGGAATACTATGCAGCCATAAAAAATGATGAGTTCATGTCCTTTGTAGGGACATGGATGAAATTGGAAATCATCATTCTCAGTAAACTACCACAAGAACAAAAAAGCAAACACCGCATATTCTCACTCATAGTTGGGAATTGAACAATGGGAACACATGGACACAGGAAGGGGAACATCACACTCTGGAGACTGTTGTGGGGTGGGGGGAGGGGGGAGGGATAGCATTGGGAGATATACCTAATGCTAGATGACGAGTTAGTGGGTGCAGCGCACCAGCATGTCACATGTATGCATATGTAACTAACCTGCACATTGTGCACATGTACCCTAAAACTAAAAGTATAATAATAAAAAAATAAATAAAAATAAATGCTAACTTCAATAGAAAAAAAAAGAAAGATACTATCAAGAATGAGACTTTAGAGAAGGGAGAATAACATGAACATCTTGTTCTTTTTAGCTTGGAGAAGAGAATAGATTAGCAAGCAGTTGATCTTGTTTCCATTGGAGGAAGAATTGGGAAACAGCATTTGAAACAAAAAATAATTTATCACAATGGAAGAGAATGGAAATTGGAACTGCTAGACTGTAGTATCTTCTGTGAACGGGTAGTACACAGGCTGGACCAGTTTCTCGGTATCTTTGTGGGGCTATACCCTTAACAACCTGAGTGCCTTGGGCACAACCTTCCATTTCTATTTTTGCCAACGAAAGAGGTTAGACTCAGTTGCTAAGACTAGACATATATATCACCTGATGTATCAATATTCTCAAAATACTAGGGTTTTGTTTCTATCCATTTTCATCTAGCAACATCTCATACTTCATATCACTCACACACACACACACATACACACACACGCAAACACAGAGGCACAGGCATGTGCACCATCATAGCCACAATAAAACAACAGCACTTTCCATATGAATTTAAGAAAGCCTTATACATGTTCTTCATCTATTTTCTAAACTGTAAAATGAGGGTGTTAGATTAGAATAGATTATCTTTATGATCTCTTCCAGCCCTAATGATGTATCAACTAAGTGACATCAGAACAGGAAGGGAGCATGTGGGAAAGGTGCCTGTGGCTTGTAAACATAGGACACCATGAGCCCCGTGAAATCGTCCTGACTTTATGTTGAGATCTCTAAGATCCTCTGTGGCCCATAAATCCAGTGAGTACTGCATTGTAAGGCTTTTGTAAGTGTTTTCATATATACAAAAAAAAAATACTCTGAAAGTTTAGCCATATTGAAAGTGAACCACCTGTTTCCATTTGCAGTTACTTGTGGCAGACAAATCATCGATTCAGATGCACAATAAGAAAGGCTGAAGAAGTCTAAGAAAAATATCACATTTGGCCAAGAAAATGATCTTGTTTAAGAATGTTTGAAAGACAAGGAGAATAATCAGCCAGAAATCAGGCATCTAGTATTTCTTGGTTTTTAAAATTCAGATCATTCATTTATTCAAGTATTTATTGAGAACTTCCTAAGTTCCAGGCAGTGTTTTAGGCCCTAGAGATATAGAAGTGAACAAAACAGAGCCCCTGCTCATAAGCTTACATTTCATTTTTTGTGCACATACGTGAATGTCTGCATGAAACCTAGCATAAACATACAGAAAATGATGGAGATAAGAGATCCCTCTGATAAGATGACATTTGAGCAGAGGCCTGAATCCCAGTGAAGGATTCAGCCAATATTTGCAGAAGAGTATTTCAGGCAGAATACTATTTAAAAGCTTGAGGTAAGAAGGTTGTGTGCTTGACATCAGTGGGGCTGGCTTGTCCCGGATGAAACAGAATATGTTGACTTCAACAGTGTGTTGGCCCTGGGATAAAAAATGTGTAGCCCATCTTTAAGTGTAAAAATAATTGTTTTCTTTCATGTAATAGTCTGATCTTTAGGGAAAAAACTTAGTTCTTTACTATCATATATATTTATATCTCTTTGTGGATCTATGAACACTGGCATATTCAAACTCTGAAATCCACATACTTCCACTTCCCTCTGTGAAGTCATTTTGTTATTTCCACCTCAGAAGTAATATCCTGGCTTTGTCAAATGGTCGCTGGCCTAGTAGTCCTTTAGTTTGGTATCTTGGGTCTATATCTTATTTAAAAACAAACAAAACTCTACAGTAGCGCAAATGAAATCAGATGATTTAAAAATACATGTTGTAGACCAGCACTAGCAATTGTGAAAGATCAGACCTGTGAGTCAATGTTAACTTATCTGATGATTCATGCATAAAAATTATCTACTTAATGATAAACAGATAATATATCTTGTACATTGAGATAAATTATTTCACTCATGCAACCACATAGTCCTTGGACATTAGAAATTGCTTTATAATTTAAATATGAGCTGCCAATTCCTCCTTTGCCCCTGTATTATTTTCCTAGGAGCACCATAACAAAGTAGCAAAAGCTAGGTGGCATAAAACAATAGAGTTTATCATCTCATACCTTTGGAGGCTAGAAACCCAAAATTAAGGTATTGGCAGGGCCATGCTTTGTCTGGTAGTTCTAGGGGAGAGCCTTTCCTTGCCTCTTTTAGCTTCTGGTGTTTAACCTGCAACCCTTGTCATTCCTTGGCTTATGGATGCATAGCTCCAGTCACATGACCATCTTCTCCCCGTGTAATTTTACATCATCTTTCCTGTGTCTCCGGTTTTGTGTTCAAATCTTGTTTGTTTATAAGGCAGCCAGTCATATTGATTAGGGTCTACCTTAATGACCTCATTTTAACTTGATTACCTCTGTAAAGCCCTATTTCCAAATAAGTTTACACTCTTAGGTACTGGGGGTCAGAATTTCACCATCTCAGCATTTCAACTCATAGTACCAAATGTGATCCCCTAAGGGTGTCATTCAGCACAGAGCAGAAAAGACATTTAGCTCATCGCTTCATACCTAGTTAGTGCTCAATCAGTAAATGGTGGTTTTTATATTATTAATTCTTAGTATCTAGAATCCAGAAATCAGGTCTGATGTTAGTTCCTAAATATATGACTCATACATTGTATCAGTTAGCTATTTCTGTGTAACAAACCACCACCAGATTCAGTGTTTTAAAACCATCAGTGTTTATCATTGGGCACAAGTCTACCAGTCAGCTACGTAGTTCTTGTCTTGACTGCTTTCACTCATTTGTCTGTGGTCAACTACTCAGTTGGTTGGAAACTGGCTAGTTTAGGATGCCCTCAGCTACAAAAACTGATCTTTGCTGAATGTGGTCTCTCATCTTCCACAAGCCTAGTTTAGACTTGTTTAACAGTGGTTGGGTAGGGTTCTGCCACGTGGTATAAAAATGCACAAGGCCCTTTGAAGCCTAGGCTTGGAATTGGCACACGGTCACTTCTCCTGTATTCTTCTCTTGGCCAAACAAGTCACAAGGTCAATCCAGATTCAAGGGCTGGGGAGATAGACTTCCCTCTTGATGGGCAGAGCTAAAAGTTTACATTGCAAAGAACTCGGATATAGAGAGGGGCAAAGAATCGGGATATTTTTGTGACCAATCTAATGTATTTATTATATAACCATTACCAAAAAAGAAAAAAATCTGCGTGTTACCAATAAATGTCTTCATCTTCATTAGTTGGGCTTTTAGCCTCATTTCTTAAGTCCATGAGGACTCACCTTCTATTTTAACACTGATGTATGTATGGTCGTAAATTAAGCCCATAGTCAAACTATAGACTTACTTCCTTTTATTGTCCGACATTTGTAAGCCAACCATAATATTCTCCACCCCTTAATACTCTTGACTGTTGACCAGATCTTACTGTCCAATATCGCTTTCAGCAATCTAGGAAAAAGGCCTACATCTTGACCATTTCAAGAACTTATTCCCCTGGAAAATTAATGGTGAGCTAAAGGATATGGGAAGAAGTGATAAGGGAATTGTTCTAAACCCCACTTTGATTTCTGTAAAGGGTCTTGTGCTTTCCTTAACCCCACACATTCATTGGCATCTGTACGACAAATCTTCCACTTTCTTTTTGAATTAAAAATTAAGATTCTCAGGGGAAATTATGCAATGGGAAGTTGACACCTCAATAAACTTGGCTCACACATTTTATTGATTATCATAAATTGAATTATTGCAATAAAACTTGGGAAAACCAAAAAAAATTATCCTTTCAAGCTCCAGTGGTATATATTTCTTTCGATTAGGGTAATACCTGCTTGATTATAATGTACTTTCTGAAAAGTAATAAATAAATCAGGGAAACATTCCAAACTAAGTTTCTCTCAATTGTCTCACAAAAACTTTGATGGCTTTTTAAGCATTTTCACAAACTTATGGACACTGAATAGGATAGCAACACTTAAAGTACTCACTCAAATGAACATTAAACTTAAAACATAAGGCATAACAATTTTAAACTAAAAACAAATTCAAATGACATACTTGCTGCCACAAAAACTGGATTCTGGACTCTTTTTCTTTTACTGACTTTTTAAAATTAAAAATACTTAGGTTGTGCCTAATGGGGATCTTTTTTTTTCCCTTTTTGGCAATTGCCCTAAGCCTGATGAGCTGTAAAAAGCAGGCCCTTGGACTTAGAAAGCTTCATTTCACTTCTCTTCTTGAGACTGGCTGGCGTATGGTTTCTCTGCCTTCTGGCCTGTCTCCTTCCCTCAGCCTCTTACCTTCAGTAGGTTATGTCAAGAGGCCATGCCCCAAGGTTGGGAGTAAGGCTGACAAACAAGGTCCACTAAAGTTCAGGAGACCTCTTTCTTTCAACAGGGTTGGAGTTTCAATCCACAGCATGATCTAAGTTCTTATTTATCTTTGAAACACAAATCATTTTGTTTTTTTCCTTTCTGGAATAAAATTAAAACCACAACGGAATTTAATTTTATTGACTTTGTGACAAATAAAAGAAATAAAGAAAACCCTTCAAACTACTCTAGATATTTAGATGTGAAATGTCAAAACTAAGTTTTTAAATTTTGAAATATTTTCCAAGGAAAATAACAGTGTAGTACAGGTCATCTATTCAAGATTTGGTTAAGATACATTTGTCATTACTTCTCTAATCCCTCAAACTTTCTACCCACAATATTCCTTTTGCCTGTTTCTCAATGAGGCATTTTTCAATAAGGTAAATACTGAGAAATCAGTGACAACAAACTGGAGCAGGATGCAAGGTATGAAGGGTGTTTGTATTACTTGCACGCTGCGAGGTGCAGTAGAAAGTCCAAGCATAGATAGACTCCATTCCTAGGTCTACCGCCTATTCATTGTGAATCCTTAAGGAAGTTACTTAGCATTTCTAAACTTCAATTTAACTCATCCATAACAAGGGAATAATGAATGAGTATAAAATAATTTGAAAAGCATTTTGCATGTGATAAAGTGGTATGAAACTATTATTTGCTGAAACTATAAACTGTTGTGAGCTCTAAAGATGGACTCTGACAATGGAGGATCATTTACGACAGCAGAACAGAAATTATGCACATGGAAGCAAGCTTCACTCTCCAAAGTCAAGACAAAACAGAGTCTTCTTGTGCTTATCATAAAAATACTGAAATGGGTTGGATTCTTCAAGGAAATTACAAAATCACTCAATACTTAGTTTGGTTTTGGAGATACCTTAGAGGCAAATGAATAGAACTTGATCTGTATCATTCTAATTAAAAGAAAACCAAAATTGGCAATTTAGGCTGAGGTTCTCAAATACTGGTTTCAGTTGTTTCTCCTTGGCATCTATCACCTGATATGTGAAAAGGTTCTTAATAAATATTTTGGACAAATTAAGATCCAATACTAAATACTTTATATTTTAACAGTAATTTCTATTAATTCAAGTCATCTTTTGTTCCCTCTCTCCTCTACTTTCAATTTTGATATTCTTAATTGGGGGATCATATGTGAGATTCTCAAGATTCCTACAAGTTAAAAGTTTTGCAACATGTATTCCTTTTCAGGGTGCTACAAACATAAATGTGAAAAGACTGTTGTTTTCATAACTCAGAATTTCAGAATGCTTCCTGGATAAGGTAAAGTGCTAGTGAAATATTCTGCCTTTGTCAGAATAGGATGTCGGCTTTGAGGAGGAAATTGAATATTTCTCTCTGAAGTTTAAGATGAGGCAACAATCAAAAGTCAATGTCAAATAGATTTTTAAAATTTTTTATACTCCTATATAAATTTCAAAAGAAATTCCGTTAATTTCATCGGAGATTCAAATGAAAAATAAACCACAAATTTATAATAATATTTAAAATCAGAAGAAACTGCTCCAGCCTTTGTACCTATCAGTGACTCTTCCTCCTCAGTTGCCTTGCTGACCACATATACCATTAGTGCTATTTAAATTTTATATTTCTCTTCTTTTTTTTTTTTTAGTGAAGCCGCGACCTCTGCCTCCTAGGTTCAAGTGATTCTCCTGCCTCAGCTTCCTGAGTAGCTGAGATTACAGGTGTGTGCCAACATGCCTGGCTCATTTTTGTATTTTTGGTAGAGATGAGGTTTTGTTGTGTTGGCCAGGCTGCTCTCGAACACCTGACCTCAGGTGATCTACCCACCTCGGCCTCCCAAAGTGCTGGGATTACAGGCGTAAGCCACCATTCCTGGTCTATATTTCTCTTCTTATGTCATCTTCTCCCACTACATTTGTCCTCCTTTTTGGATAACTGGTCACTGCAGCAAATCCCATGCTTCTCATTGCTTGTCCACACAGAAAAAGAACCTAATCAAAAAATCTCTGCTCCCTCTCAGCAGACCAATGAGTGTTCCTATTCTTATTATCTAGAATACCAGGAATAGCAATCTAAATGTGGAGCAGCACCATCCCTTTTTTTCCCTACCTAAGACATTGTTCCACCTTACCATAAGATGCCATTAAAACTTGCCCACTTGCTTATTATGAAACGTGTAACTCAGAAATGAGTAGCACATAAGTCCAGACGAAAATGCATCACAACAACTGAGCCGTGAAGACACCACTGGTCTCCTTTTCTGTGAACACTGTTGGATTCCTAGGACTTCTTGGAATGAATCAAAGTAAAATGACTTAATAAAACTTTCATGGTAGAATCAGACAAAATAATAAGCAGAGCGTTTCAGCTAAATTGCCCAAATGTATTACTGTCAGGAACCCTGTTAGTCTTCAAATCCAAATTATCTGTTCAAATCCAGTTGCTCCTATTTGTGCAGAGTCCTTTTCAAAGTTTCTTGGAGGTCTGGGGTCAGAAAAAACCAGGGGGACATGGAGGAGTAGAATAATCAATCTCTAAAAAACCAGTGACATTTCTGGTATTGTTGAAATACATTATTTTGTGGTGAAGACTAGATACCATGTGATGGTGTCAATGAGATGTTTCTGTCCCATGAGCCATATAAAGGACATGCCCTGCTGGCCCTTTCTACTAGACATCGAAACTCAGGTTAACACCATTTTCATGGCGGGTCTTCTTTTGTAGCTCTATTATTTTGCTTCCACATTAACTGTTTTTTGTCTTGGAGCAAGCTGAGAAAAACAAAAACCATCACATTCCCTGTGGTGCCCTCTCTGCATGTGTGGAGCTGCTTTGAGTTAAGTGTCTCCAGTTGGTATGTTAGATTGGCCATGGGCCACTCGGTACCTCCACAATGCCTGAGGAAATGGTGATTTTTCTCATCCTCTTTGGATGAGGAAAGAGAGTCTACGACCTCCCCCATTAATTCCTTCCAAGACCTTAAAGTGATTGTTTTACTTCTAAGGCTCTTACTTTCTACCTTTAAAAAATAAAATAAACAAACAAACATGTCTCTTCTAGCTCATGTCCTGGACTATTCTGAAGTTTGATTAAGTTATGAGAAGTGTTTTGGAAATCATAAAGATGTAAGTAAATGCAAGACATAATCATATCACCAGGTCATATTCACTTCCTGTCAGTGTTATATTATTTAGTCTTATCATATGGGAGTAGCCACATTGTGTGTTATTAAAATCTTGTGGTGTCTATCATCATCTGTTGAAAAGAATTAAACCCTTTCAACATAATAAAATTTCAATTAGTTTTGTGTAGTTTACCTACTCCTAAACCAGTTTACCTACATCACACTTCTTTGTATATTTCCAAACTAAATATTTTAACCCTACTTTGTCTTTCTCTTCAAAGTATGTGGACTAATTTTTATTAGTCTGAGAACCCATTTACTTCCCTTGGATTAGAACCACTTTCAACTGCTTATTCATATTCTGATGAAAGTTTAGTAGATGGTATTTCTACATCCTACCCCCTCTTTCTGTGTCTGCTCATCATCCTATTTTCTCATTTTCCTTCAAATTTTTACACATCTACAGGATTGCTCCAGAATTTTCTCACCTACATCTTGAAGCTCACTTCCTGGTAAGAGGTTCAGGGACTCATTTCAGGTCCTGAACCTCAACCTTTTAGCCACTTAACAACTCCAGCTCCCCAGCTGTCTAACTCATCTTTGTAGTTATATACAATACAGATTTTTCACAACTTCATATGGAAGGTATTTCTGTCCTACATTTTTAAATTTAGGGACCTCATTTGAGTCATACTGCTCACTAATTAGTGAAATAAGGGATAAGGTCCAGATAAGGGACCGACGTGGAAGATCAGGTACAAATATTTTCCTGGATGTCAGAGTGCAGATATGTATACTTCTCCCATCATTACAACAAAAAGAAATTACACTAATGATTATTTCAGGGGTAAATTTGCCTCTCAAATTCTCCAACCCTTAAGGATATTGACACATATGCCTTGTGTTACTTACTCGAGTCACCTCCAATAAGAGGAATTTATTGGAGTATACTAACTAAACACCTAGGATCTTTTATGTGCCTTGGATAGGAAACAGACTATTGAGTCATCCAAGCTGCTTGATTTTGCAGTTATAGGCGTCACTTACTAAAGTGCTGTGATATCAAGCACGTGCACATGGAGAGCATACTGTTGAGTATTTTTATAAGGAATTAGTCAATGTAATTGTGGGCTGTAAAGAGATTGTTACACAACCTCATTGTAGGTTGTAAACACTTCATCACATGACATCTTTCCATGTCATAAATACATCATCAGCAACCATTATGTTCTCTAATGATGACTTCTTGCATACATTCGTCACACAAAAATGAGTAAATACCATAAGGAGAGCATAATCTGTGCAGTTTTTCACTGCTATGATAACTCCATCTGTAGAATTTCTTATGGCATGCTGTTTATTTACATAGTCTGTCAAACAGCATAAAGATAAGGATACTTGCTCTTTGCTCTTTATTCTTAAAACCACTTTTGGCTAGAGGTAATAAAATCTGACCTGACCTGTATGGTTTAGAAAATTATATTTTTAAAAGAAGGAAGAGAAAAAGACAAAAAATAGGGGTGGTAGGGGGAGAAGGAGGAGAAAAAAATGGAAAAGAGCAAACCACTTAAAGCTATTTAAAATAATTGTGTGATATAGACTTTTTTATGTTTGTGTGTATATGAGTTAATTCTTTTAGACATGTTTGACTTTAGACATGCTTGGCAATTAGTTTACATAAAGTAGTAGAACTGACAGCTCCCTGTGCCCAGGGTTAATTTCAACTTCTTTAAAATTAAAATGCTAATATCAGTTTATTTCTCCAGGGCCACATGTTGTATATTTTCACTAATTAGCAATTTTCACCTTTGTGCCCGACTCCTCCCTAATACTCATGCCTTAGATTATAGGATACAGGAGGGCATCTATAAAATTAGACTAAAGCAATCATTTCCAAACTTATTTTATGAAGCCATGGGTTATGTTTGTGTCCCCAACGTCTCTCATAGAAATAGGTTGGTAGGCCAGGCAGCCTCAACAACCCATCCTACCTCAACCATGGAAGCTCCACTTTCATATGTTTTTAAAATTTGGGCATCAGAATATGAAATCTACTAGAGTGAATGATACGCATGTTTATTTGAGCCCTAATCTCCCACGGTGTCTTATTTTTGTGTGACTGCCAGCGGTTATCATGGGATAGTGGTGGTAGGCAGCAGGAGATTGGCCTGGGCCTCTCATTGATTAAAACATAAAGTTTAGACTTTTGATCTTATCACCAAGTTAAGTCATATACAGTCAATGTGTTTGTGTGTACCCACGTATATGTGCGTTAGCTGTTTATTTGTTAGACACAGGCATTTAAAGTATACCACATTTTAATAACCCTGAGTTGGCATTTCCTCATTTTAAAATGTACTCGGGCTCTCAAGCCATAAGAATTTCTTGTTCATTTCTTTACCTCGGAGGAATTCTGATGATTACCCTGCAATACAGTGGTAAAATCCATGCCACGGCTTCTACCTGCAGGTCTAGGAAAGCATCTCTAGGGGTTATGAACTTCCTCTGTTATTAGAGGGTTCTCTAGCACCAAGTGGGTTCTAAGGTAAGACCCGCAGAGATCACTTCACTAGGTTTCTTCATTTAATTCCCACAATAGTCCTATGTAACTACTATTATCTCAACTTTCATATGAGGAAGGTGAGGCTTAGAGAGACTAAACAAGACAGTAAGTGACAGAATGTTATTCCAACCCAGGCAGGCTACCCCCAGAAACCAAGATCTTAACTATTAAGTCCCATTTACATTAACGTTAATACAAATTACTGCCTATTTCACTTTGAAACATATTAGAAATGACCAAGAATTAAATAACTCAAGAGGAACTACTTACTTTTTGTTGTTTATATACTATTATTTTAGTGTCTCTGATTGAGGATGGCTAAATAAAACAAAAAAAATTTAAACTTAATTTCCTAAAATTTATGAACACACACATGCATATACATAAGACACACACTATATACATGAAATTATCTACTCTTATACATACACACATATATAAAATGACATAATAATATAGTAAAATAATTTATGTAAGAGAATTCACTTTGATGTAGCATGCAAACATATGACTGAAAAGAAGTAGAAAGGTCAGAATATATTTTATAAAGAACGCATAAAATTGAATAACAACAACAAAGCCCAATTCAAAAATTGGCAAAAGAAATGAATACACATTTATCCAAGGAAAATGTACAAATAGTTGATAAGCACATGAAAAGATGCTTAACCTCACTAACTTTTATGAACATGCAAACCAAAACCCACAATGAGATGC
This sequence comes from Pan paniscus, assembly GCF_029289425.2. Taxonomy (NCBI): domain Eukaryota; kingdom Metazoa; phylum Chordata; class Mammalia; order Primates; family Hominidae; genus Pan; species Pan paniscus. The sequence goes on along the minus strand of NC_073270.2, from coordinate 7,889,510 downwards.
CCTTCATATCCATGAGGGTAGGTATTATAAAAGCAGAACCAGACAATAACAAGTGTGGACAAGAATGTAGAGAAATTGGAACACTTGTGCACTGTTGATAGAAATGTAAAATAATGCTACCACTGTAAAACACAGTTTGGTAGTTCCTCAAAAATTTAAACACAAACTTACCATATAATAGACTAATTCTACTTGTGGACATGTATGCAAAACAATTGAGAGTAAAGATTCAAATGGATGCTTGCATGTCAATGCTCATAGCAGCATTATTCATAATAGCCAAAAATGATAACAACTCAACTGTCCATCAACAGATGAATATGTTTTTGAAAAAATCCAGGGGTATATTCATACAATGGAATATTATTCAGCCATGAACAGGAATGAAATTCTGACACATGGTGCAGAATGCTAGAGAATGAATGAACCTTGAAAACATTATGCTAAGTGAAATAAGCCATACATAAAAGGAGAAATATTTTGTGAATTGACTTATATGAGGAACCTAAAATAGTCAAATTCATAGAGACAGAAATTAGCGCTGTGATTGCAAAGGGCTGAAGGAAGGGAAGAATAGGACTTATTGCTTAATACATAGCAAGTCTCTGTTTGGAAATAATAAAAAGTTCTGGAAAAGAATAGTAGTGACAGCTGAACAACACTGTGAATGTGTTTTAATGCTACTGAAGTGTACGCTTAAAAGTGGTAAAAGTGATACATTTTATGTTATATATATTTCACTACAATAAAAATTAATAAAATAATCAGTAGTTCTATTAAAGATTCCTTTTGAAATAGTAAAAATAATATCTTCCAATTTGTAAAATCTTTTTATTAAATTCTGGCCATATCATTGGCCAGGATACTTCTAATTGGGAAGTTCAGCTCTTCACTGAATAAAGAAATCTTGATCTACCTCACATAGTCTACTTGCTTGTTCTCTGTACATTTAAATTATAGTGTTACCACGAAGAGGGAAAATTATACCCTAAGAATAGGTTCATTCACTATGTACTGTCTATAACACATTTATAGCTGCATTCTTCCCCCACAGTATATGAAAAGAGAGGAAAAGAGAGAGAGAGATTGAAAAGAATCTAGAAATGAATCATATTGAAAGTTAATAGCCTTTCTCATTTTTCATGCATCCTTAAACTCGAAGAGGTAAACCTGAAGGACTGTATCATAGCTCTACATTTCCCAGTGGTGACAGACAAAAATAAAGTTTGACTCAGCCTAACAGGAAAAGTCTGACTCATTAAATTCAAAGCCCTGACTCTCTGCAGAAGGTGTTTGGAGCAAACCCTTGATGTGTTGATCCCTAAAAGAGAAGACTAGCAGGGGAATGATCTCACCCACCCACCATGCACTGAAGGAAAAGATGAATGAACCCATCACTATGTTGATATTTCGAGGATCTGAAAATACGTCTGTTGATATTTAAGGAATATGTTTTAAAATAATCCCCATTTAGAATTTATAAGATCCAAAGGTAATTCTGTCATATGTAGATTTCTTAGCTTGCTTTCTCTAAATATCATTGCCCAAATACCCCAGATATTCTTGACTGTATATGTAGACAATCATGGGAGAAAATAATTTACTAAAAATGGTCTAAGTCCTGTTCTATCTCCCCATGGCTTTTTGTGTCTACATTAAGGAGAATAAGAACTATCCATTCCTGTAGCTTCTTTCACAATAAGGGAAAGAACAGGGGGAAGTAAATAAAAAGCTTTGCTCTATCTTACGTAATTTGAGGGAACTTGCCTAAGAGAAGGCTTCTCTGTTAACTCTGGTGAGTTTTGCAGTCTAAGGAATGGACAGATGTGATAAGCCAGCACAAGAAAAAGAAGTTCAACTCTCCACTCACACACACATTCTCTCTTTCCAGTTTCTCCTTTCTTTTTGCCACCTGGCTTTTCCTGTCCAAATCCACTGACTCCCAGCTTCAGTGCGTAGGGAAAATGTACCCTCTCTCATAAAACCACCTCATTCTTTCACAAGAAGAATCCTTCTTAAAATACCAGGAATTCTCACCAAAGTTTTCAGAAGTATAACAAATCAGAATTATCATGGAAACTACAGTAAAACAAAATGGACTATTTAGCTTCAGTTCCAGGCCAAGTCAAAGAGAAGAGGTTTGCAGGGCCCCAGGCTAACTACATTCTCTGCTTTCCTTTCCACGTACACCTCAAATTAGAGAGTGGCTAAAGGAGCCTCCCTCCCAGGGAAGAGGAGACAGTGGTGCTATAGGCATTGCTGGAATGTTTCAGGAGGACTGACTTGGAGTAGGGGTATTCTTTGACGGGGGGTGGGGTTGGGGGTTTGAGCAAAAGGAACAGTGCATGTTTAATGAGTTCAAACCTCTTCCACACATTAAGTAAAATATTTTAAAAGGAAACAATATTACTCAAGTTTTATTTGTTTCAGCTACCTGGTTACAACTCCACACGGACACAATTAATGGAGGAAATAGAGTATTTTATAAGCCCAAGACTCTCCCTCAATCTGTGACCAAGAGAATTTCTTTGCCTTAATCACTAGGCATTTTTTTGGCATGGCTATATATTGCCAAAATAATTATATCCTAAGCTTCAGAAAAGATTTTGTCTAGTCACTCCCTAAAAAGTTATAATGGTTCTTCCTGTGAGAAAATCAATAATAAACTTGGTGCTCTTTTGCAATATTTGCATGTGTATTTTAGCAACTCTTAATATTGCACTATTTCATGTGTGCATGTACACACACATGCACACATACACATGGGTCACTGAAAGCAATGTTTCCTGTTAATCCAAGAATTGATGGGCAGACAGAATGACCTGAAAGCCCTGTTCCCAGGAAGTGAATCCCTTTCTCCAGCCTAGATGCTGTTGCTCACCAATAAAAAACAAATGGCTTTTAATTGATTGTGCAAATAATTAAACATTCTGGATACTGGACACGTTAAAAAGTAAAAGAAAGAAAGCAAAAGCAGCAAACAAATTCACTCATTTTGCCCAAATGTTAAGGAAGAGAAAACTAACCCCAGAAGTAACTGAGCGTACAAAAGCCTGTAAAGTTTACAGGAACAGAATGCTGGAGATAATAATTCATAAAGACTTTTCTGTTGGTTCTCTTTCAATCAGATGGAGTAATGAAAGATATTTCACAAAATCCCAAAATCAGTTTCTCAGAGCTTTCACAATTCTAATTGCTGAACATAAATTGTTTGACGATTTTTTTCCCTTCTGCCAAGGATAATCTTAAATATAATATGTGTCCTTTATTTTTCTTCTTTTACAGCCAAAGAAAACCAGAATGCAAGAGCTCTGGTTAAAGCCTGATGAAGGTGAAGTGTCAGCAACACCCGAGCAATTGAGATACGCTAGGATCTCATTGTGAGTATTACCCTCATATGTGATTCCATCCTCATGTTTTGTTCAGACACCATAAAAGGCAGCCAGTCCCAGGCCATCCGTATAGACTGTGTGAACATTCCTAATCTCTGCACAGCATGGCAAAACAAATAATCACTCCATTCACTTTGTTTCTGCTCTTCCCTTCCCTCCACCCTATAAATATGGTTTATTGTATACATAGCTTTTAGGGTCAAGTATTAATGGTGAGAACCATTAACAGGGCAAAGGTCAGTGGCTCCTGACTTCAGTGACCCTTAAATTTAATCTAGCGTGGCAGAAATAAAATTACACATGATGAACTTACAAAGTGTGATAAAACCTGCTTTGCGCATACAATTGGGCGGCAACAGAAGAATGAAAAAATTTGAAACAGCAAAATCTTACTTGGGGATCTAGTGATAGCCCCAGAGTTAAAGGTTGACATTCATAACCAACTGCCATCCTTGAGGGCCAAATTCTGACATCTTTAAAATATCACATGGTTTCTGGGCTCCAGCAACCTTTCTGGAATTTTATCAAACACACACTCATCTTTATTTTTATTTAGCTTTAGGTTTACTTCAATAAGAGAGATAAGATTGCATTTTGGAAAATATAGAAACGAACTTATTTAGCCCAGCTGAACTTGATCTTTCAAATCAGTCACACTTACACATACTTTTTATATCTTTTCAAATTGAGTGCTTGGTATTTTAGTATTTTGTCTTTCTCTTTGTCCACCTGTTTTCATTTAAGTATATCAATTATTGTCCCCTAAGATTTGAAACATCATTTCAATTTTTGCATTTTTAAAAAATGCTAACTACACATTTTTTCTGACTTCCTATTATTATCATTTCTCTTCAGTAATTCCTTTCCCAACATTTTTCAGCTTATTCTAAGACCAACTTCCAAGAATCTGATTGATTTAAGTATGATTTCCCACTTTTTATTTTGAAATAATTTTATTATTTCAAATATTTAATTTCAATAATTTAAAAGTTACAAAAATAGTACAGATAGTTCTTACGTACCATTCACACAGATTTCCTAAATCTTGAACAATTTATAACTTTAGAATTTAATCATCAAAATAAGGAAATTGATATGGTTAAAAATATCAACTAATTAGAAGAATTTATTCAAATTTCCCCAGTTTTCCGCTAAGGTTCTTCATGTCTCCTTCATATTTTCAGGTTTGTGCCAGTTGCTTCATCTTCCCTTATTTTTTATGATTTTTGGTGTTTTTAAGTCAATTATTTTATAGTTTATCTTTAGGTTTGGTTTTATTTGTTTTCCCTGTGATTAGACTGCTGTTATGCACTTTTGTCAAGAATAGCACAGATGTGATATGGTGCCCTTCTCTGTGCTTCATACTAGAGGTAGGTGACGTCAACACATCTTATGACTGGTGATGTAAACCTGGATCATTTTGTTTTACTATGGTGTCTACTGGATTTCTCTGCTCTAAAATTACTCCTTTTATCTTTATAATTAATAAGTATCTTGTGGGCAGATACTTTGAGACTATGCAACTATCTTGTTTCTAGTCCTTTTTCCTCCATACATTTTAGCATCCATCAATGGTTCTTGCCTGAGATAATTATTATTTGTGATTGCTTGATGGTGACTTTTTAATTTTTTTCATTCCCTCTATATTTGGTATTTGGTGGTTTAAATTCTTTTTTTTTAAGACAGAGTTTCACTCTTGTCGCCCAGGCTGGAGTCCAGTGGCATGATCTCGGCTCACTGCAACCTCCGCCTCCTGGTTCAAGGGATTCTCCTGCCTCAGCCTCCCGAGTAGCTGGGATTACAGAAGTGCGCCACCACACCCAGCTAATTTTTGCATTTTTAGTAGAGACGAAGTTTCGCCATGTTGGTCAGGCTGGTCTGGAACTCTTGACCTCACATAATCTGACTGTCTCAGCCTCCCAAAGTGCTGGGATTACAGGTGTAAGCCACCACGCCCAGCCTAGAGATAGAAATTCTACAGTAAAAAAGAGCTGTCCTTTCTCCTTTTTTATTATTTGGCTATTTATTTGTGTTACTTCCATGGATACTTGTTTTGTTCTGTGTGTTATAACTTAATATATCATGTTTTGGGCTCATACTAGTGCCAGTTTTTGCTGAGAACTCCTATTGGGTAGATTCTATGTCCTTTTACAAGCGGCCTTTTTTTTTTCTTTTTTTAATAAAAAGCACTTTCTAACTTTCTGTCACCAAGAGAAGTTCCACATTCATCTGGTATTTTCTCTACCCTATCCCTGAAATTAACCAAGGAGTCTATCTTTTTTATTGGAGAATAATATTTAGAAACTAAGATCTTGATGGAAGGCATGCTGATTGCTGCTCAAGTGTCATTGCCTCTAGGCCCTTGCAGCAGTTAAAGGTAAAAAGTAATCTGTATACGTACCTGCACATACACAAACATGTATATTTATTTATCTATCCACCTGTTTGTGTGCATATGTGTATGTGTGTGAGTATATATAAACAAACATAAACTCATACTGATCCTATAACTTCAATCCAGCACCACAGCCTTCCCTTTTTCCTTGTGTGTATTTTGTTTCTCTGATAGGGAGAAACCCAACTCTCAGTATCCACAATATATTTACTCATTTGTTCAATCCTAGTATACATATAAAGTAGTTCCAGAGCTGCTAACCTATACATATGTCAGAAACAAATTTATTAAGTAGAGAAGAATATTTGTAGATAGTGCTTTTGGTCTTTTACCTTAACTTTGCAGACTAAATATTGTCATTTTAAAGCTACTCAGCTCATTTCTTCTCCCTTTCTTCTCTGTGATTATACATTCATTTGTTATTGTTTGTATTCCAGAACACACAGACACACACACACACACACACACACACACACCCCATACATAACCAACCAGCCTTTTTATTTTCTGGTTTATCCTTCCTATATCACTTTTTGACACAAATCAGCAGACACATGCATATTTTACAATATCCTCTTGTTTCTTACATGAAGTGTAGCACACTACAGGCATCCTTAATGCTTTGTCTTTTTCACTTAACAGTGTTTCCTGGATGTCACCACATATCCATTTTTAGAAACCATCCTCATTCAGCAACACAGCTGCACAGCAGGACTTCACTGTGGGGCTGCACCACCATTTCTTCAACCACTGTACATGAGCATTTAGGTTGTTTGCAATTATTATTTTTTTTTGAGACGAAGTTTCACTCTTGTCACTCAGGCTGGAGTGCAGTGGCACGGCCTTGGATCACTGCAACCTCCGCCTCTCAGAATCAAGCGATTCTCCTGCCTCAGCCTCCTGAGTACCTGGGATTACAGGTGTCCACCACGACACCCGGCTCATTTTTTTTTTTTTTTTTTTTGTATTTTTATTAGAGACGGTGTTTCTCCATGTTGGGCAGGCTGGTCTTGAACTCCTGACCTCAGATGATCTGCCCACATTGGCCTCCCAAAGTGCTGGGATTACAGGTGTGAGCCACCACACCCAGCCATTTCTAATATTTTTAAATCACAAACAATACAGCAGTAAACAATCTTCCCTGTAATTATTTTTGTATTATTGGAAATGTATCTTCAGGATAGACTCCTAGAGGTAGGATTGCTGGGTGAAGAGATAAGGGTTCATGCAGTTTTCTTAGATATTGCCAAGTTTCCTTCCAGAAGGTCCCTCTAATTTGCATTGCTACCAGCAATGTAAGGGGTGGCTATTTCCCCAGAGCCTTGCCAACAGAATGTGTTGTCCTATTTTGAAATTTTCGTCAATCCAATAGATGGGAAAAAGCATAGTTTTAATTTGTGATTTTCTAATTATGAATAGATGTGAGCTTTTTTAATATTTTAAAGGCTATTTTTATTTTCTTTATTGTGAATTACCTGTTTGTGTCTATTGCCATTTTTCTATCAGGTTTTTAGACCTCTGCTCCATAATTTATAATATTTCTCTGATATTGGTGATATTATGTCTGTGGTATGTATCATGAACTCATGAGTATTTTCCTCCAGCTTTTACTCATCTTCTGACTTGTTTATAATTTTTTTTTTTTTTTTGACATGGAGTTTCACTCTGTCACCCAGGCTGGAGTACAGTGGTGCGATCTTGGCTCACTGCAGCCTCCGCCTCCCAGGTTCAAACAATTCTCCTACCTCAGCCTCCCAAGTAGCTGGGATTACAGGCACCCACCACCATGCCCAGCTGATTTTTTTGTATTTTTACTAGAGAAGGGGTTTCACCATGTTGGCCAGGCTGGTTTTGAACTCCCGGCCTCAAGTGATCCACCTTCCTCGGCCTCCCACAAAGTGCTAGGATTACAGGCGTGGGCCACAGTGCCCGGCTATAATTTTTAATGCATGTTTTATGCACTGAAATTTATCAATCTTCTCTTTCCTTACCTCTGGATTTTGAGCCATGATTAGAAAGTCTTTCCCTAGACTACCCTAGAGGTTGGAGAAATCCATTCATGTTTTCTTCTAGTCCATCTGTGGTTTCATTATTTTGTGTTTAGATATGTAAGCCATTTGAAGTTTATTCTTACAGCGTGAGGTTTGCATATAATTTTACTTTTTACAAATGGCTAATGCATTGTCCCTGCATCATATATTTAAAAGTTGCTGCTTTTCTTCTCAGTGGTTTAAGACAGTACTTTTACCACATGCTAAATTTCCATATGTACTTGTTTCTATTTCGTGCTTTCTCTTTTATTCCATTGGTCAATTTGTCTATCTGTGGTTCAATACCACACTATCATAATTGTTTTGAGTTTTCTAGTATGTTTTAATTCCTCATGGAGCTATTTTTCCCTTCTGCCCAGATTCTTCTTTTAATTCATGGGCAATAAACTTGGGATGCATGTAGAACAAATAAGGCCACACAAATAGGGTGTAACTAATTACGAACTGGTGGGGACTACGAAAAATAGGGGAGTTTTCGGCCTGCCCGAACTAAAGGAAACAGTTGCTCTTTAGTTCTAGCCAAGAGTTTCTCAGTGGGAATGCAGGTCAAATTTAAGATCTGATTTTTTCAAGGTGGGTGAGACAAAACATGCGAGTTCTATGAGAAATCTTCCAATTTTAAAATGCTAGTTCGTTAGCAAAGAGTTACATTTTCTTTCTTTCCTTTTCTTTTCTCTCTTTCCTTTTCTTCTTTTCTTTTCTTTTTTTCTTTCTTGAGTTTCGCTCTTGTTGCCCAGGCTGGAGTGCAAAGGCATGATCTTGACCCACTGCAACCTCCGCCTCCCAGGCTCAAGTGATTCTCCTGCCTCAGCCTCCCGAGTAGCTGGGATTATAGGCACCCATCACCACGCCTGGCTAATTTATTGTATTTTTAGTGGAGACAGGTTTTCAGCTGGCCAGGCTGGTCTCGAACTCTTGACCTCCGGTGATCCACCCGTCTTGGCCTCCCAAAGTGCTGGGATTAAAGGCGTGAGCCACGGCACCCGGCAAGAATTACATTTTCCTTTACTTTTCTTTTCAGCAGTGTTCTGAGCCAAAAAGTTGAGCAATCAGTAAGCTACATATGGCCCAAAGATTTCTAGATTGCACACTCTGCTGTGTACAAGAACTTGCTAAACAGTGATGTACACAAAATTAAGTTCTGATAATTTTGTATCAAATTGTTGAATAAATGAGTTTTTCAGAAAGTTAATACAGTCATCTCAAAGATATGCAAAGGAAATAAAGATGCCCATAGACTATAGTTCAAATGTGCAAATACTTTCTATCATTGTGTTTTCAGAAGGAAAGAGAGTAAAATATCTTTAAGATGACTGTTGTCCCATCGCTGTCTCAAAATGGTATTATACTTAGTGAAAGTGGTTATTACAAAATAGATTTGAATGGAGTTTTATGACTATTTATAATTTAAGATGAAATATATGTGTATACTAAGTCATCAATACCTACAAAGAGAAAGACTAATAGAACATTTTATTTCAGATTATTTTTGAAATATATATGTAAAGTTTTTAATCATAAAACCTGAAAACAAAAATGAAACTTAACAGTATTACATGACATAAAATGAAAAGTATAAAATTTTACCCTCACCAAAAATAATCATATGGCCAAGCACGGTGGCTCATGCCTGTAATCTCAGCACATTGGGAGGCAGAGAAGGGTGGATCACTCGAGGCCGAGAGTTCGAAACTCGTCTGGCAAACATGGTGAAACCCTGTCTCTATTAAAAATACAAAAATTAGCCAGGCTTGGTGGTGCACCCCTGTAGTTCCACCTACTCAGGAGGCTGAGGCAGGAGAACTGCATGAACCCGGGAAGTAGAGGTTGCAGTGAGCCAAGATTGAGCCACTGTACTTTAGCCTGGCTAACAGAGCGAGGCTCTGTTCTCCCCCCCACAAAAAAATAAAAACATCAGATTCTTATTAATGCTTTATATTTATATATGTACAAATTAATTACTGAAATATATTATAATGAACTTATTATTCTGTTTTTTTTTCCATTTTCGTATCAGTTTATGGGGAGCTGCCTCATTATCTGTATTGCGGTAAAACATCCTATTATGTGGATTGTACTTAATCCTTTAATTGATAGTTATTTCCATTGTTTTTAGTTGTGCTATTTCAAACAATGCTGAAATGAACATTGTGTGCATGTGTAAGTGTATCTATTAATTAAATCCTTAGAGTTGTACTTGCTGGGTCAAAGGATGTGTGCCATTCAAAAATGTTAAAATAAAGTAAATATGTAATGGGTATGGCAATATTAATTTCAGTATTTTTCTGGAAATTGATTCCAAAGGTTTTAATTTATTATTTAAAAGTTAAATGTAGATTTTATGTATTACAGATATTATCCTATAAAAATTATATTCTATATTTGTTTTTAATTTTGAAAACATTATATTTATTGTCATGATATATATGTTTATTAGTGATAAAATAGAAAACATAGATAGAAGCAAAGCCTAAATATTTTACAACATCCCACGACATCCCAAAATAAATAACATCTTTTAGAGCAGTTTTGTAAGCATATTAATTTACAAGTATGGTCATAGCATGTAAATTATTTTATATAAGTTATATAAGTTACTTAAAAAGTTATAAATATATTTTAAAATTTATAAAATTATTTTAAATGGCAAAATTGTTTTCTAATATATAAACACAATTATAATACACTAATCAATCCTTGTTAGGTATTTCTATGATCTTTAATTCAAATTTTTCATTGCTAGAAATAGGCCATGAACTTTCAGAGGGCTGAGATTTTGAATATTTCAGACAATTCCGTGAACATAGTAGGTGCTTGATAAATATTTCATAAATGGATTCAAGAATTATTGAATAAATACAGTGGTGCATTTTGTTTCTGCTAAATGTTTATTATTTCCTTAGGATAAAGTCCTAGTGGAGTTGTTAGATCAAAAGGCAAATTTCCAAATGGGAATTAAGATTTTTGATATTATGTCTGACAGTATAGACCTCACTTAAAGTGAAGGACAGCAAAGCTTTCTTAACCTAACCCTTATCAATATGTCATCCATATATGTGTGTGTGTGTGTTTGACTATGTATATGTGTGTTTATATGTATATATGTGTGTATACATGTATGTGTATATAGATATGCATCTATTTATGTATACATTCACAAATATACACACAGACATATACAAGCCACACACATATATATACATGTTTACACACACCTATACTGTTAATTTGAGATGTGGTAACTGATGTCTCAATTTTGTCATAATTGCTTTTCTTTTTAAAACTAAGAACAAGTATAGAAAATTACAAAGGCTAGCATTACAAACACTGTTTATCTGCCATCCAAAAATGAACAAAATTCGTTCAAATGTGCTTTAGGTATGTTTAGAATAACACAGAGCAGTCAAACATCGTCTTCTATATTCTTCTCCCTAACTCTCGTTCTTCTCCATGTGCAAGCATTTTTACAAATTAATCTGCATTTGATATATGTTTTTAAAATTTTTACCTCATGTATATGAGTGTTAAAGCATATATTTTATTTTATGTTTTTAACCTTTACATAAATGTTTTTAATGCTATCACAGACTTCGCAAATCTCAATATTGTTTTTGTCTCTTCCATAATACGTAATAGTTTCATGATTACATTTTACTTATTTTAAGTTCTTTCATTATTTTGAAGTAATGATAAATCAATTTTCATAACTTGATTTTCTTCATTTATAAGCTATCCATTGCCCACATGCAATTATCTTTAGAAAATGTTTGTATCAATAAGATGCCAGAGGCCACCCTGAGTTTTATAATTTTGTCTGCTAGCCTTTTACACTTCTTCCATGTCTGGATACTTGCAGAATTAAAGTCCTTTCACTTTGAAACATTTGCCCAGATGAGGCTACATATAAGCACTATGTGCCAGTTTTGACTATAACATGATAGTTGTTCACGAGAAGGAAAATGATGCTTTCTATAATTCTGCAAACCTCAGTCCTCAGTTAATATCTTTTTGATAAATTGCTATTGATCTATTTTTCCCAATGGCTCATTTGGAAAATGAGAGTTTTTCTGAAGTCATCCCTCTATTCACTAGTCTCCTTATTGATCACTTACTTTCTCATCATCTTTATTTTGTTGGCTTTTCCTCTGACTTCTGAGAGTGTTTCCCACATTTGTTCTCTAGTTTAGAGATATTTCTTAGCACCACTTGCCCTACAGGAGCAAATATTTATTTCTAATGTTGAAGCTTGGTTAGTTGTTTGATTTTCCTTGTAATTTTATCTTATTGTACCTTCTTTTCCTTGCAACCATTGCCTTTTCATTATCAAGCTATGTCCCAGCTTTGTGGAAATCGTGTCTTCTTAAATTGTACAATGAATAAAATTTCCTGAAATTTTCTCCAGTACATGCAGTAGATTATTTTCAGAGATTTGCACTCCTTCTGAATCTTCTAGATCCTATCCTATTGTCATTATTCTAAAATGTAGTTTGGCCTTAGTTTCATAAATAAAAAATTTAGAAATATTTAAAAATTAATTAAAACAACAATAGGAGTCAAGATATTCTGTAATACTAACTCAATTTAATTTAATAAATACTTGCCATATACTTGCAGTGTGTCAGGAACTACTGTAGCCACTCATAGGGCAAATATTAATAATCAATTTTCCTGCATTTGAAGAATTTACAACCCAATGAGTAAGATAGTTGAGATATGACTCATTATGATGCTATCAAACTAACATAAATGCTATCTTAGAGGCAAACGACCAAATCTCAATAGGTTTGGGAAAGTTTTCATCGATAAACTTTTAATTGGGTTATAAATGACATGAACTTTAACAAGCAAAAAATAATTCTTCTGAGAATGATTTGAATAAGATGTAATGGTGCTTCGAAATTTGAGAAAAATGTATGATATGTATATGTAGATTATATATATCATTATTGCGTATGTATACATACATATGTGTATATATACATACATATATAAATATATTCTTGCTTATATTTCCATAGCTGAAAACATGGAACCTTATGCCTTATTATAGTTTACATTATGTAAAGTATATGAAAGATCAAGCTGAAACTCAAGTCTCAGGTTCTGGAAGCACTGGAGCATCTAGCCGTAAGTATTTGATGGTCCAGCCATGTTTTTAACATGTTCACCTGTATGTTTCAACAGCCCTTTTGGAAACAAAACCATTTTTACTTTTTTGTTCTTGAGTCACATTTTGAGGGACTACACGCTATTTGGCTGCAGTTTTCATTTCTGCAACCATTTTAACGGTTTTTACAAATCAACCAAGCAGCCCCACCACGGGCTTGATGATTTGGTTGTGCAACATGAAAGAGGAGGGAGCTATGAAATTGAAATGTATGGACAGAAAGAATTCTCACCCTATATATGCAGTATTGATCTAAGTGTTTGGTGCAACAAATTCTTAAGTGAACTTTTCTTGTTCCATATATCAAGAGTCCTATATTCACACAACCATTAAATATTGTAGTCAGAATCATTAGAAGTTATCAGTACCAATACCCTGAGACCTAGACAGGTGAAATGACTTTCTCAAGGCCATCTAGCTGATTAGAGACAGATGGGGGAATAAAAATTACCTTTCCCAATTTTACCACCAGTAGTTTTTTTGCTATAATCAGCTATTTAATATAGTCTACTCTTTCCTCAAATGCCAAAATTTTGCATCAAGGGTCTGAGGACCAGCAAATATTAAATACTGTGGCCATCAGCCAACGATGACTCAAGAAGAATCAAACTTCCAGGTGCATTATAGATCATGTGGGGATCTTGGAAAATACAGATTCTCATTCAGGAGGTGGAGGGCAGGGCCTGAGACTCTGCTTGTCTAACAAGCTTCCAGGAGATGATATCAATGCCACCGGTTTACAAACACACTTTGATTAGCAAGGAGCCAGTTGACCTCAAGTTTGGTTCCTAATAAGTTTTCCGTAAGAAATTCTTTGTATTGTTGGTGTTTCATACAAAGAGAACCCCATCCTGCTTCTCTCTAAGGTCATCCCTGCTACATATCTTTCCCTGCCTCCCCTCATACCCAGGGGAATCCACTCAATAAAAGGACTATTTGGGAGCAACTTCCAACCCCCTTCGACCTTGTTACTGAAATGCCTTAGGTGTAAAAGCAAGATAGAAATCAGTCAGATTCAGAGATAGAAGGTCACCACCAAAAGCTGCAAAGATAAAACCTAGAAGAATCAGAGCTGGCTTAAGATTGATTAATTATCTTTCTCTTCACCCAGCCAGCTTATCTTGGTCCATTGAGGAATTTATCTTCATTTTCTCTCTTGCATTTAACTTGTTTGAATAGGAAATGAACTGCTTGAATTTCATGGGGCTGAGTGTTTAACCTCAATGGAACCACATGGACTAGCTGCAAATACTGAAATGCCAATCAATGGGTCCTCAAAAGAGGAGATTCCCGAGTCCTGCACCTGCAGCTAAAGACAGAAACGCTATTTATACAAAGTCAGGTGGTTTAAAGATATGTAAGTTATCCGCATAAATTATTTGCTTTCTTATAAATAAAATAAGAAAAATAAATCAACATTGCCTCTCAAGGAAACCAGGCAATGTGCTTAAAAGAAACTTTAATGACCTTTGCCTTCATTTATTAACGTGTTGCTTTCCTAGGAATTTGGATTTTGGAGGGAAGTTCTTCCTGGGTTATCTATGGGCACACCATGTCCCTACACACTCAAGACATATGGCAAGAGGAGAAGGGCATTTTTGGCAGAGGAGGTTCACGCCATTCTCCTGCCTCAGCTTCCCGAGTCGCTGGGACTACAGGTGCCTGCCACCATGCCCGGTTAATTTTTTGTATTTTTAGTAGAGATGGGGTTTCACTGTGTTAGCCAGGATGGTCTCGATTTCCTGACCTTGTGATCCACCCATCTTGGCCTCCCAAAGTGCTGGGATTACAGGCATGAGCCACCACACCCCGCCAAAATCAACTGTGTTTTTACCTCAAAACAAAAAATGGTTTTGCAAAGGGAGCTTGGCTTCATCTGTTTCAACAGTGTAAAGATTTGAAGGTCAAAGTTTTCCTCAATATGGCTGATCTAATGCAAAGCTCAAGAACATTCATGTTTTTCACCAAGGTAACTATAACTAAAGGGACAGATAACTTTTGTATTGAAGCCACATGGGAAGAAAAAGAAGGACACATTGTCTTCCTTACAGGAGAAAAGAGCAATTGCTCTGTGTATACAAGACAGAGAAGTCAATGGCCTAATGGATTATTCGATCATATTCCCAGAGCATGTTCAACTACATTGCCTGATTACGGTCAGACAACTAGAAACCAAACTAATTCTTGTAAAAACAAGGGGCATGTATTATTTTTGCTACTAGACACAGGCAACTGGTAGGGCTGGAAATACAAGACTTATCCCAGCTAGAAGCAGCAACCACCTGATTCATTGCCCTGTATTTCCAAAAGTATCCTCTCCTTTTCTGTAAAAAGAGAGGAAAATGGAGGAAGATACTTCCTTGTCAGAGGGGAAGGATATGTTCTTGCATCTGATAACTAAGGATGACCAGTCTCAATAATCCATTTCTAAGCCCCTATAGAAAATAACCACCTTTTCTCCTCTCCATGACCCCTAGACAAGGGAGACTAATGACCTCCCAAACAAGTTACCACAAGTACAAGTTATGACTATCACCATTCCTTCTGCCTGCAAGGTAGGAGCCTCTTCCTCTCTCAACGGCCCTTCCCCAGAACTCTGATTCTAATAGTTAACACTTGTTGTACAATACACTTTGTTTCCAAAGTCTGGTGATGGGTCGCAAAGAACAGAGCCCACATTCAAATTTCAAAACAGAATAGTTTTTAATTATATCAGGATTCTGGCTTATAGAATCACAGAATTTCAGAATTAGGCCAACCTCTTTGACTTGACTGATTAGGAAATTAAGGTTCAGCACAGGCTGATGATTTGCGACTAGTAAAAATAATAACGGTGAATATGCAGTACATGTTTACTATGTCTTTGGTACTGCCCTAAGACTTTTGTGAAGATCGCCTCATTCCTCAAGACAACCACTGATTACATACTGCTATTAGATCCATTTTGCAGATGAAAACCTGCAGCACAAATTGCTTAAGTAACAAGCCCAAGGTTTTCACACCAGTGCACAATGGGGCCAGGAATGAAATCCAGGCAGTCCAAAACCAGATCAGAGCCCTCATTCCAATTTGCAATGTTGCAGCAGACGCACGGCTGGCATTGAGCTTCCCTTGCCCCCTGTGCAGCCTGCCTTGTGCTTCTCATATCACTTAGCTCAGCTCAAATAGGAACATTCTGTTAGGAGCCTTAGGGACCTGAGATCTCATTAACCTCTCTACTACTTCTTTCAAATAGCCTCATGGGTACCCATAAGTATTATTTTATTTCTGGCTCATAAACTTTCCACCAGGACAGGACACCACATCAGTGAAGTCGTTAAATCTTTATAATAACAATATTATGCTAGTGGAAATTATTAGTCTATTCCTCATCCCCCAAAAACCATCTGGTAGGTTTACCTGGCCAATTACTTTGAGATGTCATAGTGAATCTTAAAGCATAAAGAATATAGGGATTCATAACTTTCTCTGAGCAGTGGAGTTTTCCATGTGGTAACAAGCTGGCATGGCTGGACTATTGGATTTAGACATAAACAGGATACTGGAAAAGGCTGGGGGAGAGCACACGGCAGCTCTCAGATTAGAATTCAGGTGGTAGGGTAGAAAGCATAGGTATTTCCAAGTCCAGGCTTTCTACTGGGAGAATGGGTTGCCAATATTTTGATTGCTTTATGAATTTCTTCATAAAATGGTTTGTTCTTTAATATCAAATAATAAAACGTAGGTATTAGGGCCCATTTAAGTAATTTAGAGTAATTAGAGTCTTAAGTAGGGAGCACATGTTCAGAGCAGAACAATCTCTCTCCAAACAACAGTGATGTCAGAGGTTTTAGGTGTGAGTCTGTTTTCTCTCTCTCCTCCCTGTGGCTCAAATGCATGGTGTGGTTTCCCTTCCTGGAGCCCAGTTACCCAGTAACTCCTGAAATGGCTGGATAAATGTTGGCTGCCATGCACATTCAACCTTGAAAGCACAACAATCTGGGATTTTAATTCAAACAAATGTGAAAATGGATTATAAATAGGATCCAGCTGCATTTCTAATAGTGAAGAGAAAAAAGGAGCTGTGACCAAAAAGGTAAGGAAAAGGAAAATGAAAGCACCTTGCCTTTCTTTCCATGGCCTCCTCTCATGCTGCAATCACTGCCCTATTGAAAGAGGCCTCAAGAAGTTCTAAAATGTTTTAATTGTGTTTAATTAAGTTGTCATTTGTTACTTGTCTTCCTGAAAGTCCTGGCTAATTAAACCAGGCTGCATTTTCAGATCTACATGGTTACCTCCAGCCTAGCATTTAATAAAGGAAAATAAAAAGGTTAGCAGAGCTGTCTTCCTGGAGATTTCCCATCCTGCTGCCAACAACTCCAGTTTATATATTAGCACAGATGTTGGCCAGCACAAACCAAGATTTCTGCAGGGGTGTTGACAAAGACGACCCCCACCCCAACCCTCCATGATCCTTTTCGCTTTCCCACAGCAACTTTCGTATAAGTCAATATTTGAATATGGAAAAACTGTGTGCAATTCATCTCAAATCATCAGCACCTCACAAAATGGAATAATGTTACCTACAGCCTGGATCAGTGGGGAAATCCAAACCTCTCAGTTCAAAATTCATTCTAATAGAAAGCCTTAAGGTCACTGACTATGTCTGAAGTGTCAACCTCTACCAGATGTTTTAATTATGCCTGGTAATATCCCCTAGAGGGTCATTGTGTGATCATGCAAGTTATACCTTGCACAACCATAGAGGGCGCCTTCCGTGGCATGATCACCAGTGATTTGTAGTTTTAGTATGAAGATTTTCCGGCAGATGGCAGTAAAGTGTCTTGAGGACAGGTCCCCAATTTCTAATCCTGTATTAGGCCTGGGACAGTACAGACCCACACGATTTATCACTGGGCTAAATTTTAAGTAAAGAACAGGTCATCATATATCTTAAGCTTTTTCACTCCTGTCCTAAGAATTACATCAACTTTTTATCAAATGAAAACACTATTAGTGAATCTCACTCTATCATCATAGCAAACATAGGTGTTTTCACATTGACATAGAACTCCTTTGTTTATTTAAAGAAGAAAAACTACCCAGAATTAAATAATTTTGAAGGAATCTGTTCCATGTATGCAGCACCCAACAGACCACAAATCTTTCTCTGACTTAGATATAAAACCCTCTACCCCTCCCAAATTTGCTCACAAGAATCAGTAATACAGGTCAGACACTGAATTTGCCTACAATGGCAAATGCTTCCCAAACATTTCAGCAAACAGTCTCTAAGTTTGTCTTTTCCCTTCCAAGGATTGCTTGTTTCGCCTGCAAACACTCCCAATGTGAATATGTTTAGCCCCTTCATTGTGGAAGGCAATTATTTGTTTGACGGGAAGCTTAGGCAGATAGCAGACAATTTTGCAAACATACGTACAGGTCAATAGTAATTCTAAAACCTCCTGTTCCTCGCTCCCATCTCCTTGAAATGTGTCTGTCTGGGGTTTTAGTAAATATTCTTGTGGGGTCTCTAAGATGCCTTTATATATTTTATGCACAGGCAGGATTGTCCAGTGATCTTCCAAAAATGTGTGTGTGGCTTAGAAAACCATTAGCCTCTAGGGATCAGTTAAAATAGCACAATCCAAGACCATGTATGGGCCGTTGAAGACATACAACCACCAAGGTCCCCAAGATGTCTGTTTTCAAAGGTACCCACGCTTCATTGTCAATGGGAAATAAATCAGGAGAAATAAAAGTGAAAATAAAGAAATGTAAGAGAAAGGGTCAAGGACATCAGTAGACACATTTCATATACGTTCAATATGGGACTGGTATTTTAAAGAAGGAAACTTTAAGGATACCAATATTGTCACGTCTGCAAAACAAAGCTAATTTCTTCCTATTACATTTATTAAATTTAACCTTCCGATTAAAATGTGAAATATTTTCATATTAAAATAATGAAAAAGATGAAATAAAGATGGAGAGGAGGAAGAGGAAGAAAGAGAAAAGAGAAAGGAAGGAAAAACAAGAAAGAAGGAAGAGAGGGAAAGAGGGAGGGAGCTAGGGAAGGAAGAAGGGCTAAAGCTAAATCTGGATAACAGTTATGTAGGACCCTGTGTATCACAACCTTAAAAAGGGCAAACTCTGGCCCATCTATTTTACTTGAGATAATTTATTCTATAAAAATAAGAGATATGCAGAAGATACATACATAGCAGGCCAGGCACGGTGGCTCAAGCCTGTAATCCCAGCACTTTGGGAGGCCGAGGCAGGCGGATCACTTGATGTCAGGAGTTCAAGACCAGCCTGGCCAACATAGTGAAACCTGGTCTCTACTAAAACTACAAAAATTAGCTGGGCATGGTGGTGGGCACCTGTAATCCCAGCTACTTGGGAGGCTGAGGCAGGATAATCGCTTGTACCCAGGAGGCAGAGGTTGCAGTGATCCGAGACTGTGTCACTGCACCCTAGCCTGGGCGACAGAGCCAGACTCCATCTCAAAAAAATAAAACAAATGAAAAACACACACGAAATGAAAAAAAAAAACACATATATATGCATATATATATATGTATAACATACATATAATAATGTTCACTGCAGCATTGTTTATAGTTGTGGTTAACTAGAAACACCCTAAATATCCAACTAGAGAGGATTTGTTAATTGGTCCCTGCCGACCCTTCTTCCCTCATCCTACTACTCTGCACACTTACTTCTATCCATTTAACTGACCTATTTGAGAGCCTTCACAAATCCAATTACCTCTTCCTCAAATTCTGAGCCCCATCACTTCATAGAGCTATTCGTTCTTATCCTTCACGTCTGTTTTCTAGCACTCTGCCTTCCTCTTTCTTTATCCAACCTAGCATGTAGTGCACTCACTTCACAATATTTTTTCTTCATTGTAATTGCATATTTATGGTTTCATTTGACTGTTTAATGCCCAATTTCTTCCAGGAGCTAAAATCTCCATGATGACAAGGAGCAAATTCAAGCCCTACATGCTTAGTGTCCATTCTCACCTTCCCTATGGAAAGGGCTTAGAAAATGTTTGTTGAAAGAATAAGTCTATAAAACAAGAATATTAAGCATGAAATTGCCATAGCATGACAACTAAGTTATAAGTTTTTAATAATTTCTCACAACATGTTTGTTTCTTCCTGTTTTCAACATGAATACCTTAATAGGTATTAGTTTGTAATATAATTTTCTCACTTATAATTTCTCTAGTTTTCAGTAATTTCTTCAATATGTTTAAAAACATTAATAATTTCTTACAATATGTTTAAAAACAATAATTTCTCACCATATGTTTAAAAACATTAAACATATGGTGAGAAATTATTGAAAACTAGATAAATTATAAGTGAGAAAAACACATTACAAACTAATACCTATAATATTGTCCTAATTTAAAGTTTAAGAAAATTCCTTTGCGTACGTCCCTGAATTTTTCATGTCTTCTATGCTGAACATGTGTCATTTTTAGAATGAAAGGGAAATGTTTCCAACTGCCTCTTATTTCACTGTAATCTATTTATGTCTTCTCTATTTCTCAAGGTACTAAATGCACCTACTAGAGTACTTTCTCCATCGGTCTACGCAAACCTTTGTATTGATCTCTGTATTAGTTACCATTTTGATCTCTGTATTAGTTATCTACTGCTGTGTAACAAACTATCCCAAACCTAGTAGTAGAAAACAATACCAATGCTTTTATTATTATCTCACAGTTCTGGAGGTTGACTATTCTCAGTAGGCAGTTCTTGCTCAGGGTACCTCATGCAGTTGCAGTCAGATGGCGGCTGGGACTGACATCATCCCCAAGGATACTTTGCTCATATGTTTGGCGATTGATGCTAGCTGCCAGCTGGGAGATATTGGCCAGAAATCTACAAATGGCCTCTCCACATGGCCTGGAATTCCTTACTGCATGGCTGCTGGGGTCTGAGAGCAAGCACCTCGATGGCAACAGGCAGAATTCATACCACCTTTCATGACTTAGCCTTAGAAGCCACAGGTCATCACTTCTGCCACACTCACGTGCACCCAGATTCAAGGGGAGGAAACATTGACCTCACTGCTCAATAGGAAAAGTATTGAAGTTACATTATAAGAATAGTGTGTAGGCCGAGCACGGTAGCTCACTCCTGTAATCCCAGCACTTTGGGAGACCAAGCCAAGTGGATCACCTGAGGTCAGGAATTCGAGACTAGCCTGGGCAACACGATGAAACCCCATCTCTGCTAAAATACAAAAAATTAGCCAGGCTTAATATTCTTGTTTTATACAACATGGTGAAACCCCATCTCTACTAAAAATACAAAAATTAGCCAGGCATGGTGGTACATGTCTATAATCCCAGCTACTCGGGAGGCCGAGGCAAGAGAATTGCTTGAACCTGGGAGGTGGAGGTTGCAGCGAGCCAAGGTTGTGCCACTGCACTCCAGCCTGGGCAACAGAGCAAGATCTGTTTCAAAAAAAAAAAAAAAAAGAAAGAAAGAAAGAAAGAAAGAAAGAAAGAAAGAAAGAATACCATGTAGGATGGGAGATATTGTGGGGGCCATATTTAGAAAGAAAACTCACTGCAATGTCTTGAAACTTTGATTTGTAATTCCCCACTACTACCCTAAATTCTCACAATATGCAAGAAAATTTCAGTTGGCCATTTTTAAAAAAGTTTATTTATGTGTATTATACGCTCAATAAATATTACTGCTAAGCATTAAGAAGCAGAGGTAGCTCCAAGCTAGCTCTCTGGAGTCCTGGGATTTCATTCAAAGACTGCCATTGTCTCACAAGTTTCTTACCCTCAGTTTTACATTTTTTTTAAATTTAATATCAGCCTGCCCTTTCAATATCACAGAATTTTGAGAAAGAATGGAGAAAAAAACCCACAGAATTTCCAAAAATGAGTTATTCTAATTGCTAGCTTTAGAGTTTCAGGGGATATTATAGGTGTTACATTAAAAAAAATTAGAAACTCTGGGTTGGTACATTGAATGTGCCGGAGATTATTGCGTATCTATGAGAGAGAAGATCAGAACTCAGAAGATCAAGTAAATAATAGTGCTTTCAACGTTTCCTATGTTTTTTGAATGGGGAATCATTTTTTAAAAATATAACGTTTTACAAAATCTTAGTCTCTTTTCAGTGAGAAGTGAGCAAAGTATGTGAACATAGCCATGGTATATGTCCTATTTGGGTTTTTGTTTAAACGTTAAATGAAAGAATAATAACCAGCTTGAGTATGTGATATAAAGGTAAGCAGCAATGTATTTAATGTGCCCAGAATAATATCTTCCACATAATATGTCCTTAATTGGTGATGATTATTTCTATGCAAAGAAAACAAAATTTTTGTCTCTGGCCTTGAGCTTACCACATACTAAATCAATGTTATAAAACTACAAGGTATTAATCAAAGGATCCATAAATTAGCTCCATATCTGCCCTTTTAAGCATACCATAATAAATGATATTTATTAATTATTTTTTAAGTGAAAGGAGTACTGAAAATTCTATCTGCTGGCCTAGAAAAATGGTATTTTTTAAAAAAAATCTATCTTGATCTCTTAGTAAAAATCAAGGCTCAAATTCACACTAGAACTAGTCTAGATAATGTGTAAGTATAAGATGTGAATTTGTATCCCAAGCAACTTAGGAAAATGCTATTCCAGGATATTGGTCCAAACCATGAAGCTATTATGACACTGGCTGATGTACAGACACATCCACAACCCAAGTCCCTATCAAAGAGGAGCTTGCTATTAAAAACTACAAATTGTAAAAGGAAACTCACCATCATTGGTAGTAACTGGGAGTATCACTAGAAGTAACCAATAGGAAAATCAGCATCCGAAAAATAAGAAATTATAAAACACTTGGCCAGGCACAGTGGCTCACACCTGTAATCCCAGCACTTTGGGAGGCCGAGGCAGGTGGATCACCTGAGGTCAGGAGTTTGAGACCAGCCTGGCCAACATGGCGAAACCCCATCTCTACTAAAAATACACAAAAAAATTAGCTGGGCGTGGTGGTGGGTGCCTGTAATCCCAGCTACTTGGGAGGCTGAGGCAGGAGAATTGCTTACCTGGAAGGTGGAGGTTGCAGTGAGCCGAGATCGCGCCACTGCACTCCAGCCTGCGTGACAGAGCGAGACTCTGTCTCAAAAAAAAAAAAAAAAAAAAAGAAATTATAAAACACTCTAGAAGTCTACAAAAGAAACGTATTTTAAATGTTTAAAGAGCTAAAAGTAGAAATAAATATATTGAAAAAACAGCGATTGTATGAATAAAGAACACATACTTTTAAAAGGACTAAATGAAAACTCTAGAAATAAAAAAGAAACATGAACTCAGATAAAAAGTAATAGGGTCAAGATGCAAAGTGATGTAAAAATTTTAAAAAGATTCAAAGTGGTTAATATACAGCAATGTATATAACAATTACTGTATGTTTACTAACTTGTTTCACTTGAAATCAAGGATAAACTAAAAAACGAAAGCGTGAAAGATGGAAGTTACTTGATTAGCCATTTTTATAGTACCTCATATTGATTTGCAGGAGGATTGAGATGTTGGTCGACACTAGATTTTGTCACATAAATAAACCATGTTTAAAATATAAAAGTAACCACAGCAAAATAAAATAACTGTATAGCATTCAAACTAAAGGAAGAAATATGTAGAAAGTTCAGTTATCCTGATAGAATTTTTCTATAAAAATAAAAAAGCACATTCAAGTTAAAGAGAAAACCTAACATTCCTTGTTATAAATTCATTCAAATATCACATCAATAACTAAAAATAAAGCTGGATTATATCTCTGTTAAGTGGCATTTTCCAGAATATATTCTTACATATCTATGAATTTTTATAAGAGATATCCCGTATGATGTTGATGGTTTTTCTTAACTTTATTGTTATTCTAGTCATTTACTTTTCAATCTAGCACATCCAATGAATTCTAGATACTTATTTCTTAGTGAAACACTAGAACTTGAATGAACTCAATAGGCAAGCATAGGTACCTTTCTAAACCCTTGATTTTATCACAATTCTTAGGTGTATAAAGAAGGTATATTGGGGCTCAATCTGTTCATCTGTAAATAAGGACAGAAATACTTGCTCATTTTACAGGGTGGTTGATCTTAAAATAAAGGAGGAAAATAGACATAAATAATGGTGAAATTATAAATAAAAAGTTCTCAAAAGTATTTTAAAATAAACAATCCAATTTAAAAATGGGCAGAAGACATGAAAAGACATTTTACCTAAAAGGATATACAGATAGCAAATACGTGGATGGAAAGAATGTTCAACATTAGTCATTAGGTAAATAAAAATTAAAACTCCAATAAGATATCAATAAACACCTATCAGAATGGCTAAAGTAAAAAAATGACCATACCAAATAGGGGGAATACATTCCCATGAGAATGTAAGATGGCACAGTTACTTTGAAAAATAGTTTGGCAGCTTCTAATGAAACTAAAAATTCTCTAAACATACAGTCTAGCAATTATACTCCTAGATATTTATTATAGAAAAAATAAAGGAGTATGTTTATACAAAAGCTTATGCATGAATGTTGATAGCAACTTTGTTTGTAACTGCCAAAAATGGAAACAACGCAGAGATCTTTCAATAGGTGGATTGTTATACAAATGTGATGCATAGATACTATGAAATACTACTCAGCAATTTAAAAAAATACATACTACTGATACAAGCAATGACTTAGATAGACCCCAGAAAATTATACTGAATGATGACAGCTAATCACCAAAAGGTTATATAGACTGTATGATTTCATTTATACGTCACGTTTGAAGTAAAATTATAGAAATGAACAAATTAGTGGTTGCCAGGTGTTTGGAATGAAGGGGAAAATGGCTATAAAGGGGTAGCTTCCGTATCTGGATTGTGGTGGTGGTTACACAAACCTACACATTATGATAAAATTGCACAGGACACATTCATGCATACACACACCCACACACACAAACGGGTTCATGTATAACTGAAAAAATGTCTATTTTCTGGTTTTGATTATTGACTATAGTTATGCAAAATGTTAATATTGGAAAAAGAGTGCAGCAGACCCCTCTGTACATTTTCTTGCAACTCATGGTGAATATATACTTATTTCAAAATGAAAATTGTATTTAAAAAAAGAAAGAGTTTTTTATTCTTCTTAAGACATGGTAAGGTTGGCTGTGACATTGGGCTAACTGCCATCAGATACTAATGACAGTCTTTGTCTCTCTCTTTTTTTTTCTCTGTGTCCCTCTGATAACAGACCAATAGTGCTATTTACTGAGACCCTTTTCATTCAATTCCCTTTGAAGAGTTTTAAAATCCCATTTGTGTATTCTAAAGAGAAATTTACATAACGTTGTCCTTGGACAAACGTTGAAAAAAAAAGTAAATTTCAATGAGTGTGGGTGTGAGGGGGAGGGAGAATGTCATAGGCCAAAGCACTTGAAAAAGTTTTAACAAGGAAAAAAATTTTTACTTTTTACGAAAGATCTATTACAGAACTTTACCAAGAAGGTTCTCCATCTTTTATTTATCTGTGCTTTTCTCAAAACATGGTCCTTTATCTATCCTTTTCCTCAAACGTCTTTCAATTTTGTTATTTAATTCAAGTATTGATTAGATTCATGAGAATCCCCAAGGTTGCTACTAATTTTTTACTGATAGCTGATTTTTCAAAAGCTGTAATCTAGAGTCTCCAATAATTTCTTCCCAATCATTTCCGAAACTCATTGAATTAGTAACTTTTGTTTAGCACTCAGTGTTGCTCCAGCTTCACCCTGGAGGACCAGTGGTTTGTCCCGTTCCACCCTAGCTTCTATCTCTATCTGCTTAATGTTCCTTCTCATTAGGCTGAGAATGTGAGTGTTTGTTTAAAAAACAAAACCAGTAAAACAGAACTCAGAATGCTGCACAATCCCACTCCATGTAGAAACTGAAAGGCAAGAAATGAAAAGATAGCCAGTATAGATTCCATGTGGCATGAGGATTTGTTTTGAGATGGGGTCTCACTCTGTTGCCCAGGCTAGAGTGCAGTGGTGTTATCACTGCTTACTACAGCCTCGACCTCCCAGGCTCAAGTGATCTTCCCACCTCAGTTCCCAAGTAGCTGGGACCATAGGTGCACCGGCACCACATCTGGCTAATTTTTAAACTTTTTGCAGAGATGGGATCTCACTATGTTGCCCAGACTGGTCTCAAACTTCTGGCCTCAAGTGATCCTCCTCACTCAGCCTCCCAAAGTGCTGGGATTACAGGCATGAGCCACTGAGCCTGGCAGGGATTTTTACTTGGCATCTTTAAGTCCACTTTTGACTTACGCTTGGAGAATATCAATAAGTGCTTCTTTTCCAAGCACTTTGAGGCTTCTTCTTCACCATAATATCACAGGTTAATAGACAAAACATGCTTTTTCTTATCACAGCTTAATTTTCTCACCTCCTGTGCCAATTCTGTCAGGCCTTTGGTCCTCCCCTATTAAGCCATCTTCACTGGTGTTTTGTACTCTTCTGCCACCCAACCAACGGGCTGTATACTAGCAATTCCTTACAAATAGCTTTTTTTGACCCTCAAACTTCCAGCTTAGTTGATTTTTGACTTTTGTCTCAACCAGGGATATTTAGATAACAAGAAGCAGATACACTTCATACTATCTCAAGAAGATTGACTTTTGTCTCAACCAGGGATATTTAGATAGCAAGAAGCAGATACACTTTACACTATCTCAAGAAGAAAACCTATTTGTAATCTCACGAAACACAAATGCTAGAAAGTTACCAGGCAGTATCTCTGGCCTACTGGTTGGCTCTCTCTTTTTATGGTATGGTCTCCCATCTCTACCCTCTACTCACCTCTCCATTATCTGTTATGTAAGCTAGTTCAAGGGTTTTTAACAAATTTTATTTCCCCTCACAACTTTAACTTGAACATATGTCACTTTGGGTTGCTATGACCCAACTGACCTTAAATCTACCTGACCTATTGTTTTGTCATAATTTTTGATTCCTTAAAAGTGGATTCTGAGACAGGAATCTGAGTACAAGCATTTTATTTGAGAGGTAATCCCAGGAAATACTGACCAGGATGTTGGGGAGTAAAACAGGAAAAGAAGGCAATAAATACAATGTGTATGATCAAGCCAGTAACCTCTGTGGGCAAGTGGAACTTCATCTTGCCGAGAAACTCTGGAAATTGGTACAAAACACATGCCTCAGAGTTATCCCAGGCAAGAGGCAAAGAAACTGAGGTGTTTATATCCCAACTTTTGTAAGTCATTGCTCAAGAGCTCTTCCTAGGAATATCAATTTCTGGTACTTCTGACTTGCCATGATCATGTGCAATGATGTCTTTGGTTACCAGAGAAAACACTCAGCTTTGGGAAATCCATCCATGGCGCTCCACAATGGTGAGGTCCCATGGAGCTGGATAGCACCTGACAGCATCTAACATTCACTGCCTTATTTTCTATGTATCTTAGTTCCAATTTAAAATGAGAATATGAGGGGCTCAGCTTGGATTATGGGCCCTTGCTCCAAATAACGTTAGTCATTGAAGCAAGGTCATCTGGTCTGAACATATCTGCCTAGGCCTACCCCTTCAGTAGTGGCTTTGGGGCATCTCCAGAAAAGGTGACAGAGCCTGGGAAAATGTGTCTGAGAAGACAATGCCTTTGGCCACCATAACTACCCTGCACCCCTACTTTATATCTTTGGTTGCCAGGTTACCTCAGTGAACATCCATTCCTGCTTTCACAAACAAGGCAATATTCTCATGAAATAATCTGCCTACACTCTGCACAGCCTGTATAATTACCCACATATACGGGTAGATACTCCCTTGTGAAGTACTTATAGTCTAACTTCCCTTGGGCAGGATTTCTCCTCTCTATCATGTGCTGCAAAGATCATCTTAAAGGAAAACAGCACCATCACATAAAGAATCCTACTTTACAAAAGAATAGTAGGAGTTTGACCTCTGGCTTTGAGTTCAACACGAAATCCACTTCTGTCCAATGTGTCCATGTACCTTCCCTATGCTGTTGGATGTCTCGTAGTGCCTGAGGATAATTTCATCCATTCAACAGTGTTTTAAGCATTTGATGGAAAGAAAGATTGGAATTCCCACTATTGTAGAAATCAGATACGTCAAGTAGAGATAGTTCCCATAGTTTATTGCTGTTGTGTGGATGCAAACACAACCAGTGCTGAATGCTCACCACAGAGGACTGAAAATAATGCCATGTTGTACAACTCCTTGTGGCATCTGAGATGAGGACATGAAGGAAAGACATGCCAAAGATGTCCAAAGTTTGTACTGGAACAAAGGAATTCACTTAGCAATGCTTGCAATTATGAAAAGTGAAGTAACTTCCTGCTTGATCCTAGATTTCGTGCTAAAATTTCCTGTTAAGAGAATCATGTTGATAATATTGAGCATTTCCTGGGCAATAATGCAAGTGATTTAATTGTATTGATTCTATAAGGTTTTAATCATGTCAACTTTTTTTTTAAGAGACAGGGTCTTGCTCTGCTGCCCAGGCTGGAGTGCAGTGGTGCAATCCTAGCTCACTGCTGCCTTGAACTCCTGGGTTCAAGTGATCCTCCCACCTCAGCCTCCTGAGTAGCCGGGACCACAGACATGCACTACCATGTCTGGCTAATTTTTAAAAATTTTTGTAGAGATGGAGTCTTGCTGTGTTGCCCAGGCAGGTCTCAAACTCCTGGCCTCAAGCAATCCTCCTATGAAAGTGTGGGAATTACAGGCATGAGCCACTGCCCCCAGCCTCAAAATTTCCTTATATAGGTGGAATGAGGTAGTACCTTAGGATGTGAGCACCCAAATGCAAGACAATTATCTAAATCTAAAAAGAGCTCAGCTTGTAAAGTTAGATAAGTTCAAAGCTAACAACTCCAGCACAGCTTCCTAAGAGGGAAATGTCATCTTTAAGATCTTCAATCAAAACTTACTGTTGAGAAATAAACTAAAGCTTATTTATTGGAAACCATTTGTATTGCATCAGAAGTACTAAAGATGTTAACAGATTCCATAGGCTTCAAAGGGCCATTGTAGTTCTAGAAAAATGAGCAATTCAATAACATTTGAACAAATTATTTCAACACAATTTCCATTTCTTTGTCATATAGACAATTTAACACTTCTTAAAATTTCTCCTATGTTTAGAGTTTGTCCAGTTATTTTTTGAAATTATTTATAATCAATAATTTTCCCAATTGAACTTCTCAACTTTTCCACTTTTGTGTTTTTATTGTTCTTATATGCAATACATTTTTTAAGAAATGTATTGGCGATAAAAGATATCATTTTGATTCTCAGATCTTAAAGGAAAACCATGTAAGACCCTGTCACCATCATAGTCTCTCTGCCACACTACATAGAGTAGTAACCTTTAATAAAGCTCACTTTTTAAACAAACGACAAGAAAACACTGATGTTCACTATAATATTGGAAATGTGCATTGTAAACTCAGCAAAAAAATTGTATCTAACTTTGTTACCAATAAATACTCAATAATATTTTAGGATAAACCCCATATTCTTTCGTATTGTTAGATTTTACAGTCTAAGACTTAAAAAATTGAGATTGAGAAATATTACATAAATAACTTATGTTCCTTATACATGTTTTCCTAATTTGGGGGGCCCATTGATGGGAGTATTCTAATGCTTGCCTTTCTAAATATGTTTTCTTTCTCCAAAGGTTAGACACTGGGTCCCATGTGGCACAGATACACTTTGTGTTCTGCATTTGTGCACAACATGCCTACTTTGTGCCAGACACACGACAAATATGGAACAAGACATGTAAGATACCTGCTTTCGTGATGTTTATATTTTCATGGGGGAAGACAGATCACAAATAAACATTCAAACAGCATAATTTCACGGAAGTGCAATGTAAAAAATAAATATAATTTGTAGCAAAGCAGGAGTAAAGCAGGATGTCTACTTTAAGACTGGGAGTTCAAAAGAATATTTATCAGTCAGACTAGGTTAGGTTATAGTGTAATAACAAACAAACCCTAAAACTTCAATGGCTAAGGTCAATGAACATTCCTTTCGCATTTAGGCAAAGACGTCCGTGAATCCAGGAGGCTCCGCAGTGACTTATCCACTGCGTGATGGCTCAGCATTGTTCTTCCATGTTAGCACAGACTTCTAGAGTCTCCATATCAGAAGAAGGAAACTTCATAGACCCTCCCACTGGAAAGGAAATGCTTCTGCCAGGAAGTTGCACATGTAACTTTCATTGATATTTCATTGGCCAAAGCAACCCACCTGATTAGTCTTCCCTAACGTCAAAAGGCAGGCAAGGGCCTGCACGGTGGCTCATGCCTGTAATCCCAGCACTTTGGGAGGCCGAGGTGGGCAGATCACGAGCTCAGGAGATCGAGACCATCCTGGCTAACATGGTGAACCCCGTCTCTACCAAAAATACAAAAAATTAGCCTGGCGTGGTGGCGGGCGCCTGTAGTACCAGCTACTCGGGAGGTTGAGGCAAGAGAATGGAGTTAACCCGGGAGGTGGAGCTTGCAGTGAGCCGAGATTGAGCCACTGCACTTCAGCCTGGGCGACAGCACAAGACTCTGTCTCAAAAAAAAAAAAAAAAAAAAAAAGGGCAGGCAAGTTCTGATCCCTCCCTTGTATCCAGAAGAAGGAAAACTGGAAATATTTAAGTGGCTACTGCATTTATTCTGACTCCAGAGTGATTAGGAAGACACATCACTGAAGACTGGGGGAAAAGCATTTCAGCCAAAGGGAATGGCAAAAATAAAAGCCACAAGCTGAACGTGAGAATAGATTGTTGAGGGATGAAGAGGAGAGGATAATGAGAATGGAGGAGCCAAAAAGGATGAAGCAGATGTCTGAGAAAGGCAGCAGGCCACATCACATCCACCTTCTAACTACACGAGGACTTGGATTTCATTCTGTATCCAATGGGAAAGCCCTTGGAGTATTTCAAGCAGAGGACTCACACGATCTGAATTATATTTTAAAATCATACATCCGCTTTTTTTTTTTTTTTTTTTTTTTTTTTTTGAGACGGAGTCTCGCTCTGTCTCCCAGGCTGGAGTGCAGTGGCACCATCTCGGCTCACTGCAAGCTCCGCCTCCCGGGTTCACGCCATTCTCCTGCCTCAGCCTCCCGAGTAGCTGGGACTACAGACGCCCACCACCACGCCCGGCTAATTTTTTTGTATTTTTAGTAGAGACGGGGTTTCACTGTGTTAGCCAGGATGGTCTCGATCTCCTGACCTCGTGATCCCGCCCGCCTTGGCCTCCCAAAGTCCTGGGATTACAGGTGTGAGCCACCGTGCCTGGCCATACATCCTCTTTTAAACTGTCAAAGCCCTCCTTCTCTTTGAAGCTTCATCTCACTCTCTCAGCTGGATTAAGCAATCCACCCTCTACATTCCCTGTCTCCTTGACATTGGCCTCCCTTTAATCAATCACCTTGTTGCAGTATAATGATAGGTTTGCCCGTATTTTCCTCATTCAACCATAAAAGCCTTGAGGGCAGGGATCATCTTTTGTTCTTTATATTCCTAAGGCCTAAGGTGATACTTATAATGCTGAATTGTGTTTCTTCTGAGAATGACTAAACTCTGAACCTTGTTCTGGTGCTCAGGATCACCCAGGATGGTGGAATTAGAGAGGAGCAAGCTTTAAGGTCAAGTACGCTGACTAGTAAAAAAGGTAAGTACAGAAGTTGTCGTTCAGAGTCGTACACCCAAACCTAAACTTAGGAAAATATTCTTTTTGTTTAAACTTTAAGTTCCAGGATACAAGTGCAGAATGTGTAGGTTACATAGGTATACATGTGCCACGGTAGTTTGCTGCACTTATCAACCCATCGTCTAGGTTTTAAGTCCTGTATGCAGTGAATTGGAAGGGGAGAGAACAGAGTTCTTCCTGCTTGCCCTACTTGTCTGCCAAACCGGTGATGGACTTTAGCGGTTGTTGAGATCATCTGAGGTTTCTAAGGACTACAAGAGCTCCAAGGCTCACAATTTTAAAACCACTGATTCAACTCATCACCTTTATTTCCTCAAATTAAAAAAAAAAATGAAAGAAGAGGGCAATGAGTTGCAAGAGTCACAAAAATAATAACTTGGCTGGGTCATGCCACTCTGACTATGAAACTCAAAATAGTTCTTCTGACCCACGTTACTCTGAGCAGATCTCTCAGGAGTAAAACAGTGTTCTTTTTCTGGGTTCTTAGACTGAAACCTTCAGAAGTGGGAGGCATAATATTCTCTGGGCAAGGCCATAACTTCGAAATTCCTCTCATTTCATGTTCTGACAGATCACTTGCTTGCTACCACTCAGGGCACCCATCTATTCACTCAGAATTTTGCCAGAGGCAGGTACCTGACTCAGTTTTCTGGGCTTTTGATTATTCCCAATATTGTGTGTTTGCACAGAACCTTCCCTAGCAATGAAGCTACCCTCCCATCCTAAGAGTAGAAGAGGAGGAGGAGATTCACAAAAATATATCAAGTTTTCTTTCCCCTTCACAACCCAGGAAAAGTGGGCACTTTTCCTGGTTGCTTTAAATCTAATTGTCTCCAGGCTCAAATTAGAGTTAAGAATCGTGCCTCCACGTGTCTGGAATCAGCCCTCCCATGCAATTACTTTCAAGTTGTGCTTACCTTGTTTGAAAAGTGCCTTATAAACAGAATCATATTCTTATATTAACTGTGTTAAAGATATTATCACAGCCATCATCCACATTATCACTCGTAAACTGTTAGATAGTCAAACAGAGACATAACAAAACCTAAGAAGACATTTTTCACTGGTTTCATTTTCTTGAGAGGGGGTGGACTACGTTACTGCCTCCAGCTACTTTATGCTCAACCCTCAATGTGATGTTACCTTGATTCAAAGGAAAGATTTAAAAAAATTGTGTTTTCCATCCAAATATTTTAACTATAAAACCTTACCTCCAGATACATTAATTCAAGTGGAATTTGAAACTTAATGTTTCTGCTTTCTCAGGAATTTTTACTGCCCAGCTGTGATCATTTAGGCAGCCTAGTACTCACTGTTGGAACTCAAACAAAACTGGGGACAGTATGACCCTTTAAAAGATATTTTCTTCAAGTGGCTAGAAAAGCCCCCAAATCAAAACAACCCGAGAAGTGAAGGGTCACAAGTGATTTCAAGAGATTACCAAATTCAGCCTCTGTTTTAGACAGGTTGGTAATAGAATCACCAGGACAGAGAGCTAGTCTGGTTTTTGTTTTTGAATTGAACTTTATAACAACTGTGCTCCCTCAGCTACGTGCTATATGAAAAATCTTTTCATGCATGTTACATTAACTCCTCATAATGAATTGTCAGGACAATTGTTTTACCCATAGTGCAAGACAGAAAACTCCCAGGGGAGCCTCACAAGGTCCTGTACTTTGCATCATTGTACCAGCTGATTCCTTAGTTGTATTCTTTAACCAGTCTCTCTTCACCTAGTTCAACCTCCTGCTTTAAAGCAAGACTGGAACATGGTTTTCTTTATCAATGCAGCATTTTCTAGAATTGAGAAGACATACCTGCCATTAGTAAGCTGCCAACTCATCCTTATTGTCTAAATTAAACTTCCTACAACGTAGTGAAGCCAGAGCCCAAGCTTTGACACAAGACATCCTCAGGTAGATGTCTTTTCTCTGGCTTTTACCAGAATGTGGGAATTTGACCACAGTGTTTAATATCACTGAGGTTCGTTAGCACAGTACCTGAAACATAGGAGGCACCCAAAAGAATGACAGGCATTATCATTATGCCTTCAGATATTCTCTTTTCTTTTATTTTGTTTTGTTTTATTTTTGAGACAGAGTCTTGCTCTGTCGCCCAGGCTGGAGTGCAGTGGCGCAATCTCGGCTCACTGCAAGCTCCGCCTCCCGGGTTCACGCCATTCTCCTGCCTCAGCCTCCCGAGTGGCTGGGACTACAGGCACCCACCACCGTGCCCAGCTAATTTTTTGTATTTTTAATAGAGATGGGGTTTCACAGTGTTAGCCAGAATGATCTCGATCTCTTGACCTTGTGATCCACCCGCCTCAGCCTCCCAAAGTGCTGGGATTACAGGCCTGAGCCACCGCGCCCGGCCTCTCCTTTATATTTTTTAAGAGACAGTCTTTCTCTGTCATCCAGGCTGGAGTGCAGTGGTGTGGTCACAGCTCATTGCAGCCTTGAACTGCTATGCTCAAGCGATCCTCTCACCTCAGCCTCCTGAGTAGCTGGAAATACAGGTGCATGCTACCATGGCCAGCTATGTTTTCTAATTTTATTTTTGTAGAGATGGGGTCTCACTATGTTGCCCAGGCTGGTCTCAAATGCCTGGGCTCATGTGATCCTCTTGCCTCCGTCTCCTGAGTAGCTGGAATTACTGGCACAAGCCACCACACTCAGCTATTCTCCTTTAATCTTACACTCCCTGTATAGTTCATGATATTTGTACAATGTTTGATATAAGATATAAGATTTTGAATTTCAAAATCAACTTACACAAATTGCTATTGAATGTCTACATCAGTTGATAACTATATCACTGACGTAATCCCTTAGCCAGAAGGAGGCAGCCATACAATATTCTACTTATTTCAAAACTAATTTCAAGGCTGAGCGCGGTGGCTCATGCCTGTAATCCCAGCAATTTGGGAGGCTGAGGTGGGCGGATCACGAGGTCAGGAGATTGAGACCATCCTGGCTAACACGGTGAAATCCTGTCTCTACTAAAAATACAAAAAATTAGCCGGGCGGGCGTGGTGGCGGGCGCCTGTAATCGCAGCTACGCGGGAAGCTGAGGCGGGAGAATGGCATGAACCCAGGAGGCAGAGCTTGCAGTGAGCCAAGATCGCGCCACTGCACTCCAGCCTGGGCAACAGAGTGAGACTCTGTCTCAAAACAAACAAACAAACAAACAAATTTCAACATCATTAATATTTGAAACAAAACTTGAATCTTTCAGGAATACACATATCTCAGTTCTTAAAAAATAGCCTTTTGTTACATTAACGTATTTAAAATATTTCATATTGTTTGTTACTATATTTATAGCAGATTTAGAATTCCATGATTCTATAATGCCTAGTCCTTATTTCCTTTGGTTAAGTTTAGGATGTGGTAGATTATTGTTCATCAAATATTCACTCCCTTTCCCCCATATTCGTGGAAAGAGTGCCATTCTCCACTCCCTTGATGTTGAACTTAACCAAGTTACTTGCTTTGTCCAATGGGATGTTAGTGAACATGACAGAGGAAAAGGCTTGAGCTGTGCTTGTATAATTGGGATTGCTGTCTGGCATTGCTTTCAGTCACCATGAAAATTATAACATGCCCCAAATAGCCACTTGTTCAAAAGGGATAAGAGACACATGGAGTACACTTGAACAACCTGAAGCTAGGAACCTACTCTAGCTAAACCCAACATGGACAAACCCAATCTCAACTACCTCATGAATACACTAAAAAGAAAGACTTTACCCATGTAACAAACCTGCATGTGTACCCCTTGAACCTAAAATAAAAATTGGAAAGAAAATAAATAAATAAGAAAAAAAGAAATGACTATTGTTGGATGTCCTTGAGGTTGTTTTTTTTTTAAGTATTTTGTTATGCAGCATTATCATGGCAGTAGATGACTGACACATAGGCTTTATAAAAGACCACATATTATTCAAAGCACTCTTCATTGCAAGCAACAGAAACATAACCCAAACTAATCTATGCAAAGAGAAAAATCAATTAACTGGATCTGAGGGTTTAGGCAAAGCTGAACTTAGATCCCCTTTTAATATAACTCAATTGGTATTATCAGGAGTATACCCCTCACCATCTCTCAATTCTATTTTCCTCTGGATTGGTGTCGTTCTCAGAGGATATCCCTTTATGTGGTGACAAAGATGGTCTCCAGGAATGTTAGGTTTACATACCGCTGGTACATCTAATCTAGAAAGAACAGAGCACCTCTTCCCTAAAATCTGTAGCAGAAGCCCTGGGAATGAGGCTCTCTGATTGTATGGTACACCAGGAGCATACTCCAAACTAATCATTCTGGCTGCGGATACAGTGCTCTGATTGGTCAAGTATGGGCCATGTGACTATCACTGGCGGTGGTGGAAGCAAAGAGAGGCTGTAAGTCCCATCCAAACTTCAGGATCTGAAAATAGGAAAGAAATGGGTCCCCAGGGAAAAAGGAAGAAACTGTTACCAAAATGGTACACAGAGGAAAAAGTAGCAGAAGAGCATGACAGACACAGCTGTATAGTATTTGACATTTTTTCTGCCTTAATGTAAACAGCCACTACTTTACAGCTTCAAAAAGAAGTGCCATCAGCCCTCTTAAGAAATCTCTCGGGCATGCCCTAGCATTGGTTTTAAGCTCTGTGCCTCAGCTTGGCTGCCCTAAAGGACACTCCTCATTTCACTTGTCCTGGTATTTTCCTAGTCTCTTGGCCTATTTGGGTTGTGGTTGTTTGTTCAGAACAGAAGGCTTTAGTTCTCTCCACACTAACCAGAGGGAAATGATCAAACCTAGAAACTAAAAAAAGCTAGAAACCAACCTCTGCCAGTTTTGCATAAACTATCCTAAATGTATAGCCAAATCTTGGATTTAAAAGCTGTACGTTATAATTCAGTGTTTCTGTGCTTTTCTGGTCAAGCACAAGAAACAAGTCTCCCTCAAAGCACAGTTTTCAAACCAAGCCTGGATATCAGCCACCAATTGGGTAAAGAGCTATCCCTTTGTGATTTCCCAAGGGTGACTATGCCAATAAGTTATCACGCTGACCTATTTTTAAAGCAGGCGCGACATCACTTTGAATTAGGAGTGTCAATGCAAACTAGCTTATTATTGTGAATAATAGCCATTGTTAAACTAGCCCTGGGCGAATCATTCTGCACACGTGGATACATACTTACTGCTTCCGTGTTGGACGCCAGTGCAGATATGAGGCAAATGAAAATCACGTATTTAGCAACCAGTTGGTTTCTTTTTGCTGTTTGGCAAACGGACAGTCTTTTAGAGAATGATTGATCATTTTACTCCTAAAGGCAGAACTATATCTTACCCCCTCTGTTGTCTTCATAGTGTCTAGACCAGTCAGTTGTGTACACAATAAATGTAAGACAAATTGAAACTGTCTATAAGGTTTCTGTCTCCACATTCAAAGCAGATGAATGCCCCAGTCCATGAGGAGATGAGCTATGTTTTTTGTTGTTGTCAAACTTTTTTTTTAAACAAATAAGCAGCTAACTCTAAGCTGTAAAATAATAACTTGTATAAAATACATTTATTAGTTGCAATAAACACACAGGTAATTAGAGGCAAGGCAGGCATCATTTTTAAGTTAGTCCAGGTCCAAATGGCAGGAGGCTAGAGACCATTATGAGGGTTTTTAACCACTCACTGAACTTTTTAAAAAAGATCCTTACTAAGAACTAAATAGATTTAAAAATAGTGTTATTTTATGAATGAGATTTATATTACCAACTATGGGAAGAAGCAAGAAATATGTAGAGGACCATCCCAAAATTTCACCAACCATACTTTTCATCAACCACTTTTTAGCATCATTCTCCAAGAATGATTCTCAAGAAGGCTGAAACATAGGCCAAGCCTACAGTATTTTTATTCTACAGAAGAGGAAGATAAGATTATAAACGGAGCAGTAACTTCCCTGGTTATTTAGTGATCAACCAGGGCTAAAGCTTAGGGTTCTCCTATCCCCTTTTACTCCCCAGGGACTTGACTTCTTCCTTGATAGTTTGTAATTTTCCAGCTGTTACATGATATTTATTTTGAGCACAACTTTAATAAGTACGAAGTTTGGCTTTTACTAATGCTTAGCTGTTTACAAAGACTTTCACGTGAATTATCTTATTTATCAGTCAAACAATTATCCCATTTAAAACATTAACTACATATGAACAAAAGCTCAAGTACAGATATGAATCTGTGTATATACACTTACCTCAGTGCTCACACCCTCATTACGGGAGTAGCAGAGTCACTATCTCGACTTTAAGAAATTTGTGACTTCACACGCACACTGATTAATCCAGCATGTGAGGCAGGTAAATGCTAACTATTATTAAGACCCTGATTTTTTAGTTAGCAAAACTGACACAGTCAGTTACTTAATTCAAAAAAAAACAAAAACAAAAACCAAGATTATTAAGAGTAAAGGAAGGAGGACAGGCTGTTGGCAGACCAATGCCAAGAACACCCCTCCCCAGTGGGACAGGATTGCTGGTTGATCACAGAGACAAACATAGCAGACGTGTCAAAACAGCAGCTGCTCGTAGTCTTGTCACTTCTGACAGCTCAGCTGACATACTCATCTGGTCACAGCAGCAGCCTTCCAGAAGCTGCCCTCTATTAAGTTCTTATTACATGGTACCATGCACTGTGACAAATGTCTTAATGCATTATATGCCATCAAATTCTGTCTTTTTTTTTTTTTTTTTTTGAGATGAGTCTCACTC
Organism: Pan paniscus; assembly: GCF_029289425.2. Classification (NCBI taxonomy): domain Eukaryota; kingdom Metazoa; phylum Chordata; class Mammalia; order Primates; family Hominidae; genus Pan; species Pan paniscus. Next base: position 7,850,969 of record NC_073270.2, on the reverse strand, counting down.
TGTCGCCCAGGCTGGAGTGCAGTGGCACAATCTCAGCTCACTGCAACCTCCGCCTCTCAGATTCAAGTGATTCTCCTGCCTCAACCTCCCGAGTAGCTGGGATTACAGGTGTGAGCCACCATGCTCAGCTAATTTTTGTATTTTGTATTTATTTATTTATTTATTTTAGTAGAGATGGGATTTCACCAGGTTGGCCAGGCAGGTTTTGAATTCCTGACCTCAAGTGATCTGCCCACTTTGGCCTCCCAAAGTGCTGGGATTACAGGTGTGAGCCACCATGCTTAGCTTATCAAATTCTTATGATAACTCTTTAAGTGGATACCACTATTATGTTCATTTTACAAATGAAGAACTGGTAGTTCAGAGAAGTTAAGCTACATGCCAAAGATCACACAGGAAAGTTGCAGAGCTGAGATTTAAATCTAGCTATCTTTGACTAAAGTCTGTGTCTGTCCCCCAGGCCCTGTAAAGTTCACTGCCCACATTTTCTTCCCACTTTCCTCCTCGCTTTCTCCTTTCCACCACCTTGCAGAATCAAAAGATATCATAGAAGCAAAAAATAACTCTTTCTGACAGGGCCTCTTCCTCTCAATATTACTCTGATGAGACTATTTTAACAGAAACTCTGGAAAAACATGATGTCTCATTACATACACTTTACTTCAACTATTAACTCCCAAAGTCAATGTGGTTCACAGCTGGAAATTTAGCATACACAGTAGCTGTCAGTTTATACCTCTAGCCCCTACTGACAATACCACTGTATTGTTATACATGGCAGAGTACTGATACTACCGTGGGTTTACTGTCCATACTTATAATTGATGGAAACGGTACATTTCAACAGAAGCTTAGGAAATATAAAGAAATATTATTTTCCCATCTAAGTTCATAGACTCTTCTATAGTCTTGCAAATAAACCAACTTCTCCCACAGATAATAGCAATCTCCATGGCAAGCTGGCCTTTTATTATGACTTTACAGTCATCAGCAAAGACTTAGGCAGGAAAAGTTGTGAGTGTGTGACAGTTTGGAAAAAGGGCTCAATCAATGGCACAGGAGCTTTGCCTACAAGTTCCTCCTATGGAAAGTAACATGGAAATGCATGAGTATCTTCTAGAATATATCTAAAACGACATTTCTAACACTGCTGGAAAAAAAAAAAAAAAAAGGAAAAGGAGCTTGGGTATTGGCACCAGAAAAAAAAAATTGTCCAAAAAGAGGGAAGAAAACGTGAGAAGGCTGTTGTTTTTTGTTTTTTGTTTTGCTGTGAGACTTTTTGTGGGGTTGTTGCTTTTTTTCTTTTTTCTTTTGAGACAGTTTCACTCTGCCACCCAGGCTGGAGTGCAGTGGCGTGATCTCGGCTCACTGCAACCTCTGCCGCCCAGGTTTAAGTGATTCTTGTGCCTCAGCCTCCTGAGTAGCTGGGATTAAGGCACTCGCCAACACGCCCGGCTATATTTTGTATTTTTAGTAGAGACGGGGTTTCACCATGTTGGCCAGGCTGGTCTCAAACTCCTGACCTCAAGTGATCTGCCCGCCTCGGCCTCCCAAAGTGCTGGGATTACAGGTGTGAGCCACTGCACCTGGCCAGGATTTTGTTTTGGTGCTGCCCTAGATGCCCCTGTCTAGTGTAAACTATGTTTTTTTCTTTCTTCCTTTCTCCACATTTTTAAATTGCTATTCAGGTGTTTAGCTCTGCACACAGAACCAACAGAAACAATCAGAAGCTCTGTTAGGCCAAAACAAATTCCAGATTCCTTTTCTCCTCTTCCTTTATACCCCTCCCCTTCTCCAAAATCAAGGACCACAAAGTATCCAGTTGGAAGAATAATTTCCTCTAAGAGCCAAGATTCTTAACCTTTACTGTTACATGGACTCATTTTACAATTCAATGGCGCCGTTGACTGCTTCTCAGAATAACAATTTTTAAATGCATTAAATAAAATATATAGAATTATTAAGAAAAACATCAATAATGAAATATTTATAGTCTTTTCTTAATTTTATTTTTCCATAAGTTATTGAAGTACAGGTGGTATTTGGTTAGACGAGTAAGTTCTTTAGTGGAGATTTGTGAAAACCTGGTGCACCCATCACCCGAGCAGTATACACTGCACCATATTTGTTGTCTTTTATCCCTCGCCCCCCTCACACTCTTCTCCCCAAGTCCCTGAAGTCCATTGTATGATTCTTATACCTCCTCATGGCTTAGCTCCCACATATCTATAATAATATTTTTAATTGCTATAGTGAGGCATGTGCTCCCTTACTAATGCTTTAAGTAGAAAGATCTAGTGGTAGGTCTAATATTTACCATAATATCTAAGTAGTGTTGGACGTAAAGCATCTGTTGAGACCAGATGTCTCTACATCAACAACTGTATTGTAATATGTTACAGAATGCTGACATTACCATGGGTTATTTGTCCATATTTATAATTGGTAGAAAAGCTATATTTCAACAAAAGCTTAGGAAATACAAAGAAGTAATGTTTTCCCATTAAGTTCATGGACCCTGCTATAGTTTGAATGTCCCTTCCAATACACTTTTTGAAACTCAGTCCCCAATATGCCAGTATTGAGAGGTGGGGCCTTAAAGAGGTGACTGGATCACAAGGGCTCAATTCAATGAGAATTGAATGAATCCATCCATCCATGGATTAATGGATGAATGAGTTATCATGAAAGGGGAACTGGTGGCTTTACAAGAAGGGGAAGAGCAACCTGAGCTAGCCCATGTGCACGGTCATCCTCCTTGCCATGCAACCAGCAAGGAGGCTCTCATTAGATGCGGCCTCTCAACATTGGATTTATTAGCATCCCTAACTGTAAGAAATAAATTCCTTTTCTTTATGGATTATCCAGTTTCAAGTATTCTGTTATAAGCAACAGAAAATGGACTATTACAAACTCCTTGACTTCGATCCATGGATCCCAAGATTAAAATCCTTTTCCTAGAGGCATATATACTGGTTTGAAATCACCCTTAAATTTTTACACCTCTGCACTCTCTGCCTTGTCTCCTTAACCTGCTGAGCGTCTCTCACCGAATCAAGAGCTTATGCTTGATATCTGAGTTCCCAGCACTTTTCAGAAAGATTGTTTTAAAGGCACCTTGAATATGGTAGAAATGTTAGGAAGCCTGAAACAGTAGAGATTTTGTTTGTCTTTTCTCCAGCTATTAAATTTAAGGCTTTGGAAATGGAAGTTGTCCTTCAAAGGGCTTATGGAGAAAGGATTTCATCTGTAGGCAACTGGGCTGGAATAAACCAAACTTAGGCCATGCCTATATAAAGATTTTAGTGCAATTTAAACTTTGAAAAAAAAAAGAAATATGCAGAAAAAGATGTTTTAAAAGGCCATGAAAATGGCAAAGAAAAGGAGAGAAAGCAATGGAAGAAAGATAAAAGGAAAGGAAGAGAAAACAGAAGATTTTTAACAAGATTCTCAAAAGCGTGGCAATCCAATGAATATTAGAAATAAACTAGAACCTCGTTGTCATTGTGACTTTAGTTTTGGTCATTCAAACAGCTCTGAATATCAGCATTCAGTTTTCCAAAATGACAGGCTTGGACTTCTGACTCCTTAATATCAAGACGACTGTGCAGAAAAGCAACCATCACTCAACTGAAAATTACACTCCTTATCTCAGAGGAGTCCAGAAAATTCCGGCAACTTCAAGTAAAGGGTCAGCTCTCAAACACAGTATTTTCCAAAACGACTATGACTATCTTAAACATATATATAGCTATGCAAATTCCACGTTTCCTTTCATGCTATTTTCAGATTGTTTTTCAAATTAAACATTAGACTCTGCAGCTCACAGAGGATGTTAGATTAAAGGGCCGGTTGCGTTCCACAAGGTTTGGGTTTTCCGCATTTGCCTAGAAATAGATTTTCTCTGGGTGGGCCAGGTGAAATGCAACAAAGTTATTGTTACCTCACTTCCCTTGGCTTTTTGGGTGGAGAAGCCAGATGAAAGAGAAAAAGAAAAGAAGAAAAATAAAGGAGCGGCCAGAGAGGAAGAACAAGGAGAGGGAGATGCCATTTTGGACTCAATGAGGTCAGATGGATCTACCACCAGATTTTTTGTTGTTTAAAGAACAAACAGAGAAGAGGTAAGAAAAAAAAATGTGGCTTACAACAATGATAAAAGCAGAAATATTCGCCTCTCGCATTGCACATCAGTGCTGGCTTGCCCAAGATGCTACAAAACAAGGGCAAATAGACCCCAAGCATCCAGGTCTCATTTGATTCTGTCCTGTGAAGCAGATGGGCCTTTGGCTGCATTTAATTCATTTACACAACAGTGAGCCTTGGCTGAGAGCTAAAAGAGAAACGTTAGGCGTGAGTGCTTCATTTTATACCCAAAATCATACTTTTTAAAAGGCACCGTCTACAGATTCTTCATTAAATTATATAACCTGGCACAACAAGTTGGTTTTCTTTAATTTAGAGTGTACCCGCAGATTTCTCCCCAGCCAGAGGAGTATGCTAATTACGTGACCAATTCAGTAACTGAAGCACACCATGCTATTAGCAAGGGGATTGAAGAGCGGTTTTGACAAGCTCAGAGCCTGTCAGGGACATGAACTTAAGGCCTTAGGCCAACATCTGACTCTCTCCTGCCTCTAGTATCTGAATAATCCATATTTTTACTTGGGGCGGGGTGATGTTTACATATTGCACAGATCTTATTTTTAGCAAACTTAACAATAACTGGAAAAGCAGCAAGGGCCTTGCACCTCTGCAGAAATGCAGGACTTCCAAAAAGCCATTCCCTCCGTCTCCTGTTATAATTTATGTTATGATGAAGCTATAAATCAGTCATCGTGCCCGTTAATTTTTTTTTCAACAGCTATTACCTCTGCTAGCTTTGCTTCAGGCTATGTAGTACAAACACAATTGTTATCAAGGAATGAATTTTGGGGATTCACAGCTTTGTCACACTGTTTTCTACAGGAAGATGATGCCGGAAGAGAATTCTCCAGGGCTCACACCGTCTACTCCCCTCTTCCTCCTCCAGCAAAAACAGTGAAAAGTCTGCATGGGCATCCTGAACATTGAGCTCCTGATTTTTTTTATTTTTAGAGACAGGGTTCTCACTTTGTCACCCAGGCTGGATGGCAGTGGCAGGATCATAGCTCACTACAGCCTTGATCTCCCAGGATCAAGCAAACCTCCTGCTTTAGCCTCCTGACTAGCTGGAACTACAGGCGCACATCACACACCTAGCTAATTGTTTTAATGTTTTCAATTTTTTTGTAGAGACAGGGTCTTATTATATTGCCCAGGCTGGTCCCAAATTCCAGGCTGGACTCAGATGATGCTCCTGCCTCAGCCCCTCAAAGCACTGGGATTAGAGGTATGAGCCACCACATCTAGCCCTCAATCTTTTCATAGTCAAATACAGATGCTCAATAGTGATGTTGAGCATTTTTTCATATGTTTATTGGCCATTTGTATATCTTCTTTTCAGAATCGTCTATTCACATCCTTAGCCCATTTTTTTTGATGGAATTTGTTTGTTGTTGTTTTTTTTTCAATGCTAATTTGTTTGAGTTCCTTATAGATTCTGGATGTTAGTCCTTTGTCAGATGTATAGATTGTGAACATTGTCTCTGACTCTGTGGGTTGTCTGTTCGCTCTGCTGATTGTTTCTTTTGCTGTGCAGAAACTTCCTATTTAATTAAGTCCCACCTATTTGTCACTGTTTTCGTTGCATTTGCTTTTGGGTTTTTTGGTCTTGAAGACCATCTTACTCCTTAAAGACTGGTAATAATCAAAAAATAATAAATGTTGGCAGGGATGTGGTGAAAAGGGAACATTTTTACACTGCTGGTGGGAATGTAAACTAATACAGCCATTATGGAAAACAGTGTGAAGATTCCTTAAAAAACTGAAAGTAGAATTACCATTTGATTCAGCAATCCCACTACTGGGTATCTACCCAGAGGAAAGGAGTCATTATATGAAAAAGACACTTGCACATGCATGTTTTTAGCAGCATAATTTGCAGTTGCAAAAATATGGAACCAGCCCAAATGCCCATGAATCAATGAATGGATAAAGAAAGTGTGCTTTATCTGCACCATGGAATACTATTCAGCCACAAAAAGGAATGAAATAATGGCATTCTCAGCAACCTGAATAGAACTGGAGACCATTAATCTAAGTGAAGTAGCTCAGGAATGGAAGACCAAACATCATATGTTCTCACTCATAAGTGGGAGTGAACCTATAAGGATGAAAAGGCATAAGAATGATCCAATGGACTTTGGAGACTTGGGGGAAATGGTGGGAGGGGGTGAGGGATAAAACACTAAAAATTGGGTACAGTGTATACTGCTCAGGTGATGGGTGCACCAAAATCTCACAAATCACCACTAAAGAATTTACTCATGTAACCAAACACCACCTGTTCCCCAAAAACCTATGGAAATAAATATATATATATAAATGCTCAAAATTAAATTTTATAAAGACCCCAAATGAGGACATTATCCTGGGTTCTCTGGGCATCACTCACTTCACTTCCATAACATATCTTACAAACCTCAGAAGCTAGAACATAGCTCTTCACCATTCCCCCCCACCTCTCAGTGCCAGAGATGTTTTTTCTCCCTGTCTTAACCAGCGTCCATAGTCAAGAACGGGTTTAAAGTCCCAAGCTTGACTATACTGAACTTTGGGATCACCTGGGAAGCTTTAAACAATACTCGTGCCCGGTACCACTGCCTGAGGTTCTGATTTAATTAGTGTTAGCAGTTCTCTCTGCTGAGAACTTGACAAAATAAATCATTTCAAGGCTAGTTTTGAAAACAATGGTAAAAGATTCCTGTTAATAGCATTTCTGGGAATTTGAATGGGAAAAATTAGTGTGTTCGTGGTTAGGAGGAAGTGAGGGTGTGGTTGGAGGTCACTTCCCATTAATGGGAACAGTCCTTACTGTTTCAGCCACAGAAACAAGTCATGTAGCTATATATTTTCTTGAGCTGTTCTCTGTGCCTGAAAAGCTCTCTGTCCTCTCATCCCATCCCCACCCCAGGCCTTCTATCTCACTTCCTCCAGGAGGACTTCCTGGTCTCTAGGACAGAGCCGGACCCCTGCTATCCCACCTCCTGTCCCTTTGGGCTTCTTCTTTAGAATACATGCTGCAGAGTTGCTTTTATCTATTTGTCCCCTAGCCTATATGTACCGCAAGTGCAAAATGCACACCTGTATTGCTCAAGGTTGTATCTGCATAGCCTCGCACTGTGCCTGTCACATAGTAAATGCTCAATAAATATTTGTTGAATGATTGAAAGTAGATCCTTATTTACTCCTTCCAGTATTTAGATTTAAAATATCTTCTTCTAATGGCCATGAGACACCAGCATCTAAAAGATCCTGTATTCCAGTGGTGGCAATACATTTGCTCTTTGGTTTCAAGGGCCCAACTTTTGGCCTTCACCCTTTCTGTAAATACACTGGGTGCAGGGGGAGATCATCTCTGGGAATTTGCCTCATCTTGGGATGAAAAGAGCGCTGATTTATATCAAGTGGTGGAGCTCAAGCCCTGCCTCTCTCAAGAGAGTCTATCCGGAGGGTTTCTGTGACAGGTAAATGAGAAAGCATATTGAAGTCTATTTAAACAGCAACATGTTGAGTAAACTGTGTTAGCTGTCATGCTCAGCACTAGAGTTCAGCTCTGGAGATCACCTCAGGAACTATGACCTTCCAGCTATTAATTGCATGTCTCCTAACCTGTTAATGTCTACAAGCAGGTGCTTAGGGCTATCTGCACATGGAAGAAACTGCCAGTGTAGGCTCACAATCTGAAAGGCTTAGCTTCTCCGTGAGTCTATAAATATAAAATAAATATCCTGTCTTACTTGAGATTACTTCTCGGGTGCATTTCACTTAGTACGTATTCCATCTTGTAACTATTTCTTTTACTGGCCACATCAGCCCCTGCCTTTGAAATACCTTCCTTCTGAATTAGATACATTCATTGTTTACCCCTTCCTGTATTGAGCACGTTTTTGGATTATTTTTACTCCATCTACAAGCTGGGTCTGCACAACAGCTGGCTTTGGAGGTGTTCATCAGAATTTTGTCCTCTTTTAGGTTCAAATAGAAAGAGTGTGTCTCTTAGCAAAGTCAAAGGGGTGTGACATCTCTCAGGTCAGAATAAGGAGTCATGATACATGTGTAAATTCTGAACCTCTGAAATTTTCTACAATTCTCAGTTCACCTCATTTCTCCTCCCACTCCCCATAAAGTCTCTCACTGTAAACAGAGCTCTTGACTACCATTTTCCCTGCTCTGTGTGTGAGCCTAGCCAGAGCTCAAGCAAGGGCCGCTGGAAAGCATCAGAAGGCACCTTCAGTCCCAGCTCCTCCATCACCCTCCTGGGAAGCACCTGAGAGGGTATTCCACTTCTGGGAGCTTCTGTCTCCTCATCTGCATATTAAGAGGGTGAACTCCTTCTTCTACCAGGACCTTCATTACTGACCCTATTAATACTTAATGAGAACTACAGAATACATTGAACAGGCATGGGTTTCCTTTCTTTTGTTGGGGGTGGAGGGGATTTTAGTTAATATAAATTCAAATTTAGAGAAAAGTTATAAGAATAGTACAAAAAACTTCCACACATTCTTAATCCAGATGCACAAATAGTTTACATTTTACTTGATTTCCTTTATTATTTCCTGTCTTTCCAAACATACACACACACACACACACACACACACACACTTTTGTAGTGCTTGAACCTTTTGAGAGTAAGTTGCAGGCATTATGTTCTGAATAATTCAGTGTTTATTTCCTAGCAACAAGGACTTTGTGCCCATACATAAGGCATACAAAGATCATTAAAACAATACAATGATGAAAACAAGGAAACTTAAATGTAATTAATTCATAGGCCATATTTTGATTTCATCAACTTTCTCAATAATGCAATGCAGCCTCTCTGAGGATTTGGATGTCTCATTTACACATACTGTTCATCATCTCTGCAGTAGTCTTTATTCTGAGCAAAGGCTCTTTAGTTCTCTTTAATCTTGAAGCTCTTCTTTTGACTTTCAAGACCTTGATTTTTTTTCGAGAGTAGAGACCTGTTATTCTATGAAATTTCCCTTTATTTACGTAGGTCTGATTGTTTATCATTAGATTTTGTTTGTGAATTTTGGGCAGAAATACAATAGCAGTGATGTTTTGTTCTTCCCGATGTATCCTATTTGAGGGTTCTCCAAATAGGATGATGTAGCATTGTCCCCATTGATAGTTGATTAAGGGATGTCTACCAACATTGGAGATTAACTTGAGATAATAAGAACACTATGTTCTTAATATATTCCCTGCTGTAAACGGTGAAACAAAACTTCTAATGTGCCTACTTTAGAAAAAAAAAAGATATAAGTTTTTTGGAAGAATACATCTCTCTCTCTAGATAAATAGATAGCTAGAGAGATACAGATACACCTATATGCAGATATTTACATCTATGTATGTAAATTTACATATATATAAAGTGTATGTATAAAAATTCAATTATTTATTGATTTCCCAGTGGACACTAAATTGCTAGATATTACACAGAGAATCACTATATTACTCATATATTCTTAACTGGCCATCAAACTGCTCTATTTTACCACCCAATTCAGAGCAAGTAAATCATCTCTGATGTATACTAGTGGTAGGGTCTGGTTAAGCTCACTTGGCTTGGATTCAGGAAACCTGAGTTCAAGATGAAGCATACTACAGCTCACATACTCTCTCTCTTTTTCAGACCTGATTCTCATCCAGACAAATTAATTTTGGTCTCAATTATTAAAGTGGATACCCCTTTCAGATGGCATACTAGCTCTTAAAGTATACCATCTGCAAAAGACTGCTGAGAAGGGTGTTCAGCATCATTAGCCATTGAGGAAATGCCAAGTAAAGCCACAATGAGGTATTGCTACACGCCTGTCAGAATACCTAAAATTAAAAATAGTAACAACAACAAATACTGGAGAGGATGCAGATAGACTACATTCTTTATAGATTGCTGGTGGAATGTACATGGTACAGTCACCCTGGAAAACAGCTTGGCAGTTTCTCATAAAACTAAACATGTAATTACAATACCACCGAGCAATCACACTCTTGGCATTTATTACAGAGAAGCAAAAACCTAGGTTCACATAAAAACCTGCACATAACTATTCATAACAGATTTATTCATATTATCCTAAAATTGCAAACAATCCAGATGTCCTTCATCTAATCATGGAACACTACTTAGCAGTGAAAAGGAACAAACTATTGATGCACCCACATCTGGGATGAATCTCCAGAGCATTATGCTGAATCAAAAAAGATAATGCCAAAAGGTTATACACTGTATGATGTAATTTATATTATATTTTCAAAATGACAAAATTATAGAAATGGAAGCGATTAGTGCTTGCTTGCCAGGGATTGGAGATGGGGGAGAGGGTGAAATGGGAGGGAGATATGGTATAAAAGCTAAAGAAGAGGAATTTTTGTGGTGATGAGATTGTTTTGTATCTTAACTTCCCCATAAGGGGAAACTTGGTAAAGGATGCTTAGTGCATGGGATTTCTCTATATTATTTCTTCTAACTGCAAGTGAACCTACAATTACCTCTAAATAAAAAGTTTAAGTTTTTCAAAGACTACTGCATAAGCTGATTGTGTTGTATTTCTTGGCTCCAAGATTAATGGAAATTTTGGGGAAGCCTGGGGAAAAACAGACAAGGAATTGACAAAATGACAGCAAGATTCCCGCCTGGCCTTTGAGCTCCCTTTGTGATGCCAAATGCTAGGAATGTGTGTCTGTCTTCAGCAGCTGTGTGGAAACTCCAGGACTTAGCAGAGAGACCCTCTTAAGTTATAAGATGCAGGTGGCCTCTCCAGGGAGAAAGTGTCCCTTGGAGATAATGCAAAATAGCCCCAAGCTCAATAGAACTTTTACTTCCCTGACTACTTGAAAAGCTATTTGCAGGGCTGTGCTAATGAAACTGAAGTGGTTTGTTTCTTTTGGCAGAAGCAGCCAATCTGGTCCTGATGTCTAGTCTTCTTAGAAACCCAAATACACTGACACCAGGACTCACACTACCAAATGCGGTCATAGGGAAGCTAATACTACACCCTTTTCTGATGATAATATTGCAACAAGAAATGTAAAGGCCTTGAAGCCCAACCAAGAGAACTCATTCAAAGTCCATGGGGTGAATAATAGAACTAACAAAAATTAGTACTTAGTGAACACTCATGGTGTAATTTCATGAATTATCTTGTTTAATCCACACAGGTATGTGAAGAATTAGGTGTAATTATTCCTACGGTTTACAAGAGGAGGAAGCTAAACTTCAGAGAGGTTAAGTGATATGCCCGAGGTAATAAAGGGACAGGCCAGGATTGCACCTGAGGCAGAGAACTAAATTCTCTATCCCCATACTAAATAACATGCCTTCAAGACAAGTATACCATAGAACACAGGTATGCCTGAATGAGGACAATGTGTGTGTTCCCAGAGACATTCATCAGGGTGCATTTTAATAGGGAAAAAAAATCTGAACCCGTGTTTTTTCTTTTTTTTTAATAGCCATTCAAAAATGTAGAATAGCATATGGTATATAATCTGAATGGCCCCTTCAATCAATCTCTTGAATTTAGTAATTATTCTGTTGAGGTGTATGGCTTTAATAACTAACACCCTCCTCCAAAGTAGGTAAACCATCCAGTGTCCCCTCCCCCATACACACTGGAACAGTTCAGTTAGTTTGATTATGACTTTAGTTCAGATTTGGGTTAGCAACTGAATTTCCATTTCTCATGCACATATGAAACCTAGACCTTTGCTTTAAATGAAGTTTGGTCTTATATTTACATTTTGTCATTCTGCTAACAGAATATACGAATGGTTGTTATTATTACTATTGTTGTAATCACCTGGAAACGGTTGTTCCTCGTTTCAAAATTTTATTTTATTTAATTCCTCAGTTGTTGCTTAATAGTAACGAAGTCTGATGATTAATAGAATTACAATAAACTACAATTTGCCTTAGGAAATGAAAAAAAGGTGTGCTTCTAGAAACAAAGGTTGAATGTTTAGTTGAAATAACTCATTAATTAAAGAAAACCAAAGTTTTCTATGGCCTAAAAAAAGATTTGTATAAATAGTTATTGATCATAGAGGAGTATAAATATTTCATGATTTTTCACCATTTTAATTACTAAATACAATAAAATTAATATACATTAATAATTTATTTGATATTTACTACATGGCTAATTTTTAAATGATATTGTGACTTGCTTTGAATATTCTCAAAAATGGGGACATTTATATTTTTTAAATTGATTTTCTGAATCTTTAAAAGCCTCCAGTTCCTTTAAGTAATTCGTATGTAAACGGCTTTAATTTTTTAAAAAGAGATAGCTAGATAGCTAGATAGATAGAACTTGTCAACCAGGAAAGTCAATGAAGAGTATCTCACATTTAGATTAGTATAACTCCACAATTTTTCTCGTCCTCAACCTAAATGGTTTACTTTCTAGAAAAAGTTATGAAATAAAGCCATAGTGGCCTAGCAAACTATGTCATCAACTACCACAAAACATCCAGTTTCCCCAGGGGGGGAATATTAGAACACTTAAAAATATCTGCAAGCGTGAAATAAGAAAGTATCAGATCAAAGGGAGGAAGCTGGTTACAAGGTCGGTTGAGCAATTAATAGGTAAAGACAAAAAATTCATGTACAAGTCCAGAAGCACTCATGTTCCCTTCCTGCATGGAAATTGTCAAATTTGTGTTTGGAAACAATGACACAGGAAATAGAAAAGGTTCCACTTTTGAATAAGATAGCTCGTAGATGGTGTCATGCTAGATAAATAATGACAACTGATCCCAAAGATTATTCCTGAAGGATTGATGACTCTTTGGAATTCAGTAACCATGGTCAATTAATGGCATTGGTGAGCCTCTGACAAGGTCTCTTGGAAGAACATTGTTCTAAAAAATCATAATTAGAGTAGTATCAATAAGTTAACTAACTTTAAAATATATTTATATCCAAGATAAACTACTCAAAATAGTAAATGAATAATTTGAAACACATTTAAAATATCACAGAACAGCTGGAAAGTTTGCACCTGCAATAACAGAAGTATAAAAGTTTACATCAAGAGTTTGTTTTGAAAACTCCACATTTCCAGTAACTTATTGTTTTATTCACAGAGAAACTCAGTTTTGAGGATTGAGATTAAATGTGAATAACAGTTACCAAATTCATTTTCCTGTCAATTTCCTAACCTACACATAAAGTGACAGTCCAGCTTACTAACCTTAGGCAGTAAGAATATACAATTAACTTCACCTAAGGAATCAATTTATTGAGCACTTACTGTGTGCATGTACTTACTCAAGCACCAAGAATCAAGTGATGAATAAGACAAACAGATCCTTGCCTTCATGGAAGTTATCTTTTTAACAGCAGAGACAATATTAAAGATAATTATTTATAATCGTGATAAGTGCTCAGAAGGGGAAGTACAAGGTGATAGGAAAATGTGTAACAGAGTCCAGATATGATCTGGGGAATCAAGAAAACTAACCTTAAGGAAGTGACATCTGATTTAGGGTCTGAATAAAACTTCAAGATGAACCAGGAACCAGGTGTTGAGCAGGACAGGGCAGAGGGGAGGAGGGGAGGGTTGTGAATTTGAAGTTTATTTTGGGCAACCTTAATTCTAGAGACATTATAAAGGCTCTGAGACTTGAGGGAGCATGTCACATGACAAAACTCTGTTCATATAGGTCTGTGTGACTATGGACACATAGAAACTTCCAGCAGGAGATCCAGGTAAGAGATGATGGTAACTTAGATCATAGTGGCAACAGTGGAGATTAAGTGAGGTGAATGGATATGAAAGCTATTTTCCAAGTGAAAACAACTGGAGTTGGAGATGACTTTGACATGGGAATTAATGGAAGGAGATAGAGATGTCAAAGATGGTTCTTAGCTTTCTGGCTTGACCATCTAGATTGGTGTTATTCAGTGATGTAAAGAACAAGATTGTGAGAGGGGTCACACATTCAGTTCTGAGCATGCTATATTTGAGAAAGCCTGAAAGAGAAGTGTGTATTAAAGATACAACTTTGGAAGTGATTGATGTAGAGATTACTGAAGCTATAGGCATGATTGCGGTAAACTGGAAACAGAATACTGAGCTAGAAAGGGGAATGGTCTTTGACTTATTCCTGAGGATCTCCAACATTAAGACTTGAAAGTATGTACCTAAAGAGATGAAAGGAGTGAAACTAAAAGCAAGAGGTTGACAGCATTATCAAAGTCAAGGGAAGACTTTGATTTAAGTCAACATTCTAGTGTATCTCACAATTTCATTAAATGTCTTGGTGGCTATCGAGGCATGTGGTTTAAACAGTGATTGTCATCATAAATAAATAGCATATTTGCTTATTTTTATTTCCCTCAGGAACTGTAACTTAGATAAAATCTGTGAAGGAAAAGATAGTTCACTGTCCGAGATGATAGGACTAGCTATCTATGGCTATTTAAATTAATTAAATTAAAATAAAATTGAAAATTCAGTTATTCAGTTACACTAACCACATTCCAGTAACTACATGTGCCTAGGGGCTAACGTCTTGGACAAGGTAGACATAAAACATTTCCATCCTTGTAGAATAGTTCCATTGAACAGCGCTAGTCTAAGAGAACCCTAAGTCAATGAGAAACCAGGTTTAAGTGAAGCAAAACTTATGTTCCAGATCTTCAAATACTGCCAACATTTCAGGTCAGAAAGTCAGGATGGAATAAAGAAGATGACAAGAGTCATAAAGAAGCTATAACATGGCACTTGCCTCCATTACAGATGAGAGGACTGGGGCCGGGGACCAGTGTGTTTCCGAATGTGTTCCAAGGGGAAAGGGCTGAAAGTTGGATTGGGGAACTTTCAACTAACGACCAAGCAATGCAAGGTCTTCAAGTATAAACTCTGACATGAGGGGATGAAGTCTTCCTTAAGCAGGGAAGTCAAATCTACTCTAGGTACCCTTTTGACACACTTGCCTAAGATCTGCCAAGCTTCATATTTCTGGGTAAATTAGAAGTTCTGCCAATGCTACCTGCTAGCACAATTTAACTTTTTTTTTTTTTTGAGATGAAGTCTCACTCTGTCACCCAGGCTGGAGTGCAGTGGCATGATCTTGGCTCACTGCAACCTCTGCCTCCCAGATGTAAGCAATTCTCTGCTTCAGCCTCAAGAGCAGCTGGGATTACAGGCATGTGCCACCATGCCCAGCTTATTTTATTTTATTTTATTATTTTTCAGGAGCGACGGGGTTTCACCATGTTGGCCAAGCTGGTCTTGAACTCCTGACTTCAAATGATCCACCTGCCTTGGCCTCCCAAAGTGCTAGGATTACAGGCATGAGCCACCGCACCCGGCCCACATTTTAACTTTTATATTATAAAATCCAAAAAAAAAATTAATAACAGCGGTGAATGAAGTTCATCTTTCAGAAAACCCATGAAAATCTGTTAAACTATGGTTTTCAAATTTAAATTCCAGGCATTTTTCCCCACCCACTTCACTATAGCCAATACGCTCTCATATGAAGGAGTAAAGAAAACTGAATACCCCACAAACATAGTTTCAAATATTGAAATTAGACTGCTTCAGGGAAAAATAATTTTTAAATCTGGTATCACTGCACATTGAATGTCATTCATGAGTCTACCAGACATGACCATTTTACCATATTTGAGTTAACATGCTTTTAAGTCATTAAATAATGAAGTCACTATTTTTTGTTCAAATATTAGTAAGTGCAATGGCCCCATCTCTTCCCTGGAAGAGATAATAAAAATAACAATAACTAACATAAAATAGGCATTTATTATTGGCCAGGCTCTTCATATTTATTAGCTGACTTAATCCTCACAATAAACTTAAGAAATTTATGAGATGGGCACTATACTCATCCCCATTTACAGAAGAAAATACCAAAGGAGGACTTTTATTTATTTATTTATTTTGACATGGAGTCTTGCTCTGTCACCCAGGCTGGAGTGCAGTGACGCGATCTCGGCTCACTGCAACCTCCGCCTCCTGGGTTCAAGCGATTCCCCTGCCTCAGCCTCCTGAGTAGCTGGGATTACAGGCACGTGCCACCACACCCGGCTAATTTTTGTATTTTTAGTAGAGATGGAGTTTCACCATGTTGGTCAGGCTGGTGTTGAACTCCTGACCTCATGATCTGCTTGCCTCGACCCCCCAAAGTGCTGGGATTACAAGCATGAGCCACCATGCCTGGCCAGGAGTACATTTTAATAGAACCAATGTAATAGAGATAGAATCCCCATGCCTAAATTAATCAACAAAATAGAAAAGCATTTCATTAAATATTTAATTATGCAATTAAAACTAGAGATGACATAGGATTTGAGTGGAGGAAAAATTGCATATTGGCCAGAGTAGTTTGGAAATGGAATTTTTAGGAGAATTTTAATAGAGAAACTTGCTCATTCATGTATTTAAAAATTATTTACTGACTCTCTAGCGTATATGAAGCACTGGGTTATAGGCTGGAGATAAAAAGCTAAATAACCCTATATGCACTCATAAGAAAGAGGCAGAGAAAGGGGAGGAAAAAACTGTTTTAGGTGAAGTGCCACAAAGGACTCTCAAAATGGATCTTTGATTTTTCCTTAATCTTCCTGTTTCCCTCTCCCCCTCTCTTTTTTTTCTCTCTTTCTCTCTGTCCTTGTCTTTCACCCTGTGTGTTATTTTTACATCCACATACTTGTAGAAAGATTCGAGGTGGTCTACATTTTTAATTAGATAATCAGCATAACCATGTCTTGATTTGCTTAAGATAGTTTCAATTGATGCTTAATACTGTGGTATAATTATAACTATAATTATAACTAGTGCTCTCTTTTACTCTCAAAAGTATCCTGATTTGGATGATAAATAATATGTCCACTCTACAAATAATACTTGCCTTTGTAGAAACCAAAACAAGGAAGAGAAAGGCACATACTCTTGTCAACACAATCACAGTCAATAATATCCCAGAAAAACCAAAAAGTCGTGACTTTCTATTGCCGGAAGAAGTTTTAGACGGGAAAATTCTTTCGACTGAGTTCAGGGCAACTAGGGTGTAAGGGGCAGGTGGCAGAGTCAGAATTAGGCGGGAAATAAGCCAACTTGAAAGACAGCACCTTCCACAGTTGTCCTGTTCAAAAGGTCTAAGTTTAAGTTCCCTAGACTTTCTCTGGAAAAATCTCATCAAAATCCTAGATGCCTCCAAGTAAAGCCCCCCAGCCCAACTCTCTCCATGAGTGTCTACCTCTGAACTTCCAACTGCCTGTTGGACATCTCCGTCCAGAGTCGTAGGGGTAGTTCACTCATGGTGCCCATACGTAATTCATTATGCCATCCCACCACAGTTTGCTCTCCCTCCTGTCATCTCCAGCTCAGAGAATTGCAGATCTTTCTAGCAATCACACAAGCAGAAAGAAAAACTGACATCATGCTTGATACCGCCTATTCCTGCACGTCTGCAATTGATAAACGACCAGGCCCTGTAATTCCACTTCTCTCATAGCTTTTTCCCCTACATTCTCATCTCTCCAGACCCACTAAAACTGCCTGTCGTAGTCTGGATTTCCCCCAGATCAGACCCTGAAATCAGGTTTGAGTTCAAGTGGTTTATTTGGGAGTTGATTCCAGGAAAAACTGTGAGAATGTGGAGAAACGATATGGAGAAAGGAAGACATCAAGTTACTACTGTGGGCAAGCGAAGCTCACCCTCACTGGTGTCCTCTAAGAAACAGCACTGAACATGCCTCAGCAGAGTTGGCCTAGGGGGTGAGGAAGCTGGAGTATTTATCCACCTACTCCCATCCCTCATTAATTGAGGGTTGCTCCTGGGACATTATCTCCCTTAGTGCCTTGAGGGTCTACACACAGGCCAAGCATCCTCCTTCTGCCAGAAAACGCCTTTGGAAGAGAGTCTCAGAAAGCCTTTGGTGTGTTCTGGTGCATTATTCAGTGGCTTCCAAGTGGGCCACACATGCTGGTCTCAGGCACCACCTTACTTCAGGCTCTCGTGACACTGAGCCTTGATTCTGGCAACAGGGTCCTAATGTGTTTCCTTATCTCCCACCCTTGCATTCTTCTTTCATTCTCTACACAGTAGACCATGTGATGATTCTACAGTTGATATAGATGTGATCGTGTCCTTCCTAGGATGGAGTCCTTTAACAGTTCTCCAAGTTCACGGAAATACCTCAGCTTTTTCTTGGCTTCTTCTCAACTCTTTCTGTACCTGCTGTCACCTCTCTATCTTGTTGCTCTTGCGTGTTTGGGTAACTTGCTTTCTCTGCAGAGACCTCTCCTTTTCCATGTTCCTCCCTCTCTAGCAGCCTCTTGCCTTTACTCCACCCTTTTGCCCACCTGGTGGACATGCACCTGTCTTCTAAAACTCAGTTTAAGTATTATTTCCTCTATGCAATCTTTTTCCATCCTTCAGGTAGGTTTATCCTGCCATGCTTTGTGTCCCAGTGCGCCCTCTGCACCATTCCGTCTTCTCCACTTTGAAGAAAGCCTCTTGAAGGTAGATGCAGTGTTCCCAGTGCCCTCTATGGGAGTTTTTCACTTTTTTGGTGCTATGAAACCCTTTGGCAATCTGGTGAAGCCCTGTATCCCTTTTCCAAATAGCTTTAAATGCACAAAATAAAATACATTAGATTACAAAGGATATGAATTATATTGGCACAAGTATTAAAATATTTTCCAAAAAGTCTATTCAGTCTTACAGGTGATAATGGCTGCCTGCTGTTGTCAGACACAGAAAGCTTCACCGTCCCTTGTAAGTTTCTTTTAGATCTGTCTACACTCTTGTAAATAGTTCCTTTCTCAAATACCTCCATTTAAGTGTGGTAGCTCTTCCTCCTTCCACCCTCACTTTGATGAATCTAGTGCGCAGCCCTCTTATGGGGTTTTGATTTTACCCATGGCCAGATCTATCCGTGCATCAGACACACTCATACACAGCTGAATCCCAGTGCAGATTCCCTGGTACTCATCCCTGACATTCCTACAGAAAGATCATTTTACTGTACATTTGACCACCTTCCTGTTTGCTTTGACATCTCATTTATTCATTCATTTGTTCAACAAATGGTCCACATTTTTGCATGCCTTAAGCTGCCTTTGCTATTTTTAAAATGGTGAGGCAGCATACAGATTATGGAATTTGGAGAAAGGCAGACATTTTTGCCACTTACTAAGAGGAAGCTCGGGCAAGTTAGTTAGCCTGCCCCAACCTTGGTTTCCTTAATTCTTAAGGATGGCAGTTGTGAGTATTAAGTGGGCTAAGGTATGAAAAGTGCCGAGAGCCATGCCTGGCCCATAGCAGACGTCCTAGATCAGAGTTCTAAGGAAAATGACTTTAAGGCAGATATCTGTGTAAAGAAGTTACTGCAGGCCAGGCGCAGTGGCTCACGTCTGTAATCCCAGCACTTTGGGAGGCCAAGACGGGCAGATCATGAGGTCAAGAGATTGAGACCATCCTAGCTAACATGGTGAAACCCCGTCTCTACTAAAAATACAAAATGTAGCTGGGCATGGTGGCATGTCCCTGTAATCCCATCTACTCGGTAGGCTGAGGAAGGAGAATCACTTGAACCTGGGAGGCGGAGGTTGCAGTGAGCCGAGATTGTGCCACAGCACTCCAGCCTGACGACAGAGTAAGACTCCATCTCAAAAAAAAAAAAAAAAAAAAGAAGTTACTGCAAAGTGTTCCCAGGATCAATACACATGGTTGAATGAGGATAATAGGACTAAGAAGAGGACTGGGTTACAACAAAGGCCTCAACTAACCCCAAGACAGCTCTGAAGTTGGAACAGCTCTTTTAAGTTGTCCCACTTTGAGGCATGGTGTTTTCCCTTTTACCCACCAGTCTGGAGAAGACTGTTCCCAAGAAAAGAGCATAACTTTGGAGATGAGCATTCTCTCTACCTGAGAACAGTGATCAGAGAGATACAAGGCTGAGAGGTGTTAGCTGCCAACAGTCCCAGCCACTAGGG
Organism: Pan paniscus; assembly: GCF_029289425.2. NCBI lineage: Eukaryota > Metazoa > Chordata > Mammalia > Primates > Hominidae > Pan > Pan paniscus. Next base: position 7,830,843 of record NC_073270.2, on the reverse strand, counting down.
GAAAGAGTGCCTCAGTCCTAAAGGGGAGATCTGAGGGACACACTACAACATCTTCAACACTGAATATTTGTTAAATAACTGGACAGCCATCACCATCTCCTTTAACTTGCATCCCTTAGTGTGTGTAAGGACACAACCACTCTGAAAAGCATCGATACAGACAGGAATAACCAGATAAAATGGTTTTGAACAATAATTTATCAAAATCCATTTGAAGGCTAGAGTTGAAAGCCGAAAGCATCTGAAGAGGTTTCAAACCATGCTTCCTTGGGTAGGGTGAGGTGAGATGAAAAGGGAGACGTAGGATGATGTTAAAGCTGGAAGAATTCCAAGCTTGACTTTATTCTATGTATGATTTCTCTAAAGGTTTGTCTTCAAAAGCACACCCTCAGAGTACACATATGTTTCCTAGGAGGGGAGGAAAGCCCCTCACCTTTTTTCAGGCTGTGTCTATTGAGGGGGATGCTAACAGGCCTGGACAACTTGGGCTGTGTCAGCAGCAGGCTCTCTGCCCCTGTTGGTTAATCAGTACACCAGGGTGCGAGCAAGGCAGCAGGCTGCCACAAGGGCAGGGCCGGGAAAGTTGAGTGTGGCATATACAGGAGGCTTGGACAGAAGCGCTCACAATATTCATTGCTAACAGGGTCCTCTGCTTCAAATCCCTACTGCTCAGGGAGAACAAAAGAATTCATGGAGACTCAGGGCTCTTCCTGGAGTCTTGCACATAAGCAATAGCCATTCTTCATGGCTATAAGGCAGGATCGAGCCCTCAAGGCATCTTTCCTAATTCCTGGCATCCTTGGATTACTGCAGACAAGCTTTCCATTCAGGATGGAAGGAGACCCGTGGGAAGCAGCACCTGCCCAGGGAGGGGAAGTGCTGGAGGAAGTTCCAAGCTGAGAACACAGGTTTACAGCTGGTTTATTATATGTGTACTCTCTGTTCTCTTTCCAAACAAACAGCAGGATTGGGAATGACAATTCACCTCAAGGATTTTAAAAGAAAAGTGATGGAAATAAAGGGTGGTTAATTCACCTAAAACTCCAAACACAATCCGTGTTTTGGATCCATGTTATTTTGCCTCTAGGCTTTTTGTTTTTGTTCTTTGTCATTCAGTGACACCCTCTCCCTCCTTCTTTTCATGAAAATTCTGCCCGTTTTTTCTAAGGCCTGGCTAAAATTTCACCAGTAAACTTATTCCAACATTTTCCAACTTCCCCTGACTACACATGCCTTTCTTGTGTAAAATCTTTCATTATATTAAGGTCACAGAATGATGAGAATCTTCATTACTAACATAGCTGACATTTATTAAGTGCTAATTATGTGCCTACACTGTGCTAAATGCTTTACATGGATTATCTTATTTAATGCTCAAAACAGGTCTATGAGTGAAGTCACTTTGTTAGCACCATATTCCATGTAAAGATACTCATTGCCCCAGTTCTTTTCCCTGTCTGTATCCACCCCTTGGCCATAGGGGTTCTTCCCAGTAGATGTAATGCATGCTTCCCTGTTCATTGTCTTGAGTCTCAGCTGTGTGAGTTGCTTTGGTCAATGGGATATTCATAGCCATATGTCAGACAAACCTTGACATGGATTTGCACAGGGAGTTTTTCTCTAGTGCTTCCACCATTGCCATGAGAATACACTCCAGTCAGACTGCAGATCCAATGGGGATAGCAGACATGGAAAGTAGACCTGAGCCCAGCTGCCAGCCTAGAACCCAGGCCAGCTAGATCGGCAACTTGAAGCCTAGGTTCCCAGCTGACTAGCTGCCTCTTGTGTAGTCACATGAACAAGAATAAATAATAGTCATTTTAAGTCACTGAGTTTTGAGGTGGTTTGTTACTCAGTGATAGTTTACCGATACAGGAACCCACCAAGAGATTGTTACTTGTCCAGGGTCTTACAAGGAGTGATGATAAGAAGATTCTAGCACAGACTGGTTCCAGTTCAGCTCCCACTTTCTTAATAACCATGGCTTCCATTTTCACCACCACCACTACCATTATCATATTCTTCCTTCTCTTCCTCCTCCTCCTCTTCTCCTTCTTCACCTTCATCCACATCCATTTATTGAATGCTTACTATGTGCCAGGCATCCAAAGAAGTACCATTCATGCATTATCTTATATATCAACAACTCGTTAATGTAAGTACTATTACTGACCACATTGTACAAGAAGTTCTGTGACACAGCTTGTAATGGACAGAGCATGGGTTCATTTCAGATCTGCCTAATCTCAGAGTTTTCATAACTTCCATGTTCTACTTCAATACACTGCTACCTTTTGAGAGAAATCATAGCCATCACTAGAGAAAAATATTGATCACTTATGCCTCTTTATACCCCAACTTTTTCAGGAAGCCACCTCAAACCCCCCAAGGGTTGCTTTTGAAAGTTTTTGTCTTGCTTTTGAACATTTTTAAGAATAGTAAGGTCAGGTGCGGTGGCTCATGCCTGTAATCCCAGCACTTTGGGAGTCCGAGGCGGGCAGATCATGAGGCCAGGAGATTGAGACCATCCTGGTTAACATGATGAAACCCTGTCTCTACTAAAATACAAAAAATTAGCCAGGTGTGGTGGCAGGCACCTGTAGTCCCAGCTACCTGGGAGGCTGAGGCAGGAGAATGGCGTGAACCCGGGAGGCGGAGCTTGCAGTGAGCCGAGATCGAGCCACTGCACTCCAACCTGGGCTACAGAGTGAGACTCCTTCTCAAAAAAAAAAAAAAAAAAAAGAGAATACTAAGTTCAGTTTTCAAGCATCTGGAAGATCTGCTTTAAACTATTATTTTAGAAACAAGGACCCTTGGGCTTAGAGAAATGAATTTATATGCAGCAAATAGTAGAATATCCAAGGCCATACTCTGAATGCTCAACTTCAGCCTTCTGCTGGTAGGAGACCCCAGCCCATCTGTGTAGAGCAGAAATGGCAATCTGATGTCTCACTACTTAAGTAGAATTTCGTTTTTAGCTTTACTTTAGCCTTCACATCCAGAGGTGTCTGAAGGCAGGCAAGCTTCATGGGTGTGCAACCTGAACAGTCACATAAGGTTCTGCACTTAGAAGGTCCCCATACTTGGTTTAATACTGTACGGCCACCATCTTTAAATTCTTAATTATTTCAAAATAAAAGGGCTGCTCTTTTATTTTGCACTGAGCCTCACAAACTGCATAACCAGTCTTGCAGAGGTATCTGATGCTTTAATTCCATAGATTTTGGGGGATTCTTCAATATGCAGTGAGTTGCTTCTCAACTTTGCACTTTGCTGACTATCATCTACAAGGTCACAGGCCCAAGGAGAAGAATGTTAAGAACAGGATACTAAGCACCACCATAGTCCAACAATCCAGTGGTACCTCCATGCAAATACAGGTGTGGACTTCAAAATGCTGGCAGCCAGATTTCAGCCATTGATTAAAAGTGACCCTTCTTCATTTGAATACTCCCTTCTCCCATGCTCACAGGAGGCTTCACTACGTCTTTTTGCCATGAAGTCATTCCAAATTATCACCATTCTTGAATCATATTACCTTCATAAGAAGTCACTTTGAATGAATAACACTATTTTGACCCTGAGAATAACACAGAATGATCTTGAAGCTATTTTAATAAAAATAAATCATGAAGTATCTCTTTCCATTTTCCCTACCTTCATAAATAGCATAGTTAATATATAGCCTTATAATAAAAGATGTCAGTGTAATGTAAAATCCATATAAAATATCAACCTTAACATCACAGTGGTATGAGTGAGCTAATTTCTCCTCCTATCCCAACCTTGTTCTTATATTTAAAACTTTTAAAAAAGATTAGATCGATAGAACTACATGTTGGCTGTGAAAAAAAGTGACTTACCCCATGAGATAGAAAAGACTAAAACCTCTATAAAGGTGAACTAATAGGAAACTATAAATGAATTGTGTTGCCACATAGAGTCATCTGAAAAAGTTTTATTAAAAATGCCTCCAAAGTATATTAGATTTTATATTATACCAGGTGGAGCTAGGATGAGGGAGTGAGTTTATAGAGGAACTGTTGAACACAATTTTATTAGAATGGTTGTTCCCCTGATTATAATAAGGAGAGAAATAAGACTTATTAGTTTGGTTATTTGAAACATGCACACATACACTTTCTCACACAACTCTAGTTCTGGGCAGGGTAAAAGTTCCCTTCCTCAGCTGAGAGTGAGCTTGAAAATGTTTTATTGCTATTACAGGAAATGCTGTTTTAAGTATCGTCTTTTATAAAATGCTCCCATTGTAAGACACATTCTTGGTTTTATTTTCTGCTATGATGATGGTAAATTCTGATTAAACATAGGGGATTGTTTACAACACGGGGAAAGACCAGCATGCAGTCCTAAGCGATTTAAAGTCAGAAGTAGATAAGATATTTTAGAATGTCAAAGTAATTTGCCAAATACAACATGGGGAGAGGTAGAAGAAAAAAGGCATATTCTTTTATGTTTCATTCCTTAAGGGGGACATCTAAAACATGTATCGATTTAACATGGCTTGGAAATTAAAGTTATGATATCAATAACATATAGCTAACCACATGTCAGAATGAAGGAAGATTGTATCTTGGAATACAGGAGTCTTCCTTGTGCAAATCCCATTAGGACCAATAGGGAGTTATTCATGCATCCAAATCCCTCCCGTCCTTCCCCTCCCCGCCCCCAGACACAGACACCCTTGTTCTGAATGATCTGTGTATTTATCTATTTCACATAAATCAAGAATTTAATTTAAAAAAATCCACAAACATGGCTATTTGAGAAATGAATCATGAGAGCTGTATGTATAAATCATATAGACCTTAAAAGCGTTTATGATATAGCCCCTTTCATATAAACCGACCAAATGTTTTGGAGAGCTAAATCATAGAGAAAAAGGAAAATGTAGTAAATAAAATAGAAAATCAATGGTTAACCAAACTAATGAACAAAATATCTAGATGTCACTCATCTTTGAATGGCTTCCTTAGAAATTTTAACAGGAACAGGATTTGCAAGAAATTATTACTTTTGGTAAAGCAACTGAACATGTTTATAGTCAAAGATTTCTTTAAGAAATACTGCCAAAAAAACTTTTGCTAAGAAAAAAAAGGACAGTGGATTTAGAAGAATACATTAGAAATAAAAAGAGTCAGTAGATGACAAAAATATTCATTTGTCGTTACAGATCTGTTTACAGAATACTTGTTTATGATTTACTAATTCTAAATCTTCCTTTCTAAAAATGTTATTTTTCTCTAATTATTTTAATTATTTTGTTCTTTTTGCCAAAAAAATGCAATATAAAAAGGTTTTCACTTATTTACCGTAAGTTTCAATCATAACTCTTAGTTTTCTAACCTTCTAAATTACTAGTGATCTGCATACCTTGTTGGATCATCAAAGAGTTTTTATTTCACTAGATGAGAATAACAGTAAATGATAGTGTTTCCCATATTTTTCTCTTCAGTAACACATGTGCATGTTTATTTTGTATTTCCTCTCTGATTCTTTTATTGCCTAAAGCATTTAGCCATTTCTGAACTAATTATGTTTCTAGGTTTATCTATTTATTTAGTATCTCTCTCACTAGACTAAGTTACCTGAGTGCAGAGACTTCGTATTTTATTGCTTTAGTGTTTAATATCATTTCCAGCATCATATATATGTTATATATATGTTATATATGTTATATATATGTTATATATGTTATATATATGTTATATATATGTTATATATATGTTATATATGTTATATATATTATATATGTTATATATGTTATATAAATGTTATATATGTTATATATGTTATATATATGTTATATATGTTATATATGTTATATATGTTATATATATGTTATATATGTTATATATGTTATATATATGCTTTATATGTTATATATATGTTTTATATATGTTTTATATATGTTATATATGTTTTTATATATGTTATATATATGTTACATATATGTTATATATGTTACATATATGTTATATATGTTTTATATATATGTTATATATATGTTTTATATATGTTATATATATGTTTTATATATATGTTATATATATGTTTTATATATATGTTATATATATGTTTTATATATATGTTATATATATATATATGTTAGAAGACCAGTTGAATGTGTAGAATGAATTGATATTTGGGTAGCCAACAAAAATGATCAAGGTCCGTCTTTTTGGATGCACCTAGTTTAGCAAGCAGAAGATGTGTTTCCTAATGTGGCCTGGGCACAGTCTTTAGCCATTCACCTTTTTCAGGAATTGATTCAGCCTCTGCCCTTCCCAGAAGAGCCACATCCAGTGATTAATCAACATGGAAGTAACCAACTCGGAACAATTTTGAAGGGCTATTTCAGCTTTAGAGCCCCCTGTGAGTTTGGCCAAAGCTGCCAAGGGGCCTGTATCACAACTCAACTTCTCCATTTGCCCGTAATAAACATCTTTCATGGTAAACCAGTGAGGCTAATCTCCAAAAATGAAAAAGCAAAAAAAAAAAGGCAGAAACTCAGGCACCAAAGTGACTCAGGGTACTTCTTTTAGCCATTGAATCAAGTGGTCTCAGCCAGTTATAAGGACAAAACAAGCATTAGGAGAGATGCAACACAGCTGTCAATTTCAGGAAGGAGACGGTGGATCTGGATTATAGGTAGATAGGGTGTGCTATGAGGCTCAAGGCTGCCAGGTCTGAGGAGCCTTTAGTTCTCCAAAGTTTTAGGTCAGAGAGTATGGCCATTGGAGCAAATAACTAGTCTGCCTCACCCTGCCTGGTTGAGAGAACTCGTTGGAAGACCTGTGCTTGGAAACAAGCACCTACATCTGGCCTCATCAGAGAAAGAGGGGCCTCCTGTGAGGGTCTTTTCAAATGCTGCACCTGCCCTGGTATGTCCTCAGGCTCTCCTTCTAGTTCCTGGGGCCTCAGTTTACCCACCTCTACATATTTCCTACATTACTTCAAAGAGGTGCTGGGAGACTTAATTAATGTTTGTCAAGCACATCTTATATGAAAGGAATCGTATGCAGCAAGTTCAAAGTAGTCTTGGCCCTGCTGTTTCTTTCATGTGTGCTTAGAAGATCTTTCAACCTTGATAAGAAGAAAAAAATAAATAAATCTCCACTTGCTGAAGTGCTTGGATTTGGACTGTCATATTATGATGCTGTCAGCATTTTCTTTGAATTTCACAGGAAAAAATGAATAAAAATCAGTCAAACAATTCCTTCCATAATCACATCATCATTCTCTAGGTGGTCAAGCAATTAATTCTCCTGCTTCTGTTCTTTCTTCTGCTTTTGCTCCTTAAATCCTCTGACTGAAACTTCATTCAGGTCCTTATCACTGTCTCAAATATGGCAAATTTAAAGTCAGGCAAATCCCATCATGATAAGAGCGCCTTTCCTTAAATATATGGGTTATTTTGTTTGTGTCCACCCCATGCTCAAGTCCTATATGTGATTCCCATGCCTTCAGACTAAAACTCAATATTTTAGGAAGTTATTCTTAATGTGGTCCCTGTCTACATATCCAATCTCATTTCCCACCGCCATCCCTTCCAACACACACACAGCTTTGCCTTTAGTTCTCCAAAGTTTTAGGTTTTGGCTGCAGGCATAATATCTCAGTTCCCTCCATCATCTAAATCTCAGCTTTCACTTTCTTCTTCAAGACTTATCCTCCTCCTAACCCAATATATACCCCAACTTTCCTAACCTATGCATCCCTCCACCATATCTGGAGTGTGAAATAATCATTTTTGTATCTAGCTTACCATTGGCCTGCAGGTTCCCTAAGGAAAAGGGTGCTATCTTTCATCTTTGTATCCACAGTGTTCCCAGGACACTAGAGATACTCAATACATATTTGTAGGATATATATACATGAGTAAGCAGGGAGATGATGATGAGGCATTTTTAAAACCAATGGATTTCGGAAGCAAACTCTTTTCTAACCAAAAACAAGCAAACAAAGCAAGGGAGCTGTTGGTTTTTGCATGAATGGATAATTCCACAAGGGTTGAGATAGAACAGGATGGAAAATCTGATGATCATTTTATATTTATTTATTTATTTATTTTTTGAGACGGAGTCTTGCTCCATTGCCCAGGCTGGAGTGAAGTGGCACCACAACCTCCGCCTCCCAGGTTCAAGCAATTTTCCTGTCTCAGCCTCCTGAGTAGCTGGGACTACAGGCATGCACTGCCACGCCAGGCTAATTTTTGTACTTTTAGTAGAGATGGAGTTTCACCATGTTGGCCAGGATGGTCTTGATCTCCTGACTTCATGATCCAGCCACCTCAGCCTCCCAAAGTGCTGGGATTACAGGCATGAGCCACTGCACCCAGCCCTGATGATTATTTTAAAATTGGAAAGTTTCTAAGACATAAGTTCTGGAAAAATGTCACCATATTTCATTTGCAATTCATAAGGATGACAGGCAGGGAAATCAGCTAGTCAGATGGAGGAGGAAAAAACAACTGATTAATATCAATCTGCAACTAAATTCAGTGTGGGGCCAATAGCAGGAGAAATGAGAGACAGAACCTAAATGCTATCATTTATCATTTGTGCTGTAGGACTAGGGTTTTGAAACCTGGCTTATCATTGGAATTGCCTGGGAAGCAGTTGAAAATACAGATCCCTGGGCTCCATTAGTGACCTAATGAATTGGAAACTCTGGGATGGAAAGGGAAGGGGTAGATGAGGGATCTGTATTATAAAAAGGGCTTCCATTTGATTCTGAAAATGAATGAATTTGAGGAACACTGACCTATGATTCATTCATTTATTCATTCAAAAATGTTCTCAATCACTGGTTTTTTATCCACACATTCATTTATTCAATGAATGTTGGTGATAAAGAGAAGAGAAAGAGGCTGGGCGTGGTAGCTCATGCCTGTTATCCCAGCACTTTGGGAGGCCGAAGTGGGCAGATTGCCTGAGCTCGGGAGTTCAAGACCAGCCTGGGCAACATGCCAAAACCCTATCCCTATTAAAATACAAAAAAATAGCCAGGTGTCGCAGCATGCACCTGTAATCTCAGCTACTGGGGAGGCTGAGGCAGGAGAATTGCTGGAACCCAGGAGGCGGAGGTTGCAGTGAGCTGAGATCATGCAACTGTACTCCAACCTGGGTGACAGAGTGAGACTGCATCTCCAAATAAATAAATAAATAAATAAATAAATAAATAAATAAATACCAGAAAGATGGAACCTAAAAGAAGAGAAGAACAGCTCCTTTGTCTTTGTTCCTGGTGTTTTGTTTCTTTCTAGGTTTTTTCCTCAAGTTGCTTCTGATTTTTGTTATTATTTTATGAAACTCTCTCTCCATTTTGTAAGGCAGAAATGCTCCAAAATCACAAAACTCCTCTTTATTTTTCCGGGATTACCTTCCTTAAAGAGTAATCTGAAGGTTAATGCACCTTTCCCCAGTGTCAAAATCCACCAAAGGAAAATATTAACAAAGCTATGGAAACCTATGGACAATTATATTCTTCTCTGTCCTTTCTGCCCTTCCTTTCTTCGCCCCAGGCTGACATTCAGATTCTGCATCCAGAATGGCCTGGAGGAGGAGGAGGGTTATTACTCCTGGCAGAGAAAGCCTTAAATTACGGTGAATAAATGAATACTTAGCAGGCTGGTCCTGAGAGGGTGCCAGCTCTTGCTTTAATCATTTAGATAGAAAATGATATGGATTGTAAAATTCATGGAAGGTTCAACCTAAAGGGAGGGAACCTGGAGCAAGGAGGAAGAGGACTTTTCAAATAATTAAGAGAACCTAATAGAGTAATGTTCCGTTAACAAGACCTGTACCAGGTATGGCTTCCACTTCTGACCCTTCATGAGGGTTTTCTTCTTCCTGCCAAGAAGCCAGTGCTCGAATCCACATAGTATTCCAATACACTTTTATTATGCAGTGGAGCACCTAAAATCTTGCTATCTAGTTTAAAACCTGTCAAGGAGAGTAGAGGGAAGCACTAGAAACAGGAACTATGCAATCATAAACTTGTACTATGGGAGACACCCTAGTGAACATCAATCCCCTCACCACACTTTACTGTTTAGTTTCTGGCTCCCTTTCAAATAAGAAAGGTACAATATAGTGATTATTATTACTATTATTATTTTTTGAGTTGGAGTTTCACTCTTGTTGCCCAGGCTGGAGTGCAATGGCGCCATCTTGGCTCACCGCAACCTCCGCCTCCTGGGTTCAAGCAACTCTCCTGCCTCAGCCTCCCGAGTAGCTGAGATTACAAGCATGAGCCACCATGCCCACTAATTTTATATTTTTAGTGGAGATGGGGTTTCTCCATGTTGGTCAGGCTGGTCTCGAACTCCCAACCTCAGGTGATCTGCCACCTCAGCCTCCCAAAGTGCTGGGATTACAGGCATGAGCCACCACACCCAGCCCAATATAGGGATTACTTTTTAACGGGCAATAGTAATAATCCTTCTACTTAAATAGGATTTTCCACGGGAGGAAGCTTTGGGTTTAATCAATAGGATTCACTCTATTTGCCCATGGCTTAGAGGTCAGCAAAAGTTCAGCAACCTTCTGTAATTCACATGGTCAGTTGAGAATGATCCATTTGCAAAACTTAAACATCAAGATAATCCAATTCAGTGGAGGGTGCTGCCTGCTCTGCTGCCATATGAGGCATTTGTGTGAGAAAACACAAGCAGCCAAAACTCATACCTAATCCTTGGGACTTGGAGATTTCATTTACCTTAAGTCTTTTGGGGTTGAGTTATCTTGGCAACCTGTAGCGTCTAAGTATGCAGTATCTATATCAAGGAACAGCTTATAAAATTGGGTCCAAAAGGACTCCCAAGATTCTGGGGGCATCAAATAGCTCACACACAACATTTTGCAAGGAAATGAGTCAGCACTAGGTAGTTTCCATTTTTCAAGTAGAGTGCTAGCTTCCTGTCCTACCATCTCCAGTCCTGGGAGGAGAGCCGCAATGGGGAGAGGAAGATTGAAGATTTTCTGGGCATGGTGAGCTTGGGTTTCCTTTGAGCCCTAAGTGTTTATGAAAACAATAAGGAATATTAGATAATATCAAAACATGTTCAAGATGACTTTGCTTTAGGCAAAAACCATGCATTTCTAAAGTTAGCCATGGGCCTCCTAAAAGTTCATCTTTGTGGTCACTAACCCAAGTTGAGTGACCCCAATACATTTAGCAACAAATGATGAGTTTACATTCATGTTCTCAGCACCAAATTCTTTAATCTTTAGCTTTGTAACTTGATATACTGTAAATCTTATAAATGAAGGAATGCAAATAAGCACCAGGTCTATTTGGTATCTGTGATGCACCAGCTCTACAAGAGGGGCTTTTCCAGTAAATAAGATTCAAATTTACCAATATCCTTTACAGTAGTTAGCTCAGTCGTTATGAGATGGGCTGTGGAATGAATCTGTCCTAATTCATTCCCGGATCCTCCACCCACGGCTGGGTGACCTAATTTAACCCCTCTGTGCCTCAGTTTTTCGGTCTGTAAAGTGTGGATAAGAAGACCTTCTAGTTCAAATATCAAGTGTCTTAGGCCTGCAAACGAACAACTTTTTAGTAAACTTTTAGAGCAGCCTTCTAAAGCAATCAGGGAGGAGAGGGAAAGATACACAAAACAAGCCAGTTGGATTTTGCCAAAATCAGTTCCTTGTCCCTGTCAACCACCTGGCTTCATGGTCATTCCATGTCCCCTGTTTTCCCATGGACATAATCAGAGATATAGCTACTTTGTGCCTCACTGCCCCTGGCTGTGGGCTTCCCTGGGGAGATCAAGATAGGCTTTATAAGTCCTTTGCCCCGTCAGGAAACAGTACCCTGACTACACACTCAGCCCGGTCTGGTATGAGCACCCACTTCCAGTCTAGACGGCAGCCTAAGAGAGGGGCTAATGCTAGGTTGCACCAGACTGAGCCTCATATTTGTCATGGCTCTGCCCACGGTGATTCCTTTGATCTTGATCCTAACAAACCACAGTCATCGACAAAGGTAGAATGGATTTCTGCTTCTGAAAAGCTTTGATGGAAACTCCCTTGATTTCCCATTCCCTCCCCAGCCCCTTTCTGCTCCTTTAGATTTACCTCCAACATTTAGCCCTAAATCCAGCTGTAAATCCAGCCTGAGAGAGCCCATCAAACCGGCATGATTCATGTGCCATCCTGTTTGGATATCTGGGGCCATAGCTGACCCATTTGGGAAAGTACACGGTCATTTTTACTTCGCCAGGCATCCTAATCACAGATTCCAGGCTCAGTATTCTTTGTTTAATTTTCTCTGAGAATTGGCTGGACTGTGATCTGATCCTCAGAGAAAGGCAATCATTTCTAAAGGGTAGATTTTTAGAAAAGTTTGCAATTACAAACAACGAAAAATATATGCAGGCTTTCTGCGGTTATGCTGAAGGAATGTGCAGGACATCCATGCCCCTGTCATCTCAAGGCTCTCTTCTAAAATCAGGACCTGTTTCCAGGGCTCTTTGCAGCAGTGTTTCCCTTTCATTTCTTGTGTGAAGAAAGGAAGTAACTTGAGAAAGCAACTTTTAAGAAACTTGAAACACGTTTACTTGTTTCCCAGGCTTCAGGTTAGGGCTGATGGCTCCACAAAGTAAGTGCAGCCAGATTCATGAAACTCATAACGTTTTGGAGGTGATGTCTAACTGACCGTCTCATTCTACAAATGAGAGCACTAAAACCTTGGAAAAGCTAAAGCTTGCTGGAGGCCTAAGTGATTTCACAAACAGAGTTTGTCTGGAACTTAGTACTTTTAATTCCTAAGCCAGTGCCTATGCCCTAAGCCAATAGGTAATCCAGTGGGCAGTGGTCCTCAAGGCAGGCCAGGCCTGAGCTACTCATAACCCTCTTTATCCCAGTCCTGTGAAACATCAATTTCAGTTAATGCCAATAGCTTCAGGGTCAGTTTTTCAAAGCCCTCTCTCCAGGACATCAGCCTGGATGCAGAGCACAGAGAAATAAAATAATTTACATAGTTTACTAACTCTAAAACTCAGAACTGAGAAGAGAAAGGGCCAGTTTTTCCATATGCAGACTTCAACCTTCTCAAGACCCAAATGACAGGTGAAAACACACATTTGAATCTCTCTCCTTGCACACACACTGTCAAGACCACTTTGCCTTCCCTCTTTCCCAAAGCGAAAGAATGGATATGCTGGGAGTGTTTGGTAGCCTGCTATCAGAAGAAAATAGAGACATCATCATTTTCCCTTTTTGACATTTTTTTTTTTTTCCTGCCAGTAAAAGAGAGAGAAACTTGCTTAGGGATCAAAATATTAGCTGGAGAAAGAATTTACAGGGGTGCTGGCAGCTGGTTGGCTGTAGAGGGAGAAAGCCTGTGGGGTGTGGACCGCCAGTCTCGGAAAAGCGCACTGCAGAGCAGGGTGCAGGAGAACCCAGCAAAGCAGGATTTGACAGGTGCCTGGCTCAGGCTCCCACTGGCCAGGCAATCGTCAGCTCTGTTCTGCTTGGCTCTCTTAAACAACAAGTTGAGAGCCAGCTGCTTTCTGCGCTTGGCTCTGAAATCAGCAGGTCTCTCTGCTCTGTTCAGCGGAGGCATCCCCAGCAGGGAGTTAGTCAGGGTACTGGCTAGAGCCTTCATGCCTCAGAGTAAAGGCTTATGAAGGAGGTAATTACGCAGCTGGAAATGGGCAGGCCCTTAGGGCAAAAGAGAAAGAAAGGAAGGTGATCTTCTCACTTACTTAATGCTTAAAAGAAAAAAAATACCCTATGCCTGTCAAAGAGAAGCATCCTAGCATTAGTGGTGCTATGATCAGAGATCCCCTCTCCCTTACCCATTGTGTGGTTACTAAATCAACACAGGAAGCCTGTCCACAAGACTTCAATGTCAACATTGCCCGCCCCTACCTGACCACCAATTTTGCATTGATTAGCTTCCATGATTCCCTGTCAGGCAATTTAGTTGTTTAGTTGCTGGTTAGTTGTTTCTATTTTCCTGAGCATTCTTCTCAAAGCTGTTCCCAATGTTTATACTCTGGAGCTACTGACCACCCTTTCCTTTCCCCAACTCTTCCACTGTCATCGACTCCTCGAGAGGTCAACGTTACTGCGGGCAGAAGGAAAGATGGCTGACCCTGGCCCTGGACTTCCTTCCCTCTGACACACTGAATACCCTTCGTCAAAAAACCATAATCCAAACTGCAATGTTGGTGCCTATAAGAGAGCTAGTCCCGCTCCCCTCAGAGAGCCCAGCTTGGAGATTTCTGATGTTGAAGTTACCTGCCAATTAGAATGGCCACATTGCAAAATCCACGTGTATTTTACACAGAACAGCCACTTCAGATCTTCATTCACTCAAGGGCCTGCAGTTTTATCTGTTAAAGGTGTCACAATAAATGAACTCATTAAAGTACCACTCGTTTTTTTGATTTCTTGCAAGGTTAGCAATTAGAAATTTTTTTCCTTAGCTTCAGAAAACGTTCTTTAAACAAAAGCTTGCTTGGAAGAGGTAAACTGGCAACTGCTGTGGTTGAGGAAGAAGTAGTGGGGTATTCTGTGCTCTGGCCCTTAGTCCCGTGAAGCATGATTTAGGCAACTAATTTGTCCTAGTGTCTCCCTTTTTTTTTTTTTTTTTTTTTTTTGAGACGGAGTCTCGCTCTGTCGCCCAGGCTGGAGTGCAGTGGTGCGATCTCTGCTCACTGCAAGCTCCACCTCCTGGGTTCACGCCATTCTCCTGCCTCAGCCTCCCGAGTAGCTGGGACTACAGGCGCCCGCCACTACGCCCAGCTAATTTTTTGTATTTTTGGTAGAGATGGGGTTTCACCATATTGGCCAGGATGGTCTCCATCTCCTGACCTCATGATCTGCCCGCCTCGGCCTCCCACAGTGCTGGGATTACAGGCGTGAGCCACCGCACCCGACCTAGTGTCTCCCATATTTGAACACTTCTTCCTTTCATGCTTGCCTCTTTGGAATATTCGTTTATTTCATAAAACTTAAGGCTATTTTGACATCTTTTAAAATTGCATCAAACAACTTTACTTTCTCCTCAAGTTTTGTTATGATTGTCTGTTGTTACTCAACGCAAAATAGTCATTTCCCATCAAGTTTCTTTTGTTTCCACTCAGTGTTTTCTCTCCAACTCACCAGCATTTCCTAGCTGCCATTCTTTCTCTTCCCAATTTGACACTCTTTTCATCCAGCTTGGTCTGGCTTCCAAATCACCCTTTCTTAGTACTTTCATCCTACAACAACATTTAATTTAGTATTTTGTGGTTGAAATGATCCAGAGAGGATCAGAGAACTGGAGTGACTTGCCCAAGATCACACCACTAATATGGCAGAGTAAAGACAGAACTCAAGCTTTTCAACAGTTTGGCTCCCCTTTCTTCCTCTTTTATTCCTCTACTGGCTCTTTAGTTCTCACTCTGGTCCACATGTGTATAGACCCAGTCAATAATTTCTATGGATATCCTGACGGCCCCTATAAAATAAGTGGGTTGCATTAGCAATTTCCAATGTCATCTTTCAGCTTCATCTTTCTATGAGGAATGGAAGTGGTTAAGATCATTGACACTGATCAAAGCATTCAGGCTTTATTCTAGTAGAGGTAAAACTTTTGACAATTCTTAAGTATACAGGTAACTTTCTATTAAATGGTTTCCTCTTGCACATACTCTAGTCTCCAGCCCTAGCCAAAACCCAGGCATGCAGAAGTGGCAAACTGCTTGGAGGAAGACCTTCCAAAGATCTCAGAAATTTCAAGAAAGGCTTTTGTGGTATTTCTGGCCCAGCCAGAATCAGGAAGTACCTGATCACTCACAAGGAAACTAGTTTTTGCACAATTTCCAACATCTCCCCCCGCAACCCCCACTTCATCCTAAAGCCTTTCTTGAGCCACACATTCCTGCCCCTTCCCCAAACACGGGTTTCTGCAGAGTCAAAACTTTTGATAGTTCAGATAAGGTTCAAATGAGCTGCTGAACTCTTGGAGGCTGGAAGTGAACCTAGCATTTTGTTCCTTGCTCATCCCCGGTAATGAGTATACCAGGCTGGCTATGTCAAGGTGGTTTGGGTCACATAGTGAAAATCAACATAATTGAAAGCATTAATCAACAAACAATTACATGTAATGGTACAGAATGACTACTTATGAGGCCTTACATGATTCTGACCAAATCTGCCTATGGTAATAACAGGAGGCACACAACCGTACCAGAGGTTTTTTGTTTTTGTTTTTTCAAGAAATAAATGCCGAGGGCTTGCTTTGGTTCAAAAAAAAAAAAAAAAAAAGAAAGATGCTTTCAAAGGTAGAGATGAGGAGAACAAGATTTGTGTTATGGAGCCAATGAACTTCAAATTATCCTCCAAATGTAAACTATATTCTAGTTATTTTACTGGGTAGAGCGGGAAAAAAGCTTCAACACATTTCAAGTGGATGTTGCTTTGAGTTTTTCTTTAAGATGCTTACTTTAGAAGACAGATTTCATTATGCTTTAGTTGCTTTCAATCATTAGAACTTTGGAGTTGATTTTGAAATACTTATTTCTTGCATGAACTTGGGGAAGTAGGGGAAGCAATTAGATCTTGTGATTTTTAAGGCTACACTGAGGATAAGGTAAGAAAATATCATAAATTTTATTTCATGCTTTCTTGCCAATTGACAGAAATGTGCAGTCCATATGAATTCATATAACAAGGGTGGAATGTTGGAAAAACCAATAAAGATTTTGTGGTCTGACCTATAATAAATGTAGTTTGATTTAGAGTCTGTTTTTCACAACATGGCAAAATGAATCATAAAATAATGGGCCCTGAAACTCCTGCACTTTTTAACAATAGCCTGGGGACAGTTTACTGTGTAATGAATTGTAATTAACCCACCTTCAAAATATTTTATGAGTATTTTGCCAATTAGCTTCGCATGCTTGCTAATGACTCATGGCTAGTGCATGTCTTTACAGAACCGGATTTTACATAGCACATCGCCCTGTTAACTCAGCACAAGTGTGCAACGCGGGAAGGATGACACAGGTAGGTTGGAACACCCTCATCAGCATCCCTACTTTGCCAACCCAGTGGACTCAGCCATCATCCCCCAAGCCTAAGATAATCATAATGGCTTGTGGTGTCAGAGAACTTTGGTTTCTGATGGATTGCAAGGAATGCTTCTCTCCCTGCAGACACATCTGTTGTTACTTAGCACTAACATATATAATGCTACTAATTGTGGAGCCATCTTTGTTTTCTTTACTTAGCACTCTGGTTAGCATTATTTTATCTTCATGGTTCATGGATTTCTGCCACTGACAACATAAGTCCACTCTAGAGAAAATAAAACAACTACCAAGCTGTCTCCTTACATTGCTTTGCTTTGAAATTAGAGGGATCGTGTACAGCCAAGCATGCTTCCTAGGATTCCAGCTCTGATCTTGCTATGTCAAGAGCTGGCTTTTCCTTGAAAAACTAGTGCTTCCACTGGCCTGTGAACTGACTAAAGGGACTGCAGAAAGAAGCCCAGTCTGGCTCTAAATTCCATGCACTGAGAAAGTTAATC
Organism: Pan paniscus; assembly: GCF_029289425.2. Taxonomy (NCBI): domain Eukaryota; kingdom Metazoa; phylum Chordata; class Mammalia; order Primates; family Hominidae; genus Pan; species Pan paniscus. The sequence goes on along the minus strand of NC_073270.2, from coordinate 7,813,284 downwards.
GCAGGCAAGGTCAAACGTTCCCAACTCTTTGTTCTTCAGAGGCCAAGCCAACAAATTCCAAAGCCAATTTAAGAGATCTAACCAGAGGTGGCAAAATAGTCCCATTTTCATTTCATTCAACTATGAATAAAGAATCTATAAGGATTAATTAAGGATCTATATAATTAAGGATCTATAATGTCACCAGTGTTTTTTCTGCCAGCAAGGTCATATACCATAATAAAGATACAGAGGCTAATTTTCAGTAGTATAACACAATAATGTAGTGCTTGGGGAAATCTAAACTACACAGGAATTATTTCACCCTGATGCCTAGAAAAGTAAACAGCAGCTTTTAGCCTCACACCTTAAGGCAATGGTGGCCTAAATTGCAGGGAAATCTTGTTACATAAAAAAGGCTACTCTACAGAAGGCCAAAGACAAAGGGAAAAAAGTTTGAGTTCCTCCTGAGGGTTCTGCTTATATCCTAGGGGGTATTGCCTCAGCAGGAAAGTCAATATGGTCCCACTTCCCTCAGTGAAGAACAGGAGATGGAGTAAGAGAGGAAGAGAACTCGCTGCAGTACTTCGATCTTTTGGAATAGGTATGATCCCAGCAAGACATTTCTTCTCTTGCTGGGAGGTTTAAGAGTATTCTTCTCAATTTCCCCTCATTTTCTAGGCCCAAATCCCTCACCCATTAAAGAACCAAATAGAGGCATGAGTTCTCTCTTGCTAAGATGAAATAAAAATGACTGTAGTTCCTGGAAGCATTAATTTTTACTAAGCCCCCATCATACACAGGGTTAGGTAGCTTCTTCCTTGGCTCTGGACCTCAATCAGTTTATGAAGGTGGCCCTTAAGCTGCAGAGAACCAAGGCATCCAGGAGCTGACTGAAGTATGGATGCCTGCATAGGCAAGTGGCCTGAGGAGAAGGAGATGGCACTATGTCTGCAGAATCTCCATCCTTAGCCTGGTCCATGGCAGCTGTAGCTCTAGTCTATGTGCCTCTTACCCTCTCCCATTTGGGGACCAAGACTGAACATCTTAACCAGACAAGTCATTGTTTATCCAGCAGCATATGAGTGATGAGCTGAATCAACCAGGGTTATATCTCTTGAAAATCTTAATAAAGACATACACAGACTTTTGTTAACTCATGTTGGACAATGTAGAAATTTGAAAGCATAGAAAACCAGCTGAAGGAAAGCAAGGAAGAAGAAAGAGCTGGAGAGAGATAGCAGATAACGAAGAAAGAGATTTTGGCTCCTAGTGGCTTTCCAGCTTCCTATTTCAGTTTTCAATAAAACCCAGACTGACTTTCTGCCCTTATGTAGGTTGATGTATATTCCCCTACTTGGAAATAAAGCAGCCCTTACTGGAAAACGCTCCGTGGTTCATCAGTACATAAGAAAAAGGCTTTGGGTTCAGACAGCCTGGGTCCGAATTCTATTTCTGCCACATACCACCTCTCTAGCTTTGGACCATCTATGACCTAGTTTCCTCCACAACAAAATGAAGCATCTAATATTCCTCTGCCACGGGCCTGTGAGGACTAATCCATACAAAGCACAGTATTTAGAACAAGAAAATACTGGATAAATGCTGTTCATTATTAACACTGCTTGACTGGTAATAGACTTCCCTTCCTCTCTCAAGACTTTGCTAATTATCTCCCAATACAATTCATTAAATTGAGAAATCAACCTCTCTAGTTGATAAGATGCATTTTTTTTTTCTTTTTTTGTGTGTGAGACGGAATCTCGCTCGGTCGCCCAGGCTCGAGTACAGTGGCGGGATCTCGGCTCACTGCAAGCTCCGCCTCCCAGGTTCACGCCATTCTCCTGCCTCAGTCTCCCCAGCAGCTGGGACTACACGCACCCACCGCCACGCCCGGCTAATTTTTTCGTATTTTTAGTAGAGACAGGGTTTCACCGTGTTAGCCAGGATGGTCTCGATCTCCTGACCTTGTGATCCGCCCGCCTCGGCCTCCCAAAGTGCTGGGATTACAGGCGTGAGACACCGCGCCTGGCCTAAGATGCATTCTTAATGCAAAGGTGTTCTGTGTTCTCACATTCAAAGACCTTGCTACCACCTCAGTGAATCAGCTGACTGATAATCTGAGAATAACATAAAGATATTACTTAAACAGTTAAATCTATACGAATCCTAGTTATCCATATCACAGACTTTAAGTTTTTTTAAAAAAATAACGGTGATGGATCGGCACGGTGCATTGTTCCAAATTAACATTTGCAAGGTAGCAGACTGAGTTTGGGAATTTATTTCATGGTTTGGGAATAAAGTGAAATTAACTGCAACATTGTAGATGAACTATGCCCTGAGCTGTGTCTAATGAATACCATTGCAGAGAGAATAAGGAATTAAGTTTAGTTCAATATTTTTTAGTTGAGTCACAGAAGAGCAAATCTGCAAGACAGCATTTTTATTATCACTTACTTCATTCCTTGATGTTAAACATCAACTTTCCATGTTCAGAGTGTTAACTACTGTCTTTGCAACTGTATAGCCTATCAGTTTCACTTGAATGTATGCTCTGTGTTTTACTAGGTTATCAATCTAGTTAGCTCTCAATGGAATTTTTATAGAAATTAGTTGATGGTGAAATTTTTTATTTATTTTTTATTTTTTTTGAGATGGAGTCTCGCTCTGTTGACCAGGCTGGAGTGCAGTGGCGAGATCTTGGCTCACTGCAAGCTCTGCCTCCCAGGTTCACACCATTCTCTTGCCTCTGCCTCCCAAGTAACTGGGACTACAGGCGCCCGCCACCATGCCCGGCTAATTTTTTTTGTATTTTTAGTAGAGACGGGGTTTCACCGTGTTAGCCAGGATGGTTTTGATCTCCTGACCCCGTGATCCGCCCGCCTCAGCCTCCCAAAGTGCTGGTATTACAGGTGTAAGCCACTGCGCCCAGCCGATTGTGAAAATTATATTGATAGAAACTACAGTAAAAAATGCATCACTGATAATATTCCACTTAAAATTCAGAGGTAGTAGCAGAGTTGAGAATTATCTAGATTCTGTTTCCTCTGGTTTGGATTACCATGTTAAAAATTGTGAGTACTTCAGATTTTAAGAGAATTCAACACTTTTAAATTCAGAATGCTAACATCTCTTTTGAACTGCTTAAAGCAGGCCGGGTGCAGGGGCTCGCACCTGTAATCCCAGCACTTTGGGAGGCCGAGGTGGGCGGATCACGAGGTCAGGTGATCGAGACCATCCTGGCTAACACAGTGAAGCCTCATCTCTACTAAAAATACAAAAAATTAGCTGGGCGTGGTGGCGGGTGCCTGTAGTCCCAGCTACTCAGGAGGCTGAGGCAGGAGAATGGCATGAACCCAGGAGGTGGAGCTTGCAGTGAGCTGAGATTGTGCCACTGCACTCCAGCCTGGGCAACAGAGCCAGACTCTGTCAAAAAAAAAAAAAACAACAACAACAACAAAAAAGAAATGCTTAAAGCATTGGAGCTTCTTACCTATCTCAATGTTCTGACAAATACAAGAAGTTTTTACTTCGTTCTAGTTAAGTTCCTTTATGTGTTTTAATTCCATTTTGTTTTCACTGCATTTTGCCTTTAGGGGAAATGGAAGAAGAGACAGGCAACACACTTTATATGATAGCCAATCTTTCTAAAATCCACTCAGAGTAATTTAGGAGAGGTCTGTTGGGCAAGGGGAGAAAAGTGATGACTAGTGCAAATCAACAGTCTTGTTGCTATGGGAGTAAAAATGAGAAAGATTAAATCAATCTCAAAAAATGCTATTTATTATTCTGAAGTATTTAAAAACTTTAATAAAAACACATAAATCTTTCCAATTTGAAATGGAAGATTCTCAAGAATGAGGTTTAAAAGTCAGCTAAATTTTTCTAAGCATAAAAAAAATTCATCTCTGAATATAATTTTTGTTTTTGTCCAGTGATAGTATACATGTGTACATACATCAGATATTTAAAAGAGGAAGAATTTGTTTATGCTTTCAAACTATTGAGGTACATTTTCATTATCCTATGTTAGCACCCTCTGTATTTCTGTTCTTTTACACGAGGTTTGCATTAATGCAGGGGGTTTTTTGAGGGTGCATTCCTTTATATTATGTACTTCCACTTTATGTGACTTTGTTCAAAGTCACACTATATAATCACACCATACACATAAAAAATAACCATATAATCACAAACCAATTCTTATGAACCAAATTGGGCTTAATATTATGCTAGGTACATTGTAACTCAAAGGAGAGACCTTGGCACAGCCCTCTAGGAACTTACAGCAGGAAAACACTCAATGCATTAGATTTGCAAAGAGGAGAGAAACTTAAAACCAGTTCAGCAAAGGTCAGTGAGTCATTCCCATCATTTACAGGTCAAGAGGGGGTATAATTAGCGGGAAGAGATAAGGCTGAGCTTATAATTTGGATGGAGATGAGACAGTAGATCTCAAAGTCCTATCTAGGTAGTGATTGTTTTAGAGCAAATTTTTCTATTCCAGTGAAATATTTTATTTCTTTGATTTAATGAATTTAATTTAGCATATGCTATAGGCATAACACAGGAGGTGCCTGGAATGAGGGCAAGTATCTATCAGACTAACTTTCAATGTGCTATGGACTTCAACAGAAAACATAAGGATAACTCACACACAAAATAGTCATGTAAAGCTTTAGAGCTGAAAACATTGTGAGAGATCATGTCTTGTTGATCTAATAACATTACAAAGAATGATATAGTAAAGATCCTAAATGTAAAAGTAAGGAATACTGAAAATGAGGGCAATATATGTTTTATTTCATTATATGATTTGATGAATTCAGGAAAGGTCCCATGAAGAGATGAGACTTCCCAAAGAAGAAACTGAATGGCCAAAATCAAAGACGAGGAGTTTTCCAGGACAAATAATGATATATTCTCACCCCAGCAACATTTTAATAAAAGTTTTCAAGTGCAAACCACCTGCTGGATATTTGTTTCAGAAAGAGGGAGCATGGTCTTGTCCATTGTGTGTTTCTGACTTTTGAGAGAATGTGGATATTTCTATAACTACGAATGTGGTACTTGTCTTCCTGGTGATGGTTCCCTTCCCCCTGCCTGGCGTAGATAGTAGCCAGAAGTTTGGGAAGCGCTGCTACAGTTACAGTCTCGGGGTCTGTAATATTTTTTAAGGATTTGACAGAACAACCTATGCTTTCTTCATGGCTTAATGTTCAGAGTTTAATATGCAAATCTGTCACTATTAGGGAAATAAGCCTGAAAACAAGGTATGAACACAGGTGAGGGAAAAATCAAGAGAACCACGAAGAAAGGAAGCCACAATTAAAACTCACGTGTCACTTCAAGTGTCTGCCCTCATGGAGCTCACACTCTGGAATACAATGGAGGGTGAGGAATGTTATCATAAGAGTAAGGCCACAAGGCTGCGTGGGATGACAGGAGGGAGGCTCAACCTGTACACATTGAGAAGTATCAGTGAAGGATTCAAGTGCAAATAGTTTATTTGGAAAATGATCGCAGGAAACATTAATATGAAAATGGGGGAGTGAGACAAACAGATGAAAGCCAAATAAAAGATCACTACGGAGTGAGTTATCACTGTGAGCAAGTAGAGCTTTATCTCCTAAAAATACCAGGAGTTGGTGAATACACCTCAGAGCTTTCTCACTTGTGGGAAGGGAAAGGGGAGCTGGAATTATACATCATTATGGTCAGGAATTTTTTTTTTTTTTTGAGATGGAATCTCACTCTGTCACCCAGGCTGGAGTGCAGTGGCACCATCTCGGCTCACTGAAACCTCTGCCTCCCGGGTTCAAGCAATTCTTCTGCCTCAGCCTCCCGAGTAGCTGGGACTACAGGAATGCACCACCACATCCGGCTAATTTTGTATTTTTAGTAGAGATGGGGTTTCACCATCTCGGCCAGGCTGGTCTTGAACTCTTGACCGCATGATCCACCCGCCTCTGTCTCCCAAAGTGCTGGGATTACAGGCATGAGCCACCGCCCCTGGCCAGTTAGGAATTTTTTTAGGGCAACTTCCAGGGCCAGGTGGGGAAAAGGTTAATTTCTGTTCCACTTGTGAGCTGAGTGGGCACTGACAGTAAAAGAAAGCCCTCAGGCAAACAGTTGCAGGTGTTTGTAGTTGGAAGCTTTTGAGTTGGTCATGCATGAAAATGGTGAGTGCCAGGTATAGGGGGCATCGGCAACATCTGCTACAACGTCTGACAATTGAAGACCTGCACTACTGGTATGACCGTGATATGGTGCAACTGGTTTGGAAAACAGTTGAGCATTATCAAGGAAAGTTGAAGATGTGCATACACATGACCTCGTAATTCCACTTTTTAAAATATAACCAAGACAAGCTAGCTTATATGAACCAGAATAAATGTTAAAAAAAAAAATAGCCATCCCAGCATTACTGTAGTAGTCCCAAACTGGAAAAAAATCTTAAAAGTTCACCAAGAGTAGAATGGAGAAGTAAATTGTTATATATTCATAGAACAAACTAGGCAAATCAGACTTACAAGAAAAGGATCTACCTGAAAAAGTAGAAGAGTTATCACTTCATAAAACATAGTGCAAGAAAGGGAGAAAATCTCAAACACCTTGAATCTGTAATCTAATTGTATCTCTAAGAATAATGCATCCATAAAACAAGAATTAGTGGTCATTAAAATGTATCATTTTGAAGATAGCAGGGAGTTCTTAAAGATGAAAAATCAAAGTGTCTATTCAAAAGTCACTGGAAACAGTGAAGAGCAATCTGGGGATTGCAGAAACCAACTTTCTGAACTCAAAAACCCTGAAATAGGCCTGGTGCTGTGGCTCATGCCTATAATCCCAGCTACTTAGGAGGCTGAGGTGGGAGGATCGCTTGAGTCTGGGAGGTCAAGGCTGCAGTGAGCCATGATCCCGCCACTGCACTCCAGCCTGGGTGACATAGTGAGACCCTGTCTCTCTAAAAAATAAAAAATAAATAAACAACTCTGAAATAGAAGAGAACATAAAGAGAAGAAATACACTCAACACAGTTGACTTTTATGAACTTTTTCAAAGGCAGACTATATTGCTGAAAGACCTGCTTTTAAAAGATCAGGTCTCAGAGACAGCCCAACTTGAGTTTCTAATTGGTTCAGAGCAATAGGACTGACAGCAACATCTCTCGTATTTCATGTTTTATATTTTGAGGTATTTTGAGATACAGTGACATTTTATTGATTCTCATAACAACCATGCATAGTAAATAAGATGGTAATTATTAACCCTCGTTTTAATATGAGAAAGCAGAGAACCAAACAGGATAAAGTAACTTGCTAAAGGTCATACATTAGCCTGGGTTTCTTTCTGGGGATTGCCCTTGGCTGAGGAAAGGCTCCAGCCCAAAACATCAACCCCTCCCCAGAGCAGCCTGCATCTCACTACTGGCCTATGCAAGGGGTGCCAAAGCCCAGCTTTATTTCCTTAAAATACATTATCATGAGTGAAATTAGCAGGTAAAAGTATAAAAGCTCTTTTAAACTATTCCATATATAACTAGGAAGGTATGTGTGTGTGTGTGTGTGTGTGTGTGTGTGTGTGTATATATATATATATATATATATATTTTTTTTTTTCCTCCATTTGGAGAAATTGCCATAACAATAGTCCTGAGCTTTAACTTTCTTACTTGCTGGAATTCGCTATCTTTATGATGTAGTAAAAGTAAAATAAGAGCAGGTAATGTAAATTAGCTATGAATATTTTTAAATTGGCAGATTTCTGCAAGCCTAAATGGTCATAGGCACAGGATTCTCCTCATCTCATGAGTAAGATTTGCTGGACTTTTTTTTTTTAGACGGAGTCTCGCTCTGTCGCCCAGGCTCCACCTCCTGGGTTCACGTCATTCTACTGCCTCAGCCTCCAGAGTAGCTGGGACTACAGGAGCCCGCCACCACACCCGGCTAATTTTTCTGTATTTTTAGTAGAGACGGGGTTTCACCATGTTAGCCAGGATGGTCTCGATCTCCTGACCTTGTGATCCGCCTGCCTGGGCCTCCCAAAGTGTTGGGATTACAGGCATGAGCCATCGCGCCCGGCCGAGATTTGCTGGGTTTTTAAAAATTATTTTATTTATTCAATCTTTTATTTGCATATTCCCTCAATCATTTATTTATTCATTTTTGGTTAGTTCGTTTGATAATTTCTAATTTCTGTAAATTAGAAATTTACAGAATTTCTAGTTCAATGCTTTCTAATTCAATTCAAGCATTCTAATTCAATGCTTTCCCCAACATATAATACATTGTATCCTTGAGCAAATGACTGTACTTCCTAGAGCCTTGGTTTTCTAATCCATAAAATGGGAATGACACCCATTTAATACAGGTATTATAATGAGTTAATAGATACAAAGCACACAGCACAGTTTCTAAATATAATAGTAAAAAGAAACTCCTACTTTGATTTCTTCGTTTCTTTTTAAAACTCAATCACTGAATAAGTTTTTATTTATTGCCCAGTTATTCCTTAATAATTTATCCCAATTAGTGTAGGATCATTCCAGTTTCTGCTATTCTAGATAATTATTAGTGGCTTTTCCTCTCACTCTCAAAAATGCCCTGGTTTCAATGCTAGAGTCACACCACCAATGACCCACTCAGTGATGAGGAATAAGCCAGAGGACGTTCTATAAATGTCTTCCACACTTAGATTATTTTGACTCATAGATGGGGCAGCTTGCAGGAAATTAAGATTCAAGCAGTGAAAATGCATGTTATACGATAACCTTCCACTCCTAAAGATAACACATCAGCAGCCTCTGGGAATTTCTCTCTGGCTTCTGAGAAAGGAGGACCCACAAAACAGAGGCAGATGGGAAAGGTCAAGACATTTTAGAAAGGACATTTGTTGGAGGGGAGACATTATGAACCCTTTCAAAGTACTTTCCTTTTACACTCTATTTGTGTCTTTCCTTATGCATGTAAATGGTCTTTTCCTGAGCCATCATTAGTAATAACTGGCTCTCCCATACCTACTGATGGTTTGGTACCTTCCGGATGAGAAGTTGCTAGCTCATGCTGTAGAAGGGAATGCAAACAAGGATTAATCTGCTCTTATTTTGAATTCCTTTGGCATATACTGCAATTATTCTTGGAGTTACCATCTGATAAATTGATGAGATTACCAAAGGTTATTCAAATAAGGACAGAGACAATTATATTTGGGTTTACAGAGGAGAAACTCCAAAATGGAGGCAACAATGTAGCCATGATCCCTACAAGAAGAAAAACATGTTTTGGTCAAAATCTAAAAGTTAATACAGCAAAAAGGGGCTAGGAGATCATCTATCCTCCTAGGAGATCATCTATCCTCCTTGTATTATGGGAAAGAATAAAAGTCACATGACATGGAAATGCGGGAATTTATCCAGTCTATTGTCTAACAGAGAGGTGCCTTCATCAAAGTTTACCTGTCTTAGGGAAAGACTGGAGAATAGAGCCTAGATAGATAGATGGGTTTCCTTAAAATCTTAAGGCTTAGTTTTCCTTTCACTTCCCCTTCTCCTTCCCTTTCATTTAAGGTTCAAATTAAAGAATGGTGCAGTCCCCCTCAGGATCATAAAGAGAACCAGGGAATGCAGCACACTTCCTGATTTATAGCTTAATTTGAAACAAATCCCTGAACCAGGAAAGCCTTATCACCCTGTGTACAATTAACTTTCAAGTGGATCTTTTAAAGCTTTTCCCAATGAGAATGACCCTAGAAAAATAACATTTTACTATTTTAAGGGGTGTGTGAAAGACGAACAGATGCCAGAGACAAGAGTCAGCTCAAACCAGGTGATGTCCGTTCATTTCCTAACTAAACCATTCCATCAGGTTAGCCAGCCTTCGTTCTCCTTTGCGATGATAAGAAGAATAAATGTTGATACAAACCAGAACAAAAGCAAAAGCAAACACACACAAAAAAACTATCTTTAAAATCTCTAAGTTGGTATACAGGGGCTTCGTGGCATATGCTTTACAAGCAGAAGAGCTCTTAACTACAAGGAAAATACTCTTGATTTCAAGGGGATGGCGGCATGTGGATACCAAACAAGTTCCACTTGGAGCACCTTAATTAGGTATATCTTGCATTGACGAAAAATTATCTACCGCATGAACAACCATTTGGATTCACAAATATGTGATTACTAAGACATTTAGGGTATTAAGGGAGAAACACGTGCATGTTGCTTATGTAAGTGTAATATCACCCTGGCACTATTTCAAGAACTTTGTGTAGATTGATTCGTTTCATCCACATCCCTTGAGATGGGTGGAATTATTACCCCACTTTATAGATGAGCCAACTGGGGCTCAAACAGTTTAAATGACTTGCCTGAGGTCATACAGCTAATAAGTGGGAGAGTAGAAATTTGAGCTCAGGCTGTCCAGTTTCAAAGTGCATACACCTTTCACCACAACATTATATACTGTCTATACATCTGCTCCACATAAAATCAATTGCAGACCATTTGTTGTTATGTGATTTGAGGGCTAGTTGAGGAAGCGATGACTTTCTTCTCTTGATTATATACAGTAGATTCTGAAAGGCTGACACTTTCAAGTGTAAGGACAAGGATGCATGGTGGGTAGACAAATGAAGTGTATCTGTGTGTGTGAAGTGAGAAGGACAATAGAATACAAAGTTTTTTAAATCTGTTTCTTCTATTTTGCATTTTTAGTAGAGATGGGGTTTCACCATGTTGCCCAGGTTGATCTCGAGCTCCTCTCCTCAAGTGATCCACCCCCTTGGCTTCCCAAAGTGCTGGGATTACAGGCGTGAGCCACAGCACCCAGCTGAACACAAAATTTTAAATAACATTTTAAACTAGATTTAATTTTGCTTCCAATGGGAAATCATAGAGTGCTCACCATATATACACACATATATTTGTGTACGTGTGTGTGCATGTGCGTGTTTGTGTGTGTATGTGTGAGTGTGTGTATATACACGGGAGATAGTAGATTAAATAAAGTTTTTTGAGTACAGACAATTCCCATGTTAAGACAACTTGATATAGACAGTATCTTATGGAATTAAAAAAATCATTTAGTTATATTTTGAACATACTGGTAGAGAGAATTGAAAAGATGATGTTCCGTTTGGGCATTTAATTTTGCTGCATCAGAATAAATGTCTCTAGTGTGTGTATCTGTTTTATTGACGGCTTAACTATGACTATTTAATTTGTTTTCCAACTTTTTATTCGAGTTTTGATCCAAATCTCAGGATGAAACAGATGTTTAATTAGCTTAGAAGTAAAATTCTCCGAAGATGGAGACTTTCAAAACATCGGTTTTTCATGGTTTCTATCCACAACATAACACAATTAGTGCACTTGAAAAGACTCACACTCTCAAGTTTTAATCAGCTTGGGCTGAGTTTCAAGGTCTTGGTGAAGCCTGAAGCCAAGCTCCTCCTGCCCAGTTTCAGATCAGGTTACAAAAGTTTCACAATGTTCTGGTTTCTAGGCCCCTTCTCACCCCGATGCTAATAACTGGAGAAAAGCCTCAGCTTCTAAGAGGTGAAACTGGCATTCCCTCCTAGATGGAGAACGAGCTTCTCGGAGCTATCCTTGATTTACACGGGTAACAGGGGAGGAATTGGGTGACAAGGGTGGATTTATGCAGCCCACTTCTGATCATCATATCAACTGTATCCGTGTGATCAGATAAGGAATGCAGCCAGCTCCTCCAGTCCACAACTTACAACTAAATCAAATCTTCATTTTATGAAGACAAAAGCAAATTCAATTAGAAACTCTAAGAGCTCTGATGGATCAATCAGGTCATATACAATTAGCTCTAATGGTACCTCTCCAGAGGTACATTCCTCACCTGCAGTCAAGGGCTACTCAGAGAGGTGTAAAATTCTTTCTTGACTTTGAAAACATCAAAGCAATTTCTTCTAATCTGAGCTTTATAGCTAGCACTGAGCTAGTGGCTAAGGCTCCAACACCAATAAAGAACTGAGGATGTGAAATGAAGAAATTCCATCTAAATTTTCTAAAAGAGCGGATGGTGATGTTGAATTTCATACACATTTAACTTGTAGAGTGTAATTCCCAACTGCTAATTGTCCCAAGAAATACCAAACTTGCATCCCAGGTTGCAAAGATGATTCTGTAGGCATTTCAAGAAAGAGACATAGGGAATAGCCAAATACGGCATTTCAATCGTCTATTAGGGAATTAATTTGTAAAGATAATTAAATACAAGCTAGTTGATGGTAACAGTTTGTCCCTTGCATCTGGAATGAAAATGTGGCTTCATAGTCCTTTTAGATAATCAGACCCATAATTAAGACTCTTTAAGAAATAATAGGAGAGGGAGAGATAACTTTTTAAAGATACTGTACATAATCAAGAAAGAGCAAAGAAAAATTGAAGTCCTTTCAGGGGCAGAATGTCCAGTGAAGCAGTTGGCATATAACCTGTGAATGAGATTTAGTGTTTAGCCTCAAGTAAGTGTCTGGACAGAAACTGAACAATCATTAATTACTCCCAGACTGGATGTTTGCATCTGTAAATGAAGAAGTTGGATTAGACAGATCTCCAATAGCCCCTCCAGTTCAGAGACATTGATGTTAGGGTATTAGAAAGCACTGCAGGAAGCTTGCACATGGCCATATTTTCTACAGTACCTCTGCCTTGCAAAGCCAGAAACAAAATATGAAAGTGAACATTTCTATTTTTATGCTAAAATGGAAACAGAGGTGGGAAGGATAAAAGGAATCCATCATGCAATAGAAACAGTTTTTGTTTTCAATTTCAAACCCAATAGAAATTCTAGCCCTCCAAGGATATCAGGAGGCTGTAACCTTAGCCCTCTACTTACCTGACCTTTAGCAGCAGGGAATAGGCAGCAGCAATAGGGCTTGGAAGTCTACTTCCTAAATCAGTCTTATTCCCTCCAACTTCTGCCCTTTTGGTGAATTATTACACCACCTGGCACCAGGAATATTATTGACTCTGGAGCAGGGAGCTTAATTTTGCAATAAATTTTACAGATTGCTAACTGAAAAACAAGAACAAAAATGAACTACTAGGTAGCTGAAACCGCTGACTCTCACTGCTCCTTCCTGCCCCTGGGTAATTTATGGCAGCAGAGCTGGGCTCCCACACTGCGGCTGCCACTCTGGCTTGGCTGCTCTGCTCACCGCGCGTAGGGCAGTGGGCCAAGGAAGGAAGCCATCGCCCCTTGTCTGTGGATTTCAAACCACACTGCGCATGCTGGATTTCCCACAACCACCCCTGCAGTCTTAGCTCCTAAAATCTCAGAGGTAAAAGTTAGTGGGAAACTTGGGGTATAGCCATAATGTTTAGTAGAAAGAGAGGAAAGAAAAATGCTTTGCAATAGATTGGAACTTTCATTCTATCTCTTCTAGGCTTTTCAGTTCAACATATATTGATGGAACACCCAGTGGATGTTAAGTACTGGGTTGATGTGCTAGAAATTAAAAAGATGTATAAGGCATGATTCCTAATTGTATCAATTATTGCTGTATAGAAAACCACTCCAACATGTAATGCTCATGAATTCAGCTTTTGTGTCAGCTAGGGGCTGGCTAGTCCAGAATAGCTTTGGTGAGGATGACTTGGTTCTGCTTGAAGTAATCTCTCTTCCACCATCAGGTTAGCCCAGACATATCTGCCTGTGGTAGCAGGAGTCTAAGAAACTCAGAATGCACCAACACTTTCAAGCCTCTGCTGAAATCAACTTTGTATCATTCCATTGGCCAAAAGAAGACACATAGTCAAGTCCAAGTGTGGAAGGGGCACTACCAAAGGAGTGAATACAGGGACACATGAAATGTGTAATCCCTAGTGCGAATCAGTCCCCCCACAATAACCCTGAAAAGCTTGCAGTACAGAGAGGGAGGCTGGCATGTAGGTACTATCCCTGCAATAACATAGGATGGCACTGGAGAAATAGGGTCAAATGGAAAAACAACTCATGTAGCTTGGCTGGGTGAGACACTGAGGCAGGAAAGCTTGCCTGCAGGGGACAATGCCTCTATGTTGAGTTTTGAAGGATGTGTGGGAGAATATGCGGGAATATAGCACAGAGAAGAGCAAATGAGAAAGAGAAGCGATCCATAGAAGGCAGGTATTTGTCACATATAACACAATGTCTACAGGATAGTTTCAGTCCCCACTATATAGTGTATGTTTACCTCAGTGACCTTCCAGAAACTACTTCTTTTCTTGATTATTTACTTCTATTTGTTTTCCTTCTTCTCCTCCCATTTCTTCTCTGTTTCCTTAAAGAGCTCCTTTTTCTTTGGCTTATTTTACAAGTTGATGATTCTAGCTCATCACTGCCCATATACAGTGACTTGCCAGAATGAAGATTATTCTTAAATTTCTCTTTCTGCCTAGATAGCTCCTCTAATCCCAACTTAAACATCTCAATGCCTTCTGGATAGTTTCCCAAGGATATATTCCAAGGGTTCATTAAGCTCATTATCTTTCTCTCAGTTTTGTTTATTCCCCAACAACAGTTCCAGTTGTAATTGTTGACAGAAATATCTGCCCAGTCCCAAGTGAGAACACTGAATTCTATTTTTTATCTTCTGCTTTACTCGCATTGTACCTCACATCCAGTCAATTTCCAAGTCCTGCTAAAGTTACCCTGAAGGATATCCCTTTCACAAGTTCATTACCATCAAGCTTTGAGTATGATTTATCTGAAATGCAAATCAGACTTGCAAACCCTCTGCCTAAATCTTTCCATGATTCCCCGAATTAGCTATAGTAGCTTAACAAGGCCCAAGACACCTGCCTGAAATGACCCCTATAAATTTTGATGTTCTGTTCCTTGAGTGCAGTAACACTCCATATTCTGCAAATAAAACCAGTACCCAGAAAGTCAAACTATTTATTTCATGTACCCTTGCTCACACATATTTGATATCTCTTAAACTCTATGCCTTGGTGTCATTTTTTATATTATGATCCTTTTAAAAAACATTTCACCTTGGTGACTGCTAGTCTACATGTTTTAAAACCCCTCATTTGGAAACAGACAACCTACAGAATGGAAAAAAAATTGCAATTATGCATCCAACAAAGGCTAATATCCAGAATCTACAAAGAACTTTAAGTCAACAAGAAAAAAACAAATAACCCCATTAAAAACTAAGAAAATTACATGAACAGATGTTTTCCAAAAGAAGACATACAAGTGGCCAAGAAATATATGAAAATTGTTCAACATCGCTAGTCAGAGGAATGTAAATCAAAACCACAATGAGATACCATCTCACACCAGTCAGAATGGCTATTAAAAAGCCTAAAAACAACAGATGTTGGCAAAGAGTCAGAGAAAAGGGAACATTTACACTGTTGGTAGGAATGTAAGTTAGTACAACCTTTATAGAAAATAACGTGGAGATTTCTGAAAGAACTAAAAATAGAACTACAATTCAATCCAGCAATCCCACTACTGGATATAGACCCAGACAGAAGTAAATCATTATATAAAAAGGATACCTGCTCTCCTATGTTTATCACAGCACTATCCACAAAAGTAAACATATGAAAGCACCTAAATGTCTATCAATGGAGGACTAGATAAAGAAAATGTAGCATATACATATATACACACCATGGAATACTATTCAGCAATAAAAAAGAAGGAAATCACAACTTTTGCAGCAACATGGAACTGAAGGCCATTGTCCTCAATGAAATAACTCACACAGAAAGTCAAATATCACATGTTCTTATGTATAAATGAGAACCAAACAGTGGATATACATGCTCATACAGGGTGGAATAATAGACACTGGAGACTATGGAGCCTGGGAGGGTGAAGGTGGGTGAGGTTTGAAAAACTACCTATTGGGTACAATGCACTATTCGGGTAATGGGTACACAAAAAGCCTAGACTTCACCATTATGCAATATATGCATGTGAGAAACCTGTACTTTTACCCCCCTAAATACATAAAAATAAATAAATCAATAGACAAATACAACAAAAATCACTCATTTGGGAATAGAAAGCTTTCTTTGGGTGATATACTGTTTGGAATGATAGCAATCATCTTGGATCACACAGAAGCCAAACCTTTGCTCTCCTCAGATCTGCGAAGCAAAGCCAACTGCAGCATGTATTTATGATAGTAATTTCATGCCTTCTTCCCTACCTCTTAATGATTTAAAAGAAGATGAATGCAAAGCATGAAAACATAGAAAAAAGATATCTCCACTGAAAATCTTGTCACATAGGATTTTGAAGGAGATAGTTTAGGACAAAGATAAGAGGCCTCCAAATTAACCCTGAACCTGACAGATGAACATTAATGTATTTGAGAAGAAGAAAATCTTAAAGATCCAAGTGATAGATTTATTTATCAAATCATGCATTTTTGTTTAAACATTTTAGATTTAGTTCACAACAGATGAACATAAATGTATTTGAGAGAAGAAAATCTTAAAGATCTAAGTGATAGATTTATTTATCAAATCATGCATTTTTGTTTAAACATTTTAGAAAGTGGTATCAGAGCTTCTTTTTTGTTTGTTTTTGATAAAATCAATGATTTTCCCTGGAGCCATTAGAGTTGAAACTATGATCCTATGAAATCTTGCCTAAGCTGAATTCAGGAAAATCTAAACATCTGTTCAATTTTATTTTACCTGTGCTGTTATTTAGGAAGGACTCGTTAGTGGTCTTTTTCTCAAGCCAATCCTCACTGAGAAAATTAAGCTCTAATCAAGGGCTGCACTGTCCGATACAGCAGCCATTAGTCATATGCATCAGTTTAAATTAAATAAAATTTAAAATGCAGTTCTTTCCTCACACTAGCCACATTTCAAGCACTCAAATAGCCACATGTTGCCAGTGGCTACCATATTAGCCAAATTTAGATCATTTCCATCACCGAAGAAAGTTCTGTTGCACAGCTCTGCCCTAGGATATGTTCATAAATACGAAGGAGAAAATAAAGGAAATGGATTATATTTTTTATTTTTACACCAAGTATACAAGTGCATGCCCTTCATATACCCCTTACTAAGTAAGATTCTGGGCAGCAAAGGTTATAAATCTTTTTGGAGCCACGGAGGTGTGGGAGAAGATATAGCCTGTTAGCAAGAGGTTTTGACCCTATTACAGGAAATGGGAGTCGCTGCCTGCCACATCCTGAAAACAGATTGGTCTTTGGTACATCATTTTGATTCAAGTAGAAAGCCCTTTCGTTGCTCTGCTTTTTGTAAATATTATGGAAATGATGTCTAAGACATATCACCACCGTCCTCTATGATTTTCTCCATCTGTAGTTACTATTATCAGTACCACTAAATATTCTGGCACAACCTACTTCACCCTGAATACTTGCAAAGTAAGCAAACAGATTTCACAAATAAAATATTTACGTCTCCACAGTGACCAACAGAACCTGCACATAAGTTATCCTTGGATTTTCAAGACTTAAAAATGTTAAGAATTTCATTGAATCATAACATCGATTCGTTTTCTAAGTGTCCAATTTTTTCACACTGCTTGGTAATAAATTTCTGATCACAGTTTGGCATAAAAGAGATTGTGTTTGGTCAAAGTCAGAAATAAAGCACTGAACTGCCACCATTGTTTCACCTGATTGCAGGCAATAAAAACAAAAGAGAAAACATACACAAATAAAAATAATGTGCACTTACAGTGCTTGGACTACGTCCCTTGTAAAATTTGTACATAAGAACTGAGAACTCTGCCCATAGGTTTTACTCTCCAAAGGAGTCATTTTAGATCAAATAATCTCCCTAAACTTTCCAGTTATTTTTTCAACTTGGTATCTCTCTCAGTCCTTTGGTGTTTAATTTTAACTCAAAGTTAAATATGTTTGAGTTTCTGGGCCCATCATCAATGAAAACTTCCTTAAAATATTAATTGGAAAGGCAAGAGTGCCCTAGGTATGCATATCAGGAGGTAGTATCCGGGATATTTGTGACAAGATTTTGACACTGTGTGCTACACGATGGTGAGGCTTTTCATTCCTTTCCCAGAAAAGCACCATGCAAGTTCTCATAGGACTCCGAAATCTGGACATCAGAGAAAAGAGAACCTGCAGTTCTCACCAGGGACTCAATGACCATCCACTGCCAGGCACTATTTGCCAAGGTACCCAGCAAAGCCATCAAGCTCTCAAGCTTGTGCTAGAGTCATCAGCGGCAGGAACCGCTCCAGTAGCAGAAGCCAGCTCACATCCAGCTATACTCAGCCCAGACTTCCTAACGGTATCACATCATAAAACCATCGTGCATCTGGCACATATTTAAGGCCAAGTTGGCAGTATTTGATATGAAAAAGAAACCAAAGACTGAATTAGCATCCCACACGGTTGTTTTTGCAAGTCATAGACATAGTGCAGAGGCATGTGGAGTGGAGGCCACAAGACGCCCACGAACCTTTCCTTAAATGAAAGCTGGGCTGCCTAGAGCCAATGAACCCTTGGAAAAAACAAGCCAGCAAACAAACAGAAAACTCACAAAAACAACAACCAAAACCTCATGCTTTGTTGCCTTAACTTTTGCTTGTCCCAGGGAAGATCTTGTTACCTGGAGACTCTTTTTTTGGCTTATGTGGAACAAGTATCAGGACTATCCTTCAGATGGAAACTTAAGATAGAAAAAGGATCTACCTCTTTCCTTAACCTATAATTCCAAGTCACTTTTAACTCCGGCTTCCACAGTGAGTGAGGTCTCATCTGAGCAAGTCTGGAATGTTGAGGGGAAACCCAGCTTTCAGAAAACACTGCTTTGCACTAGAACACAAATTGATCATTTACAGGGGGCTTTCTAACTGCATTCCTTCTCTGGAGCATCACCTTCCTGAACACTGAAGGAATGATTGGAAAGTTGTTTTGAGAGCACAGAACAGGAAGGTGGAGGAATGAGTACAAACAGTTTTAAAGGATGTCTAATTAATGTAGACCGTGACATAGCTATGTTGTGGTAACTAGAGTTACTGTAGCTATCTTATTTTTGAAATCAAATTCTGGTAGCATAGTCCGATAATATTGTACAAATATTACAAACATTTGTAATCAGAAATTTTCCAGAAAAGCAGGAATCTATGTGCTTCTTTGAAAGTAAACAAGAAAACCCAGATATATTAGAAACGTCCTTCCAAGTCAGACAGAATACAGAAGCCACAAAAAATTAATAAATCCAATAACAAAGAAAAAAATGAATGAAATCAAATTGTAAAAAAAAAAAGCCTGTATGTGGAATGTAGCATAGTCTCAAAATTACTATTTCCTCCTTAACTTTCCTCATACTTTCCACTCATTTGATTACTGCAAAATACTTGACAAATAGCAAATTTTTTGAACTTAAACATCACGCCCACAAATTAATGATACTGAACTAAAAGAATGATCTTTAAAAGATATGAAAAAGACAACTTTTGCAGGAAAATAAATGCAAAAAGCAAATAAGCTTATAAGATGATGTTCAAAACCATTTTTAATATGTCAATCAAAACAACGAATAAAAATAAAAATGTTCACCAAAAAGATTGTCAAAAATTAAAATTTCTGAGATGCCACAGTGTTCTGCATAACTGGGGCCCCTGTAGACATTAACATTTTTGGAGGTCAATTTGACAAAATTGAGAGTTAAAAATATATGTTCTCTTCCACCTAGAAATTTTTCTACTAAGAATTTAACACAAAGTCATGAAAGTATCCCAAAATATATGTAAACAGTGATCATTTTAGCATTATATATAACAGAAAAAGTTGTAAGCAAACTAAATATCCAGCAATATGGGACTGATAGATATCTGTGTATCTGTACAAGAAAAATCTACAGCATGGTCTAAAGAATGGGCTATACCCATGTCCTGAGATATTAGGTCAAACTAGCAAAACAGTAATTTCATATGGTTCAACCTAGAAGAAACATGTTCTAGACGTATTATTAAGAGGGGGAAAGTAAGATGTATCACTATTTGGAAAAAATATAAGTTACTGTAAAGTGTAAATCATTATTTGTATTTTTTTAAAGTATGCATATGGGTGAAAGTGTATACTCACTACTCCCAGGAGTATACAAGAAATATTTAACAGTGACTATGGAGTTAGGAGTGTGGGGAGTATTGCTATTTCTCATCTTGTAGCTTTCTCTACAGTTAGATTTTTTAAACTAATTGTACATAATACTTTTACCAGTAAATAAATAAATAAATAAAATTCTGCTGTCAAGTTTGCTAAAATGCTATTCTGCGAGAAGGAATTAAACCAGGCTTCAGTTTAAAAGAGCTTGTCATCTGGTGAATGGCAGGGCCACAAAAGAAGCTCATTACCATCTCCTTCAAACCCAATGAAAGGGGTAAATTTGGTCCTTGAGCATAAACAGTAATTATCCATGCATTTCCCTTGCAACTTCTTTATAAAGATTTCAAGAGAATGAATTACAGTGGATTGAGTTTCATGTAGCAGTGTTTGCCCAATACAGGTGAGAGTCTGAGCTGTCTTTGATCCAGATGGCATAAATATACAAAAACTGCAACAGCCAGGGCACATTTCTCATGAATTCCTAAACCCACCAAAATATAAAATTTACCAAGGGAGGTAAAATTTCCACATGGTAAAATTCCCTTTCTTTTCCATGTGTGGCTCAGGAGAACAGTGCCTTCTATCTTGAAAATAGACGTGAAATAAAATGCATAGACAAATCTTCTGGTTTTAAAATAGATTACTTGTGATCGAGCTTCTCTTTTATCATTTGGGATATTTTAAAACTTTTACTTAAAGATAAGTTTAAGCTTATAGAAAAGTTGCAAGAATAAAAATACGCTCATATAATCTTTATCCAGGTTATGTATTGTCCCATTTGCTTTATCATTTGTTCTTTTATATATTTTTTTCTAAAACATGAGTGTAAGTTGCATACATTGTCCCCCTTTATTCCTAAAGATTTCAATGTGCATTTCCTGACCATAAAAATATCCCCTTACATAACCACAGTTGATTATAAACTTCGGTAAATTCAACATCAGTGCAATACTTCTCTTTCTCTTCTAATCCAGTGTTGCCATTTGACCTAGTAATGTTCTTTAGAGCATATTTTTCTCTTCAGTTCATGGTGTAGTCTAGGATCACATATTGTGCTTAAATGTAATGTCTTCAGTGATTTGCTGGTAAATGCTTAACAACCGGTGCTTCAATGGATGAACACCCCAATTTGTAACCTTTGTCATTTCTGTAAACACTCCCAATAGAACCAATTTTAAGCTATCAAAATGTTATCACCGAACCTACAGTTGAAAAGAGATGTGCAAAACTGGCTCTCGCAAACCAGTGCAAGGTGACCGCAAGTCTCCTTAGGCTCTAATCTTGATCAGTTCCTCATCTTTTTCTTTGGGGACATTGACAATTTTGAAGAATATTTTCCTTTTTTAAAAGAATGAAATGTTCCTCATTTGGGATTTGTCTGATATGGCCTTGTGTTTAGATTCAGTTTATGCTTTTTCAGTTGGAATATTGTATATAATGTGTCTTTCTCAGGTTGTCACACTTGCAGGCATAGAGTGTCTATCTGCCTCACATTTATATTATTTTTGTTATTTTATTTTGTTGTCGAGTGTCACTTCTTCACTACTTACTATTCTTTTTATTTAAAGAATATACACTTTAAAACTATGCAAATATATTCCTTCTAATTTTTTTTTCTATGGTCTTTTTGCAAGAACATTTAAACAGGAAGATCTTAGGAAGAATCTAAGATCTTCCTGTTTAAATGTTCTTATCAGAATCAAATTATTAAAAAAGTAGAAACAAGTAAAGTGCTACTCTGAAGATAATTCTATGGACATGGATTAACATCCTAATAGGAATCAGAGCTGGAAAATGTCAAAACCCAAAACAGTAGATTTTCATGATGTTTGTGTTGTCCTTTAAATTCCAAGCTATGACATTACTTTTAACTGTGATGTCAGTAATATCTATCTTGCAGAATTATTATGGAGATTAAAGATATATCATGTTCCCAGGAGTACCTGCCACATTGACAGACTCAGTAAGTGGGAGCTAAGGAAAGCATGTATTTCAGATAGTTTACTTTCTCTTAGAATTGAAATAATCCATTATATAATTATAAGGAAAGACAATGGTTTGGGAAAAAATGGAGCAAAATCAGTTTAATGAAGTAAGAATAATTTTCTTTATAGGGAGACCCTGGCCCATAAATATGGGTGTGATATTTAAAATCCTAGGTTCACCAATGATCTGACACACTTTGATTGCTCTTGAACAATTCTAGGAGCTACATGACAAAGCTTAACTTTGAAAAGCCCCAGATCTCCTGGAACAGGAGGCCTAATATAAGAGATAAGTTCCCAAGCACAAAACAGGAAGCACTAATGATGAAGGAAAAAAAAAATTATAAAGTAAACTTCACACAAATTTAAACTCATCAAAAGACACCATTAAGAAAATGAAGTTGAATCAAAAATTGAAAGAAAATATTAACAAAATGTATTTGATAAAGAACTTTGATAAGTTTTGTATTGTTGCAAATTACCACAAACTTAGTGACTTAAAGCAACACGAATGTATTATCTCCCAGCTCTGTTGATCGGAAGTCCAGGTGGGCTGGACTGGTTTCTCTGCTCTGTGTCTCACAAGGCCAAAATCAAGGTGTCAGCCATCCTGGGCTCTTATGTGGAGGCTCTAGGGGAGAATCCACTTCCAAGCTCATTCAGGTTATTGGCAGGATTCATTTTCTTGAGGCGGTAAGGCTGAAGTCCTCATTTCCTAGCTGGCTGTCAGCCAGGAGCCTCTTTTAGCTCCCAGGCTGTCTATATTCTTTGTCACATTGTCATCTCTATCTTTAAACCAGCAATGGTATACTCAGTCCTTTCTCAGGCTTCACATCCCTCTGACTTTTCCTTCTGCTTCCAAAGACAGAGAAAGTTCTCTGCTGTTAAGGACTCAAGTGATTAGATTGGGGTCACCCAAATAACCCAAAATAATCTTCCTATTTTAAGGTCCCTAACCTTCATTACATCTGGAGAATTCATTTGGCTTTATAATGTAACATATATACAGAATCCAGGAATTAGGGAATGGAGATTTTTGGGGGCCATTCTGCCTACCATTGACATATTCAAAATGCATTTAAAAAGATCTCATGCTACTTAATAATAAGACACTAATATCCAGAATCTACAAATAACTTCAACAGATTTACGAGAAAAATCAAACAACCCTATCAAAACGTGGGTGACAGATATGAACAGACACTTCTCCAAAGAAGACGTTTATGCAGCCAACAAACATGAAAAAAAGCCCATCATAATTGGTCATTAGAGAAATGCAAATCAAAACCACAATGAGATACCATCTCATTCCAGTTAGAATGGAGATCATTAAAAAGTCAGGAAACAACAGATGCTGGAGAGGATGTGGAGAAACAGGAACGCTTTTACACGGTTGGTGGGAGTGTAAATTAGTTCAACCATTATAGAAGACAGTGTGGAGATTCCTTAAGGATCTAGAACCAGAAATACCATTTGACCCAGCCATCCCATTACTGGGTATATACCCAAAGGATTATATATCATTCTACTATAAAGACACATGCACACGTATGTTTATTGCAGCACTGTTTACAATAGCAAAGACTTGGAACCAACCTGAATGCCCATCAATGATAGACTGAATAAAGAAAATGTGGCACATATATGCCATGGAATACTATGCAGCCATAAAAAAGGATGAGTTCATGTCCTTTGCAGGGACATGGATGGAGCTGGAAACCATCATTCTCAGCAAACTAACACAGGAACAGAAAACCAAACACCACATGTTCTCACTCATAAGTGGGAGTTGAACAATGAGAGCACGTGGACACAGGGAGGGGAATATCACATACTGGGACCTGTCGGGGGGTGGAGGGCTAGGGGAGGGATAGCATTAGGAGAACTATCTAACGTAGATGAAGGGTTGATGGGTGCAGCAAACCACCATGGCACGTGTCTACCTAGGTAACAAACCTGCACGTTTTGCACATGTATCTCAGAACTTGAAGTATAATAATAAAAAAGTAATAATAATAAGACACATAACCCAGTTGTTTGTAATGGGGCAAGGAACTTGAATCTTTTAATACAATAGTTGATTGAATGAGCATGTGTAAACATGAAAATTATTTGTCATCAGGAAAATACAAATTAAAACTACAACGAGCTACCACTTCACACGCACTATGACTAAAACAAGTATTGGCAAGAATGTAGAATAACTAGAATTTTCATATATTGCTGATCAGAATACAATAATGCAATCATTTTGAAAATCAATTTAGCAGTTTCTTATATTGTTAAACTTATTACATGATCCAGCAATTCCTCTCCTAGGTATTTAACCCAGAAAAAATAAAAGCATATGTCTACAAGGAGACTTGTATTTACAGGTTCCTAGAGAATTAATTTATAATCACCAAGACCTGGAAATAATCCCAATGTTGATCGACAGGTGAAGAGATAAACAAATTATGATAAATCCATACATATCTACTTAACTATAAAATGGAATGAACTACTAATACACACATCATCATCATTGAGTCTCAGAAACTTTATGCTTGGTGAAAAGACCCAGATTGAACAAAAGGACATACTATATGATTTCTTTTATATAAAGTTCAGAACAAGAAAAACAAATTTTTAGTAATAGGAATGAGATCAGGGTTGCCTCTGGAGTGTAAGGCTTGGGAATTGGATGGAAGTGGTCACAAGAGAACTATCTGGTTATGAAAATGCTGTAATTTTTTCACAAGGGTAACTGTGACATGTGTGTATACCTTTATCAAAGTACAACAAATAGTACAATTAAGATTTGTGCATTTTATTCTACGTATAATTCAATAAAGTTAAGTTTTTAAAAAAAATAACAGAAGTAATAGCCAAGTTGGAAAGTAAGGTTAATATTAAGCTTTTTAATGATCCCAAATTGTATTACCATAATAATCTTTTGTTTGCTTGTCAGTTTTGAGAGAAATGTTTAGAAATACTCCTATGATGGTACCTTTGTTCATTTTTTCTTATAGTTGCATATGTATCTGTATTGTTAAGTACAGATAGATTCATGATTATTTCATCTTTAATTATAGTATCCACTATTCCTCCTTTTACCTATTTTCTTGGACTTAAATGAAATGAGTTTTTTTCTGATAATATTGCTATGCTTGATTTTTTTTATTTCCAAACTTTTGAAAATAAGAGGTGGATGTTTGTCCATCTCTTAGTTTTTCAAACTGCTTTGTTGTTTGCTTTAGGTTTTTCATAAGATATAATACTTCATTATTTTTATTTTTGTTTTATGTTTGTTTTAAATGTTCAACCAAACATATTTTTATAGGAGAGTTTAATCTTCTTGTATTTATTATGAATATTTAGTTTCTTCACCTGTCAAAAGAGGGATCATAATTTAACTTACCTCAAAATTATAGGAGGGTATTAGATAATCCTTAACACAGTGTCTTCCTAGAACATTGCAAACAATAAACCTTATTTCATGTATTTATTCAACAATATTAATTATGTATCTATTGGTGTCACGTTCTGAGTAAAATTGTTAGGTCCTGGAAGCTAAGGCTCTGTCCTCTTAGAAATGGTTTTCTAATAGAGAAAATGCACATATAAGTGAAAACACATAAATAAATGCAAAGATTATGAAGGAAACATACTCAGGACTCAGACACAGAAAAATAGATGGGAAAATCGTTAGAAACTTTCTGGAAATAAATCAAGTGGGATTTCTGTAAAAATAATTCACATATTTTTAAAGTGTGGACAGAAATACGTATATATTTCTTACCATATACTATCCATACATATTAACCTATAGATAGTAAACATGTATGTATTTATAAACACACATATGTGTGTATATGTATATATACACATGTGTATATGCATACAAATACAGTCAGCTCCCCATATCCATGGGTTTTATGTACATGGATTCAACCAACTGATGATAGGAAATATAGTTAGGCCTATGATGGTTGTGTCTGTACTGAACATCTATAGATTTTTTTCTTGTCATTATTCTCTAAACAATACAGTATAAAAACTATTTACATAATATTTACATTGTATTAGGTATTATAAGTAATCTAAAGATAATTTGGAGTATGTGGAGGATGTTGGTAGTTTACATACAAATAGTACACCATTTTATGTAAGAAACTTAAGCATCCATGGATTTTGGTATCCCCAGGAATCCTGGAACCATGGCTACCAAGGGGTGACTGTGTGTGTGTAACTAAAGCTAGTGCTGAAGAAAAGTTCTAAAGCTACAGAAGCACTCAGAGAATTTTAATCAAATACCTAAAATGGTTATTCTTGTTCTGGGAGTGAAAGTTGTTTAAGGATTGGGAGTTCAAAGTTAATTGAAGCTCATGCCTTATTGTTATTGACTCACAGGGAGACCTAGGAAACATCACTCTGCTTAGACAAAGCTCAGAAACATCCTGGGGCTTCCTGCTTTCCATGCAGGCTCACCTGAGCTGTGCTGTGTCATCACCAGCGCTTTCCTGCACACCAATGGAACCTCATCTCCATGCATTCGGTTGAGACAAGAAGTTTGCAATTAGGTTGCATGTGTCAGCCTTTCCCACATTAGTGTTCTACCAAGGAGTGACTTCCACTTTGCTAATCCACTGTCTGAGATTAAAATTTGAAATAGAAGGACACTTTTTAAATAATCTGTTTCAACCACCTCATTTTACAGAGGAAGAAACTGAGATTCAGAGAGGTGAAGCAATTTGCCCACAGTCCCACAAAGAACTCAAGACTCTCCAGTGGTCTTTCTGCTCTATTCATTGGAAAATGGAAGAAATGACACACCATTTCCACAAACCTATTCTCTAAGTGATTTATGTCAATCCCATAGAGATAAAACTTCTCCTTATATTTATAAATTTGTCAACACACATCTGAGAGCAGGGATGCAAGTTAACAAGTGTGATTCTGTTACCCAAGGCACATTACATTCTCTAAAACAGTACTCAACAGGGTAAGCTTGTAAGTCATAATTTATTTTCCCATGAACCAGCAGTGTGGTAGGGGGTCTGAGGCTAAATGCCCAATGCCAACAACTAAAAATATAGTATTTATATGCTCTAAGCATAATACTTTCTAAGATTCGTCTAAGTTGGTTAAGTGAGGCAATCTGGCTTCATGTACATAAAAATTTTGCATCCTATAATACATTCCATAATTTTATTTTAATCTTATTTCAATAATCTTCATTTTTTTTGTTTTTGTTTTTGAGATGGAATCTCGCACTGTCGCCCAGGCTGCTGGAGTGCAATGGTGCAATCTCGGCCACTCCCGAGTAGCTGGGACTACAGGCGCCCGCCACCACACCTGGCTAATTTTTTGTATTTTTAGTAGAGAGGGGTTTCACCATCTTAGTCAGGATAGTCTCAATCTCCTGTCCTCATGATCCGCCTGCCTCAGCCTCCCAAAGTGCTAGTATTACAGGCCTGAGCCACCATGCCTGGCCTCAATAATCTTACTATTTTAATTTTATTTTTTGTATTATGTTGCTCTATTTTTAACAAAAGAAAGGATGAGGAGCATCCTTCATCAGATGCATCATATTCAAAGTGAAGTCTCCAGGGAGAGGTCCACCGATCTTTATTTTTTAAGGAAAAAACCTAATCCTACTAAATGAGTTTGGAGGCCGTGATCCAGTAGTGCCTCCCCTGTTATTCCCTTTTTTCTGATTGTAAATAATTTGTAGTTGGTCACGTTACTGTCTTAAGATAGCCCTTATGCCTTCTGGAGCCACCATTTCATCAGCACAAGGGTGGTTTTTTTCTCCCTGTCTTTTAGTGCTTTCATCTTGGAATTAAACTGATGTTTTATAAATAGGGCATACCTCATTCGTTTTGTAAGTAAGGCATACCTCATTCTAAAATATTTTCTTTTTTTTTTTTAAAAAAAGCATGTCTTTTGATAACCCATTTTATTACATCCCAGTGTCAAAATTCCCCAAATTTCTTTTCGTTGGTGACCAAATTGCAAGAAGAGCTAATGCACTTGATCATGCATCCTAAATGCAAATCATTCCTCATGTCATCTGTAACATATAAGGGGAATATATCACTTATGTGTGTATCCTTAAGATTTAGAAGGAATGATTTTCACATGAAGATGTCAGCAAACGAATATCCAGGCATACAATGATTGCTTAATAAAATAACTGTTAATTGATAAATGTCAATGCTTAAAAGTTACAGGTAGGGGTATTTAGTAAGAATTGCATGCATCTGAACATTAGTTTACTTAACTTATAAAAGTAAGTCCAAGTTTCTAATATTATCTAATCACAAACTTCTCTTATTTGACATTTAATATAGGACATAAAATATTTTTAAGAGACCTATGAATTTCTAATCATGTACTTATTTGGTCAAATAATTGTATGTGCTTTTGAGACTTAAGCAAAAGTTTAAGTGTTCTGGCATGTATTAAAATGGTTGAAAGGTGAACAAGAACCCAGAAAAAATGCTTAGGAAATACTAGAGAAACAATCACATGGATTATAATGCTAAAATTAACAACTGATGACAACAAAGGCTTTTAAGTAAGAGAACACTTGGAACTAAAAACAAGAATGCCATAGGAATTAATAATAGTGTCAGAGATGAATAATCCACAAGTTTGATTATGAATATGAATTTGCATATGTGACTGTGGAAGGCTATGATGTGAGAAATATATTGAAGTTTTGAGTGGTACAAAACAATTCAAAACAGAAATACTCTAAATACTGCCATGTTGCACAGCTCTCATCTGACCCGCTGCCTGACATCTCTAAGTTTTTAAAAGCAGCTTATAGGAATAAGATTGCTGAAGATAAGCCCTTTAGAACGTAACTGAAAGTACAAGCAGGCAAGGCATTGCCAGGGGTAGACCCCATCCCCAGAATCCAGTTATGGCCATCTGTACTTTGCTTTCCCAAAAGTTAGATCATTGTATTCACAAGGTGTTTAGTATCAAAAGGCAGGAAGTATACAGCACTGTAAACAAATGAACACATATGAAGAGTTAACCTTTTATTAATAACTATTGACAAGTAGTAATAGTGAATTATAACCATCACTAAAGCACTGTTAATTTATTGTCCTTTTGCAATGACTGTGATATAGAACCACATAGTAAGAAGACAAAACTTATAAGCTACCATCATTAAATTTAAATATTTAGGGAAGCATTGTTCTTCAAATTAGCACCTTGGAATTATATAAAATGTGAAATTAACAATAAATTATTATGCATAAATACTAACTACATGTTATGTAATATTAAATAGAATATATTGTTATTAATTCTAACATTAATTTTCTACCCACTTATTCCACATTGTTTAGAGACACTATCTTTTATATTTATCAAAACAACTCTAAAATATAGTAACTAGCACTTTGGGAGTACCCAAAATGTACTAAAAATGATAGCAATAAATTGTCATTTTGATGATTAATTCTACCATTCACTTTGTGCCTATTTTTTTTTGCCAGATATTACAGTAGGGACTTTATAAAACACTATATTTATTAATCATCAATAAAACCCTACACAACAGTAATTATTATCTTACAATTGAAAAAACTGAGACTCAGAAAAATAAACTGCCACATCCAAGAACTCACAGTCTATAGCTGATGGCACAAACATCTTATTGTTTGATAGAACCACTTTGACTTAATTCAATTATACCACCTCAGATCCACTTTTGGTATTGCCTGAACTAGCTGCAGAATAAAATTAGACTTTTTATTGTCACACTGTCCTTTGGTGCTCTCTTCTTCCATCCCACACTCATTTTTTGCAGCGGGTTCCAGGGAGATCTGTCTTGCATTCACTCCACACCTCCCTTCCCGTGGAAGTGCCTGGAAGTGCAGACTCTGGGGGTAAAGAAGATACTGTCTCTCTATTGCTCTGACCAGGATTGATGCAAGCATGAATGTGTGGCTGAAGTCAATATGGCCAGAGTGACTTCTGGGGATTCCCTGAGGATTCTGGAACGGGGACTCATTCTCTGAGTGATGCAGGGTATGGATTTGGTGCCATGAGCACAAAAGCACACAAAACAGGGCTGAACTGAGAGACTGAGAAGAGAATCCTGAACCCTGAACAAACCAAGCTTGAAGCTTATAAACCTCCCAGATGTGAAAACTGACACAACCCCATATTGTTTAAGCCAGCTTGAATTGGTCATCTCTTATTTATAAGCAAAATGCATCCGGATAAACTCTCTTGCTTTTGTGTCCAGTCCATCATTCTCTCCCTACCTCTTTGTAATAAAGATGAGCTTACAAACCACATTCTGAGCATACCCCCCAAAAATTTCATGCCGAAGCTGTGGTCCCAGGTCTGTGGAAAGAAGGGAACAGACTGGCATACACCATACAAGCTGCAGGCTATCATAAGCCCTATAAGCAACATTGACCAAAATTCAGATAGAAATTTCAGCTGCCAGGAATCCAGTGACTGCAAGTTAAGAATCACCGACACCATTTCATTTAATTGACATCTTTCTGAAAGTTCTTACTTAAAGCAACCTTTCCTTCACCTTATTCTATTCCCAAATTCTCACTAATGGAAACCAAGGCTGGAAATCAACATCCAAGTTCATATTTTGTAGTTTCTCTGGAACCTATTGACCAAAGATCAGAAAGGAAAATGAGGTCAAAATCTAGGCCAGGATAGAATACTAGTTCCAGGGTCATATTCTAAAACCTACGGTTTTCCACGTGAACAGGTCAGTAGTCAAGAATTAAAAATAAAAATAAGGAGTTTCCTTCAAGCATTTTAATACGTTGGAAAAAAAGCATTGCTAGAAACCCTATTGTTCCATTCCAGGGGTATCTATGGCAACCATTTTGAGCCACTAACTTTAAAGATAGTTATTTGTGTCACCAGCTGACAGTGTTGTCCAGCCACTCCTTAATATTGTCTAGACACCTTTCTCTTGGATTTCCTTCAGAATTTCCCTGGCACACTTGCCTTGTAACTTTCCGCCTTTCACAAGGTGAACCAATTCTTCCAACTTCGATTATGGTACTTTCATTAGTTAACGCACAGCTTTCCAGTAAGCAGATTAGCATTGCATTTGATTCCACTTCCCGTGATCATTCCTAACAGCCAAAGTGCTGTTGCTATTTCATATTGCAACCTAACTTTATTGTAACCGAATTCTTATGGCCTCAATTAGTACATTTTGTGAAAACACGTTCTTGTGCCATTATAGTGATTTTTCTGGGGCCCAAATGAGTGTGCAGATTCTACTAGAACCAGACAGTAAGCTTCGTAAGAGCAGGGAGGGTTTTGCCAATGGGTTGCCTGAGTAGGAGACTGGAAGGAAGGAGAAGAGTATTGCTGGAATAATTCCTCCCTGTAGCCTCTGGAGACATTACTGTGGACTGGTTTTGTCTTTTGCAAACTTTCGACTTCTGCCAGGTGGCCCTTTCCATACATCCCTTTCTGTCCTTGGGTCTGATGGCTATACCTTCCTCATTCCCTTCTAGATTAATAACAGGGACTCAGTGGTATGTCACAAATCTCGCTTTTTCTACACTCTGCCACCTCTTTGTAAATAGCTCTTTTACTAAACTCTCCTCGAATTATCCCAGAGTGTATCACCTGTTACCCTGTGGAGAGATGACAACTGGCTGTCTTTTTAATACAACATAATTAGATAAAGGCAGTCCCAAATCTCAGTCATTTACATTCTGAATATAGGTATCTTTATAAAACATGTATTATTTAAATGCTTAAAAGAAATAAAGTGCCAGGCTTGGTGGCTAATGCCTGTAATCCCAACAATTTGCAAGGCTGAGGCAGGAAGGTAGCTGGAGCCTAGGAGTTTGAGATCAGCCTAGGCAACATAGTGAGACCTCATCTTTCCAAAGGCATGGTAGTGTGTGCCTGTAGTCCCTGCTACGCAGGAGACTAAGGTGGAAGGATCTCTTGGGCCTGGGAGGTTGAGACTGCAGTGAGCCACGGTCATGCCACCGTACTCCAGCCTGGGCGACAGAACGAGAACCCGTCTCAAAAAAGAAAAAAGAAAAGAAAAAATCGATATGCAGTATAATGTGTTAGGGTATCTAACAGAACGTTAATAATATCCACACTCTTAATTGATATTTCTTGATGGTCAGTTATGACAATTGTCTTGGCCTGGGTTCTAGCAGTGGTGCACTGGAGCCAGCGTGAGTTTGGAGAGCTGATGGTGTACATTTCTTCCCACTCTGAGTTCAGCAATATCCTATTGGCAGCTGAAAATAGCCATGGTGGAAGTATTTATGCCACAGAAATCAGCCAACACTACAAATTAGGAGTTTTTCTTTGGGAGACCTGGATAACCAGCACACCATTGCCTGTGTGGTTCATATGAAAGTTGCAATACTATCTGTGCTTTTGCATATGACAGTTTTTCTTAGTTTGGTTTCTCCCAAAAGTAAAGCCTGATTAAGGACTTGGGTGCAGGCAGCTCATTTAAAAGGTGATTCCAGGAATGATGCCAGGAGAATGAGATGGGAAATGAGGGAAATCCAGTTAAAAGATGAGTTGATCTATTCACACTGTACACGACTGGGTTCCATCTTGTGGGGACCCCCTGAGTAACCATGTTGGATGTGCTGCAGCTGAAATCCAAGGTCCTCAGAGGGAAGGTGGCATAAGGCACAAAAATCAATGCTTACACACTGGAATCACCCTGGAACTGGGAAAAAAAATAGCTTGATAAACAGACACTCTTATTCCTGGAATACGGAGCATAAGGCTAGGATCATTTCATTCAAGAAGATGATATAGAAATACTAAAACCTAAGAAACAACCTGAAGCACAAGATACTCTGCTCATTTTTATACCTTGCTCTTTGTCCTGAGAAATTGTGTGTGCTTGGAATTTCATAATATGTCTGTTAGAGAAGAGAGGAAACCTATCTCTCAAGGCCTCAAATGAGAAAGTAAAAGTGGTAAGTGGATGTCACCAAGGTCAAGCATCTGCTTATTAAAAAGAGAGTCAAGTTTCCTTGCCCCCCGGGAAACTGTAACTTGGCCATGTCTATAGATCTCTCTGGTGAATTAACTTCTGTTTTTCTTTATTTAAGGGGGGTGGGTAGGTCTCCACACTTTGGAGACTTTAAAAAAAGAGGAAGAAGCCTCCTCAGCAGAAGGCTAAGGATCCCAAACTTATAGTACTTGATTCTAACCTATATAACTTCAAGCAGGAAATAAAAGGGGCTTATGGTAAGGCCAGGGAGCTGGGGAGATTGACTTTTATGCCTTAGAATTCATAGTCTCTATCCCAATGCATTTGAAAGATCCAATCAATTAATTAGAGGATGGTCAAAAAAATGTATTTTTCCCTAATATTTACAAGGATTTCTAAAGAAGAGTTTTCTTACTCTTCTACAGCCACTAATAATTTTAAAGAAAGAGGCAAAAGAGACTTTGGAAGATGGTTACAAGGCCTGAAAACTCAGGGCCAATAGCCTGGATTTATTCCAGAGATGTGCTGGGGAAGCTGTAGGGTTTGTGTGTGGTCATTTCTTCTCTAAATATTTTTGAGTGATTACTACATACCAGGTGTTGCCCTAATTGCCAGAGATATAATAGGGAATCAAACAGACATATACATGAATTTTTTTTTCCATTTTTTTCTTCTACATGAGGACTAAACTGCCCCACACTGTTCTCTAGGATGTTTCAGCATTTTTCTCGTGTTTACAGGACACTTCCCTAAGCCTCTTCCTACTGTAGAATTGCCACGTAATCCTCTTTGCAACTCATCTGCCTCCTGCCTGCTTCTTCACCACCACTTCTGCAAATTGGCAGAAGAATCCATTTATCCAAGGGATGACCTCTCTAATGTTGAGAATCTATTATAAAAACGGGTCTTTGAAATTTGCAAGGGACAAATAAATTAGTAATTGAGAGCTTGTGTTAAAAACAGCAGAGCAGGCCAGGCACGGTGGCTCACACCTATAATCCCAGCACTTTGGGAGGCCGAGGCAGGCAGATCACTTGAGGTCAGGAGTTCGAGACCAGCCTGGCCAACATGGTGAAACTCTGTCTCTACCAAAAATGCAAAAATTAGCCG
Source organism: Pan paniscus (assembly GCF_029289425.2). Classification (NCBI taxonomy): domain Eukaryota; kingdom Metazoa; phylum Chordata; class Mammalia; order Primates; family Hominidae; genus Pan; species Pan paniscus. Next base: position 7,779,132 of record NC_073270.2, on the reverse strand, counting down.
GGCATGGTGGCAAGTGCCTGTAATCCCAGCTACTCGGGAGGCTGAGGCAGGAGAATTGCTTCAACCTGGGAGGCGGAGGTTGCAGTGAGCCAAGATTGTGCTGCTGCACTCCAGCCTGGGTGACAGAGCGAGACTTTGTCTCAAAAAAAAAAAAGAAAAGAAACCAGTAAAGCATTAAGAAAAACATCACAAGCAAGGCAAACATCTTAAGAAACAGTTGACTGTATTACAGAGTGATAATTCTTTTTCAGTTTCCTTTTTAGACTTAAGAAATGCTCAGAATGATATGCAATAAATAGACCAACAACAACAGCACAAATTTTAGCCCCTTTCTCTCCCCTGGGAAAGCCTGCTTCAATTTCCTTACTGGCTGATGATCCAGTTCCCCTCTGAGTTGGAAGTCCTTTTCTGAACCACAGCTCAGACAGGCTGCCTGATGCTGACTAGCCTCTCTCTCTCAGAGAGGCTGGATCATAAACACCAGGTAAGACATTACCTCCCCATGGATGAGCTTTGCAAGCGGTTGCCTGGCATTGAACACCACTTTTGCCCCTAAGTTTCTAACACTAGGCACACACCTAATAGGCTGAATTCCTGGGCTACTGAGGTCAGTTGAGATGGTTCTTAATGTACAATCCTTCTCTCCACTTAGTTGCCATCCAAGCTTTTTGGGGGTCAGTCCTGGAGAACTGTTAAGTCCTGTTAGTCTCAGTCTTATTTCTCACCGAAGACTCACTGCCTTATGTGTATGTTCATTGCAGCACTATTCACAATAGCAAAGACATAGAATCAGCCTAGATAGATGCCTATCCTGGTGGATTGGGTAAAGATGATGTGGTACACATATACCACGGAATGCTACGCAGGTATAAAAAAGAACAAAATCATGTCCTTTGCAGCAACATGGATGTAGCTGGAGATCATTACCTAAGCAAATTAGAAAACTAAATACCATATGTTCTCATGTATAAGTGGGAGCTAAACATTGAGTACACATGGACACAAAGAAGGGAACAATAAATACTGGGGCCTACTTGAGAATGAAAGGTGGGATGAGGCGAACATTGAAAAATTACCTATCAGGTACTATGCTCACTATTTGGGTAATAAAATAATTTGTACACCAAATCCAGGAAACACACAATTTACCCATGGAAGAAACCTTTACATGTACCCCCATACCTAAAAGAAAAGTTGGAAGGAAACAGACCCACTACCTTTTAGATCATGTCTTATTTAAGGCACTGCCTGGCCTTGAGAAAGCTAAAGCTGCCCAGATGACGGTGGTGACTGAGCTTGGAATTCACACTTGCCACTTTCATTCATGATGTGAAGCATCTCAAAGGCCTTCACTATTGTTTCTAGGAGCCTGAGATAGGTCTGAGAATAATAGCACATTATTTATACTCATGTGATAGGTTGTTAGAAAATTAAGCTAATCCTGGACAGAGTTCCAAGGAGTTTGCATTTAAATTATGACCCTGGGGCAATGTAAATGCTTCAGAAAAGTGAGACAGGGTCTATTCTTTGTGGGTGGCTCCCATTTTAAAATAAGTGATTTGCAATATTTGATCTTTAATGGTTTTCAACCTCTTTGGATAAATTCAAAAATAAAATATTAATTTATATAAATTTGTATTAGATCTCTTCCTGCGTGATTAATCATCCTAAAATTTGGTAGCTTAAAACAATTGTATATTTTGCACAGGAATATGTAGTTTTGGTTTGTCAGGGACTGCTCATCTCTGCTCCATGTGGTTTAACTAGGGGCTGGAGGTACCAGTTTGGAGATGGCTGATGCAGGCCTGGCTCAAGACTGTGCTGGATGGCAGGGAGCTTAGCTGGGGCTGTGAGCTGGGGGATGTGATTCCCCTCAACGTAGCCTCACCATGGGCTGCCTGGTGAACATCCCAGATGTTCTGAAGCACATGACATTCTTATGAGCTAGCCTCAGAAGTCACACAGTGTTTGCTTTCATTTTACTTTATTCATTGATACGGTTATAAGGGCCCATCCAGTTTCAATGAAAGAGGACACATACTTCACCTCTTAATGGCAATAATGGAGTGTCAAGATTCTAGACTGTGGGATGGAAGATATTGTTGCTGCCATCTGTGACATTGCAATATATAATCTACTCAGTACTCAAATGATTCTTGATTGAGTTTGCTCAAACCAAAGCAAAAACTTGGACTCACAGATTGCTACTTACTGGTCACAGACAGGTGTCCCTCTCAGAGGCATTTAAACCAGAGTGACTCCATCTTGAATAGGAGCTGGGTAAAATAAAGCTGAGACCTACTGGGCTGCACTCCCAGGAGGTTAAGGCACTCTTAGTCACAAGGTGAGATAGGTGGTCAGCACAAGATACGGGTCACGTAGACCTTGCTGATGTAACAGTGTGCCATAAAGAAGCCAGCCAATTCCCGCCAAAACCAAGATGGCAAGGAACGTGACCTCTGTTCATCCTCACTGCTCATGATACACTAATTATAATGCATTAGCATGCTAAAAGACATTCACACAGCACCATGACAGTTTACAAACGCCATGGCAATGTCAGGAAGATACGCTATATGATCTAAAAAGGGAAGGAACCCTCAGTTCTGGAAATTGACCACCCCTTTCCTGGAAAACTCATGAATAATCCACCGCTTGTTTAGCATATAATCAAGAAATAACCATAACAATGGCCAACCAGAAGCCCATGCTGCTGCTCTGCCTATGGAGTAGCCATTCTTTATTCCTTTACTTTCTTAATAAACTTGCTTTCACTTTACTGTATGGACTCCCTCCAAATTCTCCCTTGTGTGAGATCCAAGAACCCTCTCTTAGGGTCAGGATCGAGATTCCTTTCCGGTAACATCCCCATGAGTGAACTAATTGCATAGTATTTGCTCAAATGCAGTTGAATATTCAGGGCCGAGATGGGAGTTTTTGTCTTTTTAGATCCATTAACGTGCTAAAGAAAAATACTTGATTTTTTTTTTTTTTTTGTCTAGCTCTTTTTCCCAGGCTGGAGTGCAGTGGCACAATCTCAGCTCACTGCAACCTCTGCCTTCTGGGTTCAAGCAATTATCCTGCCTCAGTCTCCAAGTAGGTGGGATTACAGGCATGCACCACCACACCTGGCTAATTTTTGTATTTTTAGTAGAGATGGGGTTTTACTATGTTGGCCAGCCTGGTCTTGAACTCCTGACCTCAGGTGATCCATCCACCTCATCCTCCACAAGTGCTGGGATCACAGACATGTGCTACCACGCCTGGCTAAAACACTTCATTTTTTAGGCTAGAGGATATACTTAAAGAAATATAAATAATAATTCAAATTTTCTTTAAAATCAGAAAAGGGAATATAAAAGACATTTGAATATAGTCAGCAATTCAAAATATGCTTCAGTTCTCAAGGGTACATGAAGGCATGAAAGAAAATAAAGAAGAAAAAGAAAGTAGATCGAAAATGTGAAGAAAGAAAAACTATATAGCAAGCAGGAAGGAGACAAAGGTAGCCAGAGGATAGGACAAGGAGTGCAACTGTATCAGCGTAACAGGAGATTACCCAAAATAGTTGTTCCAGCAGCAGCCAAATTATAGGCACCACACCTCCAACACACTATTTCAGCATGCTTCCCTCCCTCCCACAATCCTGATTTCCTAGAATTCTAAGCAAGGAGGAGTAAGCAGCCAGTAGCAACCCCTTACCTTATCTAGCAAGGTAAGTTCAGTAACATCAACCCCAGTAGTTTCAAAGATTTGGGAAAATGAAAAGTAACTCTGTATTAAAATATGATTAGGGAAATGGATATCTGGTTGATGGCCAATATCCACCCACTCCAGGAAGAATTCACATAATTCTAAGAGTGCTCATTAGCTTTAAATTCTTGGGTAGACCATATCTATGTGTAATGGATTATTTTTTATTTTACTTTGAGTAACATGGGGAGCCAACAAAAGGTGTTAAGCAGAGAGAGAGATGAGTAGTGAGTAGTAAGGTAAAAACAAGACAACAACTTAGCAGGCTCCTGCAATAATTCAGGCAAGACTTGACGAGGGCTTAGAAAAGGATGGTAAGGGCCGGGCACAGTGGCTCACACCTGTAATCCCAGCACTTTGGGACGCCAAGGCAGGCGGATTGCTTGAGCTCAGGAGTTTGCGACCAGCCTGGGCAACACCGTGAAACCCCTTCTCTACTAAAATACAAAAAATTAGCTGGGCATGGTGGCGTACGCCTGCAGTCCCAGCTACTTGGGAGGCTGAGGCAGGAGAATTGCTTGAACCCTGGAGGCAGAGGTTGCAGTGAGCCAAGATCACGCCGCTGCACTCCAGCCTGGGTGACAGAGCAAGACTCCGTCTCAAGAAAAAAAAAAAAAAAGTATACTAGGGTGGCCTTGGTGAGAAACGGCTGGAGTCAGGATTGTCTGATATTGTCGGAAATACAAATTATATTAGCTTTTCTTAGTATTGCTTGATTTGATCTTTCTAGGAATTTTGCCCTTTAATACTAACAATGGGGGCAGAATTCAATATCAGCTTAAATAACATGAGCTAATTAGTGTTTCTCAAACTTCACTTTACCTACAAATCACCTGAGGATCGTGTTAAAATGCAGATTCTGGTTAAGCCTGAGATTATGCATTTCTAAGCTCCCAGGTGATGCAAACAGTTCAGAAATCAAAATATGAAACAGAAACCTACTAAATGTCAGTTGGCCATGTCAAATTTTGAACCTCTGGAGTAGATGCTAAAGCCTCATATTCACTGTGACTTCATCCAAGGTTTCTGAGGATGAATCATGAGTGTGTTCTTCTGCTGCTCTTTACATTCTAGCCAGCAAGTTGATGTACAGATAGATTACTATGCATTTCTATTTTGTTTATCTTAAAGACTGATTCTTCCATGTACAGGTGCTTATCTATGTAAAAATTTCTTACACAAATTAGTAGCAATAAGGTACACTAGGTGAGCATACAACAATATGCAAGAAAATCATACGACATGGCAAATGTAAAGCTATGCATGCATATTTAACTCTTAAAAATCGCAACAAAAATGTGAAGTCAGAGCTCATTAAATTAGAGACTGATTTAACCAAATGATTGTGCAGCCATTACACAGGTGTTCCATTTCAGAAAGTATTAGAGCATAGTGCCGGGGGGCCTCAAAGCTAATTTCTAACCTAGACTAATCATGCCAGGAATAATGACCTGCCGTTACTGCCTTGTGAATCAGACCCTATGATATTTAAAATAATTAAGATCAAAGCCTAACGAGAAGGTCACTGAATTCACCAGTCATAAAACGTTAGTACAAAACCCAAGGCTGTACTTGTTTGCTCAACAATCTTCAATGCTCAAGTTATAAAAGGGTCTTAAGAGGGACACAAACATCATCTTCAAAAAATGTCACTCCCCCCAAAGGTGCTGCCAGAGAGCAAGGGAAGTCTCTCAATGAATTGGTTATTCAAAGCAAAAGTGTTACTCAAAAGTCATTATACATTTGAAAAGACCAGGTAACTTAAGAGATGGGCTGATGGGATATATCAGCTTGCTGGCTGCAATCCCAGAACACAAACTGGGATGAAGATTTGCTTCCCATTTGTAGGCGGCTGGAAAGGAGTGTGAAATGAATTGGTTTGTCCGGGCTGAGTTCCCAGGAAAAGGGTGTCTTTCATACCAAAAGCTCCCACCCAAACTGGCAGGGTGCTTCAAGCCAAAGATTTAGACAGTCAAATAAGTGCTAATTGAGTTAGAGGTTTGGTTAGGAAGTGGGTTGACAATTAAGTTCAGCGAAGGCCCTTTAATGGCCCAACTACCAGCCTTGAGAGGCTTTGGTACAGCACACCAAAGCAGAAGGCTTCCTAATCCACTACTAAGACTTTGATTGAAATTCCTAATCTTTGGCTGGAATAAGTGTGAGACATCATAGAGAGAAGTGGCCTGGGGTGATAGTGGCAGAGGAAGTTATGAGGGTGATACTGAGGATGTATTTGTTCACAAGATTTCACTGGAGATATTCGCGTCTGCAGAACCACAATGGGGAGCCCCAAGAAGAAGCATTTCATTTTTAAGAGGACAACGCTAGACCATAGCTTTATGCTGCTATGGCCAAGTTCCCAGCAAGGTTTTGTTGCTTTGTTTTTAACCAAAACAAGGACCAAATACTTTTAACCAAAAGCAATGGGTGTTAACTAAAACCAATACTTTTTATAAAAGTATTTTTATTTAACAAACAATTTAATGGGGCTTTACTATTGCCATTCTTATTATTCCTTTTGCAAATACCTCACTTGTATCTCAAACAACCCTCTGACGTAAATCACATTATTGTCATTACTTTATAAACAAGAAAACTGAGGCACAGAGAAGCTCAAGCACTAATAAGTGGCATACTTGGAATACAGAAATGGTGGAAAGGCATCTGGGTTAAAACAAAAAGAATGTTACAAGAGAAGTAAGGAAGGAAATTTTTATTATTCCTCTTTGGAAGGAAGGATATAAAAACCCAAGAGAAAATTTAATAGGCCTCTTCACTGCCCCTTTCCCACAAGTGCCAAAATGAAAGCCCATTAATAGGGCTTAAAACTAAAATTTAGTACAGATAAAAGCAAGTCCTCATTACCCAACATATAATTAACTGGGGAATTCACAGCTGTGGGACATGATGGGGAAGGATGAGGCTTGCCGATTCAGGCTGCTGATTTTCAAACAAGGTGTTAAAACCAAGTAACCAGATCTCTTTATTTGCAGGGTGTAGCACTGGCTACTCTGCTGTAGATGTTGTTGAGAAGTCGAAACTTCGAAAACAGATCCTACATTGCTTATGGATTAAAGAAACTGAATTTATGTGGTTAACAAATATATGAAAAAAAGCTCATCATCACTGGTCATCAGAGAAATGCAAATCAAAACCACAATGAGACACCATCTCACGCCAGTTAGAATGGCGATTATTAAAAAGTCAGGAAACAACAGATGCTGGAAAGGATGTGGAGAAATAGGAAGGCTTTTATATGTTGGTGGGAGTGTAAATTAGTTCAACCACTGTGGAAGACAGTGTGGGAGATTCCTCAAGAATCTAGAACCAGAAATACCATTTGACCCAGCCATCCCATTACTGGGTATATACACAAAAGATTATAAATCATTCTACTATAAAGACACATGCACACGTATGTTTATTGCAGCACTGTTTACAATAGCAAAGACTTGGAACCAACCCAAATGCCCATCAGTGATAGGCTGGATAAAGAAAATGTGGCACATGTACACCATGGAATACTATGCAGCCATAAAAAACGATGAGTTCATGTCCTTTGCAGGGACATGGATGAAGCTGGAAACTATCATTCTCAGTAAACTAACACAGGAACAGAAAATCAAACACCACATGTTGTCACTCATAACAATGAGAACACATGGACACAGGGAGGGGAATATCATACACCAGGGGCCTGTCAGGGGGTGGGGGACTAGGGGAGGGATAGCATTAGGAGAAATACCTAATGTAGATGACGGGTTGATGGGTGCAGCAAACTGCCATGGCACATGTCTACCTATGTAATAAACCTGCATGTTCTGCACATGTATCCTAGAACTTAAAGTATAATTTAAAAAAAGAAAAAGAAAAAGAAACTGGAGAACTGGAAGTCAGATGTGTTCTACACCCACCACCTCCCAACTCAAGTAAACTTGCCCTTTTCAAGTTCACTCTTTACCCTTTCCTAAGGGCAGACTGTTCAATCTCCCACCACTCATGGACCAGTTCAGCCATTCTCCTTTCTCCTCACTGCCTTACAACCTCCTGCAAAACCTCCTTTCCACAAAGCCTCATGGCACTTAACACCCTCATTCCCTGTCCCTCTGCAGGGTTGGCACCTACTGGTTCCTAGAATATTTCCCTCATTCACTGAAGACTTTGGAAATTGGATCACCGTCTTCTTAGATCCCATACCTCTTACCAATTGACGACATCCAAGTAGACAACACAGTCATTATCAGGTACCTATGATTCTCTGTCTCCCTAGATCCAATGACTAAAATTTCTACTGCCTTTTGCTAATCTACTCCTGTAGCCATATCAAATTTCAGCATTGTTCCACTTCCACATTTTTATTTCCAAATACCCTTCTCTCTGACCACATTATTCCATCTTCCTTAGTCTTTCACTCCCTCACTCAATATTTTTTTCCACTTCCAACTTACCTATTAACTTATTGCCTGTCCTTTTACTGCACCTCCAAACTCCAGATCAATCCAACCATATGCTTTTTCTCCCTTTATACTCAAGCTGAAAAAAATACCATGCCACTTTGCAAATTGGTGACACTGTTGAGAAGTACAAGCCTTTGGAAATAGATCTATAGATTTATACAGTTTCCAGGAAACATGACTTAATCCCTGGCCTCTGGCAAGAATTGACGAATTAGCTCAAGACCCCCTACGTCAGTGCCAAAACTCATGGGAAGTCAGGCTCAGCCCAGGTGGATAACAATATTGGGCTTCAGATAACTTGAACACAGTCCAAATTCTCTTATACAATAGCTCTCGGGTTTATTATTTTACAGTTCTAAAATTTTATTATATGCAATGCCATGTAAAGTTAGTGATGTTTAGGAATCTCATTTGCATTTTAGTGGCATTTGTTTGAAAATAGTTTACCTATCTGCCAAGTAATGTGCTTAATGATGGAGTGGAAGGATAGTGATGAAATTTAGGTAAAAGATGGCATAGCCACAGGCAAAAATCACAGCTTCAAAGGGTAGGGAGAAGCCTCAAGTCTTGTAGTTCAAAAATCCTTTTACTTAGCAACATCACTTAAAATAACAAAAAAACAAAACTCCTTCTGGACCAGTATCAACTGCTATCTCTCTCCTTCCAAGGCTTCAATTTCAATTCTAGCTTCCTTTGTGTTCCACTAAATAGATCATTGTAACAGCTAATGTATCCAACATCGTTCTGCCTTAGTAATTTTTATACATAAGTGAAGATTTCCACTTCTTAATGTCATTAAAATGTATATCTGTTAACCATCTTTTAAAATTTATTAAATTCTTCCCTGCCATCTTAAGGATAATGTGTAAACCACATTTTGCTATTTCTTGCATTTGCAGAATCCTCTCTAAAATTTAGTCATAGGATTTGTAATGTCCAATTAGCTGCTCAATGAATTTTTGAGTCTCTCAGGTCTTTGTCTTTGTTTCCAAAGTTGAAGTGGCTAGAAAAATGTCCTATAGATACATTTGTTGCCAAATCACACACACAAAAAATATGCTACTATCTCAGAGGTATCAGGACATATAATAACAACCTCTAAATATTTCCCCAAGGGTTGTTCCTATTCAGTAAACACCAGAAGTAGTCTCTGGGATGTATGGAGAGTAACATACGCCACTCAAAAATATAAAAAATAACTCATTTGTAAGTTTTAAACCTTCTCACATTACTTTTGGTTTCAAAGTATGGACTGTTTTGCTCAATGCCAAACTGGCTTTGGTGACTTTACATTTCTTTGTTTGCAGGGTCTGGTGGATAGGGTGGGACAAAGGTCAAAAGCCTTTAACACTCTGGGTTTCAGTTAACTCAGTTCTCAGGTGAGAACTTCAGCCCTTCTGCTCCTGCAGATTCCAGTGTCAGGTGGTTCAAATGCCATAGCACAGATGAAAGCAGCTTGAACAGCAGAAGGAGCTTTATCCATGAAAGGACAGAGCCAACTGAGGCCCGGGGAGCTTTTGGTGACTAGCAGGAGCATTATTCACATTTTACAGTTTCTAGCCTAGTATGTGTCAGTCACTCGGTAAACATTTGATGAACAGGTGAATGAATAAACGAATAAAGGAGCCCACTTTGATATTGCTACAAAGAAACTAATAATATTAAATAATTTTCCCCAAAGCCAGAAACTCCTTTTTGAAAAAATCTAATGCATATTCAAATTGCATTGGTCATCAGAAACCTCTTTGGAAAGCAGAATGGCAAACTCTAAATCAGGCCCATGGGATTTTCCTTAGAAAATTGATCAGACGGTCAGGCGCGGTGGCTCATGTCTGTAATCCCAGCACTTTGGGAGGCTGAGGCGGGCCGAACACCTGAGGTCAGGAGTTCGAGACCACCCTGGCCAACATGGTGAAACCCCATCTCTACTAAAAATACAAAAATTAGCTGAGCATGGTGACGGTCACCTGTAATCCCAGCTACTTGGGTGGCTGAGGCAGGAGAATTGCCTGAACCCAAGAGGCGGAGGTTGCAGTGAGCGAGATCGCTCCATTGCACTCCAGCCTGGGCGATAGAGTGACACTCTGTCTCAAAAATAAGAAAATTGATCAGACAATTGAAATTATCACCTCTGCAAGTCAACAGACTTTCAGAAAGAAACTAGGTTTTGAAAGTGCATGCTCATGTATGTGAAAGTCTAGTTTACCTATCAAGATCATCCTGGGTAGGCATAGTGGCTCACACCTGTAATTTCAGCATTTTGGGAGGCCAAGGGGGAGGATTGCTTGAGGGCAGGAGCTTGAGACCAGCCCTGTCTGTCTCTTTTAAAAAAAGAATTATACATATATACATAAGTGTGTGTATATATATGTGTGTGTGTGTATATATATATGTGTAAATATATATTCCTTTAGTTATAATACTATACTATTTATTGATGACAGGACAGTGTTCAAATATTGAAAAGAGGAAACAGTGTTGATGTTGTCTTTTGAGAAATTGTTGAAGGAATTGGGTAGGTTTAGAAGGAGGAAGAAACAACCAAGGAGAGAAATGGAAACTCCAAATTAATCTCTCTTGATGCAAAAAAAAAAAGAAATCAAATTATTCTAATGAGATCCAGCAGCAATAAGCAAATATTAGACCCAGATTTTAAGGAAGAGCCTGTTAGCAACTAGAACTGCCTAGAAATGAGACAGGTGCCTTTGCAAAAGGCATCTTCCTTCCATGGTATCAAATCACAAGAGAAGAAGAGCGGCGGGATGGGATTTCATCATACACCAGACCTGCTGACCTTCCTTCAAAGCATCTGTAAAATCTCCTCCCCAGTTATGACCCAGAAAATGAAGAGGACCAATGTGAAGGGCTGGATAAGCAATGCTCAGACATCCAGAGTCCACAGCACAGACATTTCTTCATTATTGAAAACTTACCAGGGCTGGGTGCAGTGGCTCACATCTGTAATCCCATCACTTTAGGAGGCCAAGGTGAGCAGCTACTTGGGAGGCTGAGGTGGGAGGATAGCTTGAGCACAGGAGAGGTTGCAGTGAGCTGAGATGGCACCACTTCACTCCAACCTGGGCAACAGAGCAAGACCTTGTCTCAAAAAATTAAAAATAAAACTTGCCAGGTGAGAATCAGGTGGCAGACATGGCAGGAACTGAATTCTCCAGAGGGCTCCAGTTTTGCAGTTCACAGCACACAAAACTGGAGCCCTTCTTTGCCCTAAGCACAATAAATACTTATTGAATTAAAACATACGCAGAAATCAAAGGCAGGCAGAGCGAAATGGTGAGAACTCCTCTTCCAGACATTTCTAAATATGCCAGAGAAACTTTCAACGGCATGTTAGAACTTTATAAATTACGTGTAAACATGACCTCTGAAAAAAAGCCAGGGTCTATGTGGCCGAGAGTGACTTCTTTAGTGAATCATAGCTGGGACAGTAATTTTTGAACTCTGCAATTTTCCACATCTTTTCCAAAATAAGTGTTGTAGTGAAAACACACGATCCAGTGTCCTTCTGCCGGCTTCCCATCCCTTATTACACTTTCTTTTCCTTGTAATAATTTTTTGCCTTGGTTCAGGATATCTCACCTTGTCATTCCCATTTTTCCTTTTTTTTTCTCTCCAATCTTTCACTACTAGAACTTCCATAAATCATCAATGGCATTCTGGAGGGAATGGGAAAAGAGGGCAAAATCCTACTCAGTCCTTCAGGCTAATTTTGATTTCTACCCCTGATGTATTGAGTCTGACAAAGGGAAGATAGACGGGCAGTCAAGTGAGAATGTTTAGGCTTTCTTTCCTGAAATATTGTCTTCATAGTATAAATAACTAAAATTTATGTCGCACAGATTATTTTAGGCAATTCTATAATCTGAGTAGTAACAGGATTTCTATTCTAAAAATAAGGAAACTCTCCTAAATTTGCACTCTTAGGAAGTGGGGGAAATGAGAGTTAAACTACATCATGCATTCTGCAGGTCAAGCATTTAATTATTATATTATTTTTCAATCGGCCCACAAGTTAAAATTCAGGCTCCTCTCTGGGTGCTCCCAGTTCATTGCCTCTTCTACATAAATGTTGGCAAGTCATTTTTCCACGGACTGTCTTAGAGATCCTCTCATCTCTGGCAATTCTACAACTACGCCTACTCAAAACATTGTATTACCTGTGGACCCCAGAACGGGAGTTCTTTTTTTAAAAAAGCTGTTGTTCAGGACCTTCCATATTATAGTTCCACCACCATTCAAGAGTTACTGTGCCCACCACTTTTTTTTTTTTTTTTTTTGGCTGAACATGTTTGTGAACCCAGATTAGAAATTCATGGCCCGACAAGGTTGTTGTTGTTTTTTTTTTAATTGATTCACAAGTGTGTTTAATTAAAGAACAGAGGGAATATTTGAAATTAAGACTGGCCCCATAACATCTGGGGTCCAATCCAATCTATTCATGCTCTCTAGAACATTCCTCCCACTCTCAGCTACATGTCACTGCTTCTTTCTGTTATTCCTTCTTCCTCTCACACTCGCTTAGGGTCATGCTTACATGCTCAGAGCTTCATATATATTGAAATTACAGGTAAGTGTTTTCCATTTCCCATGGCAATCCTGAGGGGAAGTTAGAGCAGGTCTTCTGACATTTTCCATTCATTCTCTATGTAGCATGGCATTCAGAGAGTGTTACTGAATAAATAATTTAAAACATCTAAGATAAATTGCTGTTTGGTATGGAGTCATAAAAACTGGTTGCAATTTATTTTTAAAATACACAACTACAGTAATTTCAAGTTTAGTGTTCATGAGCTACGCTTTTGATTTTTTAAGTCAATAACAATTTTGAATACTCCTTTCCACAAATCCCATAGAAAGAGTAAAAAGGTCTTGAAATTTTCAATGTTTGGCATTACAGCAACTGCTGAAAATTCCTGTTAGACAATATTCCCTGACTCTTGGATCAGAAAGAAGGGCCAGCATAACAGGGCATGTCTACTAGGACATCATACAGTTCGTACTCCACAGTTCCTGCTTCAGGATAGCACAAAAGCCCCCAGACAAACAAGCAAAAGTTCTCAAGATTTTTTACTGCCTTTATCTAATATAACCAGCTTTCTGTCATAACTAGATGTTGCCCAGTATGCAACAGGGAGCCATGTTGTCAGACCGTTCACAATTTCCTAAACTATCAATCACAAAATTCCCATCGGAAGGAGAGGGCATTTCACATGGTTGGAAGTGCCATCCACGCAGGGGATCAGGGAGGATAATGATTGCATTTTTAAGGTAGAGACCAGGCACCCATCCCTCTTCCAAATCTCTCTGCCTCCAACTCTCTATTCTTCCTCTCTCTCTCCCTCCTCTCTCTCTCTCTCCCTCCTCTCTCTCTCTCCCTCCTCTCTCTCTCTCTCCTTCCTCTCTCTCTCTCTCCCTCCCTTCTCTCTCTCCCTCCCTCCTCTCTCTCCCTCCCTCCCTTCTCTCTCTCCCTCCCTCCCTTCTCTCTCTCCCTCCCTCCCTTCTCTCTCTCTCTCTCTCATCTCTCTTTCTCTCAAGGATGCGCTCAGCTCCTGCTAAGGAATTTAAGGAATAACTTTTGGTTCAGCCTCAGAGGTTACAGGTGAAGAACAGAAATAGCATGATACATGGGGAAAGTTGGAGGAGACAGTCTTAGTCCTGAAGAATCAGGGAATGCTATAATGTGCCCTGAGGTACAGTCTACAGAGACTACCTTGACAAAGAATTTAAAATAAGAGCTAAAGAGAAATTGGCCACTTAATAATTTGATAGTAACAGCTTTGACTTTATTTTTAAATATAAGGAGGGAAGAAATAACACCTGAATAAATTTAGTATGCCAAGATGTTAGCTTCAACTCTGACAAAAGGTTTGTGCTTATACAAAGTGAGATTCTCTAATAACCTGAATTTTAGTTAATTATTTTTGTACATTTACAGAGGGATGATGACCAGAGGTAGCCTTCTGTTTTCGGATACTACATTCTGTGGTTTGGCATTAAGGGAATGTTTGTATCTGCTTTGATCTCACCTAATTACCTCAAAATTTAGTAGAATTCCACAATTTATCCAAGAATATTATCATGAAGCAATATTTCTGGATATTGTTTGAAGGATCTCATGATTCATCCATAATATTCTAGTAATAAAAGCTATCACTAACTGAATACTTATTCTAAGCCAGGTACAGGCTCAGCCTGTTCTATGTATTATCCTGTCTAATCACCCAATCAACCCTATGATGTAATAGGATTATTATATCCATATATTACAGATGAGGAAACTGAGGTACTGGAAGTGAAATGAATTGCCCAAGGTTGCTGAGCAGAAAGTGGTAGTGCTAGAGCTCTAGCCCAATCACAATTCAGAGCCAACATATACAACTGCTGTGTTATTCAACTTTCTCAAATAAAAATTACCAGATGTTTTCAACTGTGGGTGTATAATACCTGCTCCTGGTGAGGACTGGGGCAAAAACGTACTTTCATATCACAGGTGGAAATGTCACTTAATGCAGCTTTATTTAAAAGCAACGTGGCAATACTCATTAAAAGTAATAGTGCACATAGCCGTTGATTCTGCAGCCCTCCTCCTGGGAGTCAAATTCTGTGAGTGCAAAAGCATAATCTGCACAAGGGTATAATATGAATTCTAATCCACAAGGGGAAATGTTAAATCAACTATGGCATCATTGCACCATGTGCTATTACACAGCTGTTAAAAGGAATGGGGTAGATCAACCCAGTCAGTTGACTTGAAGAAATTGAAAGAAAAATCAAAGTGTAATAAATATCTCATTTTTGTTAAAAAAAAAAGGGGGGGGTAGAATTTTGGGGGCAGTGAGACTATTCTGTACAGTAATGTATTGGTATATACATCTCATTATACATTCGTCAAACCCCATAAAATATGTGACACACAGAATGAACCCTAATGTAAACTGTGGACTTTAGTTAATAATAATGTATCTATACTGGCTCTACTGGCTCATTGGCCATAACAAATGTCCCATACTGATGCAAGACGTTAATAATAAGGGAAAGTGGGGAGCAGGTGGTAAGAGGGATATATGGGAACTCTACTTTCCACTCTACTTCTCTGTAAACCTAAAACTGCTCCAAAAACAAAGTCTATTCATTAAACAAAATTATTAGAGACTACTATATATATTTGGATATAAATTTTAATATGATGAGTATAGAAAAATGTAATTTAAGCTTAATTGTGGGGCTAAGGGAACAGAAGAGGGTGAAAGCAAAAAAAGTTTTTTCCTAAACTTTCCAACTCGCAAGATGAAAACAATAGAAATAGGTATTCTGTGGGCTAATTAGTGTAAACCAGTATGTGTGTTTTAGAAAAATATATAGTTAGACAAATTCTCCTGGAATTTTCCCCACGGACTTTTAGAATCTTTAATTCTAGCATTTTGTAAATGTTCTATTGAGTATCCAATTGTTGTTTTCCCCAACTCACCTTCAAACCATAACAAAAGAATAATAACTGATAAGAGGCTGTCACTAAATGAGAAGATTGATCTCCCATACTGAGCTTTGCACTCAGCGAAATCAAGGAACTTAAAGTTCCTAGAGGTAGTAACTTCAATCATATTATCTCCTTTTCTTCTTCATTCCAAAGCCAATGCAAAACTAATAATGATGTTCTACAAGATGGCCTGAGAATTTCTACTGGTGTTTAAGTCATCATAAACTGTAGACTACTTTGCAGTAGATTTCCTTCAAAGAAGATTTTAAGATCTCACTTGGAAAGAGTCTATATCAATCAATCAACCAACAAATCAGTCAATCAATCAATCACACACACACACCACCAAGCCAGGAAAATAAAGATCCCCACCAAAAAGTAGTAATATAAATGTTATAATGTTGTGTTATAATATACATTTCAGATGTATAGATACGTATATAATTTAATTCACATATTTGAAGATTGAAATCCTGAAATCCTGGGAATCTGCTTAAATAATGAAACGGAAGTCCCATAACTCTTAAATGTTGCATGCTCACATAGAGTTGTTGGAGCAGGTTTCGCATACCTCAAGGGACAATTTCCAACCATATCCTTCAAGGTGTATTTTCCTCTAATTAAACCTAATCCCTCTTACCTCCTGGTGGCCTGTAAGAGCTCGATTTTCAAGCGTCACCACATCGTCTGGTTGCCTTCTGAGATGTTACAAAAGCAGTCAGTCCCACCCGGGCTCTGCTTACTGAACCCTGAAAAAAGCGTGAGCAGGAAACAGCCAGGGCCTCCTCTACAGGGCTTACGTGATGAAATGCAGCTCACCATTAGTTGCCCCTGCAATTTTCACACCTGGGGCTCTTGAGCTTTGAGGGTGCAGGTGGCCTAATACAGGAGTAATTAGTTCCATGTCATTAATTATTTATATGGAGCTTATCACCCTGGGTTGGCAATTTTTGTTGACTCAAAACTGCAGGTGCACAAAGGAATAGTGGCGGAGGGAAAATGGTGCTCTGTGGGCTGAATATCTTCGAGACTGTCTCCAGGAAAGGCTATGTCATTCATAGCAACCACAGAGTTTTGAGAGTTGACAAGTAATTTTACATGGTGACTCACCATTGCTACAGTTGCAAAGGTAATTCTATTTGACTCACATGAAATTCTGTTTTTAATGTGTATTTGACAGGAAAATAGTCTTCCCATTTTGTTGTTGTCCTTAAAGAAAAGCAGGGAATGAGAATTTACTGCTGTGGTCTTATCTTTCAGACCTAACTGTTCTTAGAAAATTCCAAGTAGTTTCAATAACACTACTGGAAATTCTCCTTATTAACTCTGCTTTTAGAACCTTCTGGTGAATCTGATTTCAGTACTGCTTGTCAATATATAACTTCATTCTAACCAACTACAATCCCTAACCCAGGCTTAAACATTTGTTGCAACAAACTTTTCCCTGAACTACCTGGTGCTTTCCTTGTGATTCTAAACTCATCTGCCTCCATTTTCTTGCAGTGATGCTGGTTTTTCTTAAGCCACTATTCCAGCTACTTATTTCTCCAAATGAAAGGGGAGAAAAAAGAAGAAAATTTTGTTTTCCATACCCAGATTTCTGGTTCAGCATTTAGAACCCAGAACAATTTCAGATCAATTCATGGTAAACTTTAATCTCACTTCTATAGTGGTTTGAAAGCAGAGAATCTCTGAACTAGTATCTCAGTGGGAAAGAATTTTGGCAGTTCAGTCTCTCTTAATGCTTCCTCCATATCAAGGTAATCCTTAAGTCTTCTCTCCAACTCAGTTCCTTCCACATTCACGGTAGCAAATTAACCATGATCTACTTAAGAAATTGTCACAGAAGCCTTGTGTCTCCCATCTCGGTATTTCTAGCAATCACCAGATGATGCTGATGGCTCATGTATTTTGAGTAGCAAATTTCTAGATCATCACGTAAAAGCTATTTCTTCCTTTTGGTTTTGTAGCCTCCCTGTGTTGTCCACAAAGAATGGCCCTGCACCCCCTAATAAAAAAAACCAACCCAACCCCGCATAACCCTACCTTTTTCTGTGAATTTTGTATTTCAAATTTTTCACTTCACACCTCTAGTTTTTGCTGTGAGAAAATTCTGGTGCATATCAAATAAGTTATATATTGAGAAGAAGAGGCGAACATTTACAGCTGCGGAAGGGCATGCTCTCACCTCTGTCTACCTTTACAGCACGGAAAAGTTGCCTTAACGTTCTGCGACAGAGGTTCTCAAAGTGAGAGCTCCCTGTAGAAGCCACGTCAGCATCTCTGGGAGCTTGTTAGATATGCAAATTCTCAGTCCCACCCTAGATCTTCAAATTAAGAAACTCTGGGTTGGGGCCCAGGAATCTGTTTTAACAAGGCCTCCAGGTGATTCAAATGCAAGCTGAAAATTGAGAACCACTGGTACCTACATTGTTTGGTCAAAAATCTTACGAGCTTTGCATTCATCCAATTCATCTTAAATCGTGAATGTTAATAATAAATTAAACTCTGGTTTGGAAGTTTAGAGAGTGCATCTCCACTTCACCATAAACTAGTTTGGTCTAGTTCATACGCTTGTGCAACCCCTTCAAGGGTTGGGGTTTGGTTCTCTCATTAGTAAGATGATTATATAACCAATCCTTTAAGCTAGAAACTCTTGATAGTAATAAAAGGTGCTGTTATAATTACACATGGACAATAGGCGTAAATTGGGACTATCCTAGGCAAACTGGAACATATGGAGATTTTACTCTTTAGGAAAATAAAGATTGGTTGGGACAAGACAGCGATAAGCCTTCCAGGTCTAAGATTTTTACAATGTGAACCCTAAAATTTTTAAGTAGGAACTCATAACTACTGTCTTTATTCGGAACTGCAAATCTAAAGAAGAATTTATCTATCTCTCAATTATGTTATTACATTTTTAATCACCTTGCTTAATTTAAAAGTGCATTTGAAGCTCTAGGATATCACCCTAGGGTATAGGATGATCAGGGTGTAAAAGCTGTCAGTATCAAAATAGAATCACAAATGTTAAGAAACAGACAAACAGAGCCTTTACCTCCCTGAATACACATATACTTCACTATGACATGTGTATTCCCATTACAATGCTGTATTCCCAAATAAACGTCTTCCTTTGTAGAGACCCTCTGTCTTTGTTATTTAGGTTGACAAGGGTGAATTTTGAAAATCCAAAAGTCTCAAAGCCCTGGGTACAAAAAGAATGCCATCTCAGCAACTAAAATATCCCACTAACCATGTGTTACTTTGACTTATTCAGAAACAACCAGGAGCACAATTTGATCTAAGAGTGTCATGTTCGTGTTTGGTTAGAGGTTTTTGGGGTTTGGGGTTTTTTTTCCCTGTTAAATAAGCAAGAGTTATGTGATATCTTGAAAGGTGAGGATATTATGCTCAAACATTTTCAGTGTATTGAAAAGTTTCAATAGACTAAAAAACTGTGCTAATATGAACTCCCCCTTTCCTCCGTCCCCTTCAAAAAAACTTAAATCAGAGAAATGCAAATGACTGTCATCTTGTAGTGTGAACTTCGAACCTAGAAGAATCAAAAAGACAAAAAGACTATTTAGAAAATAGTATCTTTCCTTTCTAGCTATAAACTACAATGTATGTGTGTGTTACAGATATTGGGAATATTTTCTATTTCATTTAACATAATAGTATAAAAATTGGTCCTTAAAAATTTATCGTTTTCAACTTGCCTTTGGGCCTAACATTAACTTAGGAAAATCTAAAATATATAACTTTTCTTTAGAAAGTTTCGTAAATTTCAAAGTTTTTTTCTTGGTGGTTTTATTTTCCAGTAAGTCTCCCAGTCTGAAGTCCAGCTTTCAAAAATCTATTCCCAATATCTAAACGATAGTTTTAGATCACCGTTATCAGTGTGCTGGGAAATCAAGCAGTCAGGAAGTATTTCACAGGCACCTAATATTTTCGTAATAGTGATCAATAATAATGAAGCTTCGCATTTTAGGTTTCACGTTTTTCCTGAAAACATCTAAAGTATGTTTTTTCTAAACAATGTTGTTATAACATAGAAAGATTTGGTAATTTGTGCTATCAGTTATCCATTGATAATATCCTGTCAGAATATGACAAAATATATTTAGAAAGAGCTCATAATATGCAAAGCTCATAATATACAAAACAATAATATGAAGTAAAAAGTCAAACACAAAGTAATATAGACTCTATAATATGCAGTGGTAGACATAAGATGAGAAAGAAACATTAAAATATTAACAGTTGGCTGGCCACAGTAACTCAACCCTGTAATCCTAGCACTTTGGGAGGCTGAGGCAGGTGGAGCACTTGAGTTCAGGAGTTCAAGACCAGCCTGAGCAACATGGTGAAACACTGTCTCTGCAAAAACTACAAAAAATTAGCCAGGCATGATGGCATGTGCCTGGAGTCCCAGTTACTCAGGAGGCTGAGGTGGGAGGATCACCTGAGCCCAGGAGGTTGAGGCTGCTGTGAGCTGTGATCACACCTCTGCACTCCAGCCTGGGCAACAATGAGATTCTGTCTTAAAAGTAAATAAAGTAACTAATTAATTAACTATCATTGCTAGTTTTAAGCAATAGGATCAGGCTGATTTTTTTTAATACTTTTCACAAATTAGCATGTTTTCCATAATAGCAAATATATTATTTGAGAATAGGGGGAAGAAATCACATCTTATTTTAAAATTGTCTGGCACAGAGAGATCAGAGGACTTCTGAGCGAAGGTGTCATGTGTATCTCATCTTCTATTTAACAAGTGCCTTTGTTCAAATCATCAGAGGCCATGAAAAACTGGGAAACATTTCTTTCTTTTTTTTTTTTCAGATGGAGTCTCACTCTGTCGCCGAGACTGGAGTGCAGTGGTACAATCTCAGCTCACTACAACCTCCGCCTCCTGGGTTTCAGCAATTCTCCTGCCTCAGCCTCCTGAGTAACTGGTATTACAGGCATGCACCACCACGCCTGGCTAATTTTTGTATTTTTAGTAGAGACAGGGTTTTGCCATGTTGGCCAGGCTGGTCTCGAACACCTGACCTCAGGTGATCTGCCCACCTCAGCCTCCCAAAGTGCTAGGATTACAGGTGTGAGCCATGCACCCGGCCGGGAAACATTTCTTAAAGAGGTCTTTAAGACTGTGGTCTTTGTCATAATGTGGCACACTCTGTAACTTTAATATGCACAAATTTCTTGATTCCCAATAAGGAAAATATGAAAAAAATTAATAAATATGCAAAACAGTCATCTGCATAATGTCATAGGTTGCTATCTACTGAATTTACAAAATTATATATAAATTCACTGACAGCTTCTATTCACTCATAATTAAGACCTTGCAAATTAAAGTTTTATCCTCGGACACAATACTTGTCCATGCTGATTAATTATAGCTAATATCATTACTTTGTAACCATATTCCACCACTTTAATTCTCTCTCTAAATTCACAAAAAAAATTATAAACTTTGAAACTAAACTCATTTATTTTCCAAATTTTGGAAATATGTTCATAAGTGGCATGAAGCAAAAGTCTGAGCTCATCAAAGAAGTCAAAATGTTCCAATTCCAGGAATTCAGGTGACAGCTATGTAAACCATTAATTTACAATCCCATTCCCTCCAGGTGTCCGTGAGAAGTTCTATAAAATACCATGAATGTTTCCAAAAACTCAAGACCTGCTCCTCATTTGCTAGGCAAGAACTACTATAGCAGTAAAGCAGAAAATCTGGTTTTGAAATGATTATGGTAGTGACTAAACAATTCCACATGCTGTAAGAATCCCGTTTGATATTAGATGTTACCAAATTTAGTTTCAAGTTAAAGATGATTTTCCTTCATGATTCTTTTTACTCTGCTCTATCCCAATATTTAATCTCCTCCCAATGATTCTGTGATCTGGGTCTGAGAAAAGATACATAATTCCGTTAATTATGATTTTTAAACTGAACATTGCTATGTGTTCAGCTATTTTTCAAAGCAGAACAACATTTAGAGATCAAATTAAGATCACCAAATTAGTGATCTTAACTTTTTGCCAAAGATGGCAAACTCTCTCCACATCTCCTTGGTTTTTCGCTTGTTCGTTTTTTTTTCCCTGAGTCACTCTGTTCCCCAGGCTGGATTGCAGTGGCGCCATCTTGGCTCACTGTAGCCTGGACCTCCTGGGCCCAATCAATTTTCGCGCCTCAGCCACCTCAGTAGCTGGAACTACAGGTGTGTGCCGCCATACCCACGTAATTTTTGTATTTTTAGTAGAGATGATTTCACCAGGTTGGCCAGACTGGTCTCGAACTCCTGGCCTCAAGTCATCCACCAGACTCGGCCTCCCAAAGTGCTGGGATTATAGGTGTGAGCCACCATACCTGGCCCACATCTCCTTATTTTTGATGAAGTAGACAATGCTAAAGCATCACGATTATGGCTTCAAATTGTCATTACTTCTAGTAATGCCATTTTCGTGGGTAGGTGTGTGCATTTCACTTACCCTCCTTCACAAGTGTTCATCTATGACCAAAGAGTTGGACTTGATTTTTGGCTAGATTTGTCTAATATGTGGACAGTTTGTTAGTCAATCTGTATATTGGCATTATCCTTCCTGGAATAATAGAAGTAAGGCTCAATCTCAGGGATGTTTTGAGGACCAACGATGTCAGTAAGAACATCTAAATCTGGCCTGAAAGAGGTAAACAGTTATTGCCAGTGTACCCTATGTAGACTTCACCATGAAATAATTTTGTGCCTTCTTTTTCAGACAATATATGTTCCTCAGAAGTTATCCAGTCAAAAGCCGCTGCAGAGCAAATTATTTTTCCTTTTACTCTCTTATCAATTAAATATTTCTTCCAAGCGGCAAAAAGCACAAGATCACATCTAGGAAAGCAGTTAACCTCTAAAACATGGGGATATAAACTATTGTGTGTGTGTGCCTATAAATGCTCACTTTCTTAAAAAACAGTTACGAAATAGTTTTATTAATCTGGAGAAGAAAAAGCTGAGAAGCAATGCCACTCTTAGCTTTCTTGAGAAAGGATCTTGACATGTGGGGAAGGAAAAGGCAGATAGCCTCTTATTCCATTACTAGGCAGATCTACAGCTAGCTACAAAGGCTGCCTCCCAAGAGTCAGATTTTAGCTATATGTGAGGAAGAACTTTCTAACATCTACAACTACACAATCATGTAATGCTCTGTTTGGGAAAATGATAAGACTCCGCTGGAGTGTTCAGTCAAAGCCAAATAGCCATCTTAAAGCTGTGGTAGAAGACATGGGGAAGAATCTAGAGCTTCTCACTCAAAACAAGGGAAGATGCAAAGTGCCTGGCAAAAGTTGGTAGGCTTCCTTCATGTAATGATAGCCCAAAAATAGGAAACGCTAAACCAAATGTGATGTGAGTGAAATAGAACTGAAATCCATCCCTCCTCTCTACCACCAATATTCCTTTGTAAACAATACAAAGCCCATATTTTTGTGACTCAAACATTTTCTGGATGCTTTATTTGGAAGGATCCTGGATAAAGAAGCATGAATATGAGTAAGCCAAAAGCAATCAAAGCACCTGATGTTTACATTGTGGAGTAACACATTTTCAAGAAAGAAACTCGTCAGTTAAGATTCCTTGTGATTTGTAATTTGTGACAATTCAAACACAGCTTTGTCTATGTCGCTACAGTTTATTTTCCCATTATCTATAGAAAATAGATTAATAAAATTAATGTAAACAAGAATGAATGTAGCCGGTGTTTCAATTTACTTGAGAACAAATTGTTTTCAAACACATTTACAACAACCCAAATGCATACAAACAGTGTGTTGATTGTAAATGAGTCTTATCTATCCATTCAACTAGCTCTAGCAGGGTGTTTATCTGCAGTGTCTCAGTAGCCCCCTTACTATTACTTTATATTATACATCACTGAAAACAATAAAACTGCATTTTCTCTTAAAATGCCTAAGGAGGGTGTATTTCTTCTGTAATATAAACATATTTTTTGATTAAAATTATTCAAAAGAAAATTAACAGACTCACCTGAAGACATATTCAAATATTTCTAATTGTGCTACTTTTGTAATAGGAGCACAGAATGGGTTATTAATCAACCTCATCAAGTTATAAAATAAATCTAAATTCTGTATACAAGTGTATGTGAGAGTGGGAGTGTGTGAATATATGTATACATGTGTGTTTTTGTGTGTGTACCTAACAGGACTGCTGTGTTGTCATTCATTTGCCAAATATTAATCAAATCCCTTTGTATGTTAAGCACTTCAAGGTATTTGGATACTCCATTGAAAACAAACCAACGAAACAAAAATTCCAGTACTTAAAGAATTTATATTCTAATTGGAGGAGACAGACAGTAAACAATAATCATAATTAACAGGTAAGGGCTTTTGAATGTGGAAAATGAAGAGGTTAGGAGTCTGGTTGGGGACAGGTTCGAACTGTAAAATGTGTGGGCCAGGTAGACTTAATTAAGAAGGCAGCATTTGAACAAAGATGGAAAGATGGTAAGAAATTCTATCATCTGCATATTTGGAGAACGAGCAGTCCAGGAAGAGCACATAGGCAATGCAAAGACCCTAGTGTATTCAAGACATAACAAGAAAGCTAGTTTCTTAGTATGAATGAGTAAAAGGAGAACAAGAGGAAACAAGGTCAGAAGTAAAGGGGTCAGATGATATAGGGCCCTGGAGATGGTGGTAGGATATTGGCTTTTCTCTGAAATAGATGGGTGAAGAGCCTGACTATCAGGCTGGAAATCAGCACATGAATAAGTGATAATCATTTAGTTATTATTATTATTATCATCAAATATTCTATAGGGTCTCCAAGGCGGGATCATTACCCTACTTAACATAAGTAAGTGGAAATGAAATTTTTGTGACTTGCCAGAATTTGAAATGTCAGCTATCGGCAAAACCAAAGTCATAGCCTGATTTCTTATAATGCGCTTTCTTTAGGTGGTAATATAAATAGTTTCCCATCTTCTCAATAATATGACAAGTCGTTGGTCTTAGAGTATGTGTGAAGTGAGAACAGGCCTCATGGATGGCTGGAGTGGCATCTCAGGAAACTGCAAGCAATTCAGATTCCAAGTGGGATGGGAGGCACTAGGTTTCCATAAAATGCTCATACACTTGCTTTCAGAGAAACATGAAGGGATAATTTTCACAGTTCCCCCACTAAGGCTGTGCCTGTAAGCATATCCTCCCACTTGTGGATTTATTTGCCTTGGTGCACTGTGATGTCTGAGGCCTAACTGAATTGTCTGTAAGGTAGTTCTGCGCTCAGAGTAGACTACAGGGGGAGCTCATCCTACTAATTTATGGCTTGTCTCATGCACAACCTGCAAAGGATGTTCTTCTAAGGGTCTACATCCCTATGGAGCAGATGTTTCCTCAAGAACACTCACTCCCAGCTGAGCTTTCCTCAAATAACCTTGCTCCTTGGACCTGAAAGACAGCTCTAGTCCCTCATTGTACATGTGACAAGCCCAAGCATGCCTGCTCTGCCATATAGTATCTATCATGATGCTAGTCCTGAAATTACACAAAGGCAATTACAGGGGGACAATGTCTCATCTCTGAGATGGAATCTGCAAAGATATAGGACGCCTCCCCAACCAGGTAGCAGTCAATGCCAGTGAATCCGACTACAGCAGCTGCCAGCTTCAAAAAACAAACAAACAAAGAAAAAAAAAGAAAAAAAAAAAAAACAGTGATATCTCTCTTTCTTTCATATTGGCAAACAACCCCTGTCATCTCCTCCTAGCTTTCTGATATCCCACTTAATGGGTCAAATTAGTTGGCTCTTGCTAAGTCTTCTAGTAAAAAATTATTCTTTGCCACTTGTTTTCAGAGTTGCTTTAAGAGGCCCATAGGGGCAGGCAAGTCAGAAAATGAGAACTCTTTAACAAACAAGGGCAAACCTCCCTGTCCCTGATGTAGAGGAAAAGACCTACAGGCTATTAAAAGGACCTCCCTCTGATTAATAAGAGTATTGACCTCTAGTCTAAATCAATTTTTGTGGAAGAAAGAAAATGGACTCTTGGAGAGGTAGGACAGAGTGGTAAAGCACTTTAAAAAAAAAAAAATAGCAGTCATTTCCCTTCTGCATACACTGTGTACACTGGCATGCTACCCTTCCTAGTGATCTGCAGAGATTCTGACCTGGGGTTTTCCATTCTATTGCACTCGCTGTTGCCACCTGCTGGTGACATATCATGATTGACATACATACATAGTTGGGGGAGGAATTTTTATGGGAAGCACAAATTGCAAACTTAAGGCCACATCAAAAGTCTTCATTCCCTGGGGACTCGGTCTTTCTGGAGATGGGAAAAGATGTGTCCAGAAAGCAAAAGGAGAGGATGCTACTTATACTTTCCCTTCAAGAAGTTCAATATGTTTCAGTCCTATTATTCCACCAACACAAGAGATTCCTTTACTATCTTTCTATGGGGCAAGTTGGGCATGTATCCTCGTGACCACTACAGATGTGCTATCTTAATCGTGTATGTTGAAGACTAAATGTTTTCAGTGTAATCGAACTTGACCTCAAATAGAAGATTGCTTTTAGTTTCCCTTAAGCAAACACAGAAGGCAAAAGAGAAACCCCCCTGCCTGTTTCAAGGTGCCTGGAGCTGAGAGGTTGCAGCACATCCCATCATTTATGAAAGAGCTCTCAGAAGTATAGAGCCCTACGTTCCCAGAAAACCTCAAGGTAAGCAAGTTGTTTGAAGTAAAGCAAGTCTATTTTTTAAAGGCCCATGTCGAGCTGTAATTTGCTGAGGAATAAGAAATGAAAATACGTTTCCTTAGATTTCTCCACACTCATAAATAGTGCATGTTTCCTTGGAAATTCAGACACATTCAAAGCCACGGTGCATAGCTATACATGTTTAACTTGTAAATTTATTGTGATAGAATAGGAAGGTTTAAAATGAAAATATACCAAGTATCAGGAAGTTCAAGAGTTAAGGTCCCCACAGCAACCTTAACACACACTCTCAGTGTATAAATGTCACATCATAAAGAAGTTTAAGAAATTTTCTTCAGTAGTAATGTTCAGTATTGAATATTCCCAGTATGGACAACTTAACACCTATATGTATTCCCATTATGTGTTCTAATTTTTAAAGGGAATTGTGTTTTAATGTAGATATTCATATTTCATTCATTCATTTCATTCATTCATGCCCTGGGTCTTGTCTCTTCTCAACAAATTTTATTTAGGTTATCCCATCCAGTTCCACAGCTTTAAATGCTACCTATATTTGAGATATTCTCTCTCTCTCTCTTTTTTTATTTTAGAAGCAGAGTCTCACTTTGTAGCCCAGGGTAGAGTGTAGTGGTGCGATCACAGCTCACTGCAGCCCCGAACTTCCGGGCTGAAGCAATTCTTCCACCTCAGCCTCCCTAGTAATTAGGACAACAAGAAGTTGCCACCACACCTATTTATTTTTATTTTTATTTTTTGTAGAGACAGGGTGTTGCAATACTTTCCAGGCTGGCCTTGAACTCCTAGCCTCAAGCCATCTGCCTCACCTGGATGCCAAAAGTGCTAGGATTACAGGCATGAGCCTCTACACCTGGCCCTAGTGATTATTAAATCTATTTCTCCATTCCTAATTTATCCCCATAATTTTGGAATCATAGCCAATTGCCAACTGTCATCTCTATTGAAAAAAGGGTCTACTTCTGGGGCCACTTGTGTAGCTGTTGGCAGGCCTCCATTTCTTGCTGGCTGTTGATCCTTGCCACACGGGCCTCTCCTTAAGGTAGCTCAAAACTTAGGAGCTTGTTTCTTTCAGAGCAAGAGATCCAAGAAAGAGAGAGACCAAGATGGAAGTCACAGCCTTTATAACGTAGTCTCAGAAGCAGCAGACCATCACTTCTGCTGTACTCTATTGGTTACATTGAGACTAACCCTGGTAAAATGCAGAAGACTTCCAAAGGGTGTAAATACCAAAAGGAGAGAATCACTGAGGGCAAATATGGAAGTTAGCTATCATAGAATCATAGCTCCAGTCTTCACCCTCTATTGCCTAGATACCTGAAATTGCCTTCTATTTCATCTTTCTGCTTCTCTCCTTGCCATCTATTAACCACTCAGCAGCCAGAACTATCTTTTTTAAAACATAAATTATTCTTGTACTTAAAACCTACAATGGCTCCCCATTGTACTTAAAATAAGATCCAGTCTCTTAATCTGGTTCCTGCCCAGCTGTCAACCTCATGTTCCCTCACTGCCAACACTGTGGGTATACTTCTGTTCCTCCAGCAAACCAGATTGTGTTCATTTTCCTTTGAAAGATTTAGGTCACAGCTTAAATATGAAGTCTAGAAGAACGAGCCCAAACTATCCTCTCAAAAGTATTCACTCAGCCACTACCATACCCAATTGTCATTTCTGCCCCATTCCCTCTACCCTTCACCACAAACACAAGTGTACTTCATACCTGCTAATAGAATGCTGATGTGTCCAAGAGCAGGTAAAGAGACCTTGATCTTGGGGAATGTGGCCTCCTCTTAGCCACAGGAGATGATTCATGATTGCTCTATAACAGGCAAGGTAATCCTTTGCTCTTTGTCAACAAAGCAAAAGGATCTAGAAATCTCCTGAAGTCCTCTACTGACCAGTGAGAGGTGAGAGGTTGTCTGTTAGGGGCTGTTCTTCCAAGGGAAAAAAAAAAGAGCAAGTCTAATGAGGAGAGTGTGTCTTGCCCCTCCCACTGCCTTTCTGAATGTGACTCTACTATGAAGAAGTAATGCCTGGAGCTGCAGCAGCCATCTTGTGACTATGAAATAAGCAGCATGATGATGAAAAACCAACATACTAAGAATAGTTAAACTGGAAAATATAAAGAGCTCAGGACTTTTATCTTTGAGCCACTACACCAAATCCTCTTCCACCAACCTCTAGACTCCTTGGCATGTAAAATAATTACATATGTTAATCACTTAAGACCATTGGTCAGAGTCTTCTGTTACACACGGCTGAAAGTATTCCTAATTAGTACAAATACCTGATGACAAAGAACAAGCAGAATTACTGCCGCCTATAATGTCCTTGCTAAAGCAGGAATATTCAACCCATCAGCAACTCCTTTACTTCCTTTTATTCTTGACCTGTAGAGGCAGGATCTTAGAAAGCTGCTCATCTTAGTGACCATGGCATCCATGCCTAAGGTACAACTTGCCCCTTGGTTATCTTTTGACAGCTGTACCTTGCAGAGCACTCATTGAAGAAAATTTAGATGCCTTCACTATTATTCACCCAGGAGGAGTATTTTTAAACCTTCTGAAACTTACTGACTACCTGACATGACAAGAAGGGCCTGTGCCTTGAAGTTGGAATTTAATACAATGGTTATTCAGCTTTATGACAGCTTTTCCTATTCCTTACCACCAGTCTTGATCAATATTCAATTTCCATATAGTGTCTTGCACATTCAACTGGTCTCCCTATTTGCACACTTCCTCTACACACCCCGGACTTGTCTCCCCCTAATAGTCAGGGTAAGCCCTCTACAATGTAAGTCAGATTACATCACTCCTCTGCCCTGACCGTCTCATGATTTCACATGTCAGGGTTAAAGCTGAAGTCCTTACAATGGCTTACAAAGTTCTCTAAACTATTGCCCCCCTTTTTACTCTGATCTCATTGCTTATGACTCTTCTACCTGCTTGCTTCTCTTGGATAAATTAGCCTCCTTTCTGTTTTTCAAAGAAGTCAAGTATTCTCCTACCTCAGGCCTTTTGCACATGCTGATTCCTCTGCTTGAAAAACTTTCTCCAGCTACCTGCATGACTTGTACATCATGTTATGTCTCTACAGAAACATGATATTACAGATGAGACTTCTGTCGCACATCATATATAAAACAGCAACAGCTCCACCCCTACACACATAGCACCTCCTCTGCAGCCTTTTAATTTTGGCTTTTCTTTTTTTCCAAAAAAACACTTATTACAACTGATACAGTTTCAATATTTGTTCCCACCAAACCTAACGTGAAAACGTGACTCCCCACAGTTAGAGGTGGGGCCTGCTGGGAGGTGTTTGGCTTATCGGGGAAGATCCCTCATAAGTAGCTTGGTGCCCCTCCCACAGTAATCGAGCGTTACTCACTCTGTTCGTTACAATGAGATCTGATCACTAAAAAGCATCCTGGTACCTCATCCCCTCTCTTGTGCTCCCTCTCTTGCCATGAGTTGTCTGGTCCTGCTTTGCCTTCCACTACGACTGAAAGCTTGCTGAGCTCACCAGAAGCAGATGCTGGCACCATGCTTCCTGTGTAACTTGCAGAACCATGAGCCAAATAAACTTCTTCTCATTATAAATCTCCCAGCCTCAGGTATTCCTTTATAGCAATGCAAAACGGACTAACACTACAACCTGATTCAGTATCAGTTATTTTTCTCTTT
Organism: Pan paniscus; assembly: GCF_029289425.2. Classification (NCBI taxonomy): domain Eukaryota; kingdom Metazoa; phylum Chordata; class Mammalia; order Primates; family Hominidae; genus Pan; species Pan paniscus. The sequence goes on along the minus strand of NC_073270.2, from coordinate 7,748,975 downwards.
GTTTATTGACTGTTGTCTTCCTCCCATTGTCACATAAGCTCCTTAAGAACAAGGACTTCGCTTGTTTTGTTCGATGTGTTTACAGAATTTAAGAAGCATGCACACCATGCAACAGGTACTAAATGAATATTTGTTCAATGAGTAAACAAATGAGTAACTTTATCATGGATAGTGAATTCACGTCACTGCTCTCTGACTCAGTTTCCTCATTTATAAAGCAAAAGAATAAAAGTTAAGAGATCTCCATGTTTTTTCCTTGTTCTCTTATTCCACATAAATCAGAGCAAAGGCCAGATTCTAGCTCGAGAACCAAGGGAATGAGCATCGGTCCAGAACCAAAATGGGTTGTCTAGGCCTTCCACCCGCTGAGTTTCTGGGTGGCCCCAGAACACTTAGCTGTGTCCTTTAAGTTCTCCACCTATAAAAGAAGGTTAACATTTACCTACCGCACAGGGAAGTAGGAAGCATTAATTAATGCCTGTAAAATACCCTGGTATTTCTCAATTAAAAGATTCAATTAGAGTAAATTGTTACTATTAGATAAATTAAAATGATAACTCATACATGAAACCCAGCTTTAAAAAATAAGAAACCATCATGTACATTATAAAACAATCTACAAAAAGCTCTACCCAAAAGAAAAGAAAAAGAGTTTTTCTAAGTTTTCATCATCTAACAAGCAACTCAGTTTCAAAGAAGTTGCATGCCAACTTTTACTAACCTAGAATGTTCCCTGGTTGTCAAATCTAGTTCTGTATATGTGACTGAGATTACAGGTCAAAAGTTAGCATTAAAGAGAAAAAGAAGTACATTTTAGCACATTGCCTGCTTTATGTATCTTACCCTTAAAGACCAAAAGAAAAATAGATATTTCATTTTTATTTATTTATTTGAGACATGGTCTTGCTCTGTTGCTCCAGCTGAAGTGTAGTGGTGCAATCATGGCTTACTGCAGCCTTGAACTTCTGGGCTCAAACAATCCTTCTGCCTCAGCCTCCTGAGTAGCTAGGTTTACGGGTATATGCCACTGAACCCAGCTAATTTTTTATTTTTATTTTTATTTTGTAGAGATGGGATCTGTCTATGTTGCTCAGCCTAATCTTGAACTCCTGGCCTCAGGCGATCCTCCCACCTTGGCCTCGCAAAGTGCTAGGATTACAGCATGAGGCACCACGCCTGACCAAAGATACATATTTTAAAGCACAAAATATTACAAAGAAAGCACTAAAATTGCTAGTATTTGTAAAGACAACCAAGATTATTCAAGAAAAAGAATACAGAGAGCTATATTTTAAAATACTAACACTATGAAATAGAACTGAAGCTTTATTAACAGAGCATCCTTCGTCAAGCTAAGACTCTTTATTTAAATAACCTTATTAAAATAAACTTTAAATCATTTTAAAATTCATTCTGCCCAAAGAAAAGGCTTGCCCACATCTTGGCTGCATTTTCAGCAAACTTTTTCAAAACAAATTTTTTAAATACTATCATGAAAGACAAGGTCATGGCAATGCATCTCCTTCCTTCCCTCTCTCCCTTCATACTCCCTTTCTTTTTTCTTTCAAGAAGGTCCTTGGTCATGAAGGTCCTTAAAGAGGATCTACTTGGCTTGTCTTCTAGAGGAAACCTGGGAGGCTGCTTCTTGAGGACCCAACTGGCCTCCTGGGATGATGGGGTCGATTGGTGATGCCCAGAGAAGACTAAGTTTAGGAGTCAGAACACACAAGGGTGTGCCTGCTCAACAGGTAAAGAAAGGCGATTTGAGTGGAGAGCTAAACCAATTCACTTCTGTTTTCTTTAGACTCTACCCCCTTCCCGCCCAATCTCCAGTTAACCCACTCTTGAGTCACTAAGGATGACACATGTAAAGACTTTTCTAAGTAGCAAAAAAGCCTATGTAAACCTTCAAAATCATTATCACCTGCTAGATCTCCTTTTGGGGAGTGAATTTGATTGGTAACCAGATTCAAATTATGGTTTCTCCTCCCAGAAAACAGCACATAAAGATGGAATTTTATGTACAATTTCAGGAGATATAAAATACCTCTAAGAATCATAGGCTGGGTGCAGTGGCTCACACCTGTAATCCCAGCACTTTGGGAGGCTGAGGTGGGAGGATCACTTGAGATCAGGAGTTCAAGACCAGCCTGGCCAACATGGTGAAATCCCATCTCTACCAAAAAAATAAAAAAATAAAAATTTAGCTGGGCACGGTGGTGCACGCCTGTAATCCCAGCTACTTGGGAGGCTGAGGCACGAGAATCACTTAAACCCGGGAGGCGGAGGTTACAGTGAGTGGAGATTGTGCCACTACACTCTAGCCTGGGCGACAGAGACCCTGTCTCAAAAAAGAAAGAAATCGTGAATCCCAGACACTGTGACTGGTGAGCACAAGATTAGGAAAACCTACTTGAGGAGTTCTACAAAGGGTCTCCAGTGGTACCACGAATTCCTTGAAATTGTGGACTTTTTCCTAGAAAAGTTTTGTTTAGCTTTCATCATGATAGCAAGGGTGTCTGTGACCTGCTTGAGGTTATGAATATCTGAGCTCCTTGAAACCTTAATTTTGCTCCCCTTGCCAGAGTCTGATTTTCTTGAGGAGATGGGCATGTCTTCATCATCTTTTTTTATTTACTGGCACATGAAGTGTTTAATAAAGATTTGTGGGATGAATAAGTCAGTTAACCAATCAAAAAAAAAAAAACCCAAGCTGCTTCAATAAAATATTTATTGCCATAAAATAGTAAAAAAAAGAAAAGTCAACCAGAAACATAGAAAGCTATATATACACAGATAGTCTCATGCATTTTATTCCTGGATACTTTCAGATATTTTCCAGAATAGGTGTATAAGTCATGTGAAGAATATCTTAGATTTAAGCAGCAGGTTCATAATCAGAATTTCCATGTGAATAGAAGTTATATAGATGACTGACAGCTTCTTAAACTTTAATGTGCATACAGTTTACCCGAAGATATTTTGAAAATGTTGATTCTGGTTGCACAAGTCAGAGTGAGGGCCTGAGAGTTGCATTTCAAACAAGCTCCCAGGTGATGACCAGCCTGCAGACCATACTTGAAGGAGCAAAGACATAACTGAACAGAGGAAGTGGGTGTTAAGATTCTATTTTCTACTCACCGCCTCACTACCTTTGGGACCAGAGTTTAAATGGCATTTATGGATGAATTTAAGGTAAGGAAAAAGTTCATAACAAAGTGACTGAATGGCTGTCTTGTAGAAATGCCATTTATCTCCTCTATGATCCAGTTGAAAGCCAATCAGATTAGATATACAGTCAGACACAGCTTGATTGGATTTTTCCACTTTCCACCTAATTATATGGGTATAAAGAAAGCAGATATTCCCCTGGTATTTAGGTTTTTCCTGAACAAAGCCACAATTTTTTTTTTAATCCAACTGTTCAATATGATCATATTGTCAGGGAAGGTAAAGGATCTTACTCAAAATAAGAATTTCAGGGCAGAATGTTGCATACATTATTTAACAGTGCGTTGCCCTTCTTTCTCATTTTTTCTTTAGTAATATAGCCCCGGGCCCTTTATCCCCTTTTCTTTTACCCCAGAAAATTACCAGGTGAAATTCTATTACTCTCACCTTTCTCTTTACAATTTCTCTACGCTCCTAAAATACATTTATTAAGAGAAGGTGTTCATTTTCATCTTATGTACTTATAACTCCCTACATAACTTTTTAAAGTTTTTGAAAGGGCAGATTTTAAGAGCTTCATACTCTTGCTTCAAGTATACATGTTAATGGGCATCAGTAAAAGCAGGGTTTCAGGAGTTTTCTTCTACTAGCAGGATCTTTTATTGAAAATAAATTCCAAAGGTTCTCATTCCTCTTCCCCTGTGATGAATTACTCTTCCACTGTTTAAATTGACAAAAGTTTATTTCTAATGAAAGAAACATTTTAATATTCCAATTGACAGTGTTAAACAACGGCATTCATAGTTTACCCATTTTCTTCCAAAGGAGGCTTGGAATGGGCCAAGCCTTCATGTCGGAGAAGGAAAGTGGACTGACCACAAAAGCACACAGGAAAGAACAGGAGACAAAGGTTCAGGGACTCTGAGCTTGAATCCTAGCCCGGCTTGCAATCCTCACACTGTAGAGCAAGCGGCTTCTCCTATGAGTCTCTGTAAATGGTGGCAACAGTTTGGAGTTAATATGAACTCTGGATGAGTCGTTGGTTCTAGTTCCTACCCTGTCCCATGAGACTGTGAGAGGATTTGTTTTTCCTTCGTGACTTCAGCTTCTTTATCTGTGAAAGAGGGAGTTGAGTAAGTTGGTCTGTATTGATGATTACAGTTCTAAAAGTTGATTCTGTGGAACCGGACTGGGACCACTGGAGAATGCAGGTCTGCAGGGCACACACAATGTTCAATGAGTGCCTACCCATAACAAGGGTGTGAGCAGCCTTATTTTTGCTTCACCTCTTTAAACTGATAGTTGGATGATAGTGCTGCTGGTAAATTTTGCAACCCATATTCCACTGCTTTTCAGACAGTTATTTAAAAATAAAATAAAACAAAGAAACAAAAGACCCTTGCATCAGGCTTAAGTTGAGTTTACACGTAAGTACAGTTAGCTTGGTAGATTAATGAAGAACCAGCCAATACAAAAAAAAAAAAAAAAAAATCAGACCATACATAAATATAAGGGAGGAAAAAAGCCCAACAGCTCGAAATTTAAACGGAAAACATATTTTTTGACAAGAGAACTACTTAGCACAAGAAAGATATGCCTTAACATTGTGACGTCTTGTCCCAGCATCGTGAAGTTAAATACTGTATAGGTATTTTTTATTTTTTTGCATTTCTAGTAGCTAGAACCACACCTTGCTACACTGTAGCTTTAATGAATGGAGTTTTCAAAAAGTTTCTTTCTTGACTGTTTCCCTGTATTATCCCGTTACTGTATATTGGGCACAAGGGGGCACTGAAAGAGTGAACAATTCCATCTGCCATACTGGAACTACCACACCTAGGTGTTCACCTTTCACTCGGCCACAACTGTGGCAGTGGCTGTCTCCCTGCCTTCCTTCCTTTTTTCTTTTTAATGCCTGCAAGGAATGTGTGTAAATACCTTGGTCACCTGAAGGGAAATTCATTTGACCCATAGATAACATCATCTTACATGGCCTCTCTAAGAATATACACGCCACATCGTCATCTTTCATTCACTAAAATGCCACACACTGGTAGCCAGAGTCTATCACTTGCCTACCCGATATTCATATTACCCTTCCTTTCTACTAACAGGATCCTTATGTTGTTGAGGGCAGGTACAACTACATTTCCCCACCTCTCTAGAAGATCGTGCTGGGTAATAAGATGGAAGAGGAAGTCTTTGTCTGGGTCATCTAAGAGAGTTATCTGAAGGGGGCCTGCTGAACTGTAGGAATATTTTCTCCCTTGCTCATTCTTTCTGCATATGAAATGGATGCTATGGCTGGTTGTTGTAGCAGCCATCGTTCAATTCTGAAACAACCATCAGGGAACCATATGCTAATGATGGTAAAACAGAAGGAAAGAACCCGCCAAGACCGTGGTAGGGCTATGGACTTTCATTTCATCTCTGCACTACCTCCTTTCAACCCTCTTGTTATATGAAAGGAAATATATATATCTGGTTTAATATACTATGATTTGGGACTCTTTAGCATCACAATAAAGGTATTTGAGAATGCAATTCCCAAATGATACATCCCCAAAATACCATAGTTATCAATGCAGATTAATTATATGTAGCAAAGGAATTGAACCAGAGAAATTATTGCACTGAGCTTCTCTACAATCCCATGAAAGATGATGCATTACCGTAGAAAGGCATGAGCTAATAAACATCTTTTAAATTTGATTGGACAAATATAAAATAGCAAGTAGTGTTCACTCGTGGGTAGTCTTTTAGTGAATCCCAGTAAATTGCAATTCTCCTCTAAATTACTGTTGTTTTATCTGCAAAGGTAACTGTCCTTGTTAGTAACTCATTGGATTCCACACTGGCCACCCCAGCGGGAAGAGCAACAGGGTCAGTGCAAAGCTCTGTCCATCTTCACTCTTCACCGGAATGGGCAGGCAGCTGCACTTCTCAGAATTTCCCCTCTCAGTACCCTGGTCAGCAGCCTCACCCTGAGTTCTCACCATACCAACACCCTTAGCTCTCACCCCATTCTCATCAGGGACCCTGTCTCCATCCTGCTGGTAAAAGAAGACTACAGAAACCAGCAATCCCAAAGCACCTTCTTCTATGGGGAGATCTAGGATTCTGTTTATTTTCATCACATTGGTTAACTTATATTTTAAATTTCCTTACAATTTGCACTATTCTTTTTTATGTCTTCTTAGTACATGGAAAATTTAATCTATCACAAAAAGTGTATTAGTCTGTTTTCACACTGCTCATAAAGACATACCCAAGACTGGGCAATTTGCAAAAGAAAGAGGTTTAATGGACTTACAATTCCACGTGGTTGGGGAAGCCTCACAATCATGGCTCAAGGTGAAAGGCATGTCTCACGTGGCAGCAGACGAGAGAAGAGCACTTGTGCAGGGAAATTCCCCTCTTTAAAACCATCAGATCTCGCGAGACTTATTCACTATCACAAGAACAGCATGGGAAAGACCTGACCCCAGGATTCAATTACCTCCCACCAGGTCCTTCCCACAACATGTGGGAATTCAAGATGAGATCTGGGTGGGGACACAGCCAAACCGTATCAAAAGGAAAATGAATGAAAACATTTTTTAAGTGTGAATCTTTAAATTATCAAAATGTGGTAATATGTTTTTGGGAATCCAGTAAAAAGACATTATCATTGTGAAATATTAGTCATTGGTTTACGGAATAATCAGGAGGATGAGGCTCCAACTATTAGATAACTTCTGATGGAATGCCCTATTCTACAAGAAAATGACAGTGCCTGGCATTACAGGTCCCTTTTTTTTATTATTTTTATTTTTATTTTTATTTTTTGAAACAGAGTCTTACTCTGCTGGCCAGGCTGGAGTGCAGAGGTGCAATCTCAGCTCACTGCAGCCTCGACCTCCCAGACTCAAGTGATCCTCTAGCCTCAGTTTCCTGAGTAGCTGGGACCACAGGCGTGCACCACCACACCTAGCTAATTTTTTGTATTTATCTGTAGAGACAGAGTTTTGCCATGTTGCACAGGCTGGTCTCAAACTCCTGAGTTCAAGCAATCCATCCACCTCGGCCTCCCAGAGTGCTGGTTGGGATTACCGGCGTGAGCCACTGCACCCAGCCTGTAATATATTTTATACAGAATTTGCATCATTAAAAAACTAATTTTTTTCTTTTTTTAAATTATACTTTAAGTTCTAGGGTACAGGCGCACAATGTGCAGGTTTGTTACATAGGTATATATGTGCCATGTTGGTTTGCTGCACCTATCAATTTGTCATTTACATTAGGTATTTTTCCTAATGCTATCCCTCCCCCAGCCCCCCACCCTCCAAAAGGCCCCGGTGTTTGATGTTCCCCACCCTGTGTCCATGTGTTCTCATTGCTCAACTCCAACCTATGAGTGAGAACATGCAGTGTTTGGTTTTCTGTTCCTGTGTTAGTTTGCTGAGAATGATGGTTTCCAGCTTCATCCATGTTCCTGCAAAGGACATTAACTCATCCTTTTTTATGGCTGCATAGTATTCCATGGTGTATATGTGCCACATTTTCTTTATCCAGCCTATCATCAATGGACATTTGGGTTTGTTCCAAGTCTTTGCTATTGTGAATAGTGCCACAATAAACATGTATGTTCATGTGTCTTCATAAAGGCATGATTTACAATTCTTTGGGTGTACACCCAGTAATGGGATGGCTGGGTCAAATGGTATTTCTAGTTCTAGATCCTTGAAGAATCACCACACTGTCTTCTACAATGGTTGAACTAATTTACACTCCCACCAACAGTGTAAAAGCTTTCCTATTTATCCACATCCTCTCCAGCATCTGTTGTTTCCTGACTTTTTAATAATTGCCATTCTAACTGGTGTGAGATGGTATCGCATTGTGGTTTTCATTTGCATTTCTCTGATGACCAGTGATAATGAGCATTTTTTCATGTGTCTGTTGGCTGCATAAATGTCTTCTCTTGAGAAATATCTGTTCATATCCTTTGCCCACTTTTTTATGGGTTTGTTTGTAAGACTGAAAACCATAACAACCCTAGAAGAAAACCTAGGCAATACCATTTAGGACATAGGCATGGGCAAAGACCTCATGACTAAAACACTAAAAGCAATGGCAACAAAAGCCAAGATAGACAAATGTGATCTAATTAAACTAAAGAGCTTCTGCAGAGCAAAAGAAACTGTCATCAGAGTGAACAGGCAACCTACAGAAGGGGAGAAAATTTTTGCAATCTACCCAACTGACAAAGGGCTAATAGCCAGAATCTACAAATAACTTAAACAAATGTACAAGGTAAAAAATGTAATTTTTAACCCTCAAATGCCTTGTTATATTGAAAGGAAATTTCACGGCTTGTGAGAAATAAATCATATCCTACTGTGATTTCTTTAAACAGATAGTGGATATATATTCTTACATTTAGCTGAGGTCCTATCCATGGACACAGTCTTTTAAATTGCAGAGTTTAAATTAAACATAGATAATTGGTTTTTAATTCAAAAGATAATTAAATACTGAGCAGGCTATGTTAAATAAGGTTATAACCTTTCAGGTTGGGCTCTTCTAAAGTAAAACAAAAAGCATCAGACATAGGAGACAACCAACCAGTAGTTGATTTCACCCCTAGAGATGCTTTCACCTCTATATATTTAGTCTGCAACTCAAAACTCATATCTGGATGTAGCTATTAACAGTTTCAGTATTGTGTTTTTCTAATGTTAAGCAGAAAATATGCATGCATACATTATAAGTAGTAACATAAATATTTTCATATTAAAGGTATTGTGTATATACGCCCCAACTAGGAGTAAACACTCATCTGTAGAAGAAACTTAGCAAGGTAACCTCCTCTCCCTCACTTTGTTTTCAAGTGAAGAAGCTAAAATAAAGACATTTTGCAGAAAAAGGCATAAGTAAAGATAGGTATCATGACTACTGTTTTCCCAGTTTGCAGTACTTATTCCATTAGACTCTCTCTATCCAGCATGTAGTCTGCAGACCAACAGCAGCAACATGTCTTGGGGACTTGTTGAAAACATGTAATCTGAGGTCCTATCTCAAACCTACCAAATCCATATTTTAAAAAATTCACCAGGGGATTCACAGGCTGATTGGAGTTTGAGAAGCACTGCTTTATGCTCCACACAATCTAACTGAATTACTACATTTTCCTAGAAGTTGGAGAATAATGCAATCAAAATGTCTCAACTCTCTGAATAGAAATATTACAGAAATTCAAGTTAATGCCAGAAATATACACTTGCATCAAATTTAACTCAGGTGCTGACTTTAAAACGTCACCCTCCGTCCAATGAGACTCCACAAATTCTCTTAATCCTCATGAACAAGCAATCAATTAACATAAATTAACATTTGAATGCTTACTATTTTAAAAAGTAAGTAAACCCCAGAAAGATAAGAAGACACAATTAGCCTCACCCACCCGTTCCCTTTTCACCCCTAGGAAAATGCTAGGACACAGATGGTTTCCCGGTGTCCGCATGAAGGTTAATTCTTTGATTCCTTCTTTTGGTCTGGTGTAAGTGTTCTTTAAGCTTTTGTGAAGATCATTGTTATATTAAATACACACCCACACATATTCTTTAGAAATGACGTAAGAGATTTTTCAATGGCCATTTTTTACCATTCTCTATTTTTACTCTAAACATACACTTGAGAATGTATCCCCACGTAAGCTGCTTACATTTTTAAAAAATGGTCTAAATACTTGTTAGGTTCACTAGTACTTTCTTCTGACACGTTTTGCAGATTGATTTGTGTCAGAGAGCCATAGTTTAGAAACATTGACTCAATAATCAGTCCCTATCATCGATGGCACTAAAAGGGTACAAACTAATCATATAACTCAATGCAGTAGGCAAGTGAGTATGAATGTTTAAACAGTTATTATCAGGGTTGGAGAGGAGGTGGGGATGTTGAGGAAGAAAGAATAAAAAAGTGGTGTGAGAAAGCGAAGTATTACTGGAATGTTGAAATTGCAAATGAAACCCACAGAAGTCAGGAAATTCAAGAGTTAAGGCTCCCGTTACTCCCTTAATTCAGCCCCTGTTGTTGAGCATACACATTGTGTTTGTATCTTTTATTACCGGATCCCATAACACTTAGCAACACAGCCCACTTAGGATGGTGATGAAGCAGCATATGGCTCCTTATGAAATGAGCTTTAAATATATCCAAAGGTTAACAACTAGTATAACAAGGTACTTTTTGCTATAAAAGTTTAATGTTAATTATAAAATCGGATAACATTGTTATGGTGTGAAATATGTAATACACAAGGCAACACTCCCCTGGGGCATAGTTGGTGTGCGCTGTGTTCACAATGGAATTCTCCCAGCTTTAGCGTATAAAAGTGAAAATAATTCTTTCTCCCTGGGAAATAGATGAAAATTAGTTAATGTAGCAAAACTTCAGAATCTTTACTTTGCTGGCCTGGCACGGTGGCTCACGTCTGTAATCCCAACACTTTGGGACGCCAAGGTGGGTGGATCACTTGAGCCCAGGAGTTCAAGACCAGCCTGGCCAACATGGAGAAACCTGTCTCTACTAAAAAATACAAAAATTAGCCAGGCATGGTGGCAGGAGTCTGTAACACCAGCTACTTGGGAGGCTGAGGCAGGAGAATCACTTGAACCCGGGAGGTGGAGGTTGCAGTGAGCCAAGATCGTGCCAGTGCACTTCAGCCTGGGTGACAGAGTGAGGCTCCGTCTCAAAAAAATAAATAAATAAATAATAAAAATAAATAAAATTAAAAAAAGAATCTCTGCTTTACATAAAAAATAATAAATTTCAGAGGTTGTCAACTACAGCTAAATAGCAATATATTAGCAAACTAATGAGGGGCAAGAGATGCAGCATTAACAAATGATTTCGTCCCCCCCCACCAAAGACAACATTTCTGACTGATTTTGGAAAGCTGTGTATAGTATTATCTCCCTTCATACTTATCATCCTAATGATGTTTCTTCTTGTCAAGAAAATACCTCCCTGAACAAATTCCAGGTAGAAAACATCAGCCCAAGAGTGTGTCCATTTGGAGGGTAAAAACAAAGCATGGTAGGAAAAATATTGCAAAAATCATCTGTAAAATGTGGTTACTAAGTCATTGCTAAAGCTCTTAGCTGGCTGAAGTTTGAAGACTAAATTAACCCTTCCAGGAGTGTCTACATAATTTGTGGAGACCAGTGCAAAATGAAAATATGGGACAATTGTTAAAAGATTGTTAAGAATTTCAAGACGGTGACACTGGAGCAGGAAAGCAAACAGGAGCATTTCTAAACACAGGGCCCTGTGGGATGCAAAGTCACAGTTGGATTCTTTGATTAAGCCAACTTCTCTCCTCTGCCTCGCTTCTGGCAATCATTACTTCTGTTATTCTTATTCATTGTGTTTCATCCTTAATTGTCCAACTAGCCTGTAAACTTTTGTGGGTGGAGACCCTGGAAAGAACATGGACTCTGCAACAAGATGAGTCTTTCTTAGATTCCCAGCCTCTCTTACTTCTTATTTTAATTACACTACTTAATTTCTCCTAGACTTAGTTCTTTCACCTGTAAAACAAGAATAATGTAGTACCTGCAGCATAGAAGTGCTATGCAGATAAAGTAATTCACAGTGCTTGGCCCATTCTAAGTACTCCAAAATAGTAGCTATTCTTATTATCTTATCTTAAGGTTGTTCTGAGAATAACAGGAAGACATTGGAAAGAACTTAAGTGTCCAACAATATGAGATTAGATAAAAACAGGGTAAGTTCAAACAATGGCATATTATAACTGCTGAGGTGGATCTCTAAGTTGGCTTGAAGCAATCAATGACAGCACTACCTAGTACACCACCCCGCAGCACAGCAGCACCTGAGAGCTGCTCAGGAATGCAAATTCGAAGACCCCACCCCAGACCTACTAAATCAGGAGCTCTGTGGATCATCTGAAGCGCAAGGAGTCCTCCAGGGAATTCAACGTGCTCTCAAGTTTAAGAACCATTGCTCTACTACATGAGTTGGGTCTGTGAACAGATTAAGAACATCTTTGAGGGGAGAGGAGGAAAACGAAAAAAGAAAAAAAAAAAGAAGGCCTTCTAAGCTATATTTTTATTAAATTACAAAAGCAAGGTACAGAGGAGTTCCCTAATAGATTTCAAGCCTAGAGATTTTCCACAATTGAGGCTTATTTCGCCATCCAGGCAGACAGGAATGACGGTGCTCCTTAGGCCAGTGTTGGAGAAATCATGGTGACTCCTAAGACTTTTTATCCATTTTGCCTTTGGAAAGAGAGAAAGAGATAGAAGTTTTCCTTTTTTCTTTTTTTACTTTCTGTACTGTTGGAAGTTTTTTAACCACACGCATACATATATATACTCTATATACACATATTACTCTTTTCATGTGGTTTTTAAAAAATGTTTTTGAATACATTATTTCTGAATATTGTATTCAATAACATCATATTAAGTAATATCTTATTTTTCAATGAATATTTTAAAGTAAGCACACCCAATCTAACTGTGGAAAAAAGCACGGCTCTGGTTAATCAGAATGAGGCCAGTATAAAAGGCGTTTGAAAGTCAGGCAGAATCGTGAAGGCTGTTCTTCTAGAAGCAGAGAACAACCAGAATCTGTGGATTTACAACCAATGGAGCTGAGCAAACCCTTTTTGCCTGGGGAAATCCTGACAGCAGGGCCTCTAATTTCATGAAATAAGCCAGGTTGACCTCGAAAACTGTTGGCAAGGAAATGACACAGGAGTGAGGGCACTTCACACAATTCTCTCCTTGGGTTTTCATTCTTTTAGGGTTGGTTTCCATGGAAATCTACACCTGCCAGTTCCCTGGGGTCTTTAAGCCTGAGGACTTTGAGGAATCAAGGAGGAAAAAAGTGGGGACAATGCAGATTTTATAGGCTTAATTCACTTAGTGTTTTTTTTTATGGTGTTTTCAGAAGCTCAATTGTGAGGCTGCAGAGAAATTCCATTTGCAATATCCCCCTTATTTACCACTCTCTTGCTTTTTGAAACCTTGGAAACATTAGATAGTAAGATTTCAGTGCATAGTTATCTTGTGTGCAGATACGAAATTGGGTTAAACGCCAGGAACAGCATTGTTTTCAGAATGTTTTGGTAATGATAAGAATCCCTTTATATTCACAATGAGAAATCCTTACCCAAAGAACCCAGGGACCTTTAAATCTTTAAACCTTGCCTTGAGCCAGAGAAGTAAGAGCACACATTTTTACTATTTTGAATCCAGAGTGTTAAAGTCACTAAGACAGGTGGTCGCCAGCTGGGAAGCGGTGCGCTCAGCCAGGTGACCTCTGAAAGCCCCTTTTGGGGTAAGAATGTGTGACAATTGTAGTTACAGACTGCAATGGTCTCTGCTGGCCCCTGTGAGAGGTTCAATCCTGATCAGATACGTGGCTCTGTGCCCTCTTTCTCCTCCCACAAGAATTTAGGTTGAGAAAGGATTACATACAGTTCTCCCCACACTGGGAGTGGACAACAGGGTCTTTCAGGGCTGTCAGTCAACGTTGACTGAGCTTGGACTGTGGATTCCTAAGGGGAACCATTAGAAGGTGATAGCAAATAAATAGAAGAAACAAGTACCTAAAGGAGCTTGCAACTGTTTAGGAATACACAGTATAAGATGCATCTAACATTTTCAAAGGACAGGGCATATGTGTTGATTTTTTACTCAACAAAAGTAGCCTTGTTTCTGGAACATTATTTCAACACTGACCAAGAGGTTCATGGCAAGACTGGCATAAACACACACACACAAATTTTTGATACAATATAAATTTTTTTGTATTTGATTTGCCTGTTTTTTGATTGGTTGAATTTACCTAGAGCTTTTAAAAAATTTTAAGAGTTTTCTTGAGGTCTAACTTACGTACTATACTTTTCTCACTTTAAGAAATTCAGAAAGTTTCAGTGCGTTTCCATTACAGAGTTGTGCAGCCATCACCACAATCCAGTGTTAGGACAATTCTCTTCCGCTCAGGAAGATCCCTCATGCCCATTTTCAGTCAGTCTTTACCCCAGACACCCACTGATCTACTTTTTGATCTTACGGATTTCCCTTTGCTGAGCTTTCATATGAAAAGAGTCACATATATGTGCCCTTTTGCCTCTGATTTCTTTCATTTAATATAATGTTTTTCTTTTAATTCATCCATATTGTAGCATGTATCAGCAGTTTATTTTATTGGTGAATAATATTCCATTGTATGAATATACTACATTTTATTCGTTCAATAGTTGATGGGCACTTGGATAATTTCTACTTTTGGACTATTATGCATAATGCTGCCATAAATATACATATAAAATTTTATTTCAGAGAAGAAGGAAACTGGACCCATAACTAATAGCAAATACAAAAATTAACTCAAATGGATTAAAGATCTAAAGCTATCATACTGTTAGAAGAAAACACAGGGCAAAAGCTTCATGACATTGGATTTGGCAGGGATTTCTTAGATATGACACCAAAGGTACAGGCAACAAAAGAAAAAGCAAATTGTACTTCATGAAAATTTCCTTAACATTTGTGCATCAAAAGACACCACCAACAAAGTTAAAAGGCAACTCAAAGAACGGGAGAAAATATTTGCAAATCAAATATCAGATAAGGGATTGATATCAAGAATATATAGAGAACTCCTAAAAATTAACAACAAAAAACAAATAATCCAATTCAAAAATTGTCAAAGAACTTGAACAGACATTTCTCCAAAGAAGATATACAAATGGCCAAGAAGCACATAAAAAGATGGTCAACATTACTAATGACTAGGGAAATGCAAATCGAAACTACAGTGAGATACCACCTTACACCTATTAGATGGCTACTATCAAAAAAACTAGAAAGTAACAAGTATTAGTGACGATGTGGGGAAATTGGAACCCTGCACACTGTTGGTGGGAATGTAAAATGGTGCATCTACTGCGAAAAACCGAATGGGACTTCCTTATTAAAAAACAGAGTTACTGGGCCAGGCGTGGTGGCTCACGCCTGTAATCCCAGCACTTTGGGAGGCCGAGGCGGCTGGATCACGAGGTCAGGAGATCGAAACCATCCTGGCTAACAAGGTGAAACCCCGTCTCCACTGAAAATACAAAAAAAATTAGCCGGGCGTGGTGGCAGGCGCCTGTAGTCCCAGCTACTCGGGAGGCTGGGGCAGGAGAATGGCGTGAACCCGGGAGGCGGAGCTTGCAGTGAGCGGAGATCGCGCCACTGCACTCCAGCCTGGGCGACAGAGAGAGACTCCGTCTCAAAAAACAAAAAACAAAAAACAAAAGAGTCACTATATGATCCAGAAAATGCAATTCTGGCTATCTACCAAAAATAATTGAAAGCAGGGTCTTGAAGAGATATTGGACACCCATGTTTGTAGTAGCATATTTCACAATAGCTAAAATGTGGAAGCAATATAACTGTCCACCTGTGGATGAATGGATACACAAAAGGAGGTATATACCCACAATGAAATATTATTCAGCCATTTTAAAAATGGAAATTCTGACATATGCTACAATACGGTTGAAACTTGAGGTCATTATGCTAAATTATATAATTCAGTAATAAGATAATTGCTGTATGATTCCACACATATGAGGTACTTACAGTCATCAAAATTATAGTGACAAAAGGAGAATGGTGATTGCTAGGGGCTGGGGTACGGGATATGGGGAGTTATTGTTTTATGAATATAGAGTTTCAGTTTTACAAGATGAAAAGAGTTATGGAAATGGATGGCGGTAATGGTTGCACATTATGAATGTATTTAATACCACTGAACTATACACTTTAAAATGGTTAAGATGATAAATTGTATATTATGTGTGTTTTACCACAATAAAACAATGCTAAAAAAGTTTTTAGGAGAGACTATTTTGGGGACCATTATGTATGTGGGCAATATTTACCTTTTTTATAGTTTTAAAATAATGGCAATGCCATGAATTTAAAAATAAATAAGAAATAACCTTTGAAGTCTTTAGGAGAACTTGTTTTCACCTGTCTTGGGTACATACTTAGGGGAACTACTAGATTGTGCGGTAAATTTAAGTTTTAAAGAAATTGTCAGATTGTTTTCCAAAGTGTTTTCCCGTTTAAGTTCTCATCGGTTATGGATGAATATTCCAGTTTTTCTACATCCTTTCCTACATTTGCTATAGTCTGCTTTTTTGATTATGGCCTTTTCAGTGGTATCTCACTGCAGTATAAATTGGAATTTTTAAAAAATAACTAATGATGGTGAGCAACTATTCATGTGCTTATTGGCCATTTGTATATCTTCTTGGTAAAATATCTATTCAGATAATTTGTTAATTATTATTTCTTTCTTTTTTGAGACGGAGTTTCACTCTTGTCGCCCAGGCTGGAATGCAGTGGCGTGATCTAGGCTCACTGCAACCTCCGCCTCCCGACTTCAAGCGATTCTCCTGCCTCAGCCTCCTGAGTAGCTGGGATTACAGGCACCCACCACCACGCCCAGCTAATTTTATTTTTATTTTTTTATTTTTATTTTTAGTAGAGACGGGGTTTTGCCATGTTGGGCAGGCTGGTCTCAAACTCCTGACCTCAGGTGATCCGCCCATCTTGGCTTGTTCATTATTTAATTAGGTTGTTGCTTTTCTTGATATTGACTTGTAAAAGTTTTTTTTATATTATGGATGTTAGTCCACTATCAGATATACGAATTGCAAATATTTTTACCCAGCTTGTGGTTTATCTTTTCATTTCTTAATGGTGTTTTTTTTGAAGTACAAAAGGTTTTAATTTAAATGAAGCCCACTGCACAAAATTTTTGTTTTATGGATCTTACTTTTAGCGCCATATCTAAGAACTCTTTGCTTATCACAATGCCATAAAGAGTTCCTACTATGTTTCTTCTCCCAGAAGTTTTAGAGTTTTGTATTTTTCTTTTAGGCAGATGATAAATTTTAAGTTAGTTTTATGCATGATATGAGGTAGGAGTCTGAATTATTCTTTTTGCAAATGGATAGACAATTCTCCCAGTACCATTTGTTGAAAACACAATCCTTTCCCCCATTGAATTATTAGAGTAACTTTGTTAAAAATAAACTTACCATAAATATGAGACTTAATTTTTTTACTTTCAATGCCACTCCTTTAATCTATGTCTACTCTTATTACACTGCCATGCTGTCCTGATTACTGCAGTTACCGTAAATTTATAATTGAAAAATATATATCTCTCAACCTTTTTCCCCCAAAGTTGTTCTGGCTATTTTGGGTCCTTTGCATTTTCATATATAATTTAGCTTGTCATTTTTTAAAAAAAATGTCTGCTGGGATTCTAACAGGGATTGTGTTGAACCTATAGATCAATTTGGAGAGAATAGCAAAAAGGTGGGAGGAAAAAAATAGAGTTGTATTGGAATATGTTTCTATATTTTCCAAGAAATAAATTAGTATTAATCTGAAGTAGGTTATAACGAACTAAGGTCTGTCTTGAAAGTCTTAAATCAACCATTTTATATATATATATATATATATATATATGCACACACACACACACATGCACACACACATAACCACACATATATATATACATGCACACCTCATATATATATGAAAAAATAAGAAATTAAAATGTTGCACTATTATTTATATATATTACAACTTTGTAGTTTAAAAGCCCAGAAATGCAGTTTCATAGGTATTGTTTTATGCAATCTTATATATTTTAAGTCAGTTAAGAGAAAAAAAGCAGAAATGTGTATATATACTTAAAGTCTTACACATTTATTGGTATATTTATCTTTTGCCATGCTTTTATTTCTTCATGTGGATTACCATTTTAGAATAATTTACTTTCAGCCTGAAGGCCTTCCTTAAGTATTTCTTGTAAAACACGTCTGCTAGCAACAAATTCACACATCTTTCATTTACCTGGGAATGTCTTTATTTCACCTTTAATTATGAGAGATCGTGTTAATGGATGCAGAATTCTTAGTTGACAGGCATATTCTTACAGCATTTTTCAGTATGTCATCCCAGTGCCTCTGGTCTCCTTTGTTTTGAATGAGAAGTCACCTGTCAATCATGTTGTTGTTTCCCTGTATATGATGAGTCACTTTTCTCTTGTTTTTTCAAGATTTTCTTTAACTTTGTTTTTCAACAGTTTCACTATGATGGGTCTAGGTGTGGTTCTATTTGTGTCTATCCTACTTGGAGTCATTAAGTTTACCGGATCTGTAGGTTAGATTTTCATCAAATTTGGAAATATTTAGACAATATTTCTTCATATTTTTTCTGACCTTTTATCTCTTTCTCTTTTTCTGAGACTCCCAACATGCATATGTTGGTATTACTGAGAGTATCTCACTTTGGTATGATTGATAGTTGGCATGATTGATAGTACTCCATGTGATTGACAGACTATCCTGGAGATAGTTTCTGAGGCTTTCCTCATTTTTCTTTATTTTTTCTTTCTGTTCTTTAGTTTGAACAATTTCTATTTGTCTATCTTCAAGTTTATCAATTTTTCTTCCGTGACCCCAAATCTACTGTTCAGCTCCTATAATAAATTTTCACTTCAGTTATTCTATTTTTCAACTGAAGAATTTCGACTTAGTTATTTTATATAATTTCTTTTCTTTCCTGTCTTTTTTTTTTTTTGAGATGGAGTCTCACTGGAGTGTAGTGGCACAGTCTCGACTAACTGCAACCTCTGCCTCCCAGGTTCAAGCGATTCTCCTGCCTCAGCCTCCCAAGTAGCTGGGATTACAGGTGCGTGCCACCACCCCCAGCTAATTTTTGTATTTTTAGTAGAGACAGGGTTTTGCCATGTTGGGCAGGCTGGTCTCCTCCCAACCTCAAGTTATCCTCCTGTCTTGACCTCCCAAAGTGTTGGGATTACAGGCGTGAACCACCACGCCCGGCCTATTTTGTATAATTTCTAGCTCCTTATCAAGATGCTCTATTTGATTAGTCATTGTCTTATACTATTCTTTTGTTCCTTAAATGTTACATTTAATTGTTCAAATGTTATTTTTAATATCTGCTTTGAAGTCTTTATCGGCTGAGTCCAATAACTGGATTCCTCAAAAATGGTAGGTAATGACTTATTTTTTTAAACATAGGTTACATTTTTTCTTTGTATGTCTTGCAATGTTTTTGTTGAAAACTGTACATTTTAGATAACATATTGTAGCAATTCAGGATTTCCATTCCCTCCCCCCAAGGGGGGTTATTTTTGTTGCTTCTCTTGGTTTGTTTAATAATTTACCTGAACTCATTCTGTGGAGTGTGCCTCCCCCATGGTACATAGCCTCTAATGTCTTTGCTTAGATTTTTGTTGTTGTGGTTCTTGGTTTTATTTGTTGAGTCTGGCTTCCTAGAGATTTTCCTTGTGTTTGTTAGCATAGTCTAGTCATCAGTCAGTTATTGGTCAGAGGTTGTACTCAACACCTTGAGCCAGTAATGCCTCCACCATTTGGTAGTAGAACTGTGTGTGGATTTGGAAATGCATTTAGTTCCTGGCTTTTACTTTCTAGGTATGCAAAGCCTTATAATCAGCCAGAATGAGTATATAGCTGGTGACTTTTCCAGTCTCTCCTGAGTGCATAGCTTTGCACAGACACTTACCTTTTCAGAAGTCTAGAGATATCTTGGAGCTTATCAAAGAGCAGTACAGCCATATCATTCCCTGTCTCTCTCTGTTATTATTATTATTATTATGCCTTATCAGAATTACAGCTTCAAGCTAGTTGTCATGATAGCCTTTCTTATTTGTTTGCCATGAGATCATATTCTTTTCCACAACATTTATGGATGAGGCTTTTCCTATGCACTCTGTTTCAAATCAAGCCATCCTCTTCCAGCAGAGGGTTACTGGTTTTCTTAACTTGCCACGCCCTAGTAGAACTTCTTCACTACCTGAAAAAAATGGTCATGTGGATGGGTTGAACAGGAGCATCCCAGGCTAAAAGGCCTTAGATTTTCATAGTTCTTAACCAAGGTTTGGCAGGAATTTTTGAACAAATGCTTCTATATGTATTTTATACCTTTGGTGGATTTAAGAATTCTGAAATGATTGTTTTCCACAATTTTAATCATTTTTGTTGACAGGATTTACCCTGTTCCTCACTCCTTCTATCTGGAAGAATTTGCCTCTAAAATAAAATTGCATATATTTGAAACTCCAGCAAAGGGTCTCTTGAGGGGAATAAATCTACAAAATATCACTTTATTACAAAATAAAATAAAAATCAACAGTTAACCTGGAGTTTGGAAAACCTAGGAATTAAGATACCTGGGTTTTTGTTCTGGTCCTGCCACTGATGCTCATGAACCACAAATCCCAGTATATTGGTTTATCTAGCTGAGGGTTGTATTCCTCAGCTATCAGCAAAAGCAGCTGGAATTAAATTCTTTACAAGGGTCTTTATAGGATGAATAATTGTACTTAAAATAGCAAAACATAGCTAAGTGATGTTTAAAGCATCACAGTAACAGTGAAAGTATAAGTGAGACTGCTGCACTAAAACACTCAGAGCACCATCTTGGTAAAAGCCACAGGTGAACATGAACTTGGCTCAGCACACAGTCAGAGAATGTCGATGTGTCATCAGACCCAGGCACCCATAGCCCTTTGACAGGCTCTTATAGTCAAAACTTTCAACAAATTGTCTGCTTGAGAATATAAATTACAACTAGATAACCAAGGCCTAAGTACCACAAATGAGTAGTATAATATGGCATTTGTCCATTTAAAGACAAAGTTTCAAATCTCTCCTTCTCACTTAATCACTATGGGCGAGAATTTTTTTTTTTTTTTTTTTTTTTTTGAGATGAAGTTTCGCCCCTGTTGCCCAGGCTGGAGTGCAGTGGCATGATCTTGACTCATTGCAACCTCCGCCTCCTGGTTTCAAGCTATTCTCTTGCCTCTGCCTCCCGAGTAGCTGGGATTACAGGCATGCACCACAATGCCTGGCTAATTTTGTATTTTTAGTAGAGACGGGATTTCTCCACTTTGGTCAGGCTGGCTTCAAACTCCCGACCTCAGGTGATCCACCTGCCTCAGCCTCCCAAAATGCTGGGATTACAGGCGTAAGCCACCACACCCAGCTGGGCAAGAATTTTTAACCATTCTAGACCTCAAGCTCCTCAACTGGAAAATGTATATAAAATCATGTATTCTCTTGACAGCTAAAAGGATTAAAACAAATGTGGCATTTCAAGTAGATAGTATGCAGAGTATGATACATAAGTGCTCCAGAAATGGTAGTAGTTAGAATTATTTTATATCTCCAGGATGGTCCTGTGTGATGGCAGTGGAGGCAGCTGTTGCATGGAAGATGGGAGTCCACACCAGATCTCTCCCCTTTATTAGGTCAGTGCTAGGATAAGTCACATAAGAAACTCCTTCTCGGCTGGGCGAGGTGGCTCATGCCTGTAATCCTAGCACTTTGGGAGGCAGAGGCCAGCAGATCACTTGAGGTCAGGAGTTTGAGACCAGCCTGGCCAACATGGTGAAACCCCATCTCCACTAAAAATTCAAAAATTAGCTGGGTGTGGTGGCGCATGCCTGTAGTCCCAGCTACTTGGGAGGCTGAGGCAGGAGAATAGCTTGAACCCAAGAGGCAGAGGTTGTAGTGAGCTGAGATCACGCCATCGCACCCCAACCTAGGCAACAGAGTGAGACTCAGTCTCGACAAAAAAAATAGAAGAAGAAGAAGGAGGAGAAGGAGAAGGAGAACGGAGAAGAAGAAGAGTAGGAGGAGAGGAGGAGGAGAAGGAAGAGGAGGAGGAGTAGGAAAAGGAGGAGGAGGAGGAGAAGACTCCTTCTTGAAGCAAATATTAGTACCCATTATATCCTCACAAACCCCATCATGTGAGACTGATGGGAAAGTGCAGTGGGATGAGGTGGGAGGGGAAGGAGAAAAGATGGGGAAGGAGAAAAGATGAGAAAGGAGTGGGCACTGAACAGAAGGCCACAGAGAACTACTGAGTTGCTTGGGGTGTTGGAAGAAACAAAGTGAGAGTAAGTGAGGGTGGCAAGAGGCAGGCAGGGAGTACTGATTCTGCCTAAGGCCACCTTGCATAAACCCCATTTCAGTCACCCAAGGGCTTATCCCTTCTCTCTTTCACAACAACCCCAAGCATCTGTGTATCTGTATGACTCACCACTATCTCTTCTCTATCAGCAAAATATGCTGTTTCACTCCTCCACCTTGCTGCCCAAATTGGTCCCAAGCCCAGAGATTTTCCAAAACTGCACCTCATTTATCCTCATTTGCAGGCGGTGGTAAGGATGGTCCCTAGGCTGACGGGTTGCCTGATCTGATCACACTTACCCACTTTGGTGTATGTTGTATTTTGACATATGGGCTTTTCCACCAAGTATCTAGGAAGCAGCCTATGCAAGTGCATCAGTTGGGGTGATTAGGGATGTATCGGCTTCTGTAACTGACAAGGTCCAGAGAGAGAGTGGGAATCAAGTACAGTTCAATCAGGCTTCTGCTTTGTGTTCCTGTGTCTCCCTTGCCTCTGTCCATCCTCACCTTTATCATCAGACTGCAGCAGTTTAAGGAATCATCCCTGAGCAGCACACCAGACAGAGGAATAAAGGGATTATTTCATCCTCTGGGTCTTTCTTTAGAGAAAAAAAAAATCTTCCTTAACTAGAATCACCTTGGCAACATACCCTTTTGAGCCAGTTTCTGTGGTCAAAGGAATACCATATATGATTGGCTACAGCCTAGGTTCTTAAACTGACATTTGGCAAACTTCTCAGAATTTTATATTCACGTGAATCCTCTAGGAATCTTAGTAGATTGTAGATTCTTGTTCAGGAGATTTGGAGAGGAATCTGAAATCATGCAATTCTATTATAACATCCCAGGCAACGTGGACGCTCTGCACTTTGAGTACAAGAGAACAGGGGGGATCTGGAATAGATATGGAAGCCCTGTAAGCTTCATGCAAATGATGACTTTATTTTTATTTACTACTGAATTCCCATGGCCTATAATACCACTCACTACATAAATAGGCATCCTATAAATATTTGTTGAATTTTGAAAAATATATTCCAAAAAATTGGAAAATGAATGCATAGTCAGGTAGCAGATCTTTCTAATTCACTATCCCTCTCCAGGCACAGCTATCAACCTTTGAGCCTTTTCATTACCGTTTAAAACACTCAGTGGATTCTGAAAGCTAAACATGAATAAATGATACAACACCTGCACTTTGAAATTGCAGCATTACAAATAAATTCTCTCCTTGAGATTATTAGTAAGACATCAGTACAATGAACTTATTAAGACGTCAATATTTAGATAGAGAGATCTTCTTTCTAGGTGCACAAAATTTTGCAATTGGAAGTATTATATAGAAAGAGTACTGAATGTTTGAACATAGAAGTAAACTGCATTATTCTTTGCAAACTTTTTAGCATGCCTTCTCAAACGGGACAAGGTTACATGGCATGAGAAGAAAATGAAAATGACAGAAAGAGTATCTAAATTCCAACTGAGATATAGAAATAAGTGTTGAAATAAGATATGCTTTTGTTGACACAATATCATCTGATTCATTTGAAAACATAAAAGCGTAGGATTTAGAATTGCAAAGACTTCCAATTCTTTTCTAAGAAGTATTTTTGAAATATTGCTCCATCTCTCTAAGTGTTCCTTACTCTTTGCTGCAGTCAGCAGTAGTTTTGATTTCTGAAAAGAGGAGAAATTGTACAGATGCCTTCCTGAATGCCATACAGTTACCTAGAAGGATGGATCTAGAGAGAAACCGTTATCTCTAGACACATACAAAAAAGAACATCGAATGGAGGATTATAAAACATAAACACTCAGACTTATGACCCCGGCACTTGCCGACCCTGGTACTTTAATGAACCAACTGTTCTGGAGTCCAAGAGAGCAGAGGCATCCTCACAGCAGCCAAAGCTAATGTAAACTCTTATCTAGTTTATCTGCTGGTTAGCAGGACTCGGATGGCTGTTACAGGCCCAGTCAGTTCCTGTGAAAGGACTAATCTCCAATCCCCATTTCCTTAGGTCCTTTCTTTTATCAGGGGAAAATGCATTTATTCCTTCTGGGCTGATTTCTGGAGGTGACAATTAGCCTCATGGAAATGACTGCAAACTAGTTGCAGAGATTTCTTTGTTGACCCTAAATACCCTCCTGCCAAGCTTATAGGATGGAACTTCCTTTTCTGCAGACAGTTTATGTGTGGCTGGTTATGTTCATGGCAGAAAGTTACATTGAGTGGTGGGTGGAAGCAGGAGACAGATATCATTATCTGTTCTTTTCCATAAGCAGTCAGTGGTCTATGCCTCAGACAAAGGAGACGCAGGAGAGTCAGGCTCATTGCTGTCCCTGAAAATGAAGGTAACATAGGAGCTTCTTGAACCAGCTGAGACAACTTCCAAAGCATCAACTGAGCCACTTCTGTAGCTGAGACAATGCAACTTAGAAAAAAAATCTTGAAAATTGTCATAGGTCCTAGAGGCTGCTTCCGTCAAAGAAACATTTTTCTTGTGCTGAGCTGTGTGGGAAGACCAGGGCACAGAATACAGGACGGAAGCAATTCACTGGATTCCTGAGCCATAGGTAGCTGGGATGGAACCCCACATCCCTCAGTAAATCCAGGAAAGTTATAACTCTTGACTCTCCCTGGAAGCAAAGAGAACCTTCCATTGGAATGATGACACCTTTATCTCTCTCTGCTCTGCCAACCACCCTCTGCTGGTTTCTATGTTCTTTTGAAGAAATCATGCCATTTGCCACCCTTATTCCTGCAATATATGCCACATCTAAACTCATATCAGCTAGGTGAATCAAAATGGCCATAATAGGAGCGAACTGTAGGCCAGTTCACTTGTCCCTGAAAGGTCTTTCCCATCTTCCCCAGTCTTTGGATTTTAGACTCAGTAAATTTTAAAGTGTGGTGCTAAATGATCAAAACTAAAATAGGGAAAGAGGGCCTATGAACGCTCTATTAGGAAATATATTAGAACTGGGAAAATTTGCTCAGGGAAGTTAATTCCCTGAGCTTATCATTGCCTCTGCAATACTGGAAACATTTCAAGAACTTCAGACAATGGGTTTTAAGGGAGCAGTCTAAATCTTTCTTGAAATGCTACGCAACCTACAGAAATCCTAGGACCAAAGGGGTTCTGATGAAAGATGAACGCCCTGCAAAGTAATTGGCATAGTTAGGATGTTTGTCCCCTGCAAATATCATGTTAAAAAATAATCCACAATGTTGCAGGGAGTCTGGCGGGAGGTGTTTGGGTCATGGGCATAGATCCCTCATGAAAGACTTGGTGCTGTCCTTGCAATAGTGAGTTCTCACTCTGAGTTCACATGAGATCTGGTTGCTTAAAAGAGTGTGGCACTGCCCCCTTGCTCTCTTGCTTCCACTCTCACCATGTGAGATGGCTGCTCCTCCTTCACCTTCCACCATGATTGTAACCTTCCTGAGGCTGTCACCAGTAGCAGATGCTGACACCTTATTTCTTGCACTGTTTGCAGACCCATCAGCTAATTAAACCTCTTTTCTTTATGAATTATCCAGCCTCAGGTATTTATAGCAACACAAGAATGGCCTAATATAGTAATGAAACAGTTTCATCCTTTTTCCTGTTTTTGTGTGAGTCTTTAATCAAGAGAGTGACAATGATTCTTAAATGTGCACCTTGACACTTAAGTTTCAGGACATAGTATAAATAATTCAAGTCATTCATTTATAAGATAAGATATAAAGGAGTAACTGAGAAGATTATGTAATCACTTCTGAAAAGTCCTCCTTTAGTGATTTTAAACAGTTACTGCTTCCAAGCCAAAAAAATAGTCCTTTTAGTCTTTTTGTGGGTGACCATTTCTTCCTTTCCCTCTACCAATCAGTAATTTTTTTCCTTTTAGCAGAGAGAGAGAAAAAAAGAAAAGCAAAATAATAGCTATTTAAAATTGTGAGGTTTTACTTGAAGCTAAGACTGTATTTCTAGGTAACTTTGATCAGGTAAATTACCTTTAAGTGTCTCAATTTTTCCCTTTGGAAAATTGAAATCATTTATCACCTTTTACTCTGCAGATTTATAAGGACATTTGAAGAATAAATAAAAACTATCTGCTGAGACTTCTGTTTCCAGGAAGATGAAGTAGACATACTTTTCCCTATTCCTCTAAGTTCAACTAAAATCCCTGGGCATTATATATTAAATAAATTAAGAATATCTGAAAGGGAGAGAGAGAAAGGCAGGCTAGCTAGGGACATTAGGACTTGAAGAACACAGGTGG
The DNA here is from genome assembly GCF_029289425.2 of Pan paniscus. NCBI lineage: Eukaryota > Metazoa > Chordata > Mammalia > Primates > Hominidae > Pan > Pan paniscus. The sequence continues at coordinate 7,722,490 of NC_073270.2, read as the reverse complement.
TAAGTTCCCTGGGGTTTCTTTTTACTTCATACATCCCAGAGTGGATAATAGAGAAGTGACATCTTAAAAACACCAGTGGACACAGACAAAAAAAAAAAAGCCCACAGGAAAGCCTGCACTCTGGCCAAAAGACGAAGTAAGGGGTAGTCCAGCAAGACATGAAACATTTAGATAATAACCACTCTACTCAGCCAAATACCACAGAAAGAAACTTCAGTCCTATCCACACCTCTGATAGCAAAAGCCAAGTGAGAGCCCAGGCTTCACGGCAGGAATAGATACTCCACTCCTTCTCTCTTGGGATAATGATACCCCCTATTCACAAAGTCAGTGCAAGCCAGATTCAGATCCCGAAATTCTATCCCCACATAGCAGTAACAAAGAGCCTCTCATCCCCTGTCAGTGGAGGCAGAGTGGAAAACCTGGACTCCTATCCCCACCTGGCAGAGTGAAGGTGGCACTTCTCCCCCTTCATCCAGCAGGCCTCCTAAAACACAAGATTTAAATAAGATCTAAAACCCTATAATCCAAACTGTCCAGGTTTCAATAACAAATCACTGGTTATACCAAGAATCAGGAAGAACTCAAAGTAATGGATAAAAGGCAATCATCAGATGCTGCCCTAAGATGAGAAGAATTTTAAAGCAGACAGCATAAATTTGCTTCCATGAGCAGTCTCACCCAGGCTTGAAATAAATGAAAGAATAGGAAATGTCAGCAAAAGAATAGAAGATCTAAAGAAGAATCAAATGGAAATTTTAGAACTAAAAATCAAAATAATTGACATAAATAACTCAATGATGGGCTCAACAACGGAATGAAGAAGACCGAGGAAAGAATCTGTGAACTAGAATAAAACAATATAAATTACCCAATTCAAAGATCAGAGAGAAAGCAGAGCGTAAAAAAAAGTGAACAGTTTCAGGTATATGTGGGACTATCACAAAAGATCTTGTCATCAGAGTCCCAGAAGGAAAGGAGAAAAAAAAAAAAAAAAAAAGATGAGGCTTTAAAAGTATCAAAAATGAAATGGCAAAAGATTTTCTAAATATGGTGGAAAAAAATAGCCTATAGACTCAAGAATATGAATGATCCTCAAACAAACCAACAAAAAAAGAGCAAAGAAACAAATTCCAAGACACATCGTGGCCAAACTTCTGAAAACTAAGGACAAAGAAAATCTTGAAAGCAGCCAGAGAGGGGTAAAACAATTCAAATAACAGTGTATTTCTCATCAGAAACCACGGAAGCCAGAAGGAAGTGGCACAATATTTTTGAAATTGTTTGAGAAAATAATTATCATCTAAGAATCATAGTTCCCAATGAATAATATCTAACATCTTTTAAAAAGTACCTCTGGCTAACATCATATATAGTGATGAAAGACTAAATGATTTCCACATAGGATTAAGAATGAGGCAAGGATGTCCACTTTCACCACTGCTGTTCAACCTACTGGAATTTCTAGCCAGTGCAATTGACAAGAAAAGGAAATAAAAGGAATACAGATTGGAAAGGAAGAAATAAAACTGTCCTATTTGCGGATGACATTATGATGTAAATAGAAAATTCCATAAAATCTACAAAATCACTTCTAGACCTAATAAATAAATTCAACAAGGTCACAAGATACAAGGTCAACATCCAAAAATCAATTGTATTTCTATACATTAGCAATTAACACGTTGAAACAAATTTAAAATACAATACTATGTAAAAACCATTAAAAGAGAGATAAAATACTTAGTTGCAATCTAAGAAAAAATATGGACAGGACGCTGATACTGAAGACTACAAAATGCTAATGAAAGAAATTTAAAAATTAGAAATAAATGGAGAGACAAAGTGTTCATGTATTCAAACACTCAATGGAGTAAAAATATCAGTTCTCCCCAGACTGATATACAGGTTTAACAGAATTCCAACAAAAACCTAGTATGGTATTTTTGTAGATACAGGTAAGATTATTCTGAAATGTATATGGAAAAGCAAAAGAACTGGAATAACTAAAACTATTCTATAAAAGAAGAAAGTGAGGGGAATCACTGTACCTTATTTCAAGACTTACATAGCTATAACTGTGAAAATGTATGACACTATTGTATCGATTGATCGATTGACTGATTGATTGATTGTAGAGACAGGGTCTCACTTTGTTGCCCAGGCTGGTTTCAAACTCCTGGGTTTGCACAATCCTCCTGCCTGGGTCTCCCAACATGCTGGGGCTACAGGTGTGAGCCACTGCTCCTGGCTGAAAATGTATAGTATTAGCAAACAGATTGACATATAGATCAATAGAAGAGAATAAAGAACCCCAAAACAGCCCCACTTCGATATGAAAAACTGATTTTTGACAATGGTAAAATTCAATGAAGGAAGAACCTGTTTTTTCCAACCAATGGTGCTGGAGTAATTGGATATCCACAGGCAAAAAAAACCCCTAAACCTTACATGTTATATAGATATTAACTCAAAATGGATCAGGATCATAGATTTAAATGTAAATTAATAAAATTTTTAGGAAAAACATAGAAAAAAGCCTTCAAGACCTAGAACCTGGTGAAGAGTTGTTAGACATGACACCAAAAGCAGAATCCATAAATGAAAAACTGATAATTTGATCTCATCAAAAATAAAAAAAAAAGAAAAAGATTTGTAAAAGATCCTATTAAGATGAAAAAAGACAAGCTACAGACTGAGAGAGAAAATATTTGCAAACCACATATCTGAGAATAGATTCATATCTAGATTATATAAAGAAGTCTTAAAACTCATCATTAAAAATAAGCAATCCAATTAGAACATGACAAAAAAAATGAGATTTTTTATTGAAGGAAGTGGCAAAAAAGCACAAGGAAATATGTTCAATATCATCAGGCATTAGGAAAATGGATATTAAGAACACAAGCTACACAACTTTTGGCATAGTTAAAATAAATAGTTACAACACCAAATGCTGACAAGGATACAGAGAAACTGAGTCTCACACATTGCTGGTGATAGTAAAATGGTACTGTGGGAAAGTGTATGACGTTTTCTTAACAAAACCAAAAATGATATTACCTTATGACCAAGCAATTGCACACGTGAACATTTATTTCAGAGAAATGAAAACTTATATCTACACCAAAACCTGATTGTTCATAGCAGCTTTAGAACCATGTTTGCTCACAGTAGCTTTATTCATAATAGCCAAAAACTGGAATCAGATCAGATAGATGCTCTTCACAAGGTGAATGACTGAATAAACTATGATACATCCATATCATAGAATAAAAGGAATGAACTACTGATACGTGCAACAACCTGGATACGTTTCAAGGGCGTTACGCTGAGTGAAAAAAAAAAAAGCCCATCTGAAAAGGTCATACACTGTATGATTTCATTTATACAATATTTTCTAAATGACAAAATTATAGACCCGGGGAAAAGATTAGTGGTTGCAGAGGGTTAGGGAAGTTGGAGAAGAAGGGAGTGGGAATGGTTATTAGGGAGCAGCACAAAAGCATAAAATAGATCTCTGTGATAATGGAACACCTTGATTGCAGTGATGCTTATACAAATCTAAACACGTGATTAATGCCATGGAAATAGGCACAATTGTACCACTGTCAAATTCTAGTGTTTGCTATTGTACTATAATGATACAAGATATAACCTTTGGGGGAAATTGTATGAAAGGTACACATGAATCTCTACTGACTTCAAGATTAAAAATTAAAAAGAAAAATTGCCTACTTGTACTTCCACCTTCTTTTTTCTAGTTTCAACTGAGAAAAGCCAGTCTTTCCTCCAAGTATTCTGAATCCATCTCCTCTAAACTTCTCAGATACTTGGATCTATCTGAAATATTTTTCTTCCCCTGTTATTATCAACCTTTCCCTTTTTTAGGATATAGTTATGAATTAATATCTCACATTAAACAAACATGCACTTATACACAAACTTCCCTCAAAATGCTGCCTTATCACTTTGCTATATTTGCAGACAAACATCTTCAAAGAATTGTCCATGTTCACTGTCTCAGTATTTTCACTCTTCACCTTTTATAGCCTGGCTCCTGCTCAAAGCTCTAATGGCTCACTTAAATCAAGGTCACAAACCCCTGTTCTTCCTGGAGATGTCAGTAGCACTCAATATTGTGACTCTGTCCTCCTTTGTGAACAATGTCCTCCCGTGGTTTTCATGGTACCACACTCTCTAGGTTTCCCTGTGCTCTTCAGGCCACCTCTTTTCAGCCTTTTTTCACTTCTACTTCCTCTATTGACCTCTAAATGTCAAAATTCCTCAGTGTTTGGTCGAAGCCCCTTTTCCTTTTTCTTTCCTATTCCATTTCCATGGCTTTGGTACTGATATGCTGATAACTTCCAAATTTCCATTTCCAACCTAAGAGTCTCCTCTGAGTTCATCTCACATACCCACTGCTTACTTGACAATACCGTTTGCATATTTCACAAACATCTCAAGTTCAACATGTCCAAGCTGAACTCATGATGTTTCCCTAGCATCACGTTCTTCCTCCATGCTTCCCCTCCTGAAATTATGATAGCTGAAATTGTGATAACATTCATTGTGATCACTAGTCACTAAGTAGCTCAAATTTTAAAAATCTTAAAAATTACATTTAGTTCTTCCTTTTCTTTCCTTGACATGTCTAGTCCATCAGCCAGTAATGTCAAATATACCTCTAAAGAAGATCTCAAATCCACTCATTTCTCTCCATCTTCCTTACCACAAATCTAATACAAGCACCATCTTTTTGAAGCTGGAATGCCGCAAATAGCTTATGCATTAGTTATTTCTTAAGTAACAATTTACCACAAGTGTAGTGACTTAAAATATAATAACATAATTTTTTTTTTTTGAGATGGAGTTTCACTCTGTCACCCAAGCTGGAGTGCAGTGGAGCAATCTTGGCTCGCTGCAACCTCTGCCTCCCAGGTTCAAGCAATTCTTCTGCATCAGTCTCCCGAGTAGCTGGGACTATAGGTGTGCATCACCACGCCCAGCTAATTTTTTTTTGTATTTTTAGTGGAGACGCATTTTTGCCATGTTGGCCAGGCTGGTCTCGAGCTCCTGACCTCAAGTGATCCACCCACCTCGGCCTCCCAAAGTGCTGGGATTATAGTCATGACCCACTGCACCTCGCCAAAATAACATAAATTTGTTATCTCACAGTTTCCATGGACAGAAGTCTAGGTGTGGCAGCTGGTACTTCTGCTCAGGGTCTCACAGGCTGAAATGAAGGTGTTGACCGGGGCTCTCAGCTTTATCTGAGGACCAAGGTCCTCTTCCTTGTTAACATTTATTTCCTTGTGGCTGAGGGCCCTGCTTCCTTTGGTAGCTCCTTGCTAGGGACCAGTCTCAGTTCCCAGAGGCTACTCACGGTTCCTTGTCACATGGCCCACATGAGTAGTTCACAGTGTGGCTCTTTGCTTTCTCCCAGGCCAGTAGGAGTACTCTCTCTGCCTGTTCACTTTCTTTTAAATATCTCACCTGGTGAGGTGAGGCTACACAGGATAATCTCCTTCTGATAAACTCAGAGTCAACTGATTGCCTCCCATCGTATTTACAGGTCAGCTGCTCTCAAAGGCAAGGGTTCTGCAGAGTGCATACATCAGAGAGCAGAAATCTTGAGGGCCAGCTCAAAATTATTCCTACTGCAGCCTCCTAATCATTCTCCATTTCTCCTTTCCTATTCAATCTATTCTCCACGAGCAGTCATGGTACCTTTTAAAAAAATTCATTACATCTCATTTCACCCTTGTTTCGTATGCCTTAAATAACTTTCCAGCAGATTTAGAATAGCAGAGTGATATGATATGAGCTCTGTTTACCTTCTGGTCTTATGTTATTCCTCTCTTCGTGATCAAGATGCTCCTCCTACCATGGCCCTCTCCCTCTTCCTCACTGACATCAAACTATTTCACTCCATAACATTTTGGGGGCACACAGAGGCTTGGAATGCTCCCTTCTGCCTACCTTCGCATATCCAAACACTTGGCTTAGCAGGTCTGTTTCTCTTCCATGAACTTCCAGCTTGCTGACTTCCTCGGAGGGATCATCCTAAATAGGTACCTGGTATTTTCTAGCTCAGTGCCCTGATTCCTTTACAGCATATTGTGTTTAGTAATTATTCACTGATCAGTATGTTTACTTATTTATTGGTAAAGACTCTGGTTTTTTTTTTTTTTTTTGTAGATTCTCAAGAATATTAGTTTTGCAATTAATTAGTTGGTATTTAAGCTCACTTCAAAAGGTAGTTTAGATTGGCACCACACCTGCTGACATGGTAAATCTTGAACCTAAATATTTCAAAAATATAAACCCAGCCTACAATTATTTTTCTTTTTGACTCCAAAATTTTAACATGCATATCAGTATTCTGCTGATTTATATTTTTCTTGTGTTTCCTCTCAAGTGAAAGAAGTTTCTATCAAGTTCTGTTGGTGTTATTCATTTAACATTATTCATTTAAATGTCCCTGAAATATAGGGAGAAAGGTCCATCTTTGTATTTTTCTAGAATAGGGATAATTCTGAGTGGTAGTTATTATATTATGAGTTTCTTTTCCTCTGGGAAGTATCAAAACTCAAAAAAGGAGAAAAAAACCACAATTTCTAGGAAAGAAACAGACATTCAATAGTCAACCTTCCACAAAGGGCCAAGGGAAATGTTTTGTCCACCTGCAAATAAGACAGGTACTATAGGATGAGTTTTAATATCATAAAGGCTTTCCCAAAATAAATGTTCTCTAGCTAGGGAGACAGCTTTAGGACAAAGAGGGGATAAGGAAGACCAAGGACTTAATTTAATCCAGATACCAGTAAAATTCCCTATACACTAAGACAGTAGAGCAGGGAAATATAAAATGCTTCCACATGTATTCCAAAATCTAGGAAAGCAGTCTCCTCTTCTTAAAATCTCCATCGATTAAAAAAAGAAAGGCTGCTCAAGGGTATGAAGAAGGGGCAGTGGTAGGCGAAAGGCTCAAGAACCACAGTCATTCCCAACCTGCTCCTATGGCCTCCTGACTTCTGCGGCACAATTACGTCTTTCTTCTCATGCTTATTACTGAATCCATGGATTCTGCAGGAGCTCCTTTGCTTGGGAAGAGAGAGAAGAGGAGTTAGAACTCCAGGAGGCTATTCTGCTATATCTCAAAAAATGAATTATGGTTAATGATGGGCAAAGTATTCAAATTGTTAGTTCTAATGAATATGAAGTTCAATTGGAGATTTTGTTATTCAGAGACTGCAACAGAACCAAAAGTTTGTTCTGCTCTGAAGACAACTAGGCCATGAGCTCAATCCCTTATAGAAACAGTTTTTTTTTTCTGTTTTCAAATGTGGTTGTCAACATCAAATAAAATATAGAGACAAATCTCTAAACTCAATATTTTATTTGGGAATCATAGAATTGCAATTTGGGGCATACACATAGACCATGGTGGTCTCTGTTGTGTCCAAAGAACAAAGAGAAGGTTGGGAGTTTTATTAAAAAGAGAAACGTTCTGTATTGTGTTGAAAAAAATGCTCATTAATATTAGCAAGTTTCTGGGAGCTGGCAAGCTCTGATTAGTGAGTGATGGCTTTAGGTAAAATTACTCTTAGAGTCATAGTGGGTCATTTCAACAGCCGTGAGGTAAAACTGGTGTTAAGGTTACAGCAGCCCCTTTCAGTAGCTGGGTTTGAGGATAATTCTTGAATTGGGTGCTATGTGCCCCAAGTGCTTTTCTCCCCTGGTTCCTCGATGCTGATTTAGTTAGATATGATGAGAATAATCCAAATTGTGTCATCGACTTTTAGAGGGTAAAGGTCTGTGGAGGTGAAATATATGTCACAAATTTTTTGACAGTCTCTTCAAAAGGTGGGGTTCAATCAATGCCCCTTCCCACTTCCCTTGAGACTTGACTGGATTTAGTGGCTTGCTCCTAATAGAATAAGGTCAAAGTGACAGTGTTTGACTTCTGAGACTGAGGCAAACAGGCTTTGTGGCCTCCTCTTTATTCTCTCTTATTGTTTAATACTGCAGGGAGATTAGCCACCGTGTCATGAGGACACTCAAGCATCCATATAGAGAGGCCCATGGGGGACGGAACAGGGGCCTCTTGGCAACAACCATGTTGAATGAACCATCTTAGGAGCAAATCTTCCAGGCCTAGCTCAAGTCTTCAAATGACTTTAGCCCTGGTTGATACCTTGGCTGCAATGTCCTGAGAGATTCTGAGGTAGTAGTGCCACCCAGCTAAGATACTCCTGAATTCCTAACCCTTCGAAAATACGTGAGTTGATAAAAGCTTGTTTTAAACCACAAAGTTTGAGGTAACTTGTTTTGCAGTAATAGACACCTAATACAGGTTCCACTTATTCAATTTTCACTTTATAAACCACATTTACTTTGAACAATGATACATTTACAAGCATTGTCTCATCCATTCTAAAAAAAATCCTATGAAATAGAAAGCACTAGAATAATCTGTTTTAAAGGCAAAGAGATTGAGGCTCTGATAGGTTAAACCACCTCCCAAAGGACATGCATTTAGCAACCTGCAAAGCTGGAGTGCAACACAGACTTCCAAAACGTGAAGCCAGTTCTCTTTCTACCATGTCGATGGCTCCCAGCTTCTTCTCTGCTAAGACACAGTAGATGAACATCATTAACCTTTATCGGGGTCCTATAGCTATTCGTGAATTTCTATGTAAGTGTTGGCTCTACCTTCATCATTTTCACTGTCACCTGAGAAACTCCATCAGTCTGGAAATGAACGCAAGTGATGCGAGTCCACTCTAATTTATTGCTCTAACTAACCACTGTCCAACAGAAACATAATACTAGCCATACGTGTAATTTAAAATTTTCTAGTTGCTACATTAAAAAATAAAAGGAAATGATAAAATAAATTTTAAAAATACATTTTATTTAACCTACTATATCCAAAATATTACCCTTTCATTATGAAATCAATGTAGCAATTCTTAATGTGTTATCTTCCATCTTTTTTTTTTCATACTAACTCTGAAATCAGGTGCGTATTCAACAATTACAGCACATCTCAATTTGGACTAGTCACATTTCAAGTGTTTAATTGCCTCAAGTGGCTAGTGGCTACTGTTTTGCACAGTTCTGTTCTAAGGATATCACGCATAAAAGATGATACTTCATTTTAGTATAAAATGCTTAGGGCCACATCTCACAACTAACTTGAGCATGCAGGCAAATACTGAGAACTGGAGCACCCTGCTTTCCGTTTGCTTTTTCCATTCCTAATACATTCTCCTGGAGAACAGAACTGGAAGACAGGAAAGATGATGGGGAAAGGATCCTCTGTGCAGAGATCTACCATATCCTTTTTATTATAGTCATCAGAATGAATATGCAAGTTTCCAGTGGAAATGCCTAGACTCCCGAGAATGTTCTTGGCATTGTGCAATGGCACAAAAATATCCTTGCTATCCCGATTTAGAATAATTATTACCTATTCATTTAAGTAAGTTTCTGAGCATCAGTTCATTGGTGGTGCTCTGCAGATATGCAAAAAATTATGAAGCGGCAGCTGTTGGATGAATCACATTTTTTATTACAACCCATTATTAGATAGCAAATTTACCAGTTACAACTGCATTTAATATCAGAAAGTTAGTGAGAATAACCGTGCGTGTGTATTTTTAAGTTATGACAAGATCCTTGTGCCAGCCCAGGTTTTTCCTCATCCATTCAGCAGAAGTCCTACAATACCCTCAGTAAAACTATTCAGAAAGATCTATGATCTTGGGCAGGATCTTAGCTCACAAGATTCATAAAATACCTATGAGAAAGACTGCCCTCACTTAATGCTGCTACAACGAAGACCAGAGGAGGTAAATGATAGTAGGGAAGTATTTGCTGGGGTGACATTTTCACCCAGTTTTCTGAGCAGTTCAATATAAGAGAAAGAATAAGAAGAAACAGACTGGCTGATAGTCGGTCAACATTAGCGAGATCAACTGGTGTACGGGTGCAGTTGGGAGCTGGGAAGGGAAGGGTGAAATGCCCACTCCTCCCTTTCTTTCTTTCTTTCTTTCTTTCTTTCTTTCTTTCTTTCTTTCTTTCTTTCTTTCTTTCTTTCTTTCTTTCTTTCCTTCCTTCCTTCCTTCCTTCCTTCCTTCCTTCCTTCCTTTCTCTCTCTCTCTCTCTTTCTTTCTTTCTTTCATCAACCACGAGTACATCTTCTGTTTCAGAGGGAAAATATATATCCACCTAGGGAATGTTTTAATTTCCTAAAAAGTAAATAACTGTTTCAACCTTTTAAATTCCATATTAAATTATCAGTGAGTCATGAGAAAAATGCTAATGTTAAAAATTAAAATCAAATGAATCACTGTTTCTGGCTGCAGAGGAGAAGCGCTTTGGTCCGTGCTTACACTCCGCTGAAGCCAGTGGATTTCCAGCTCCCTCCCCGCCCCCACGACCCCACCCCCAGCTGGAGCAGCCCTTCTCAGCATCCCACAACTGGTGTTCCAGGGATGGGAGGAGAGCCATTTCTCCCTCACCACCAGCATTTTCCACGAGGGAAGTCTGTGAAATGACTCTTCCTCCCGAGCCGAGTCGCATTACCATGGAAAAGGACAAACACAATAGGATCCTGTTCCGTGTCCAAACTGGCCGCTCACAGGAGATCTTAGGCACAGCTTCAGTCGGGTTTAACAAACGCTCAGGTCTGTGATGACACAGGACCACATTGCTCTCACTTTGTAGCAAATAAGGTTGACTTTTTCAGCTCCTCTTCCCCTAGCACATTTCCTTATCTCCACAAATGTTCCTGACACCCAGAGAAAGGGAGAGAGAAACAGAAAGGGAACTGGGCCGGGCGCGGTGGCTCACGCCCTTAATCCCAGCACTTTGGGAGGCCGAGGCGGGCGGATCACGAGGTCAGGAGATCGAGGCCATCCTGGCTAACACGGTGAAACCCCGTCTCTACTAAAAATACAAAAAATCAGCCGGGTGCGGTGGCACATGCCTGTAGTCCCAGCTACAGCTACTTGGGAGGCTGAGGCAGGAGAACGGCGTGAAGCCAGGAGGTGGAGTTTGCAGTGAGCCGAGATCGCGCCACTGCACTCCAGCCTGGGCAATAGAGCGGGACTCCGTCTCAAAAAAAAAAAAAAAAAAAAAAAAAATGAAAGGGAACTGAATGTAAAATGAAAAGTACAGGATAAGTCTAGTCACACTGTTTGAGGATTACGTAAGTGATGGGGACAAGATTAATGATACCAATTTCTACTCCTGCGAAAAAAGGACCACCAGGTAACTTACCTTATCACAGAACAGCACTGTGGGTCCTGGGATCCGTTGGGACCCAGAGGTCAAAACCTCACAGACCCATTAAACAGGAGACTTCCAGAAAGTTGCATTTCAGCACCAGCTGCCATTGGACGAAGGTTCTTATTTTCACACCACTGGGACTGAAACATTGCCACTCCTTGAATTTTCCAGAAATAGTACATAAAACACAAACTTGTCCCCTCCCTCATAAAAGTTCCTTAACTAATCTTCCCATGATTCATGCCAGTGTCACAGTTTCAGTGTCCTTTCCCTCTTGGTTCTGGGAATGAGAGTGCTTTGCAACGTTGCCTGCCATGTACAAGAACGCACCTGATTGTCTTTTAGGAATTTCAAGCAGCCCTCTCTCTGCTCCTTGTACCAAATCCTCAATAGTACCTTAGCGCACTCGAAAGCACACCAAGGGTGAGGCTGAACAAAGGCACAAAAGCAGTGTCCTTACAACAACCTGGCCTCCACCTGCCTGTGCCATCAAAAAAGGGCTGCTCAGGCATCAGGGTACTCACGAAAGAGAGAGAAGAGTTGGAGCTTACGTGTAGATGTCTAATATGACAACCCCCCAAAGATATATTTCCACAAAACATAATATTCATACAAAATCTGATACTTGCGTGTCAGGCAGATTTTCCTTTGGGCAGCTGTTGGTAAGAGGATTCTAGAATTCTTAGTCTTCAGTTCTCTTTCAGCTGAGAAGTGTTCTTTCCCCAAAGTTCAATAAAGAGGAAGCCTTCAAAAGGAGCTTCTGGGCCCTGCTCTATGCAGGTAAAATGCTTCATACCATCACCAAGAAAGGGATGATTGTGCTGTTTAATTGTATTACAAATCACTGTTCTGGGCTGGGTGCTGTGGCTCATGCCTGTAATCCCAGCACTTTGGGAGGCCGAGGTGGGCAGATCACAAGGTCAGGAGATCGAGACCATCCTGGCTGACACGGTGAAACCCCGTCTCTACTAAAAATATAAAAAATTAGCCAGGCGTGGTGGCGGGCGCCTGTAGTCCCAGCTACAGCTACTTGGGAGGCTGAGGCAGGAGAATGGCATGAACCCAGGAGGCGGAGCTTGCAGTGAGCCGAGATTGTGCCACCGCACTCCAGCCTGGAAGACAGAGCGAGACTCCGTCTCAAAAAAGAAACAATCACTGTTCTGCTATTGAAAGCAGCATTGACCTCACTTTTATATATACATACGTGTCTGTATGTGTTTGTATGTGTATGTATATATATTTGTATATATGTATATGCATATTTTTAACCAGAAACCACCCCTAACTTCTCCATTTCTCCCCATTTTCTAGTATTCAGCTGAGCTATCTTGTGGCAGCAAACACGCTCCACATCCTATGAGATTAGGAAGTATTGAAATATTCTCCTGAATCTGTTTTCCTATTTCTATTTAGCTTATCGATTGACTATTATTAAGTTTGTAGTCTGGTTCACTTCAGGGCCTCAGTGTTTAAGCATAATTATTTTCATGGTTTGTAATATTATAATATTGACAATACTGATATGTCCTGGAGGACTGTAGGTTTACCAGTTAAACCGAGTGATTGAACAATTTCTAAGTCAGTTAGTAAGATTTCCTTCCAGAGGAATATTTTGTCAAATTTACATATATAGGCCAGACAGGTTTCAGAAGATCCTAATTTTCAAGAGAGTCTGTGATGAGCACACCTCAGGGCTCCCTAATTGATCCCCATGCCAGGAAACCCTGCCTGGAAATGAACCAGGAAAGTAGCTGAAGTTTGCCATAGATGTGACTTAATTCCAGCACAGCAGACCCCACAAAGCAGAGAGCCAAAGATTCAGCATCTCACAGAATGAATGAGAAAGAATGGAAGCCCTCAGTGAGGAACGCACGTCAGCTACAAACTGTGTACACATGCAAGATGAACTTGTGAACACATGTCTAACTTGGCAGATCTATAAAGATTGTGTATTTATAACATGCTCCTGAAACATCTTACCGAAATGAACAAATGACTTTGATTTAAAATTAGGCTTTAAAGAATTAAAAAAAAACCAAACTTTTCCAGTACTATCTACCAAAAAAGCAACGGTAGCTTCCTGGAAACAGTATTCTCCACACACTAAAGCCTGTGTATCTGAATGGTGCCTCCAAAAGCAACCTTTTCTCTTCCTCCTTGCCTTGAAACAATTGAAGCAGCTGGGAGCTGGAGCTCCACTTTATTAGTGATTTAAAACACACCCTTGGAAACTGGCTGGCCTTTTTTTTTTTTTTTTTGTCAATCCAGGTGGGAAGCGTGCTCACTCAAATGGGAACAACACTTAACAAAGTTCTCAAACAGATAATGCCTTCAGAGCTAGACTTCAAAAAAATCTTCTACCAGCCATCTAGCCGACAAAAGCAATGGTAACCTGGTAGGAATACTAAGCCCTCCATAGAAAGACACAGATAAAATAATTCAGCCGCCAAGATTTGGCATCTTTAAAAATGCCTTTTCAATCTTTAACTTTTGTCTGCTTGGTCGTCTAGCAACCAAGTGTCCAAAAGAGACTCCACCCAAAACAAAGTGAAACAATACAGACACTTAACTTCATGAGTATGTATGCGTGCACGTGTGTGTGTGTGTGTGTGTGTGTGTGTGTGTTAGATTCTCAACATGCAAAGATAGCAACTCATTTTGAGACAATTAAAACAGAAAAAGGTCTCAATTGCAGATATCAGGAAAGGAAGTCAGGAGTGAATAAAAAGCAATGAGAAAATGTGTAATGCAGGATGAGGGTATAGTTTCCACACACCGGGCTAAAGCAAGGTTTACACTCTTAAGCAATAAAAACAAACCATTAAGCTAGGCCCAGCACTGTCAGGAAGTATAAAACAGTTCTTGAAACTTTGCAGTTACTATACAAAAGCTTTTCATAAACTGTGTTTCCTGATCTTCATTAAACGTTAACATCAAGTTGCCATGGGGCAATTAGCTTGCCTCCTGAAATCAATAAAAAATCAACAATTTGGAAATAGTTGTACAGTAAAATAGTTCAATAATTATTCTCTCATAGTGTTGTGGCCAAGCGGTTCCAGTGTAAATGCAGTCCAGATGAGATTCTGCTCCTTATGAGGGAGGCTTTAAGCAGATCGGTGGTTTGCTTAGAGACCTCCTCATCAGAATGGACTGCAACAATAATGTACTCCTGGCAATGCCTTGGAGTGGGGCCCAGGACGTGGGGCAAACGCAAGCTTTTAAGTGGTGTTAAAGTCAGTGTCTTGCTTAGTACTGCTTAAGCACCTCAGAGGGACTCAATGCGAAATTCAGAGACCTACCCAAAATGAGAAACTCAGTAAACCAGAAGAAGGTGCCCTACACTTGGCATTTGGACTCCAGATAGGAACAAATCATTACATATGTACATATACATTCACAGACACATACACACACATATATGCATATATGTATGTATGTACACACAACAAGGGGTGTATTTGAGATTAGGAATCCATTCATCCCAGCATGTCTTCAACAAATATTCAAATCTGAATTACTTGTGAGAAATCTTCCAAGTGCTTCTTAAAATAAAATGAGGCTGCTACACAGAAGAGCCTCACAGGACATTTTACTTTACAAAGAGGTGCTATCACCAAGCAAAGGCAGAAAGTTATTTCTTTGCTGACTCCCTTTCTCAGAAGGAAATCAATTCCCGCTGTTTTTTCTAGCCTGAGCCCATGTTAAACACCTTATCTGAAGCCAACTGCAGCATTGAAAATTCCAATATCCATTAAATCAAACCTCAAATACCAGCTTTGGAAGCTTTATACCACCCTGCAGGCTCAATGGTGTTGAACAGTGAACTGTCTTAGAACTTAAAAAAAAAATCAAGCATCATATTTAGTATAAACAAATGCTTCAAATGTATGACATCTATTTGCTGCCTTCAAAGGGAAAACTTTAAACTCAGACGCTTGGCACTAAGATCACACAGGATCAGCTCAGTGGACTGACTTAAGTGTTAAAGTTTTTTAAAGTACGTTTTTAAGGGCTTGCACCTGCTCCCCATCCACATAGATGTACTGACACGTATTTGACTAAACTGACTACATACATGCCCAAGCAAGCAAGCAGAGCAGATTTTACAAGATAAGCAACCAAGTGTTTTCATGTCTGAGGGTGGCTAGAACACAAAATTGCCAGTCATCTTGTGGGGGGAAAAATGCCTTTGAAAAAAAATATGTAGGGCATCATTTCAGATACGGTGAAAAGTATTAAGATGCCATCCTGTATACGGGTTTGGTTTCTGTTTTTTTTTTTTTTTCCTTTAAGTACTGCTTCTTAGAGAGGGGCCTAAACTTGATCCAACTTCTGCAGTGACGACGAAGCTATTCATTATAGCCTTGGTACTCAATCTGTGGTCCTTTGGCCTGTAAGGGCTTCACCTGGGAGCTTGTTAGAAATGCAGGATCTCAGGCCCCACCCAGACTCACTGAAACAGAATCTCTAATAGAACATGATTCCTGGGGGTCTGTACACACATTAAACTTTTATTCTCCTTACAGAATTCCTGGTAATTCGGATGCACATTAAAATTAAAGTTTTATTTAGAGCATTGGTCCCCTAAGTTAGGTAGAAGTTTACTTTGAAGTTTGCAAGGCAGGGAAATGGTCAGAAAATTCTGCCCTGGAGAATACCAAAAGGCTGTAATTTATGTCAGCAGGGTGGAGGAGAGAGGAAAAGCAATTTACCCAAGCTGAGCAGACCTGCATCTTATCCCCCATTTCACCCTACCCGTTCCCTGCACAAAAATAAATAAATAAATAAATAAATATAAAACAGAAGAGAAATGGCGCCAGGACATTCTTAACTTTTCTTGGATTATGAATCTATGCCACAATTACTATAGGCTTTCATTGCTCTTGACTGCAAGGCTATGTTCCTTTTGCCTTAGAACAGATAAGGAGGCTGTGGCACGTAAACATTCGGTGAATCTTAACATTAATATGCCAGTAGAATAGAAATAAGCTATTTTTGAAAGCCCTTTGAATTGTGTGCATGATTTTCCCTCTCCAATAATAAATTGAGGGAAAAAATATGGATTGCTTAGGTAATGTAGTGATTATACAGCTTGTTATATAGATCAGGTTTACAGATCATCTCTCCATTCTTGACCTCTTAAGGTACAATTTAAAGCTGTGATTTAAGTAGAAATTATGAAAAGATGGAAGCACAGATAGATCTGTAAGCTGCCCACACTCTCTTTTCCTAATTTTTGAAGGCAAATAATGAACATGGTAACCCGGACGTGCCATACAGGTTAAAACCATGCCAGAGGGGCACATGCAGTCGAGACAAGCACAAAAACAGATGATCAGTTTAACCGATTTTGAAAGGCGGGCCCCTGAAAATTCAGAAATGACTATGTGTGGACTTTTTAAAGCCAACTCTGAAATGATTCAAAGCATCCTATAGAATAGTGAGTGAAATTAAAGACATTCAGTGTTATGTTCATTTTGACTCTTTATTCCTCGGAATGAAGACTGTGAGCTAAGATGTCTGTAACAATGTAGAATGTCTGTAAAAATATTGTTTCTCATGTGAGCTTCCAAGAGGGTCAGAGCGTCTGATTATAAAATCTCTGAAACTAAACTGAAAATGCCAGCATCTATACATATGTACTACATATTACATACATCTTTAGATGTATATTTATGTATTTTATGTTTTATATATTAAATACGCATATGCAAGATAACACATTTTAGTTGACACCATTGAAAACAGTTTTAACCGAGAATATTAGAACCAATGAAGCAGAGAAATCAAAAGGGTGGATGGAACTGCCAAAGGATGAAATTCTTGTGCTATACTCTCATGCTCTCATCTAGAGAATGTGAATATGAGAAAACATGGGTCATTCGTTTTAACATGTTAAGGCCGTGCAGTCTGTCCTTCACGTCCATGGCAATAGAGGGTTGAAGAACAGCTGGAGAACAAACAAGACCCCAATCCCCTTAGTTGGGTATGATCTAATGGTTCTCACCTAATCAAGAACAATAGAACTAGAGATAAAAAGAAGCTACAAGATTTTAAAAGTTAACCAGCATTAGTAAAAGATAACTGTCATGCACATTTAAAGATAAGGTTTACATAACCTCATAACCTCCGAACTGTAACTAAGCTCATAGTCATCAAAAGTTAATTCCTAGGAAGAATTTGATTATAACAGTCTGTTCCATTATAAACACACTGTTTTTCAGCCAATTCCAAGGAGATTAGAAGTAGGTTTCACCAATCATGCATGGCAGGATCAGAGGGGATGCAAAGTCCTGGAAACTGACCTAAAATACTGCCAGTAAAATAGTGGGTAGTTGTGGGTGCCCTGCTCTTACGAACATCTGCTGAACCCTTCCTTGATCTGATTCTAACCCAGGGTACAGAAGCCCTGACGCTCTGGTAAGGGTTCAATCTGAGCAGCCTAATTTGACTTCATTCTGTTTGGGCGTCAGTCCAACTGGCAGATGTTCTTATAGAAGCTGATCTCCGACACTTGCCCTTTCTAATTTTCTGGCACCGTTGCCTCTGTTGCATGGGCTATTATCTCTGAAACTTTATCTCGGGTTATCCAGGTTTTGCTTGTTTTGTAGGCTTTAGTTTTCCCTTAAATCTTTCTGCCCCAAAGAAGTTCATTTGAAAAATACTAAATCACTGGTAACACCTTTAGTGCAAATATGACTTATCAAATAACTTGCCTGCAATTTTCCAGCCATTCATTACCTTTCCCCCACCCCCTCTAAAATATATAACTTCAGAAACAAAAATGCAAACACAAGGTCATCATTGTAAGCGCTATACAAATGCACCATTTTCTCTTACAGGTTGGACTTTATAGAATGAAACGCCAGAGATTTGATATTTATTATCTGAAATAGGTTTAACATTTGGAGAAATGTGTTCAAACACACAACCTTGGAAAGAAAAGCAAGCTGATAGGTCAGAGAACAGAGGGTGGGCAGAAAACACGATGTGCATAATTTTGCTGCGTGTTGGGCAAAAAGTTAGAAAACTGGGTTCTTTGGAGAATAAAGAGCTCTCAGATGAGGTAAAGGTAAAACACAAATAAATTTCCAACCCTTGATGAGGGCCACGAGATATCAATTTTAAATATACATGACCACAATATCAATAATGAAGAAATCTTACGTTTTATTGAATACTTTGGCCAGATCAGCCCCTTTGAAGGGATCACTAATTTAGGAAAGAAGAACAACAAACCATCATTCACTTTCCTGCAGGTTCATCGTTTTCCTAATTATTTCTATGGATCCTGCTTTATTCTTTCTGTAAATTAAGGGGCAGGAGGAGAGTTTCTACAATAGATCAGCAATGTCTGGTCCTTATCCAAATATTCCACCTAATAAGGATGTAAATTCTCATGGATTGGACAACCACTCTGCAACATTCCTGAGAATTGAATAATATAATAATCTTGAAAGTCAGCAGAGTGGATTATCCACTTTTTTTTTCTGGACTTGAACTTGTGAACTCAACAGTAGCACTGCAAAAAAGCAAACGTGCTAAGCACTTTGCCAGAGTAACCTTCCATGTAGACTTTTCATCTTAAATACACACAACTGAAAATAACTACAATTTTTGGAAAATTATGTACAAACCCGATACTTCTTTTGATTACATATAAATACAAATTAGCTATTTTTTTCCTAAAAAGTGGTTATAATAGTAAATAAATACAAAATAAATCTGACCATTATACTTCATGTGCTGGGGTTGAACCCATATAAAATGTACAACTAAATACATTTTAAATCTTTAAGGAATAATTCTCTGATTAAAATATTTGTTTTCCCAACTTCTTTTCGTAGATATAAATATATTTTCAAAATAGCTGTTTTTTTTTTCCATTCCATTCCATAAATAAAGTCTTCATTGGGAAATATTAAAGTGTCAACTGGGGTGGGGTTTTTTTGTTTGTTTGTTTTCTTTTTTCTAAAATATATATATATATATTTATGTATTTAATTTTGCTGTACTAGCGACACCCACAACCCTCCACGACCATGTCCTGATAGTTCTTTAATACAACCTTTTCATTCTCGTCAAGGTACAGCATCGAGATAGCACTGAGTTCTGTCGGGACACAGCACGCCTTAGGAATCTTAGAGTTAACAGAGTTGACCAACGTCTGAACAATGGCATGATTAGTGGAGTTCAGATGATCAGCCAGAGGAAAAGGGCATTCTCCGTGGCAGTAAAAGGCGTGATACCCCGGGGGAGCCACAATCCAGTCATTCCACCCCACGTCACTGAAGTCCACGTACAAAGGGTGTCTCTTACAGCTGGACTTAAGGCGTTTCCGCTGTTTGTGTTTGGCTTGACGTTTTTCTCTTTTGTGGAGAGGATGCCCTTTTCCATCATGGCCAAAAGTTACTAGCAATGGCCTTATCTGTGACCAGCTGTGTTCATCTTGGTGCAAAGACCTGCTTATCCTAACATGTCTCTTGGAGACACCTTGTTTCTCCTCCAAGTGGGCCACTTCCACCACGAATCCATGGTTGGCGTGTCCCTGTGCAGTCCACCGCATCACAGCGGGGGTGACATCAAAACTTTCCCACCTGCTTGCATTCTGATTCACCAACCTGGTGTCCAAAAGTCTGGTCACGGGGAATTTCGAGTTGGCTGTTGCAGGTTTTATGATTTCATAAATATTAATTCGGTGATGGAAACTGCTATTGTTTCCTAAAGCATCTTGCATCTGTTCTCGAAAAACCTGAAGCTCTGCTGAGGTGATAAACTCCTCCGTGGGGATAGAACTTAAATTGAAGAAGAATCTCCGGGTTGTTTTCCCACTCGTTTCTGGTAGTTCTTCCAAAGATTCTAATTTGATAGAGAAAAACAGGGAAGAAAAAAGAAAAGTCTTTCAGTAAGCCAAGTAATGACGTTTGATTATCTATGAGAATTTTTAAACCTCATCGTGGGATTTGATTTAACCCATGTAAAAGTTGGTAACCAGAAAATAAAAATTTCCTCTTTAAATAAAAATGGAGCCTCCCTTCTCTCTGTTCTGTAAGTTCATGTCATCATGCGTTGCATACCAGGAAACAACCTTTCATAATTCTTTGTTGTGTTTTTGATCTAATACATGAATACTGCTTCCAGGTGGCTATAATAATGGGGGAAATGGTGAAGCATTTCTTTGGAATTCCAGACTTTAGGGTAAAAAAAAAAAAAAGTCAGCACTATAGTTAGTAGAGGTCTAATGAGTGAGGATTTGAGGAAATTATTGCATTTCTTTTTTAAAAAAGGCTTTAATGTCAATCCCTTAAGCAGTATTCTACAACATTACTCTGCAATTTAGATGATTTACAAATCTCGATATACAGATTTCAGCTTCCTAATTAAAGACTCTGAAACTCAACATCAACGATGACATTTTGCAAAGCACACCCTACTATTTTACTCAAAAGTCCAGAGACAAAGGCATTTACAGGGATCTACTTCTTTGGAAACGTATGGGTGGTACTAGGACACTGTAGTAATTAAGGCCAAACAATTTCAAGAGAAATAGCTTTCCCAACTGTTGTCGTCTGTTCTCTCACCTCTTTATGACCTCAAATATCAAAATCTCATTTTAGATGCTTTTGGAAGAAAAATAAATGACCTGTCTTCTGTTTGCAATGCCTTTATAGTTTTGAAAGATAAACCATGTTAAAAAACCATGTACCTACCCAGTAATAGTGTGCAGGATGGACACAAAACCAAAAAAATTATAAAAATTTACAAAAATATGATTATGATCTACATGACAAAAGGAACAGTCTCATCCTATTACAGAATAATCCTTCTATATCCACTATCATTATTTCAAAATAGCCATTTAAGTGGGCCATGCACAAAAGCTTTGTCTGATTTAAAATTTCTGAATTTCAATTTTTAAGAAGTATTATTCTCCAAGCAAGTAATATATAACACAGCACCTTGAATGCTTGTAGTCTGCAAATCATCAAAGGTACAACATTATTATTAAACTGGTAGTATATACCATGAGAGTTTTGAGACATTTAAGTTTATTTTATTCTAACTTTACCACATCCTATCATTTCACTGCCAACAGAATTTGCCTGCTTCATTCAGAATTCCTACCCAAGTGCTAACAAAATCTATTTTGCCATCGTTCCATGTTATCATAAGAAGAGACTATGTTTTTATTAATTTTACAGTTGTATTTCCCCTAAAGACAAACAGCTATAAGTTGTGCACTGAATCTAGATGCCTTAGCAAAGGAGAATCATGTCAGATCTCTCACTCAAAGGATCTACCTGTGTAAGCCTTCATCATCAAAGCAACAGTCACTATGCAAGCTAAGTGGACACACCAAGTTCAGTCAGGGCAGTTTATACCAAACTAACGCTTTAATGCAGTGCTTTTCAAACTTCAGCCTTCACATAAAACAGCTTGTACACCGTAAAGCTTCAGATGCAGGCTCTGATTCAGTGGGTCTGGGGAGATGCTTGAGATTCAGCACTTCTAGCAGCTCCTCGAGGAGGGGATTCTGGGAACTGTTAAGACCACACTTGGAGTGTCAAGGTTTTGCAGCATGTTTTTCATATTCCAGTGTAGATTGCCAGAGGAGTGCATTTTTAAAGTGCCTTTTTGTTAAATAATATAAAAACTAGTAGAAGAACCACTAGTGGTGGCAAAGGAGTAAGAGTTGAATGGGCCAGCTCTGGGTGGGCCAGCCAGGGTCTCAGAACAGAAGGTTCTTCTAAAGCTCTTCTACGTGGATATGGGGAGTATCAGGCCAATACAGTCCTTTAGGGTTCCCTTGTGCCTATTAATCCAAACCTCTGGGGAATACCTTTCAGGATCCATCCACATTCTAAACTCCACTGGAAGCTAATGGTACTTTAGGCCAGACACAATCCTTAAAATAACCTTCTGACCATTTGAACCTGGACTCTTCTCAGTGGCTCCCAAGGAGTACCAAGGACTGTGTTTGGCCTGTTTTTTTCTCCTTCTCCTTGCAATTCAGATGTTTCTGCTGAAGGTAATTTTTCAGCAGAGAAGGTAAAAGTCAGCAACCTCAGACCCCAATGACACCAAAGCCAGACCAGCACCTGAGCTACTGGCTTATCTGATAAGAATACATCTAAGAACACCCTCTTTTCTTTCAAAGAGGGGGAGGCAAGGAAAATTATCTAGAGCACTCGCTGACTAGCTATATTAACAAAAGTGCCCAGAGAAATCACAATTGCAAGAAAAACCCTAAATCCCAATCCATAAAGAAACATACATTCTCACACATTCTCTCTCTCACACACACGTACACACCCACATGGCCAGACGATGACAGTGAAGGGACAAGCTACAAGGCAAGTATGAGGGACAGGTAAATGAAGTAAAGAAGATGGGTATAAAAAAGGTATGAAATAGAATAATAACCTCCCAAAAAATTAAATGACAAGATTGAATCATATAAAATTGCCACTATTTGACCAGAAACACAGACAACAACAATTTCATGTGGTTCAAGGTCTCAGTGGAAGTAGGTAGCCTTAGCAAAGGAGAATCAGTTAGTGGCCTTAAGAAAGGAGAAAAAATACACGAGCAAATAATAATAGGTGATACGAAGATCTTTCTCTGACCTTCCCACTGCACCTCAGTGAATCTGTTTCTTGAAAGGTCCCATCCTCAATACAAAAGCATCCATTGCAACACCCCTGGTTGCAGAAACAGGTCACAGAGGTAAGTCAGACGTTCACAGAAACCCTCAAACCCAGGAAAGTAACTGGCCAAGGTTAGGGAATATACGCTCATTTTCTTTAATCTGCCAGGGAAGAGTACGAATCTTTTCTTAAGGGTACAAAAATTAAAACCTATTTGAAATAAAGTAAATTAAATAAACAAACCTTCTATAAATCATCACAGCAACCCCGAGGATGCCAAAAATATATGGATCCTCAAGTAATGTATGCTTTTTTGGAGACTTATACAATTGCTAGTTTTCTGTAAATATCCCTTCCTGAATAAGCTGAAGTTCTTAAGGGATTTGAGGATTTCGACCTATCTTTGACCCGAGTTTGTGAGCTTCTAAGTTCTTAACCAAATGGATGGAGCTATGGCTGCAAAAATGTGGGAAAGTGAAGAAAAATAAGACAACAATGATATCTGACCTTTTCTCCAAAAGTGAAGTCCTAATTTAATAATCTATACTATATCAATCATTCCTCTACCTCAAAATAATTCAAAAGACTGAGCTGAATTCTCTCAGTCAGCCTAGGTCCACTCTGGCCTCCTTTTCCCTAGAGAAGGGAAGGCTATAACATTAACAAAAGAAGTCATAATGATAATGACAGCTGAATGCTTTTTTTGAGTGTAATCTGGCACTATCAGCTTTATATGAATTATCTCACAACAAACCCATTAGAGAAAAACTATCATTATCTCCATTTTGTAAATGAAACAGTTGCAGTTCAGAGAGGTTATGTAACTTTCCTAAGGTCACAGAGCTAGCAAATTAAACGTAGATATATGTAATTGAATCTACTGCACTTCTCAGGTTTCTTGTCTTTTGTTTTGTTTTGTTTCTTGTTTTTGTGAGACAGGGTCTCACGCTGTTGCCCAGGCTGGAGTGCAGTGGCACAATCTTGGCTCACAGCAGCCTCCACCTCCCAGGTTCAAGCAGTCCTCCCACCTCAGCCTCCCAATTAGCTCGGATTACAGGCACGGGCCATCATACCTGGCTATTTTTTTATATTTTAGTAGAGATGTGGTTTCATCATGTTGGCCAGGCTGGTCTGGAACTCCTGACCTCAAGTGATCCGCCCACCTAAGCCTCCCAAAGTGCTGGGATTACAGGTATTAGCCATCATGCCCAGCCAGTTCCCAAATTTCTGGCTACTAGATGGCACTACCTAACATACATGAGGACTCAAAAACTTAAGCAAAAGTCAAAACCATTAGGGGCACATTTATATTTAGTACAATGATAACATTGGGTGAATTCTGTCCCAACTAAATGAACAGAAATATATGACTTAGGTATGATGGACAGAACAGACAGAAATGAGCAGAAAAGTGACGGGGCCCACTGGAATGTGTCTATTTTATACGGAGCCACTGCTATTTTGTGGCTGCGCTTTTGTTCTAAATAAAGTATGGTAAGTTTTATCAAAAAAGTAAGTTATCATTATGCTTCGAGGATTTTAAAACACACTTTGGGCTAAAAAATCTCCAGTAAAACAACAACAACAACAACAACAAAACCTGGGGATATGCTGGCAATCAGTAAGGCTGGAAGTCACTGCCCTAACACAAAATGAAAGAGGCTGAGTATAATATAAGATTTTCCAGATAATAAAATAACAGACAACTGATCAAGGAGAAAAAAATGTCAAATACAAAAGGTTAAAAACATTCCATTTTAAAAAAATACAACAAGGGAATGGCAAATAAAGGAATAGAGAGCATGGTTGTCATCAACAACCCTGATTTGGCCTCTGCCCACCCTTAACACCAACACCTTCGGAATGATGAAATATTCTCTTATTGTCTCAGTGAAAATACACAAAGAGCAAGTCTAAGAAGGCAAAATAGTTCACTGCAAAGGGATCAAGAGAAATTTAGGGGAACCACTAAAAAACAGGTGGAACGGAAAATGTCAGTGCCAAGGAAGTATCATTGGACACCAAAGCCTCAATCTCAACAACCATTTCCAAACAGAGTAACTTTCCTACTTAATGTGGCCTCTGTAATGACAATGAAATACCTGGGGCCACTAGGGAACCATACCAGGTAAGTATTGGTTTCGGTGGATCTATGTGTCCAAATCTGTTGTTTGCACGGGGGAATCTGTGCCACGAAGTCTCTAATGCAGGGCAATAGTTATTTCTTGAACTTTTCTATTATATGGATATTTTCATAATAATTATATTTGTGGAAAGAGGGTTAATCTCTATTTGAAAGCTTCAGTCATAGAGGCAAATAATCCAGTTATTTCATGTAAAAAGAAGACTGTGTCCTTCAGAGTGAGGAGAACAAGAAGCACCTGGTGTTTCTCTCTCCCATCTGACAAAAAAGCATAAAGACTTTTTGGAGGGCCAGTGAAGTCAACCAGTTTCAATGTGTTTCCAACTACAGCAATACACAAAACACTCTTTCCACTTGCAGAACTGACTTTTGTATGTTCAATGGCAGTTTCCAAAGGTCTACGTAGCTGAAGCACTTTTTAATGATCTTGAAAACAATAACATTTTAGCAAAGCTGATATTCTCCCAAATAAAAGCCACTGGAGAAAGGACTAGACAAAATTCAATAGGAAAAATACAACTGGTAATTCTGTCTCAGATCCCCTATGATATGGTCGCATTATACTCATATTGGTTGAAAGAATGCTATCATGATATCTCGTCGAGTAATTCCACCAAACCATTCGATCACACCTACAAAGAAAACCCAACAGGTAATTCTTATGATTGGGTCTTTATGGTCTTTTTTCAAATAAATGCTCATTAATGCTGTAGAAACTAAATTCTGTTCTTGAGCCAGCAACCTTCATCACATGGTTTACCAAAAACTTTTTTCGTGGCACGCATGGCACAAGGATGTTTATCAAAAGCAAATCCTGGGTGTATACAACAATGATTAGTCTTGAAAAAAGTGCTATATCCATCCAGATTAAGGATGATATATTAGTCATAACGAGACAAGAAATGGATTAGTTGAAATTTGGGGCAAAATTACATAGCTTTTCTCCATTATCTAACTGCGTTAAGACCTGAAGTTATTACAAGTTGATTTTAATCAAGTTGGTCACTTCTGTACTGTTTCTCAGGTAACATTTACACTCACAAAGATATAAATTCTGATTTTATAAACTCAAGCATGCTTTTTAAGTTAAAATAACACAGTTGAATAACGTGTAGCCTGTTTAGTTCTGATCAAACCACTTCTAGATGAATGATGAGAATATGCAGACATCACTGATAAAATCCTCACACAATGGAATGTTTTAGGTGTTAACTAACTTAAATGATCTTCCTTTTAAGTTGTAACAGAGACACAGCATCTTCCAGGCCTTAAAAATAAAGTTAAGAGCTTCCATGCTAAATTTCCAGAAGAGGTGTCCAAAACAGTTGTTCTTATTACATTTCTATACAAAAAAAAAAAAGTATTCTAATCAGCATTACCTGGGAATGATTAGCTGGATCTATAATCATTTCAGGGTTAAGATGGCAGAATGTACACATACACACAAATTTTACATATGACAACAGGTGATTTCTGCTTTCATTGGATGAATTCTGAAAGAGTGGAGTGAGATCTTACTGCCTTTCAAATCTGATTTCTGCTAGCAGAGAGCACCTCACTTAGGAATGTGCTTGTAAATGAACTGATGATCAATTCAGTGTCCCCGTCGTAATGTGTAGCTGCCTCAATGAGAACGTATCTTCTGCTATGTGGCTTGCCTTTGGGACTTATTCCCATTACCAACAGATACTCTCACAAGTATAAGTCACCCTTCACACTGGGAGAAAACATCTGGAAGTGCCATTTCCCATGAGTCTATTATCAGTGTAAATTTCCCACTTGAAATTTACCACCTAAGCAGGGAAAGGCAAGAAAGAGAACTTCACTCCCAACTCCCCAAATATCCACCAAGTGGTTGCTCTGTGATATACAATTTTGTACTCTTTTCTAGGAATTGAAGAAACCCATGCTCTATTTTAAATGTATTAAGCCAAAGAAGCATTTAAAAGTGTAGAAAAAGAATTGAAGTGGAACATATTTTTGACTAATTGCTCTAAGAACTTAGGTACAGCAGATCTCAATAGCTGCTGTAAGACATTTCCAGTCCACTAAATGCCCTTCTGATGAAACAAGCAGAAATATCCCACCTTAGAAAAACCACATGTAGTATCATAAAAGAAAAAAAAATCCACAATTCAGTGCACATGAAAAAAAACAGGCAGCTGCTACAAACGCTTTTATCTGAAGCCTTGCCTTGTCTCTACTCAGAGCCTATCTCAGATTTAAGCACAGGACAAGAAAGTCATTGTGGAAACAATAAGATTGATTGTAGTATTGATCTCCCACGGGGATTAGATTGGGATTCAAAATCTTCCAAACCAGGCCCAGATCAACTATAAATTAGAAAGACTTTGGGGCCCTGGGCTTTGATTTTTCAATACTATCTCTGAAAACTCTGCCCTTGGCTCTGTCTACCCTAAAACCCTGGCTTCAGCGGCAGATTTATAGAGCAAAAGCTTCCAAAGAGACTTAAAGAAATCTCAATCTGCCTCCCTTTTTCTCCTTTTCCCTCTGTGGAATTCTTGCACGTGTAGCTGACTAGGGGCAGGCCTTTTGCCCTCATCGTCCCCATTACTTGATTTCTCTCCAACTCTTCCAGAAGGAGTAGCTCTTTTGGCTGCAAGCCAGGAAGAGGGTGCGGAGTTACTAAAGGGGAATCCCTGGCTCCCCCACCACACAAGCAGTGAGTTAAAATCAGATTCAGAAACGATAGTACAGAAGCAAGAGTGGAAACGTCCGCTGGTGCCCCGGCCAAGCTGCCTCTACAGGGACGGCTGCAGTCTGCCCAGGGTGGAGGGCTTTGCAGGGTGACTCCCCGCCCCCACGCCCTGCTCCATGCCTCACCTTCATGGTGGAAGCTGCGCACAGTGTTGGCTCGGCTGGCTGCCCTCTCCAACCGGTGGTCTGGGGCGGGTGAGCCCGGCTGACCCGAGTGCCTGCGATACAGGTCTAGCATGTAGGGGGGCACCACGGCGTCCCTGCTGGGGGTGGGTCTCTGTTTCAGGCCGAACATGCTGAGCAGCCGCAACTCGAACTCGCTCAGGACCTCGTCAGAGGGCTGGGATGAGGGGCGGCCCGACGCCGCCGCCGCGAACTTCCTGCGGCCCAGCTCCGGAACGAGGCCAGCCGCGCCGCCCAGGAGGACCTGGGGAAGCAGCAACGCTAGAAGACAGCGGGTCCCGGCCACCATGGTCGACCTGCGGACAGGACCGACGTGAGTCACCCGAGTTCCCCGCCCAGTCCTCCCCCCTCGCGCCCCCGCGGCCCGGTCTCCCATTTGGCTGGCGTGCCTCCTCCAGGATGCCCTCCTGGCTTGGCACACTCACGAGTCTAGGTAAGACCGACCGAAGCTCAAATGTTTGGGATAATGAAGGGTCCCAAGTTCCTGAACCAGATGATTTATCGCTCCCATCCAACGCTTAACTCGTCTGACATCAGATTTGGGATTTGCCCTCCCCCCCAACCAAACCAGCGCCAATGACTGTCACTTTTTTGTGTGTGACACAGCGCTGACAGCCAATGCCGGGAACCTGGGAAAACCACCGCTTGATCTGACACCCTGCGTCCCCTATACAAACCCAAATGCAGAGTGCTGAGCGCTCTCTGGCATATAAACACACATAAATGGTGCATGTGACTTCCTTAGAGGCACTGTATAGAACTTCCTGACACACACACACACACACACACACACACACACACACACACACACCCTTATAGCTTCCAGACCCTGTAAGCTCAAGGCCACAACTTCTGAAGCCACTTAAGACTTGTGTCCTAGGCCCCTACCCTCAGGGGTGTCTCGAAAGGCAGCTCCATCCCGCATCCCCACAGTGCAGACAAGATACACATGTATCTTCCCGGGATTACGTAAATGGTGAATATCTATTAATGCACGTGTCAGCTGTTAAAAACACAGTACCAAGTGATCCTTCCGTACTGACCCCTCGCATTTCTGGAAACAAGTAGGGAGAACCCCAAACTCCTAGTACTTTCCTAAATGGGACACGGCTCTGAGCAAAGAAACCAAGTCTCCCGGAAACACTTGAAGAATGGAGATCACCATGGCAGGGCGGACAGGTTCTCAGCTAACGGGTGAAACCCAGGGGCTACCCTCTCAAAGGGATTTCTTTGACCCAAAATAATTTTTTAAAAAATTAAAAATAAATAAATAAATAAATAAAACACCTCATCTAAGTGTTAACAGCTCCAAAAGTATTCCAGGGAGAGGGGAAGAAAGAGGGGTGGAAGAGTGCGGGCCGGGAGGGTGAGGCTTACGGTCGCCCGGGGCAGCTGGAAGGGGGAGCCCCTGCAGGGCTCCGTTGCACGTGGACTGGAGAGGGGTCTGTTTACTTCTGGCCTGGACGTAAGGAAGGGCTCTGCCGCAGTGGCTGCCCAAATCCCCCTCCCACCCACCACCCACCCCGGGCCCTGGCCCGCGTCCTCTACCTTTAGGAGACCGCAGTCCGTCTAAGAAGCACGCGGGGACACGTCCATTGAAAGAGCGTCCACATGGAAAAACTCTGGTCAAAGGACCTGGCGCAAGGACCGAATGTCCGTTCCTTTTCTTTGCCTCCTCCTTCTCCCGGGTGCCGGCCGCGCAGTCTCTCTTTTCACGCTGGGAACAGCGTCTCAGTGTCGGGCAAGGCCGAGGAGTGGAGGGGCGGTGGGGCTCGGAGATGGCGAAGCAGGCTCCGCTGGGGCAAAGGCACCGGCGCAAAGTGGGGTGCGCAAGTTATTCTCCCTGCAAGTTCAAGAAGTCCCCAGCCAAGTGCTGACACACAACAACAGCGAGCAGGGGGAGGAGTGCGGGGCAGGGAAGGGAAGGGAGAAAGGAGAAGCTGGTGCTGTCGTCCTCCTTAGGAACCAGCGCCCGAGGGACGCGTGGCCCCGCGCGGGGCCGGCTCCGGGACTCGGCGGTCGAGGGTCGGGCGCTCCGCGCTAGCTCCGCCGCGGCCCATGGCTCGGGGCAGCCATCCTGGGCGACGCCGGGTCCGGGGAAGGGCACGGCGGCGATCTCGGTGCCAGGCGAGTTGCCCCCCCGCATCACTCTGCCTTACTCCAGTGCACCCCCATTCGCGCTCGCCAGTTGAAAGCACCGCGGCTCTGGCGCCCCGTCGTCCTCGGGCGCATTCTCCGGCGAGTCGAGCCGAGTCCCGGGCCGCCGAGGCGGGTGGCTGTGCTCTCCCCTCGCTCTCCTAGCCCTGGGGGCAAGTGCCCTTTGTGGCTAGCCTGGGGTCCGATCACACCTCGGCCAGCGCGTCCCAGGCCCCCGATCTCCTGCAGTAGCTGCTCCGCATCGCGGCGCCAGGGATCGGCTCCGGAGTCCCCGGCGCTCTGCGCGCCCGTCCGCGGCTCTGGCGCAGCCCGGGCAGCAGAGGCCACGGCGCTGTGGCGCGCTCTGCCGGGTGCTCCAGCCCGCGCGGGGTCTGCGGCGCGCGGGTGCCTCGCGGTCCCCGGTGATCCACTCGGCGCTGGCCCCGAGAACGTTCGGGTAGCCGGCGGAGGCTGTGGCGGCAGATGTGCGGCGGCGGCTGCCAATCCCCGGCGGGGTGTGGGAAGCGGAGCGACTAGCGCAGCGCGAGCCGGGCGCAGCGCGGCGGGGCGAGGACTCCGGCGGCGACGGCGGCGGCGGCGCCGTGGCGCGGCGCTCGCGGCTTTTAAAGGGGACGCCGCCTGCCGGCTCCCTCCCGGCCGCGGCCGAACACCTCCCCCTTCGCGGCGCGGCTCGCCGGGGATCCCCGAGCGGGCGGGAGCTGCGCGCAGGGGTGTGGACGGCGCGCCCGGGCAGCCGCGGCGGGGTGGGGCGGAGGGCGGGGGCGCGCGGCCGCCAAGGGGGGCGCTCGCGCCTCCACTCCCCGCTCTCAAAGGAGAGATCAGCTGGCGCGCCGGACCCTCGCGGGGACTCTGGAGGCGAAATCCAGGACAAATGCAGAGTCAGGGTCTGGCCTCTTATTTCCCCGCTGGGCCCGTTATTCAACTTTCAGTTTGAAGTTTTTCGGTAATATACGATTTCAAAAAACAAAACAAAACACCTCAATTACAGCGCATTTTGGCATAGCATAGACGTGGGATCCACGCTTCTGTTTCCCCGGAATAGGAGGAAAATTAAAAGAAAACAGCAGGCTGGAAATTGAGTGTTTTTAAACATTAATACACAGAGATGTATGTATTGACATATGTAAATGCATGTGTACAAATTTTCTTTTACATAAATATGTGTATGCATTGATTTTCATATCCATAGGCATGTAAATTTATAGTTATATAAATATATCCAATATACAAAAATACGTGCATATATTTCTATAAATATATTCATGTATGAGAATATATGCAACCGAAGGCCCACATTTTGGTAAATATGTCTATGTATGTGACATGGATGTCATCCTGCTTTACGTGACATGCGTGTAACATAGACTGCGTGTGTGGCAGACTGAAGGATGGATGGGAGGGATTTGATTTCTTTTTATTGTACAATCACTTTGTGCCTTGTGATATTTATCTCACCCAGCTCAGAGGCAGGCGATTAGCAGCTCAGAGGAAGGTAAAATAACGCACTGTGTGAACCAAGCATACAGGACAATTCCAGTTTGGGACCTTGGAACCTTCTACTCCACCCTCTTCCACCAGGCCCCCAAGAAGTAGGGCTGTGACACGTGGCCAAGTCACTCCTCAGCTGAATATTCACTGAAGTCACTCCTCAGCCGAAATATTGCTCAGAGCTGCTGCACGATGAGTCTGGGGCCAAGGCTTTCTGCCCTTCCCAGGATTCCAGGAGCCCCCATGCACAGCACCTCGGGCTTGCCCAAATGATCCCCAAAACCAAGGGCAGAAAATTTTTGGAAAAGGCCAAGTTCTGCTTTCCCAGAGCTATCGGGCCTGCGAAACAGAGAGAAAAAAGTCAGAAGCAGGAGCTGGTAATAAAACTATTATCCATGTGTATTATTTTTTCGGTAGGGGAGCTAAAATAATACTAGGTTCCGCTCACGTAAATCGGATTAGCAACCCACAGAGGCGAATTAGGCACTTGCTGTTTCTAAAGGTATAAAGGTCAAATAAGGTATTTTGGAGGAAGCCTGACTACCAGGAAAATAAAAGGGGGTGGGGGAATTATTCAGGAACATGCTACTTTATTTCCTGAAAAAAAAAAAAAAAAAAGGTGCTATAGAAGTTGATTGTCACTCAGAGTCATTGCACCGCAAACAAGGAGGCGATAAAACATATCCTACTCATGGACACAGGGCTTCTGAAATTATTTCCTTTCCTATCAAGTTTAATTGAGAAGTTAACAATTGTTTCTCTCATTACTTAGATTTCAAAAACAAAACAAAACAAAACTTCAATGAGATTTAAGTAGCTTTTAAAGAGGAGGAAAAGTTGATAACTATTGGATGCACCCGAAGAAAAAAATAAAAAATAAATATCCTGTGATGACCTCAAGGATGTCTTGCAGCTTTAGAACTTCATAACCTGATAAGTGGAAACCTTGTCAGTTTAGAATCTGAGGGAAAATGGGTACTTCTGAACACTGTTTCATGTTAGTGCTGCCCATTGCAGAATCTCTTTTATGTAGGGTGTATGATTTCTGAGGAACTACTGAATGTTTGTTCCAAGCACAACTTACATAAATTTTGGCCCTATTTTTTTTTTTTAGAGATGGCTGCCCTCTTGTGGTGGAAATGAGTTCGAACGCTTGAAAGAAAGAAGTCCATAAATAAATAAATAAATAAATAAATAAATAAATAAATAAATAAATAGTCTCCAAAGACTGATTTGGGATCGAAGTACAGGATGACTGTACCTACCCGTTTTCCAGGGAAGAGCAATAGTCAGAAATGATAAATCTAAATACAGACGAGCTATTTCTTTTTTTTCTCTCTCTCTTCACTAATGGCTACCTTCCACCTGCAACTTAGAATGCTGGGTTATTTAATACTTTGGGAGAGTGTCTGTTTGCCTTGAAAATATCACTTGCAGCTAACCATTGTCAATTCTACCTTTTTCAAAGGTCCATTCAAAGTTTTTCAGTTCAGAGGGTGAGATTCATTCTTGCTGAGTTTATCAGATTTAGTGCATCTGCCAGCAAATGTGGAAGGGGCAGAGGTGGGAGTGGGGAGTTGTTTAAGATAGGGATAGTAGAAGTTGCAAATTCAAATGCATCAGAGGGTACAGACAAGTTATGTAAAAAAGCAAAGATGACCAGATAATGATTCCACATAAAGGAGGTTGTTGCTATTCCATTTCAGTCATCTCTTGGCAGTTTCTCAGGAGATAGTGGAAATTTGCATTTGATTGTGTGTGGACAAGACTCGGGATGAAATTAACTGCTTACAGTCATACTTTAGCAATTTTAGCACTTCAGCTCACATGATATTCCATTTTATTGCATTCTGTAGCTATTAGCATTCAGTATTGTTCTTGCTAGGCCAAACATTATGCAAATCAACATTAAAATAGTGATCCTCATGTATTGTAAAGTTCACAGCAGGCATTACCTGATCCATCTACCTTGTAATTGTCATTCCATGGAAACCTGTGGCAACTGCCCTGAGAAACCCTCTTTGCTTTTTAGCATACATATCGCTTTGTTACAAGGGTGACACCCATAACCATCTGTACTTACTTTACCTGGATGAAGTTTTTTTTACAGGAACTTGGAGCCAAGGCAAAAGAGAAGCATTTAGTCAATCAAATGTTTTCCTTTTTGGTGTTTGATTAGACATGGTAGAAAGGATGGGAGAGGTGGAGTGATTTATATCAGAAACTAGGCCAAGTTGGCCAAATCAGGATCACTGCTTTCAGCAAGTACCAACTACATCTTCTTAAAAATTAAAAAGAATGAATTTTGTGCATTGATTAGACTGTCACACAGTTTAAGATGTACACCTTAAGTTATGTCTGTAAACTATGTTGATAATAGTCTAAGATGTAGTTGGGTGACCTCGGTTCTAATTCCTGGTTCTGTCATGGATGACTGACTTTAAAATGGTCATTTCATCTGTTAATTGGAGTAAATAAATATATGTTTGCTTGCTTCAGACTGACATGATGAAGGTCAAATGGATAACATGTGTGAACTTAGTTTCTGATTGCTACTCACTCTATGTATCTTCAAATGTATTCTTTGGCCTTCTGTCTGCAATATGGCCTGGTTTTAAGAAATAGGACTTTGGATGCCTTTCTTCTCCTCCTCTTTCTCCTCCTTCTCCTTCTCTTCTCCCAGCTTTTATTATATTGCCAAACAGTGGATATTTCATCAGAAAGGCCACCAGTTGGGTCAGTCAATCTAAAGCAGAGGTCCCCAACCATTTTGGCACCAGGGACCAGTTTTGTGGAGGAAAATTTTTCTACAGACCAGGCTGGGGGTGATGGTTTCAGGATGAAACTGTTCCACGTCAGATCGTCAGGCATTAGTTAGGTTCTCATAAGGAGCATGCAACCTAGATCCCTCATACATGCAGTTCACAGTAGGGTTTGAGCTCCTATGACAATCTAATGCTGCTGCTGATCTGACAGGAGGCAGAGCTCAGGCAGTAATGCTCCCTCGCCTGCCCCTGGGGGTTCCTAACAGGCCATAGACAAGTACTATTCATGGCCCGGGGGTTGGGGACCTCTGATCTAAGGCAGTAACAAATTCTCATAGCCTCAGCTCCCTCATGAATACTCTGTAGAGACTAACAGTTGACTTCTCATGGAGGTTGTGAAGAATAAATGAGAAGATATGTGTGAAGACAACAAAAAGTTGCAAATTTGTATTACTATATACATGCAAATTAAGGCCATCGGTTCTGGTTCTCGAAAGATGTGAGTTTGTCTTATGTGATTTTCTTTTGCACTTGGTAGATTTCAAAAATATGGGTTGAATGAGCACATGCTTCTGGAAAATGATTATAGTCTTCAAAATAAGACTCCCCTGAGAAGCCTGTTGGCTTTTCAGCATGAGTAACACTTTCTTACTAGTGCAACACCCAATACCGGTTCTGATGACTTTACCTCCATGAAATTCTTTCATGGGAACCGGGAGCCACAGCAAAAGAGCAGCATTTAGTCATTCAAATGTTTACCTATTTTGCATTTGATTAGATGTAACAGGAAGGATGAGTGGAGTGGGGTAATTTATATGCAAAGCCTAAGCCAGGCCAAATTGGCCAAGTACGATTGTTTTAAATATCCACTACATATGTTTTAATTATCATATACTAATACATTTGCATACCTTGTCAATGATATTAAAATGTTTTGACTTTCTGTTAAATAGACTGTGAAGAGTCAACTATAGTATTTCCTTTTACATACAGTCTACAAATATTTATTGAGCAACTACAACGCCCACGGCACTATGTTATTGGGTTCCAGTTAATACAAAAGTACATAATCTCTGCACATAATTTATTTAGAATTCAATGGAAGAAATGCAACATGTTTACAGGTAAATACATATAAAATATATGGCATATGAGATAAGAACTTTAAGAGAGTTGAGAAACAATTGCTTCAGGTTTAATGAAGAGCAACTCACTTCTGAAATGTGGAACAAAAACCTTGCTCAGTGAATGTCACTACCCTTATTTTACAGGTGAAGAAACTGGGCTTGGAAAGGCTAAGTCATTTTTCCAAAGCCACATGGCTAGCAAATGGCATAGCTTACACTAGACTCATGTTTTGGGAGTTTGGGGCTTTTTGCCCCACTATGCTTATGGTCTCTCAATTCTATACAGTGGTAACAACTCAAAGCCAAGACATCATGTGAAAAAAATGTAGGATGTTGTTTTGAGGAGTACAAAGAGGTAGTTCAGATTTGGAGGTGGGGTTGGATAGGGATAAGACTATACTAGAAATTAGGACTATTCTTTAGACTGAGCCCCAGTAGGGAAATGATGGCGTATTCTAAAGGGGCAGTTGAAAAGAGTTGAACAAAGGAACATTGTACAAAACTGTGGGCAGAATTGAGAGAAAGTGGTAAGGGATCATGATGTATTATGGCCCTACATTGGGTAGCCAAACCAGGAACACAGAAGGGATAGTTGCTAGAGCCCAGAGAAAGCCACAGCTGAAGGCAAGCCATTGACAGAAGCTGGGGAGCCGGCGGGGCAAATAAAGATCTCAACCTTTCTTTTCTCTTACTCTCTGAACATCTGTGGACATCTCTCATTGGCCTAATTTGACCAGAAGAGCAAGTGTATTAGTTACCTATTGCTGTGTAATAAATGACCATAAACTATGTGGCTTGAAGCCCATTTTATTATCTTGGAGTTTTGTGGGTCAGGAATGCAGAAAGAACTTAGTTCTCTTCTCAGGGTCTTCTGAGTCTGTAATCAGTTTTGACAGGGGCTGCAGTTTCATATAAGCCTCAGGGTTCTCTTCCATGCTCTGGTGGTTGTTGGCAGAATTCACTTCCTTGCAGCTGTAGAACTCATTCCTGGTTGCTCTTTTCATCAAAGCCAGCAGGAGACTGTCTTTCTGACTACTAGACACTACTTTTAAAAAGTCACATAATTATATTAAGCCTACCCAGGATAACCTGTCTTTTGATTAACTCGAAGTCAACTGATTAGGAAGCTTAATTACATCTGCAAAAATCCCTTCACTGTTACCTTATAACATAACCCAATAAGAGGGGTAACATTTCATAATATTCATAGATACTTCTCATACTCAAAAGGAGGGGAGTATTCAGAGCTTGCACACCAAATGCTCAGACTCTCGGTCTCTGGAGCCTATAGAAGTCGGCCTCTCAGGCACGGAGGAAGAAAAAGAGTAGATCTCCTTATGTTGTGGATCTCCGGGTACAAAAACAATATCCAACCTCATAAGATTTGAAAAGTGGCAGACTACAGGATCTTAGGACTCTTGCCTCCTACTCCAAAGTGAAATGTTTTTACTAAAGGAATGGCATGTTGGAGATGCAAGTTACAAAAACAAATCTCACATTTGGTAGAGTGTAATAGTGCAGTGTAGAAAGTACAGTGAGAGACTGTAGGTAATAGAACCAGTTCCTAGCTTTTGTAACTATGCACAGAAGTGGTAACGGGGGTCTAATGTCCACACGAAAAATAAGCCAAAGTGAAAGCTATAATGGAGATGGGATGTGCAGGTTGTGGCTTGTGGATGGGTAGGAGAGTTTTGCAGAGGGAAAGAATCAACAGTATCTGTAGGGTTTGGAGCCCAGGTGAAAAAAACAAAAACAAAAACTAGTGGGGCCCTTAACATGGGGGAGTATGAGCAAAAGCCTGACAAGAGACTCAGGGATGATTCTTTCTGGAAGTACCTAGAAAATTCTGGTTAAATATCCTCATAGAGTTCTTCTGGAGTGATAATTAGGCACTGGCCTGGAGATCAGGAGAAGGATTAGGGAATTGAGTTGTAGATTTCTGAGCTAAGGCTTAACCATTTGAAGAGGAAAAAATTGCCAAGGAAGTGCATAGAAGATGTCACAGAAAAAGTGTTCCGAAAAATAGAAAGCAGACAATGGTGATTTGTCTTAGAATTCATAAGAGAGGAGTTCTCAGAAGAAGAAGCTCATCTGCAGTCTTAAACGATGGTGAGGAGTGTGGAACAAATAGATGAAAAATTTGCAGCTCCTTGGTGAGGTTTCTAGATTGCAGATATAGAAGAAGAATGAAGTGGAGCAAGGCTAGTGGGGTTGATGTGGGAGTGGAAGGAAAGGAAGCTGAGTCAGAGTGGGGAATAACTTTGGGGGATATGTAATTTGGCTGTTTAAAAAAATTCAAATAATGAGGGAAGCTAGGGTCAAAAGAGAGACTTTAAAAAATTGAACGAACATGACTGACACTTGTAGGAACGAGTTGACTTAGAAGAACTCAAGTTTCCACCTGAACAATAAATTTGATCAACTCCTCACTATATGGCCCTTTGGGCTCATCTGGCAAATGTTCTCAATTTCTTCAATATGATAGCAAGGAGTCTTCATCCTCAAATAGATCTTTGAAATCAGCCCTTGTGGTAGAAGCCCAGTTATTGCCTAGAAGATGTTTGCTCAAATGTGGAAACGCCTGAGACTTTTCCTATATATTAACTTATTCTCAAGATAACTTTCATCCCAGCAAATCACCTGAGCCTCCCAGCCTTTCTGTTTCCTGGTTTCTGGCCCTCCATCCTGGGACAGAGCTAGCTATGCAGAGGTGACTCTTTGCCAATGAGGCGGACCTAAAGTCTTATCTGTAACCATTTGCTGGAGGGTTCCTCTTCATTTGAACTTAACAGTGATCTGTTGGAAGGTCGTCACTTCCAACCCAGAACACAACTTCTTCTTTTTTTTTTTTTTATTATACTTTAAGTTCTAGGGTACATGTGCACAGCGTGCAGGTTTGTTACATATATGTACATGTGCCGTGTTGGTTTGCTGCACCCATTAACTCATCATTTACATTAGGTATATCTCCTAATGCTATCCCTCCCCCCTGCCCCCACCCCACGACAGGCCCCGGTGTGTGATGTGCCCCTTCCTGAACACAGCTTCTTCAGAGTTCACTCTCAAAGAGGACAGGAGTGGAAACCTAAGCACTGCAAAGACAAAGCATTTCTGTGGAGATGACAGATACCTGGAAAATTCTTTTCTCTTCCAATCCAGGACACCAGTTATCGTATATGTGTAGGACTTTGAATGGAAAGCTAATAGAAAATAACATGAATGGGCAAGTGCATTTCTAGTGACTTGAAAATAGGAAAATAAGATCTTGTTTCTGTCTGAGCTGATCTTCAGGAATACCCCCCCACAATGTTGCTCCTCCATACCCAGCTATCTTCATCTCATTTATCTCCCAAGAGGAACTTCTAATGCAGCAAGTACAGGCTCTTTCTGTCTCCTGCACATGACGTTCA
Source organism: Pan paniscus (assembly GCF_029289425.2). Taxonomy (NCBI): domain Eukaryota; kingdom Metazoa; phylum Chordata; class Mammalia; order Primates; family Hominidae; genus Pan; species Pan paniscus. Next base: position 7,683,550 of record NC_073270.2, on the reverse strand, counting down.
TATCCACCCTGGTGACTTCTACTCATGTCCTTTATTACCCTTGGGGCCACTACCATTTTCCATAGCAGTCCCAATCCTATTGTTTCTTTCCATTTTGCTTTGTGAATGAAGAGACCCAATAATCTGTCATACAAACAGATAGGTTTTTTTAAGAGTGAAATGTGAAGATGTGAATACACTGGAATAACAGGGGTCAACAAGAACTGTCCCAGGCACACAGGACCTGTGGTCACTCCATAAAGCCCTCCCTGACATTTCCAGATCTCAGCTCTTTCTCTTCTCTGAAATCCCATTCCATACTTTGTCTATGCAATTTTTAACACTATTTGTTATCTATCTCATAGTGGTCTTGAGCTTCCTTTCCCCTGACACATTTATTTGTAATTGTCTTAATTTCTTAAACTTTCTTTGTATGAATTGGTAGTAGCTATCAGAGTGATACATCTCAGTAAACTTTTATAAATGCTTTTAAGTTTGATTTAACTTACTGGTACATTGAAATATTTTATCTTTTTTATTTTCAAAAACATTTATTTGAATAATTAGGAGTTACTAGGAGGCTAAGTACATATAAAATAGTTAGGTCCTTTCCTTGATTGTAAGCTGCTTGAGATCAGAAATGTTTATTAAAAAAGTAAAACTAATTGTTGGTTTAATTCAAAGTGCCCTCAAGTTTTTAAAATATTTTAAGTGCAGGATTCAGAAAAGATCTGATTGTATCACAGAAAAAAAAATAACCAGTTGACAAATGAAACTTCAGTTATTGACACAACTGTTGGAGTTACTTCTTTATGAGTGATTTCCCCAGATTCATATTTATCTCCAATAAGTAAGTAATACATTCAAGAGCAGAGGAGGTGATGCAAGTCAAAAAAGAAAGTAAAAAGAAGGCATTATCAGTAGGTGAAAAGTGTCTCTAAATAGTTCTTTAAATAGTTGAAGTTATCTAGAGAACTTCAACAAAATCAACGAAGAGTTTATATATTGGCTTTGCTGGAGAATTTCTGTGTGGTCATTTCCTCTTTACAAGACAAAATCTTCCAGGAGAATAATATATTTGTAAGTTCTAATTAATACCTAGGGATTCATCATCTACTGATTTGCATATTTCTGTGCCTTTCACAGCTTGTTGGGCCACACAAAGCCTAGCAGCCTGGCATAGTTATATTTGAGCTGTCAGTCATGTGCGTCTCTCTATAGGTCCTTAATGGGACCAATTGTAAATTGTAAATTATTTTCATCCTGGTTACCTGTTAATTCAGGTGAGATAATTTGGCAAAGGCAAAAAGGGTTTGAGCATAATGACTTTAGAATTATGATTACAACATACTCAGATTGAACAATAGCAACCCAAGATAATCACTTTGACAGTGTTTTTTAGTGGATATTCTTACCCTGGACATATTTCACAAATTGTCTTAATGTAATGGGGAACAAAGTGTTCTGCTCCTTTCCCTAATGAATATTGAGCTGAGCAAATAGTCTGAGGTATATGTAAGCTGAGAGATTATGAGAAATATCACATTTTATCCTGTTATATTTACAATGACCACTCAATGGCATCAAAGACCAGATGTAGCTGCCATGTCAAGGTCTACCACAGCCCCCTCAGCCCTGACCACCCCAGTGCATACCTGATTGCCAACTAAAGGCTTTTCCCATTTGGTGTAGTTTATTCTGCCCACGTGCTGCTGGCCAGATGCCCTAGGGAATTAATATGTCCCAGGAGCAACCCTCAATCAATGACCAATGGGAGTTAGCGTATGAATACCCCATCTGCCCCTAGGAGGGGTAATTCTGAGGTGCATGATCTGAACTGACTCAGTGAGCCACAGTGATAACTGGCTTAAGAATGCATCCTTCACAGGCTGCCTTCCCTTCCCTACCTCACCTTCCCATTCCCCTAATTGTGTTTTCACCTCCCTCTGTCTTACTTGTACTTGAACTCTTGTCATCCAGTGAGCTTCTGGAGGAACCCAAAATGAACACTGGAGTTTCTGTTGAACTGAGATAGTGCCTATCAAAATGGCTTTGAATTTAAATTGAATGACACTTTGCCACAAATGAAATAAAACTGTTGGCTTTGGAGGCCTGTTTCCTCCTGCACTTGCTTTATTTATTCATTCAATGACTTTCGCTTTTCCAAGCACTGCTAAGTTTCCGGAGCTACAAAGATGAATATGGCGATGTATAAAAATCAACCAAACAGAAGTTTATACAAGGTACAGAAATTGAACCAAGAATAGAGTTACCACCTACAGCTGAAGGTCAGAAAAGGTTTCCTGGGAGGACATAGCACTTGAGTTGGATCATGAAAACTGAGCAGGTGTTGGGCAGATAGACAAGGTGGGGGGAGGGAATTCCAGGCAGAAGGAACAGCAGGGGTAAAGGCAGAAAAGCATGAAACATCAAGATGCATTAAAGAAATGATCAGCAGCTTAGTATGACTGCACAGAAGAGGAGAAAGGGGTGCCAATATTTTGCTGGGCAAAGGAATTTGGACTTTTCCTTGTAGGCTCTACTTTGCTTTTGAGAAAAATCTCTTCAGTAGAAGTGAGCATGATGGCTTGGAATACAGCCAGATTACAGGCAGAAGGATAAATTAAAAGGCTGTTATAATTGTTTAAGCAAGAGATAGAGAGTACTTGCACTCAGCGGAAGCATGGGGTGAAGGAGAAGGCTCTTAAGAGATTGAAATGGTAAGATCTGGTGGAACTTAATGGTCTATAAGGAATGAAAAAGGAGTTGAAATGAATAGCATAGAAAATACAGAAGCAGGAACATGTTCTACTTATAAATGCATAGAGATTGAGAAAATTCTTGAAAAAAAAAATACTCACTTAGGTTCCAGAATCCAAATTGTCAATTCCCACAATTGTCAATTATTATTATATCCTGAAAATTAGTCTCTTAAGATCATTCATGCCGGTAGGTGTATATCAAATAGGTAAGCTGTATTTTTACAAAGTGAAGCTAATCATTTTTAGGTTATTAGGGAGCCATTTTTTTGGTTTAAACAATTCATTAATAAAAGACCAATTTGCATGTATAAAGTGGCTAACGGGCAGTATTTGGTGTGATCCAGAGTAGAATAAGTTATAAGACCATTAGGGAAAACAGCTATAATTTCATTAAATGCCTTAAAAATTAATGTTAGCAATAGATCTGCATTTCTTGCAGCTGATTTTTGCTTACTTGGTATTGATTCAGCAGCTTACTGTTTCAATGTCTTATTACACAAGTAAACTACTAAGTAGGCAGAAAAGATGGAGCTCCAGGGAAGTTAGTTACTTTAATATAGTGAGGAATGAATGCTGATGAAATACATAACAACTTAAAGGTGAAATGCAAATTAAATTTTATGATTTACTTATATGTACCTCATACACAATTATAATAAAATATCCCTGAATATAATTTAGTTTATTTTTGAAAATTTTAAGTTTGGTTAGCTTTCTATAATGAAAACCTCAGAGACATGTTTATGGCCAAGTATTATCTTGTACCAGCTGTTAATCAGGAAAAATATAGAAATTGTATTATATTTGTTCTACCATTTGCGACAGTATGGAGTGGTTGTTGCAAAGAAGGAAGGAAGGAAGAAATCAAGGAAGGAAGGAGTAAGACAGGGAGGGAAGGAGGGAGGGAGGGAGAGAAAAAGAGAAATCAAATCTACTTGTTTGTTCATTTCTCATGAAAGCATTATAGGGAGAAAAGATCTCTGATTATTTGAGTGTTCTTATCTAGTTCAGAGTAAATTTGGATTTACCTCACTTTAGTTAGAGAGCAAATACAGTGTCCCAAAGTGCCAAACATAGAATCAGACAGAACTAGAACTATTTGGCTATTTTAAGTATAGATGTATTTGCCAAAATTTACCTCGGTCATATATTTTAAGTGATTTTCATTATGGAGCTACCAGGAGATGTCTGAATTGCATTCCCACATGACCTCTTTCATTTTCAGCAATAAACAAATGAAGCACTTTTAGATAGGAAGCAACTTTTAGATCAATTGACTCTTGTTTCATGTCCTACATCAGTGTATTAGTCTGTTCTCACACTGCTTTCAAGAACTACCTCACACTGCTTTCAAGAACTACCTGAGACTGGGTAATTTATAAAGGAGGTTTAATTGACTCACAGTTCTGCATGGATGGGGAGGCCTCAGGAAACTTACGGTCGTGGTGGAAGGCAAAGGAGAAGCAAGCACATTCTTCACAAGGCAGCAGGAGAGGTTGTGGGGGGAAGTGCCACACATTTATCAAAGAACCAGATATCGTGAGAACTCACTCACTATCACAAGAACAGCATGGGTGAAACTGTCCCCATGATCCAATCACCTCCCACCAGCTCTCCCCCTCAACATGTGGGGTTTACAATTTGGGTCCGGACACAGAGTCAAACCATATCAATCAGTAGTTAAAAATCAAAACTGGGCGATTCCCCTGTTTTGATGATTTGGCTTCTAGCTTCAATTAAGCCACAAAAGGAACTGAATGTGAACAGCTTTTCTCCAGTTGTCTTTCTATCTCTTTTTGAAATAACTTGAGTGAGGTGGATTAACCATAAAATGAACAATTAATTAATTCTACATTGAGTGTGTTTAATGAACACTTTCAGAATTGTATTCTGAGTTACTTTTCTTGCTGTGCTCCACACTGTTTTCTGAGCACTATCGTCTCCCCACCAAGTCTACCCTAATAGGAAAGCCTCCAGGCATATCTGGGATTTTTCTTGTTTTAAAAAATATTTACTTATATTTTATATATTTAGTATTTAATTGACAAAGTTTAAATATATTTAAGGTGTACACCATGATGACCTGATATACATATACATTTTATAGTGATGACCACTGTCATATTAACATACCCATCACCATTCCTGCTGTGCATGAGATCCCCAGAACTTGTTCATCTTGTATTTGAAAGTTTGTACCCTTTGACCAACATCTTCCCATTACCTTCTTCAACCCCTCAATCCCTGGCAACCATCATTCTACTCTCTGGTTTTATGAGTTTAATTTTTTTGGGTTCCACATATAAGTGAGATCATACAGTATATGTCTTTATGTGTCTAGCTTATTTCACTTAGCATAACATCCTCCAGTTTCATCCATGTTGTCACAAATGACATGATCTTCTTCTTTTTAAAGGCTGAGTAATAGTTCATTGTTTATATGTACCATAATTTCTTTATCCACTTATCCCTGGATGGGTGTTTAGTTTGTTTCCATATCTTGGCTGCTGTGAAAAATGCTGCAAGAAATTTAACCAAGGAGGTGAAAGATATGTACACTTTAAACTATAAAACATTGATGAAATAAATTGAAGAAAACATTAAATGTAAAGCTATCCTGTGTTTATGGACTAGAAGAATTAATATTGTTAAAAAGTGTATACTACCTAAAGCCATGTACATATTCAATGTAATCTATCAAAATTCCAATGTCATTTTTCAAAGAAATAGAAAAAAAATCTTGACATTTGTATGGAACAACAAAAGACCTGGATAGCCAAAGCAATTTTGAGAAGAAAGAACACAGCTGGGAGCAGCACAGTCTCTTACTTCAAACTATATTGCAAAGCTATGGTAATCAAAACAATATGGTACTGACATAAAAACAGACACATAGACCAATGGAACAGAATAAAGAGCACAGAAATAAATCCACACACATATAGTTAACTGATCTTTGACAAAGGCACCAAGAATAAACAATGGGGAAAGGAAATTATCTTCAATAAATGGTGTTGGGAAACCAAACATACACATGCAAAAGAATAAAACTGGATCCTTGTCTTATACCATATACCATAAGATTAGGACTTAAATGTAAGGTCTGAAACCATGAAACTCCTAGAGGAAAACACAGGGGGGAAAGCTCATTGACATTGGTCTTGGCAATAATTTTTTTGATATGACACTGAAAGCATAGGCAACAAAAGCAAAAATAAACAAGTAGGACTACATCAAACCACTAAGCTTCTGCTCAGAAAAAAAAGGATCAACAAAATGAAAAGGCAACCTATATAATGGGGGAAAATACTTGCTGACATTTCTGTTTTTAATAAATTTGAAAGGCCTTGCTTTGGAAGAAGCAGGTTCAGAGTTGGAGAAGGAGATCTAGGAGAAGAAGGCCACCGTCTTACTATGTGGGCCAGGCTGCCATCAGGGAAGGAGGAGAATGCAACTGGACCCCACCCCCAAGATAAATGGCAAATGCTAGTCTTCTTTAGCCCCCAAGACATGTCTCACATAGCAAACCAAATATGTTGCTCCTAGTTTACAAAAGAGCTGAATATTTTAGGGAATTCTCTCTCATTTTAACGTGAGAAGTTTATAAACTATTAAAAATTAAACAATAATGACATCATATTTTATTTTAAATAATATTTTAAAGTTTTTTTTTAAGACAGGGTCTCACTTGGTTGCCCAGGCTGGAGTGCAGTGGCATGATCCTAGCTGACTGAAGCCTTGAACTCCTGGGCTCAAGCAATCCTCCTGCCTCAGCTTCCCAAATTGCTGGGATTACAGGTGTGAGTAACCATAGTTAGCCAAAGTATTTTTAATTGAGAAAAGTAAAGAAAGAAAAATATAATGACTCATAGTTCTCTTACCCAGATGACCTCTGTTAACTTAAAAAAATAATGATATACACATGTCAAAAATTTTTTTAATGCCAAAATATATAAAATTAAAATAAAATAATAAATACTAATAAAAGACTTTGTTTCTAAAGGTAAACAGGGCTAACATGCATATTTAAGCAGGAGAATCAAGGCAAATGCACAGATGTACATGTGTGTATATTTGTGTATAAACCTTTGCACAAAGGTCTGACATCGCAGTCAGTAATATCCACATCTTCCTAGGGTTTTGATTTTTTTAAAATAAATATATCTTGGCCAGGCGTGGTGGCTCATGCCTGTAATCCCAGCACTTTGGGAGGCCGAGGCAAGCGGATCACGAGGTCAGGAGATTGAGACCATCCTAGCCAACATGGTGAAACCCCATCTCTACCAAAATACAAAAACTTAGCCGGGTGTGGTGGTGCGCGCCTGTAGTCTCAGCTTCTCGGGAGGCTCATGCTGGGGAATCACTTGAACCCAGGAGGTGGAGGTTGCAGTGAGCTGAGATTGTGCCACTGCACTCCAGCCTGGGTGACAGAGAGAGACTCTGTCTTAAATAAATAAATAAATAAATCTTGGAGATCTATTCATACAGATCCACTTCATTGTTTTTAAGGGCAGTATTATTGCCGTAATTTAATTTCTCCTCCTGATGGACATTCAGCTATTTCCAGTTTTTTTTCTTTCTGCTCTTATAAGAATGTTTTAATTAATACATTTATAAACAATTTTACTAATATACCCAGAGGGGACATTTCTAACAATAGATTTTCTGGGTCAGAAAATGTGCATTAAAAAAAAGTTAAAGATTGTACATGAATCGCATTTCACAAAAGTATGTGCTGATTTACTCTATCCTCAATGGAATTCACATCAGCTTTGGGCACCATCAAATGTTAGTAAAACGGTAAGGTAACAATTCTGCCTTCTTTTTCTTTTCTTTTTTTTTTTTTTTTGAGACGGAGTCTCCTTTTGTCGTCCAGGCTGGAGTGCAGTGGCGCGATCTGGGCTCACTGCAAGCTCTGCCTCCCGGGTTCACGCCATTCTCCTGCCTCAGCCTCCCGAGCAGCTGGGACTACAGGCGCCCGCCACCACATTCGGCTAATTTTTTTGAATTTTTAGTAGAGACGGGGTTTCACCGTGTTAGCCAAGATGGTCTCGATCTCCTGACCTTGTGATCCACCCGCCTCGGCCTCCCAAAGTGCTGGGATTACAGGCGTGAGCCTCCGTGCCTGGCCAATTCTGCCTTATTTTAACTTGCATTTCTTTTTATTATGAATGGGGCTGAAAATCTTACCTTCTACTTACTAGCTATTATATTTCGGTTTGCTTTTACCAGATTCTTTGCCCACTTTTCTGGCTTGTTTGCCTTTTCCTCATTAACTTAAAAAGCAAGCAAACAAAAAAAATTGTATTACTATTATCACACCTACTTTTTAAAATTATTTTTACAGGAATTTTATCTATTAAAGAAATGTGTCCTGTCTCAGAAATGTGTTATAAATATTTTTCCATCTATTGACTGTATTATGATCTTATTATATATTTTTTGTACAGAAAATTCAAATGTTGATGTAATTAAATGTACTCATCTTTAGCTTTGCGATTTCTGTGCTGTCTGCCTTAAATTAAAAGGTATTTTCATTCTCCAAGATTATACATTTACCAATGCTTTCTGACACTATTTTAATGGATTAATCATTGATCTTTAAATCCGTGACTCATCTGAAATTTATTTTCATTTGCCAGCTTCCCATTACATTTATTGAATTATCTATCTATTATTACTAGTTTGAAATGACATTTGTCATATATTATCCCACTTATGTTTGAGAGTCTTTCATTGACCTGTCCATCCATTTCTTTTTATCTTAACTAGTTGCATGGGCTAGTCTCTTTCTACCAGAGGATAAAGTGTGAAGGAGCAGGGATCTTGCATGTCTTGTTTGTACAGAAAGTCCTTCCTTACTTACCATGTCAATAGGTTCTTGGAAACTGCAACCGTAAGTGAAGAGAGGTATAAGAAAAACATTTTTTTCTCATAAAATTATAATAAAATGACTTTGAATGGAACCATGTTATTACAGAACCTGCTGTACCTCATTTGGCTTAAAGTCACCATTTCTAAGAACCTACCAATGATATTAAATGAAGAATTACCATAGTTACATCCATACCACTTAAAACAGTGCCTGGCACATAGCGGTCTTCAAAAACACTAGTTGAACACATGGATAAGAGGAAGCTCTATTTCATGATTTGTCTACTTTAGATATAATCTACTCATTCTCCATACAAAAGTGGGGAAATGAGTACACTGACACATCTTCCCACCTCTGCCCCCTTACTTCCTGATATCCTGTTGCTCTATTATTATTTTTGCATTTTTGCGAATTAGAATGTATACATTCTGAAATCATATCTTTCACAATGATTATTTTTTAGTTTATTTTACCTTTTTATTTTATTTTTGACACAAGGTCTCACTCTGTCCTCAGGCTGGAGTGCAGTGGCAGAGTTCCGGCTCACTGCAGCCTCAACCCCTTGGGCTCAAGTGATCCTCCCTCCTCAGCCTCCTGGGTAGCTATGACTACAGGCATGCATCACCATGCCTGGCTAGTTTTGTAAATTTTTTGTAAAGATGGGGTTTCACCATGTTGCCCAGGATGGTCTCAAACTCCTGGGCTCAAGCATCCCCTGCATCAGCCTCCCAAAGTGCTGGGATTACAGGTGTGAGCCACTGTGCCTGGCCCCACATTGATTTAATTTTAATTCTGTATGTAAATAGGTTTAGCGCACACATTTATAGTCTTATCAGGGCTTCCCTTGTTAAGGTAGATTTTATTAAGAAGAGCTTATGGACTTCACGAGATTCATTTTTTTCTTATTTAATGAATTAACTAACAGTTACATAACGCTTTCTATATGCCACACACTAAGTGATTTTAAAATATTAAGCAATTTAATCATAAAAGCTATAATTTTGAATGTTTGCATATAATTCAGTTGGCATCAAGTAAGTGTGCCCTCTTGACTTAGTTTAGAATTTTTACATGAACCCCTTCCTTACCTACCCACCTCCATCCCAAATAACTTGAAGACATTGCTATATTACCACTGGTGATAGATGTTACCGTAGCTAAGTCCATGGCCAGTTTTAATTTTCATCCTCATACTCAGTTTTCTTTTTCTACTTGAATTCCTAAGAAAATTATCTTGATCTTTGAAGTTGCAATTTTTGTAAGATATATCTGTGTTTGCTGTCATGTATTCATTTGTTCTAGAACACATTATATAACACATTCAATAAATTGGCTAGTTCAAATTGCTTTTATTCAGGTAACATTTTCTTGTATTATATATTCTAATCTTCTCTCTTCCATTTGTTAGGATTTATAATGAAGATACTTCATATAGTCACCAGATTGCCCTCATACCCTCCGAGTGCACATTTCTTCCCATAGAAGATAGGCGTTCACTCACAATCTCTAATCTCCGTTACAGGGGTAGAATAGAGGCAAGGGGTGTATTTAGGAGGTGGTGGGGAAGACGCCAGAGCCTCTAATGTCTCCAACCTTGCCTCTTTTTAAAGATGTTGATTTGAGTAGTGGGCCCTTTCCTTTATTTGAACTCTAGTGGTATTTTTTTCTCTCTCTCCCTTTTTTCTTATATTTTTATTTTAAAAACTTTATTAGTATGTTTTATTCCACCATTCTGCTTCAGACTGTGCATATCTACTATTTATTTACCGGGCAGCCTTCCATGTGCTTTAGCTACTTTGATTTAAAAGCAGAGGTCACCATGCGAGAATAGCCTTTTAATCCCACAAAGTTCACTGGCAGTAAGTGACTTCCCCAAGGCCACTAGATGATTATACTGGGGGTAGGACTGCTCACGTGTGGTAGCTAGAGAAATTATGTTGATGAATTGTTAAGAATAGCCAAAGCCGATTATAGCATACATGATAACCATGTTTATTGAGCACATACTGTGCTGATTACTCTAAGCAAAAATTAATTCATTTGGTCCTCATCACAATACTGTAAAGTAGACATGTTTATTATTCCTATTTTATAGAGGAAAGATAAAAGGAACAGGGGGGTTACAGAATTTATCCAAAGCCATCCAGCTCCAAGGAGTAGAAATGGGAATCACATCTTGGTGGTCCGGTCCCAGAAGTGGTGGTTGGAACCCTTTTCTTATGCTGTCAAAGCTTAAGTCCAAGCTACATTAAGCTTACTTTATTGCACATGTAGACTTTAAAAGAAGTTTCGTTGCCCTAGGAAGGCTGAAAAAGCTTTCTAATTAAGTGAACTCCTTCAACTCCGTCCATCATTCAGATATTCCATGTAGGATACTCCTGATGACTGGGTTTATTCAAGTTCTTGCTGAACTAATTGGGTGATTTGATTTCATGCTGGCCCATCCTTAATTAATAAAAATAATTTAATTGCTAGCCCCTTTAACATTTTTGTCTGCACATTTAGAGGTTATGGCAGAGAATGTTACTGTGAACTGTTGTGTTCCAATAGCCATCTTTTGTCTGCTTCTGCATTGGTGGGAGAGGAAAGGGCAAATTTGCAGCCAGTCATGTAATTAGAATTAACCTTGGCTATAAAGACCCGACAGACCAACCAGCCTGATCACTCCCATATTTGTTTGTCTGCATGTGAAATTCGTGTCTTAGATCATGACACAGAAGGAAACCTTCTTTTGAAATTTTTCTCTATACCAATAAAATTGCTCCCTTGGGAAAACATCATAAAGAAATGTCATTGAGTACATTAATAGTAGCATTCACCAGAGCTATTTTTTACAAAGCCACATTTATCACAAACTCAGATTTTAATGAAAAACAGAATTTTGGTGAGTTGAGTGGTTTTCCCATTATTCTTCAGCTTAAATTTTTTGATAGTCACTGGCCTCATAAATTGAACTTGTATTCAAAAGATTGAGCTAAATTAGTTCAGTAGTTTACAGTTAAGTTAAAATAAAAATACCTACATTTTTCTCTGAGAAACACACACACACACACACACACACACACACGTTCTCTCTCTCTCTCTCCAGCGTCACCTTATTAAAATATATATTTTTCTTTTCTCTCTGCTGAGTATTACTCAAAAGTACCTAAAGGTTTAATATTCAAACTTGGCAGTTGTAAAATCCTCCCAGGGGAGGAAATTCAGGAGAATTTAGAGAAAATTGGCTTAGCAATGTGTTTTGAATATAGGCAACAGAACATTTTCTGTTTGGGTACAACTACATCAATGAAACTTGAGTCCGTGGAAGTCTTGTCCGATGCCATTTAGAAGGTTGTCAGAGTTAAGGGAGGCGTTAGAAGAATACCAGTTGGAACAGAGAACTGCCTAAAGGAAAGACTCTATTTCCTTCCATTTCCTGCTGTAGATAAATGAGGACCAAATATAGGAAACCATAAGGTCATTTCAGCAAATAAAAACCAACACACCATTCTGGGTATCGTATATTGTGGTTATTGTTTCTGGTATTTTGCCCAGTGTGATGGATTCAAGCATGGCTGCAAATTCTTTGACGCTTTGACACTCTTCCCACACTCCTAGTTTTGAGTGGGCTCATCACTGCTTTGACCAAGAGATTAAAGTGCAAGTTACACTAGGTGACTTCTAAGGCCAAATCATGCAAGACCAGGCAGCTTCCACCTTGCTTGCTAGAATGCTCACTAGTAGAGCTGTGAGCCTTCATGCAATAGGTCTGACTAACCTGAGGTTGCCATATCGAAGAGAATAGCATAGCATAGTGGTTAAGAACACAGACTCTAGAACTAGACCCCCTGGGTTCAAATCCTGGCTCTACCAACTGCTAACTTCTTAACTGTAGGGCTATTACTTAATGTCTCTGTGTTCCAGTTTCCTCATTTGCAAAATGACGAGACATAATAGACCCGTGCACATGACCTGTCCTCATATCTGTACCTTCCATGGCTTGAAAAAGTAAAATGTGATAATATTTATTAAGTCCTTAGAATAATGTAGGCAAATAATAGACACGATGGCAGTATCAGTTCAATAAAACATGCACATTATTTTAGATATGCCTTGCAGGTTTAGAAGCAGATTGCACTCAATATGTTTCAGAATCAAGTCATTCTGCGTTTTGGATTGCAGAGAACAGATCCCCATGGCAGCAAGTAAAAAGGCTGCTAAAACTGTGATGGACATCAGCAATTCAGACCAAAGAAAATTCTAGCATTTAAAAAGCAGGATGCTTCTGAAATACTTCTTTTTCTTGCATTTCTCCTACTACATTCTGGGCTAATGTTTGCTGTGTTTATATCATTGAACCAGACATTTCCCTACTCATGTCCTAGTACTGAGTAAGATATTTGAACTTATAAAATTTACCTGTCTAAAATAGTTACCAACAGGTACTCCCTCATCTTCCAGCTTGTCTCACCCTCTGAGGGATTAGGTTATAAAAATGAATGAAATCATCGTTCCTGTTTAGTGGATAATCCCAAGGCTAAAATAAAAAATGGAAGGAGGTGGACAGCAAAGAACATTTAAGGAAAAATGAAGATATATGGGTACAGAGAGACCTAACTAGATATCTCATAGGGCAAATTATTGGCAAACACATCACAGCCTGATTGTGATTTTCCTTCATTCATTTTAAATCAGAATAATAAAAATGGAGCTAAAATTCACTCATCAAAGTACACTTAAGAGATAGGTTAATTATCTAGGGCAAACATACAAATATACTTGTCTTCTGAGACACCAATGTCCTAGTCATTTGCCAGTTAGTAATAATTCCCATATCCTGCTCTGGAAACTGCATTTCTCAGGCTGCTTTTCTCCCTGGGTTTCTTGTAGATTTAGGCAAACAGAGGCTCTGTTGGAAGGCTGGAGGGGGGAGATGGAAGAAGCCAGGGTAATTCTCCCCCTCTGTCTGTGCTTCAGATTACATCCCTGGCAATGGTTGTCCCCTCTGTGATTTAAACTTCCACTGAGAAGACCTCACCATGGCCGTAGCTTCCAAATTCTGGCCCTGGTAACACCATTTACTCCTGCTAACCTTAGAGGTTAATTGCTGTCATTAACATGTGGGTTGCCTCACCATCCCTTCTATGGGTTCCTTGCTCCTCCATATTTCTGTCAAGTCCCTCTATTAAATTCCTTCTGTTTGATACACCTAGAGTAATTTCAGTTTTCCTGACTGTACCTTAGATACTCCACAAGCAATTCTTTATTATTTATGATAAAAAATAGAAAGGAGTAGTGTTGTTTTATTGACCTGACTTTTATAAACAAAACATTTGCCTATATTGAAGATGTTAAACATTCATATTAAGTATGATTTTCTTATTAAATAACTGGGCCATGGTTGTGATACACTTAGGAGTAATTCCGTTTAGTGGACATCGGAGTTGAGTTGTTCAAGAGAGTGCATTGCCTCTCAGATGCAGTCAGATCCTCTTACAGTCACCTTCATATGGGCTCCTCACGGTGCATTCTCTGTTTTTGTCATACCAATTGTGTAATATGTCAAACTCATGCATGTCAGAACACGCATAAAAATTCATCACCCAATAGAAAAAGCTACTCTCACTACCATGATTTAACAGATAATTAATCTGTACGCTGATGATTCTTTTCCTCAAGTAACATTTTTATTGACCCTCAGGACTACCAAGACTTGGTAGCAATCTTTCCTCATAAACCATTTTATTTGCTTGCATGTCATCAATGTGAGTGCCTGGATACAGAATTGAGTGACTGACTCCATCAGGAAATGCTGTCCTGAGGGATCTGAACCTCAGCAGAGAAGCTGGGATCCACAGTCAGAGCTGACTGTTTGCACGGAGGCTTTATTGCAGCTTAGCACATATGAAAAGGTTTTCTGTACTCAGTTGCTGGATGAAGCCGATTGCATCACCAGGAATTCCTGTCCTCTAACACATAGTGACCAACATGCCTTAATAAGCATTTGCTTTTTTTAATTTTCAGGTCAATAACGTAATACTTTCTGTCCATTATGAAACCAGTTTTTAAAAATATCTTTTTTAAGCTAGAAGAAAAGACATAAAATAATAATTCCAGTGCTCTGACTCTGGTATGTCCTGTGCACAAGTAGTCAGTCAGCTTAAGTTAGTGCAAATGATGGGGCAATGTCCATTCTTAAATATGACTGTGTTTCCAAGGCACAGCACCTGGCAAGAGGGGTTGTTGTCAGAGGAAGGAACTTGTATATCCTTCCATGAGGTAGATGCTCTTGGAGGGGGCGGGAAATTGGCTCCATGCAAAGTCAAGGCCAGCATCCTTTTAGCAAAGTAGAGTGCAGGAGCCAAGGGTTCAAAGTTAATACATTTTGGTTGGAAACATTGACATGAGGAGCTTAGGGATACAGATGTAGCAAACAGGATGTAGACCATCTCAGAAAGCCAGAAGATCTTAATCCAGCCAGCAGGCCATGTCAGAATTATGGCAACCCCAGTCAATCAGTGCAGAGGCAAAGAAAGAGGAAGTAGAGGATGGTGATGAGGTCATAAGCTAGAGGTTGGCTGGGCTAGAGGGAGCTAACCTCAGGATTGCCTCTGGAAGGGCTCCCTCTTCCCTTGCTCTGGGCCTAACTTCAGAATTGTCTTGTTTCCTTAAGGCGTTCAGATACCACAACACTGTGAAGTATCCCTTTTAGGAGCAGGAGCCACTAGGCTGCTCTGAAATGCTTTAAAGTACTGAAGGATATCTTCTGTCACACTGGTCCCCAACATCCACCACCGTCCTGTTCCTAACGCCACTGGTACTGGTCTGCGGTCTGTTAGGAACTGGGCCACACAGCAGAAGGTGAGCAGTGGGCAAGGGAGCTTCACCCCCTGAGCTCCGCCTCTGTCAGATCAGCAACACTATTAGATTCTCATAGGAGCTAGAACCCTACTGTGAACTGTGCGTGCAAGAGATCTAGGTTGCGTTGCGTGCTTCTTATGAGAAGCTAATGCCTGGTGATCTCAGGTGGAACAGTTTCATCTCAAAACCATCCCCCTGCCCCAAGTCCATGGAGAAATTGTCTTCCATGAAACCAGTCCCTGGTGCCAAAAAGATTGGGAACCGCTGTTCTGGCATACTTAATTCTCTATGCTGATCCCTTGTTTGAGGAGCCTTTATCCACACAATGATAAACAATCATTTAGATGGATTTTCTTACCAGGCCAATCCTAGGAATTGCACAACCCTAAGATTTTCCCTAGTGTTTAGTAGACGTGATGTTGTTCTCAGTGAGATCCAGGTGAGTGCTTACAAATCAGCAATCAACTTTATACAACTAGCAAAGAGGCACCTGGGTATACACACAGATCGTAGGAGCCAGAGGTTTCACATGGCTAAATGACTTTAAATGACTTTGAATCATGGATAAATTAGGATTTAGTGAAACAGGAATGTCGTTATGGAAATATTTTCAAGTTCTAATAGCATAATGCCCAAGCAGGAAGCTAAGTTGTCTAAACACAGACTGGACGTCAAGGAAAGGCATCCTTAGGTAACCAGTGTGTGAGTGTGTGTTTGTGTATGTGTATGTAAGAGTGTCTGTGCATGGGGAAGAGGTGACTCTGAGGAGTGGGGAAGAGGTGACTCTGAGGAGTAGGGAAGAAGGTGATCAGGACCCAGGACTGCCCTGAAAGCAGTTGAGTACTTTCTTGGTGGCTTCTAGAACATTCCACATTTCTGTATTTTTATTATTGTAGAAGGAAATTAATCAGAGCAAACATTCCCTCTCCTTACTCCATGTCAAACTGCCCAGATGCCTTGCCTTCGGGTCTCACTGAGTTTAGCAGCTCCTAACTCTTGGCCAGTCAGTAATACCCAGCTTTAAAAAGTATCAGATTTGGCCTAAAAAGTGCTTTTTAACTTTTGCAAAATTGTTGCCAAAATCTAAAATTTGGAAATTTTTATATAAAAAAGCTAATATTCCTGTTTTTTTGTTTTTGTTTTTGTTTTTTTTTGGTTTTGTTTTTTGAGGGTGAGAAGATTTGACAACACCAGCCAGGCCTTCCTTCCCATGTAGCATCAGTGCACTGGACCAAAGCAGTCAGGCATCCCTCTAGATGGCATATGTGCTGCCCGGTTTCCCATGCCCCCAAATACTGGCCTCTGTTGCCATTTGTCGTCACACTCACAATATTTTTTTTCTTAATATAGAATAAGAGAACAGTAAAATATGTCTTGCACCAACATGTCTATTAAATGTAAGAAACAGATATAGGCCTAGAGCATCTATGTGTGCCAAAGTATGCTTTCTTATACCTGTTTTACTTAACTCATGTACATTACCGGAGTTCGACTAATTTATAATAGAAAAGTGAATGAAAATGGGTTGGACAGAAATCAATCTGTGGTATAAACATGAGCACTTGTGGGGGATGTCATTACTTCTGTCCTTGTTCTGTAGACAGCCATGTCAATATGGACATCAAAAATATAGAAGTTCGACTGGCTCAAGAATCTATCTGTTCAGGTCATTGGAATTTATTTGACTCTTTCATTATTGTAAGAAATGATCCTTGGAAATAGCTTTTAAAGGCTAAATGACACCACCTTTATTAACTGTGTGAATGACACAGAACTTTGCATAAACAGTGAGTTATGAAAAGAGTCAATGACCTCTTAGAATCTGGGAGGTTTAGACAGACACAGGTGAGTGGTAAAGCAGTTCCTGTCAGTTAAGACTTCTGAACAAACAGGGGCATGTGGTATCTCAGCAGGATGAGATTTTTTAAGTGACTTTCCCTGAGCTATAAAATGCCTCTTAAAAAAAAAAAGATGAAAACATTGTATGAGAAACTCTGAAGTCTTTAATATATTTCAGATCCTTTAGATTTTTTAAAATAGTCTTCCAAAGTAGTTTAAAAGGGAGGGGAATGCTGTTAGAATCAAACAATTAAAGACCCTTAAAATATGAAACACACATATGAATGGACAATAGCAATGACATTTACTAAGAGGCACGGTTTCAAAGAGAAAGGAAATAAAATGAAGGCAAGCGCTTGATAAGAATGATGAATGGAACAACATGAATCAGTCGGTAACACAGGACCTTTCTTCCCGGGGTATGGGCGACCCTCAAAGTGCAGGATAATAGGCGCTCTGCAAATCCCAGGTCTAGGGTGTTGTAAATGCATCATAGAAAAATCTAAAGAATAATTAATCTCAAGGACCAAACCCATTTCCTGGAATTTAAATTCAAGTTAAATTTTTGCGTGGTTTCTTAGTCTGGAGCTTCTACAAGAAAAAGATGCCAAAAGTGGATTCAATGGATTGAATGAAAGATTGAAAATTCAAATGTTGATTGTTCTTCATTCGTATTTCCTTCTCCCCAGTCCGCTCTCTTTGCACTATCCTGTTTTGTGTCCCGTGAGGCGATATCTACAGATGGAACCATGCTATCCAGGACCTTGTCGCCTCTGGCTTCTGGCTTCTGGCTGCTAGGGGTACTGCCAAGAGATTTGAGGGCAGGTAGAAAGAGATAGAGAGGTCACAGTATGGCTCCCCCTCTTCTCTTCCTGCTGGGTCTCATGTGTGAGAGTCATTATGATCCCTTATCTATGCTCCAACTCCCATGAGGCTGTCATTCTTGGCATTATTGCTCCTTTTCCTTGTGCCTTTAGACCTTGGGGAGGTCACAGTTTCTTGCTGTTGGTAGCTCCTGGGTGTCTCAACATACCTCACCAGTTTCCTTAACTATTCAACTATCCTCACTCTTTTGCACATGATCTGGGCATTAAACTCTCTGTAACCAAGTCCCTTGTGTTACAACTCCCTTGTAACCAAGTCTCTGCTCCTGCCAAGACCCTGACAAGTATAATGCATTTGCTGGAAGTCCTGGATAACTCTAAGTGTTTCAGTGTTATGATCAATAGCAATAATCATTCTAATAATAAAGTTAATTGAGAGCTTTCTGTAGGTTAGACAGTATATTTTATGCCCACTGTCTCATTTAAGGTTCACATCGACACCAGAGGTAATATATTGTTTTTACCATCTCTATTTTATATAGAGAGAAATTAAAGTTTAGAGAGATTAAATTGTTTGTTCACAGTTTGACAGCAACTAAGAGACCAACCTGAAACTCAAACTTGGGTTTTTTTGAAGCTATCATAGAAGGACAGAGTGGGCAAAGAGCTGTTCTGAAATTTCTGAGGGGCTGCTGTGGAAGAAGATTTGGATTTCTTCTATGGAAGGCCAAAGGGCAGAATCACTCCCAAAGGGTGGGAGCAATGATGTGCTGATAAATGTTTAACAAGTGGTTCTCAGTATAACAGAGTGGGTAGTACTTGTGGAGGGAGAAGCCCTAATCTATAGCTTTTGGTAATTCCTGTGATGTAAACACACCCACCATAGCTGATTTCAAGCCACCAAATTGTCATCCCTAAGTGTGGAGTTGGGAAGAGTTGTGCACAATCGGCTTGAGAGTTGGTAACAGTAGGTGTGAATCTGCTCCTGTGCACCCCTGGATGGAAATACCAAAAAAGTGAATTTTGTCTAACAGGAAAAGACATGCAAAATGGCTATCGGTCATCCTGTGAAGGAATGAGTTAATAATTATTGTAGGTAACCAGAGGTTTGATGAGTGGTCATGGACCTCATAGAGGGAATTCCTGTGCTTGGTAGGACCTGAGACCATTTAGGTAATGTCTAACTCTAATACAGAATAATTTGTATTGAGGTTACATGAATTCTAGGTGGAGGGGGAGAGTAGAACTGTTGCATGGATTCTATGTGGAAGAGAAGAGGAGAAAAGGAAGAGATCTAGACAAACCTAAGAATCTAATTCCAACTTCACAGAGCTGTGTCACCTTGAATAATATATGAAATCCCTTTTAGCCTTTTTTTTCATTTCTTAAAATGAAGATAATAACACCTTTCTCTTAGTACAAAATTAAATGACAGAGCCTTGGAAAAGTTATTAAATGTATTTCCCATGTCTCTCACTCTCACATTTCCATTCATTCCTCTTCTACTAGGGCAAAGAACAAGCATCTATATGAAAATTACTTTATAAAAAATATGCATGAAGAATTAATATCCAAGATTTCTACTTCAAGGTTTGACCTGTGGTATTTAAAATATAAATATAATACATTGATCTGTATTATGGTGTGGTTCCACTGAAATTGGCTGTAAATTAAAAGGAAAGAGAAAGGGAAATCTACCAGAATCTTGACCACTAAATCTAACTAAAGGCCATGGAACCATTTCGAGATATCAGAAAGTCCAGCCAGCTGGAATGTGTTTTGTAATCCTGCCTGCAGTGTAGCACTATCAGAGGAAACAAACTAATGACCTGCCAAATTGGTTTTGGATACACCAACCCACATTGGCACAGCACAGCAATGTTTAAAAAGAAGAAAAATAGAGGCCACCCTTCCAAGCCTTAAGTCATTTTAAGGGGCAGTCAGTATGTGACTCCAGAGCTTGCCTGCCCATTGAAAAAGGCTGCCAACATCCTCCAGGGAAGAGCAGGAAATTTCTTATGCAAATCTCTCCCCTCATTTACTTCTCCAAAAACACCCTTCTAAAAGCAGAGATGTCTGAATCTGAATCGCATACTTAAGAGCAGAGAAGGATGCCACTTGCATGAGCAGGACTTAAGGTATCTCCTTGTCATAGTGGGCCAAGCAGATAGCAAGATGGAAATGATATAAAAGCTGTTAACTAGCTTTGCCTCGAAGAAAGTTTTGCCATTAAGGGCCCTAATTAAACTTCAGAAGTGATATTCTCCTTAATTTTATTTCAAAAAAATTATTTGAAGAAGTTATTAAATTTATTTCAAAAGTCACCACCTCATTTAGTGTACTGCTTAATTTCAGAGAGGCTGACAAGGAAGAATTGTTGATTGCCAAACCAAACTAAAGATCTACAAATCATTTTGAGTTTTATCCTCTTATAAACCTGAGAGGCTAAGACCTCTGCAAAGAAGAAGGGCATAAAGAAATAAATTTTGCAGCACCTACGATGTGCCAGACACTTTGCTGTTATCTTCTCGAATCCTCATTACAACCCTATTTTCTTTCTGTATATGTAGAAATTGAAGCTCAGGATCAAAAAGTAACTTCTTAAGATCAGAAAGAACCAAACTGATAAGTATGAAATTCAACCCCAGCTCCAAATGTAAAAACTGTGCTTTTATTTTTTTCCACATTACTTGACTTCCCACACTACTTAACTTCTTGAGTGGTTTTAATCAATATCAAGCATCTAGGCTAAAGATATCGGGCATCAGAATGATTGGGTGAAAAATACAAAGTCCAGTCCAATAGGGGCATAGCCTATGCCCATCTGAATTTAGCCCAGTGGGTTTGTGTATGTGAACAGGGCCTGCAGAGCTGGACTCTGCAGAGCCAAGGAACCCTTTCTCCAGTTGGGGTGACAGAACAAAACAGGAAAAACGTGTAGCCCATGGACACTACCCAGCAGCTAATTGAGTATAAATGGAGTGGCTCCATATCTAAGCTCAACAAGAGCTCAACAAAACGAAAAGTCCATGTAGGTAGGTGGAGGAGGTGTTACGAGAATCTCAGTAAAGATAGAGTCTCTGTAAAGGGATGACTTGATGGTCAGATTGGCTCCTGTTAGGTCAGGGGATGATTGGAAATTAACTAAAGCAGAGAAATGAAAACTAATGTGTGTGAGGTATGCAAAGTAAAATTACAATGCAATTGTCAAGACGTGCCCTTCAGAAGAGCAAAAATAGACACTGAAAATATGAAGTACTGGCAAGGATGTGGAGCAACTGGAACTCTCAGACATTGCTTGCAGGAGTATACATTGGTTATGGCCACTTTGGAAAATTATTTGGCAAGTTTTACTAAAATAATTCACATGCATACCATAAATCCAGCAATTTCTTTCCTAGAATTAAGCCCAGCAAAGATGTGTACACGTGTTTACCAAAAGATATGTACCAAAATGTTCATAACAGCACTATTCATAGTAGTCCAACTGGAAGTTGCCCTAATGTCCACCAACAGCAGAATGGATATACAATTTTTGGTGTATAATGGAATATTAATAGCAAAGAGAATGAACTACCTACAACTACACGCAAAAACAATGATGACTTTCTCAAACACTGAGTGAAAGAAGCCAGACACAAAAGTATATATGCTATGATTCCATTTATATGGCCAAAACCACATTAAAACAGATGATATATTCAAAAGCAGATTAATTTATAATATCAGGTGTAGTACAGTAATTACCCTTGGGGAGGTAATGACTAGAAGTGGGCATGAGAGGGGTTTCTAGGGATGCAATTGATGTTCCCTGTGCTTGTTACACAGGGGTGTTCAATTTCTGACCATTCACCAAGCTGTACTTACAATAAGTGCAATTACCCATCGGTAGATGATATGTACACGAACGGTTAAAACTTTAAGAGATGTGTAGGTGACAATCCAGGCAAGAATGGATTTCTCTCCAAACTCATCAGGGTCTAGTTGCTCTTGTTAAATGGAAAGGGGGGCTGGGGTTGCAGAAAGATTTCTCCATCTTTCCAGTTATCCCAACTCTGATGCTGTTCATGGTGGGTTACTAGAAATGTATCAGTGCCTTCAGATCAGATTGCACAAGCATGCGCAGAAGTGAAGAATCACTTTCTCCTGTTTCCCCCTGCCTCCTTCCTCCCACATCTCCAGCCCCCAATCAGCCTCCTGCTAAGTATTAGTTAACCTCCTAAATTAATACGTCTTGATCTTAAACCTAATAGGAAGGAATGTTTACTTTTGTATCTGGGTTCAAAGTACAGACTACAGTAGTTAGCTTTTAAGTTTATGTTATTGGCTTAATTTTCTTGCTCAAAATGAGATAAGGGAGGGATACATTAAGATTAATAAAGAAAAAAATGATTGATAAACTGGCTTATGTGACTAAAGTTCCTTTAGCAACAAAAATATTTGGTACCTTCCCTTAATTATTGAAATCAAGCAATGCGCCTGGATCTACATGACACAAAATGGTTTGAATTAGAGTCAAATAATTGCCATTCTGGGTGAACATAAACTTTTTCAAGGGGAGTGGTGAATGGGGATAAAATAATAACTAATAAACTCTGAAGCAAAGCTCACATCTAAGACTTAAGCTTCAAAGCTCTTAAAAAGGAGACTTTTTTTTTTCCTTAAGAGAGAGAGAGACTGAGATGCATGCAGAAGGAGGAGTGGTTTTCCCAAGCTGATTTTTCTTACGGGGTGACCAAGCCTGGGTCGGAATGTTACCATGTGATCAGCCCAGACCGTGGCAGCAACACAGTCTCAGCACAGAAGTTAGGACTTTCTGCAGCATCATTAAAATAATTGGGAGAGAAAAAAAATGTTAAGCTCCACAAGCTTGAATCACAAGCCTCTTGGAAAGGTTAATAAGCTTTCTGCTCTGTACTCTCCTCCCCTCTCTTCAATGCCCTGCCACCCCCACCCTTCCCACTTAGAATGACAGACTGGTTATCAGTCGGGAAAAGATTCAGAATAAAGCCTTTGTTTCCAAGAGCTGAACGGGCCCCCATTCCACCACTGATGTCTGGGAGGTTCTTGTTTATGATGATGACCATGGAGTTCCAAAAGGGAGCTCTGCTTTTATTCCCATGGCTGGGAGCAACTAGCTAGCAGATTCTTGGGGTCCAAAAGGAAGTCAGCTCTACAGTATAAAGGTGTGTCTGTCAGAGGAAAGGGGAGGAACTAGGAAAGTGGGTGGTGGCAACACACAGGCTGAGGTTGGACTCTGTTAATGAGAGGCAAGCAGCTTAGATCCAGGCAAGGGAAGACAGAACCGTCTTTAACCAGAGAAGCAGAAACAGTTGTAGCACAGCTCATAGAGAAAGTGTTGGAGCATGGAGTAAATTCAACTGCCTGGGTCGCGCGCCAGCTGGAGGAAGGCAGCAATTGGATAACTGGATTTGTGTCAGGAAAATGAGAGAGAGGAGGAAGGGAGTGAGAGAGACAGACAGAGGGAGGGAGAGAAAGAGAGATTGAGCTTTCTTCTTCCTCCTTTCTATTTGGCCTTGGAATACCCTGCAGACAAAGATGGACTTCCTTTAGCCGTGTCCTCTGGCCCAGGCTACCATCACCCCCCAAAGCCCTGAGCTTGAAACTGAGGTCAAGGTGTGGTTATTAATGAGAGAACAGCTCCCTGCTCCTCCTGCTCATCGGTGAGCTTAAGTAAGTATAGCTGGTGCCAGTGCTGGCTACAGATGGAGGCCAAGAGAGAAATCAGCCTTCCCTAGAGAGTCAATGGCTTTTAAAATTTTGTTAAAACAGGTTGAGTTGGGTGAGCAGAGCTTCTAATGGAAAGAGAGAGCAGCTTAGACCTTAAGACAGATATTTCAGAAACCATATCCAGAGGAACAACCGATTTACAAAGGAAATCCTCACATCCTTGTGTTAAGTGAAAGCTCTCCCTGATGAGTGACAGTGGAAATGTGGACAACCGTGTGGATTTGGAGCTCATCCCTTATGAAGGCCACACTCCTTGGCAGTTACAGTTGACTTCCTATTGAATTCAACCTTCTCAGCTGAGTGTGGCATCAGGGAGGCCCTCCCAGCGGGGCATGTTCAGACCTCTGCAGCTGGAGTCTTTGCTCTGCTGATTAGCCTTTTATGTTTTGCTTCATTCCACACCCTAATCCCAATGACTATTATGCCATCAGCCCTTTTTAAGGGCAATTGCTCTGTTCCAACCCTGTGAAATGGACAGTCTTTATTGACCGATATTAAAAAAAAAAGTTCAGTTCAAATGTTTGTGTCTCATTCATAGGAAGCCTTCCACATGATCAATCAGTTACCCAACCTCTTTCCCTGTTGTGGCTCTGCCCTCCTCTAGGGTCTTGGAGTTCTCACCATTTAAGTACTGAATGGGAAAGTAGAGAGTAGAAAAGGCATCAGCTTCTTGACGGCTTTGTTTGGAAGTGGTACATACAATCTCTGCTTCCATTCTATTGGGGAAACTTAGTCACATGATCCAACCTAGTTTCAAGAGGCTCCGGGAAATGTAGGAAAGGACACCCCAGCCTAACAGCAGCTTTCCTCTAAGAGCATAATGCTTTGGTAGACAACCAGCCATGTCTGTCAAGGAAATCTTATTATGTATGACTCCCCCTCCACCCTTACCACCACAGCTGATTGAACCTGAAGTATGCACATGCCTTGGTCACAGACTGGACAGTGGCATCCCGTTGCAAAATTATATGCCCCAACTGGCACAACGTTAGCTGGGTTGATTAGATAATATCTTTAAGAAACTTGAACTGCCCAAGTGGAGAAACATACAAGCAAAGAGTAACTGATTCCTGTTCGTGGAAGAGCACAGGGATAGATATCCACAAAGTCTTGCTGATGAATGCTTTTCCAGTTCTAGCATTTGCAAGGTCTGCCTGTTGTTGAAGCCACATGGTCAGAAAGGAATGATGCCAATATTCAAAGTCAGATTACCCTGGCTCCAAAGCCTGATTTTTAATACTAACTACTATTATTATTATTATTATTTACCTCATGATACCACTTCCCTATTCAATGTTTTAAATAGAGCCTCTTAATATTTTTGGTAAGTTGGTTTATTTTCTCAATTCCTTGGCACTTCCTATTTTCACAAAAGGTGTGAACCTTTTGCCATGTAACTTTGCAGTTTGTTTTCCTAGAAGCAAACTCAATTTTTCTACCCATTGATGGTGGGGTTGGCCATGTGACTAACTTTAATTAGTGAAATGTGAGTAGAAATGACTGTGGGACAGTCCCAGAAAAGGCTGTTTCACTCACCCCTTCCACTCTTGTGATCACAATACGAAGAGTATAACACAGGTAGCAACAACCTCATCAGTTTGAGCCCCGAAATGTGATCATGGAACAGATTTGAACCCATCCTCAAGCCTAGAGCCAACCCTAGTCAACTCCCCATCTGAAGCAGAATAATCTCAGCTGCCCTTCAGACCCATGAGTGAGAAACATAAAGGCTTATTGTTGTAAGCCCCTAAGATTTGGGGTGATTTGTTATGCAGCTTTATTGTGGCAAGGGCTGATGAATACAATGCTGTAAAGAAAATGTTTTTCTCTTTGGCACAATTGTATACATCTGTACTTTTCCAGGACCTACTATAAATATTTATATATGCCATATTATTATTTTTGATCCTATGTAAACAAATAATCCCTGCTTTAGCCTGAAAGGTAACCTACACCCTCTATTTTAGCAACCAAATTTATTAGCATTTAAGTAAAGAAAAGATTTAAGACTTGTCCAAGGAGTTTTCATATAGGTGATGCATTTATGAGATTTTGCATAATAAGAGAGGGGATATCATTTCTTTTTTTGACTCACTAACTAGACTTGGTTTCTCAGTCCTGGCTCAGGCCAAAAATCTCTTTGTTCTATTCTCCACCTGTTTTCTAGGTAAACAAGAAAAACAAATGAACCATTAAAAATAATGACAGCATCATTTCTTTATTTAAATTTCTCTCTTTCTTCTAGCATCAGTCCCACAACTTCTGTCTAGGAGGCACAAAGAATATGGCACCAGAAAGATGCAGAAGGCAGCAGGGGGTGAATAGCATGTTGCATGTGTATACATGAAAGGGATTTTCAATTTCCAGTGCAAATTTTAAGTGTGTTTTTATTGCTTACGCCTTAAACTAGGACAGATCTCCAAGTCATTTACTTATGTGTCAGGATAAAAATATGATTACATAGATGAGGAATCGTCGGGTTAACAGTACCTTGAGATGTGTTTTGATCCAGCCACATACTCAAAAGGAAACGCTCAGGTCTCTATTCAGTTTGGTCAGTTCCTACATAATTTCCTTGACATATTAGTTGTTTGAATGAACATTTGCCAAGACCAGAAATAGAATATACATGTCTGTGCTGACACCCCATTGCCCAACCCCTTCCCCACTCACCATAAAGGCACCGCAATGGCAGACATTACTAATCAACTCCTGGCCCTTTTTCCTGCTAAGACTGGAAGTGGCCTCAGGTTCCGTCTTAGAACATTGCTGGCAGTCACTACTAATTGATGGGATTGGCACCTGAGATGAAATCTAGTTACCTTCCTTGTTTTAGATATTTTGTGCATTTCTGATATCATCATCGATTCTATGCATTTCTACCTTCTGTCAATTTTCAGTTTGCAAACCACTTTTAAAATAAAAATCAATGCAATCATAAAATGACAATACTCATAAATTACAGTATTCTGAACACATTTTTTTTCTGCCCCAAGACTGTCTACCAACAGCAATCAATATGATAAAGGTTAAGGGAGAATCAAAATGTTCTGTAAAGAAAACAAAAAAATGATTAGGACACAAATCTGCTTAGTCTGTTAGCAAATTTCTGTAAGGAACAGGTATGTTAAGAAGTGCAGCCTCACAGAAAACAGTGGGAAGGCCTTAACCGTGGCAGAAATGATCTCCCTGATTTAGGACACATTGGGAGAATCTGGTCCAAGAACAAGTGACTGCTTTTTGGGCAGAAAAACAAATTTTGTGTTGTAACTGTGTGAAATTATTCATAGTAGACACAGTATAGTTTCAGACAAACTGGAGAAAATGTGTTAAAGAGAAAAGACGAATTAGCATAAGTGATTCACTGGTGTTTTCAGGCTGAGTGAAACACACAAATCTGAATTTATCAGTTCTGAGCTCCCTCTGCTTTCCTCTCCCTTTCCCCCCTGCCAGGCACCCCCTCCAATGTTCCCTTTTCTCCTATTCTGAATGCATCAGTGTCCCGGAAATTCTGGCAGCCCTCCTAGGCCAGCTGTTGCCTCTGACCTGGACATTCCCAGCCTTCTACAAGGTCATGGGACACGTTGTATTCTGGGATTCCTCTAATGGAAGATGGGAAGAGCTTGAGACTATGTGTCCCCACTGTCCCCATGACCCTATGAATCCCCGGCTAGTGGGTCCAGTTTACAAACACAGGCCTGAGTGTCAGCCTTGTGGCCAAGGCTCAATGGATTTGAATTGAATGTAATCCCTCACTTATAAATTCAGTACTCCACTTAGCTCCATAACCAACAATATAGCTCATGGAATAAATATTAGTGCTCCCATTTTCTAGAGGGGAAAATACAGACAGGAATCTTCAGTTGGAGTGTTTGAATTTCAATATAATGAATTCAATGCCTTATTCTTGCATTCCAGAAACAGCAATTGTCGCCACAAATGAAGAATGTTCACGTTTGTTTTACAACTTCTTAATGCACCGCATTCAGTCTTCCTGTAACCTTGACTGCTTAGTCCTTAAAGTATATTGGTGGAGAAATGTCTGCATGCCTTCGTCAACACATCTATTGGCCTGTTTGTCCCAGCATCCCAGTTGGAATGGGAACCCTTCTAAGAAAAGCCTTTATCCTTTACTCACCTACAAACTCACTGGGCACCCCCGGAATTGTGGTCCTGGGCGTATAGCAGGTGTCTAGTCACTCTTTTCTGGTTGTGCCAATAATTGGGGCCTGATTACAATTCTGTTTCAACCAGTGCACCTCAACGGAGAGAAACCAGCAAGAAACTCATGCTTTCTGCCCCATCTCCTTCCTTTCTTCTGTGTGTAAAGTGGAGAAAAGGCTGGAGAGTGTGGTAAGATAGGAAGAAACCAAGCAAAGCACACATAAACAAACAAATGAATAAATAAAAGGGAAAAAATAGGGGAGATTTTGAGTTGTCAAGAAAGGAGGAACTCTGAACTTTTGGCACAGACTCAAACCTGGAAACCCAGTGAGGTTTGCCCATCACTAATGATCACATAATAATATGTTCCCAGGGGAGGGGCTGAGAGAGGCTATTAAAATACCGCAGCTCTGGTGCTCTATGGGAGACAAGTTTTCTGAAACGTGGTCCCTGTCAGATTTCCCTTGAGAGTCAAAGGAAAAAATGACGGCAGTTTGGCTTCTAAAAGGTAAAATGTTGGGAAAACTCACTGGGGAGGTTTCTTTCCCCAGCACAGGGTTTGGAAACGCCTGCGTTTGCGTTGTATATTTTAAATGTGGTGATGGGCCAGCTTGTTAAGTGTGCTGGCTTGCTTACTGGGTGACTGGCAGGCAGCCGTAAGTGAGCGGAAACAAAACCATTTGTGGGGTATGAGGTGGCCAAGGTAGCCAGAACCAGCCTTTTGTGATGTCTTCAATAAAAACAGTTATTTCAAAAGGTGTTGGCAAGTCGGCCTTTCCTTCTAGAAAGATAGGATTCTTGGGTGGAGTACACATGGGTCTACGGGCATCTTGACTGATCACTGTGGCCTGTGAAAAGCCCTAATTTCACCATATCTTATGGGTTACACATGGTAGGGCTCAGTAAAGGGTTTTGTGTTTTGTTTTTTGTGGTTTTTGAGACAGAGTGTCAGTCTTGTTGCCCAGGCTAGAGTGCAATGGCACGATCTCGGCTCACTGCAACTTCTGCCTCCCTGGTTCAAGTGATTCTCCTGCTTCAGCCTCCCGAGTAGCTAGGATTACAGGCATGCGCCACCACGCCCAGCTAATTTTGTATTTTTAGTAGAGACGGGGTTTTTCCATGTTGGTCAGGCTGGTCTCGAACTCCCGACCTCAGGTGATCTGTCCGCCTCAGCCTCCCAAAGGGTTTCTTTTAAAATAAACTTTATTGAGGTATAATTTAATACAATTAAATTATCCATTTTAAGTATATAGTTCAAAGAGTTGTAATAAATGGATAGACCCATGTAACCACTACTGAAATCAAGACAGGACATTTCCATCACATTAAAATGTTCCCTCGTGCCTTTTTGCAGTCAACTCTGCCTCCTGACTCACGGAAACCACTGATCTGTTTTGTCACTCTACATTGGTTCTGCCTGTTTTAGAATGTCATACAAGTAGAATATTACATGTATTCTTTTGTACTTGGCCTACTTGGCTTATCATGATGGTTTTGAGTTTTATGTATGCTGTGGGTACCCAGAGATCATTTATTTTTTATTGTTGCATAGTGTGCTAGTGTATGAATATGCCACAGTGTATTTGTCTACATGCTGTTGGATATTTGGGGTTTTTAATGGAAAGCAGTTAATAGTCCTCCAAGGAGTAAAGAAAATAGAGAAGACAGAAGGAGATTTTAAGTTAAGAAAGATATGGAAATATGGGCAAAAGGCTTACACTGGCACTTCAACAAAGACAATATCCAAATATCTAACATCTGTGAATTAAAACCAAAACAAGTTACCAAATACCCTCACCAGAATGGCTGACATAAAAACCTCTGGCAATACCTAGTGTTGGAAAGGATGCAGGGCAAAGAAAATTCTTATGCTGTGTGTAGGGTAATGTAAATTGAGCCCGCTATTTTTCAAAACTGGCAGTATGCACTAAACATAACATATGCAAACCTGTGACCTGGCAATTTCACTCCCAGGTTTATATGCAATAGGAACACATACATATGAGCATCAGTGAACCTGTACTAAAAGATTTATAGCAGTGCTATTTATATCTCCAAACTGAAAATTACTTGAGTAATCATTGATAGTAGAATGAATCAACAAATTGTGGTAAACTTATAGATTACTAGACAGCAGTGAGAGTCAACATTATACAAATACACGTAACACTATGGATATTTCATAAACATTATGGTGAGCAAAAGAAGCCAGATACAAAAGAGTATACTATATGATACATTTGTATATGTGTCTAAAATTCATATATAGTGTCAGAAGTCAGAAATACGGGTTATTCTTGGTCAGGGTAGCGACAAGAAAGGAATACAATAGGAACTTCCATGGAGCTGGTAATGTTCTGTTTATCTAGTTACTCAAGTGTGTTCAGTTTGTGAAAATTCATCTACATCTGCATTTAATAATTTGTGCAC
The DNA here is from genome assembly GCF_029289425.2 of Pan paniscus. Classification (NCBI taxonomy): domain Eukaryota; kingdom Metazoa; phylum Chordata; class Mammalia; order Primates; family Hominidae; genus Pan; species Pan paniscus. Next base: position 7,653,083 of record NC_073270.2, on the reverse strand, counting down.
TTTTTGGCTGGGTGTGGTGGCTCATGTCCATAATCCCAGCACTTTGGGAGGCCGAGGCAGGCAGATCACCTGAGGTCAGGGGTTCGAAACTAGCCTGGCCAATGTGGTGAAACCCCATCTCTACTAAAAATACAAAATTAGCCGGGCGTGGTGGTGCACACCTGTAATCCCAGCTTTTCGGGAGGCTGAGGCAGGAGAATCGCTTGAACCCAGGAGGCGGAGGTTGTGGTGAGCCGAGATTGTGCCATTGTACTCCAGCCTGGGCAACAAGAGCAAAACTCCATCTCAAAAAAATAATAATAATAAAAATAATTTGTGCACTTTTTATAAGCATGTTATTATTCAGTGAAGAGTATCAATTGTTTAAAAAATTTTCTTTTGTATTTTCAATCCTCTACCTTCATTTACACACACATACACACGTAAATGCACACACACATCACAGGAACTGAGGAATTGCTGGCTAGGCATGCTACTAACTTTGGTTCATAAAATGGGGTCATGAGGCCGGAGCAGCTGCCTCACAGTCCAGGTCACCAAGAAGTCACAAACAGTTGTGATAATAGGTTCAGTTGTGCTAAGTAAGGCATCAAGATCTACTTGTAAATATAAATACTTGTGATAACTACATAAGGATACATCATAATATTGGTGTGAATCTTTGGAAATGTCCACAAGAGTTCTGGTCCTCGTTTTGGCAACATAAAAAAGGAGGCATAGCGAATTGCCCTCATCAGATCATGACCTACATGAATCCTTCTCAATGGTTGGTCTTTGGTCCTGGTTTTTCAAAAAGTTAATTAAGTGGTTAGGAAAAACTAATGGAGAGTTTGGCATCACAGGTGCAAGTCAAATGAATCAATAGGAAGGGTAATATAAAGCTCTCATCATCCTCAAAGTATCTTCCCTAATACTTTTTGAAATAGTACTGTTGTAGATAAACTTGTTTTGGCTAAGGCTTTTCATCTCTAAAGAAATGAATGATTTTTTGAAAAAGAATTATCAGCAATAGCCAGCAGCTCCTTAGTCTAATGATGCCAGATTTTGCCCAGTCTCTAGGCAATAGGGTGGCTGCTAGTACTGGTTGTTCCTAAAGGGCACTCAACCCTTTCTACCTCTGCTGCTCTACGTTGACATAAAACAAACAAACATGCAAGCTTTTCTTGTTCTTTTTTTCTTGATATTTACAAGAAATTTTGGAATTTTTCAAAAGGAATTGCAAAATTGACAATAATCCAATTTTTTAAATGATGAGCATACAAAATAACCACCTCTGTTTCTTAAATGCCCATAAGATGCCTGGATTTCTCTCTATGTTTTGCGTTTACTCCAGGAAACAGCTATAGTTCAGTGAAAAGAATCTTCATGTCGCCATCATAAGACATATTTGAAGCCTAGGTCTTTTGCTTAGTGTTGTACGAGCTTAGATAAGACCCTCATTCCTCATCAGCCACAGTTCCTTCATTTGTCAATGATGAATGATGTGAGAATTAAACAAGATAAGCTGTGTGTATGTGTCTTCTGAATTATAAAATGTACAATGGCTCTGGACCAGCAGTGTCATCATCACCTAGGACTTGTTAGAAATGCAATTTTTCAACCAGGCACAGTGGCTCACGCCTGTAATCCCAGCACTTTGGGAGGCCGACAAGGGAGGATCATTTGAGACTAGAAGTTCGAGACTAGCCTAGGCAACATAGTGAGACCCTCTTCTTTACAAAAAAAATAACAAATAAAATTGGCTGTGCATAACGGTTCATGCCTGTATTCCCAGCTACTCGTGAGGCTGAGGTGGGAGGATTGCTTGTGCCCAGCAGTTTGAGGCTACAGTAAGCTATGATCACGCCACTGCATTCCAGCCTGGGTGACAGAGGGAGACACAGACTTAAAAAAAAAAAAATTATCAGGCTAAACCTGGATCTACTGAATTGGAAACTCATGGGGTGCAGTCCAGCAACCTATTTTAGCAAGCCTCCCTGGTGTTTCTGATGCTCACTGAACTTTGAGGGCCACTATGCTGCATAGACACATGCCTGCACTTAATTAGGAAACTGCTCTTGTCACCCAAAGTCTTGACTCAGACTCTAACTAGGACACTTCACCCCCTCAGAAAGTATGGGGAGGAAGCTTCTCCTTTCTCTCTTGTCTCTTTCCTAATTCCTCCTCTGCAGGATGAAGAATGACATATTAATAGTTGATGGTGAGATGGGGCAGAGTCAGTTCTCCACGTGGACTGGGCTCTTTGTTTTTGGCCCTGTCTCTGGCAGGTCCCTGCTCCCAGGTGTTTATTCTCACTCCTGGTGCAGGTCAGGTGGGGCTGGCCTCTTAGAGATAGGCCTAAAACTTTGGGGGCTCCTTCCTGGAGTGTGAGCCAGGGAGTGACCCCCATGATCTGCCCAGTGTCTGCTCCACAAACCCAGGTCTTCCTGCGGGCGAGTTCTAGATGAGGATGTGAAGGAGTGGGCAGCTCCCCTTTGCCCTTAAATGCAAGCCCTGTCTTTCTCAAAGGCAAAATACAGGAAATCCTTCATTTGGAGGTCAAAACACTGATACTGGACTTGAATTCTCGTTGGGTCTGTTCTCAATTGATTTAAACCAAGAAGGAAAAAGTAGCATGATCAATTGGCACCTCAAACCCCAATCTTCATCTACTACGGTAGGCCAGCCCTGGAGACTAACTTTGATATTGACTCTAGATACCATCTTCCCTGAGAATCCACACCAGGACCCTGCCCTACTCTATTGGCCCCATCTAGATATTCTCACTTTGTTCCCATTTCTAGCCTGCTGGACAAAACTACTTTTTACTTCTCTTGCATTGTGGAAAGGATGAACAGACTTCAAGCCCACCAAATATATCTCAAGTCTACCCAAGCCCATTCCTAGCTCCAATTCTCAAATCTGCCCACATTTTTAAAAATCCCATTTCCATTCCTGCTCCCTTCTCTATGAGAATTTTCTGTCATCATACGTTATAAAGATGTGTCTAATAAACCACCCAAAAGCTTAATGGGTGAAAATAACAATAATATATTTTGCTTACAAATTTGTAAGTGGAGAAGGGCGCAGTGGGGCTGGCCATATCTTCTCTGTGTGGTGTTAGCTGAGTGGCTTGACTGGGAGCTGGATGATGTACTTGCTATCAAGACAGTTCATTCAAATGGTTGGCCAGTGGGTGCTGGCTATCACCTGGGAGCTCAGCTAGGGATATGGTCAGGGGCCACATGGACCTCTCCATGAGCTGCTGCAATGCAGAGGCATGATCAGTGGCTTTGATCACGTAGCCTCAAACTCCTGAATTCAAGTGATCTTCCTGTTTCAGCCTCTCAAGTAGTTGAAATTACAGGTGCTTGCCACCATGCCTGTCTATTTATTTTTATTAAAGAGCCGCTTAGATTTTATTACAGCATGGTGGCTATGTCCCAAGAATAAGCAACACAAGAGAACAGGCTAAAATGTATGTCATTTTAAAGACCTATCCTTGGAAATCACATGCCACCACTTCTACCATGCTCTATTGGCCAAGGCATTTACAAAATCTTGCATATACCAAAGGAGGGTACATAGATTCTACCTTTGATGGAGGAATGGAAAGTTTCTAGAAAAGATTGTACGATGGGAGATATTGTTGATGTCACCTTTAGAAAATACAATCTGCTACTGAATTCTCTCATGGCATCAAACTAATTTTATTAAAATGCAAATATTCCTAGAAAGGCAATACAATGAACTGTTACCAGTCAATGCCCTATTGAGGATTTTAAAAAATATACACATCTCAGAGGAAAAATGACATATATTGGTTAAAGATGACAATAGCTTCTAGTTTGCATACTTACTGTATGTCAAACACTATGCTACACACTTTACGTGTGTTACTGTCTATACTTGTGACAAACCTGTGAGATAGCAATTATTGTTCACATTTGACAGTTGAGAAACCCAAGCTTAGATAGGTTTGGGGAACTTGTTTGAGGCCACACAGGTCAAAGTGGTTGAACTAGGATTCCAACCCAACAAGACTGGTTTTACCTCCTCAGTCTGATTTCAAGCTTTCTCCCAACTTACCAACCAAAACTTAAAAAATAAAACAAAACGAACCAACAAACAAACAAACAAACAAAAAAGTCTTTTACTTTGAAATAATTTTAGATTTACAGAAAAGTTGCAAAAATAGTACAAGAATTCCTGGATGCCCTTTACCCCACTTCCTCTGATATTAACTCCTTATATGACCATAATACAGTGATCAAAACAGGGCCATTAACATTGGTATTGTTAAAAGAAAAACTAGAAAAATTAAGTTTAACAGAACTTAATTGAGCAGAGAACAACTCTCGAATTGGGCAGCCCTCAGAACCAGAAAACGTTCAGAGAGCTCTCCTCACAACATGGGGAGGCAGACTTTATGAACAGAAAACAGAAGTGAGGTACAGAGACAGCTTTGATTGGCTCCCGTTCTGTGCTTGCCTTATTTGAACATGGACTAATAATCACTGGAAGCCTGTGATTGGCTGAGACAAAGCTATTTATTACAAAATAATAACTAAGTTAGGCTTTCAGTTAGTTTATGTACCAAGTTAGGTTGCAATTTGCTAAGGCCTCAAAGTATGAAGGCATCCTCAGGTCAACTTTAGTTGAATTTCACAGTACAATGTTAACTAAACTACATATGTTTTTGTGAATTGTACTAATTTTTCCAAGAACATCCTCTTTATGTTACAGGATCTAGTCTAGGATCCCACATCCCATTTAGTTGTTATGTCACCTTACTTTTCTCCCAATCCATGACAGTTTTTTTAATCTTTCCTTTTCTTTCATGATATTTTCACTTGTGACGAATACTGCTCAGTTATTTCAAAGAATATCTGTCTGTTTGGATTTATCTGATATTTTTTACTCATGATTAGACTGAAGTTATGAATTTTTGACAGAAACACCAAAAAAGTGATGCTAGATTCTCCTCAAGGCAGCGCATCAGAGATTATATTATGACAATAACTCTTATTGCTAGTGTTAGCTTTGATCTTTGATCACTTACCAGGTAGCATTTCTAAAGAAAGAGGTAGGAGAAAAAGAAACATGTGGACTTGATGTGGCAGTAGGCAATTCTATGCAGAAATGTTGTTATAAATAGTATGATGACTAATTTTTCTTTTTTAAAATTTTTTATAATTTAGCTGGGATTACAGGCACGCACCATCACGTCTGGCTAGTTATTGTATTTTAGTAGAGATGGGGTTTCACCATGTTGACCAGGCTGGTCATGAACTCCTGAACTCAAGTGATCTGCCCACCTCAGCCTCCCAAAGTGTTGGAATTACAGGCGTGAGCCACTGCACCCTGATGATGAATAATTATAACAAGTCTTCATGTGCCAAGAACAATTCTTAGCACTTTATTAAAATTAACTAATGGGCTATTCAGGATGCAATGATTTCTCAGGAACTCGGTCTCCATGATCTTTTAGGGAATTTGTTTGATAACAGAGCCAACTTGAGGGTGTCAACACCATCGTGGGGCTCAAGGAAATGAGGGTAGAAAGTGGGCATTTCTAGAGGGAATCTGGGGGTTGTAAAGAGCAGATCAGCATTTTAGGTCACTAGCTGAACTCCAGCTACTGACATTTCTGTCCTAAGTGCATGGAGCTTCCCTTCCATTGATCCATTGAGAGGCAGCCTGGCTAGAAGGGTTTGTGGCCCAGAGACCTGGCTCTGTGGGTTAGCACCCTCTTTTACTATCATAAATGGAACTTCTTCAGCTTCAGCTTCTGTGTTTGCAAAATGATGATGATGCCTATTTATAAGCAGGAAGGCTATGAGAATAGTGCTGTAAGGATAGTGCAGATAAGTTTCTATTCTCTTAGTAATCAGTAAATGGGAGGTAGTATTTTGAGAGCAACAACATGGCATAGAAAGAAAGAATGGAATCTTTAAGTTGTACACTCCTGTCTCTCAGCTTCAGGTCTGCCACTTTCTACTTGGACAAACTTGAGTAACATAAAACTCACAGCATCAATTTCTGGAAAATGTTGAGGAGCATCCATAATTTGTAAGCATCCCTGGTTTGTGAGAGTAATAATGTATTGAAAGTTCCTGGCATATATTACGTGTCCAAAACCAGTAACTTTTATTTTTATTATTGTTGATTACGTCTTAGTTAGTTAATTCTAAGGTTTTCTATCTAACCTTGGCCTTTTTCCAGCCAAATTCTCCCTTCAGGGCACCCTCATGAGGGACTTCAACTAGGTGGGCTTATTGGCCCTTGAACTGGGCTCCTGAGTAGAGCTGAAAAATTCAAAGGAAATCCATGAGTCTCCATGCTACCAAGGATAGAGCAGCAATGAGTTTTTTTATTTTAATGGCACAACTGTTGGCATCAAAACAAAGAAGAGAATTTTTTTTATGACTCAGCAGTGATTAGCCTCTAAACTCTCAAAATATTTGCAAACTCTTGTATTCTCTATGGATACACAGGTATTGGTATGTTTCTAAAGAAAATATCGATGCAGAATACAGGCAGTTTGGAAATGGCTACTTGCCGAGATGATTAATATTTTATGACAACAGTTGAACTGAAATGGATATTCCTTCTGGTCCTATAATTGCTGGTGGCATTTCAGAGTGGAAAGAAAGCCTTGGTTTAAAATAAAACAAAGCTGTTGATGAGAATATCTTCAGCAGACTGGAGTTTGGGTTGAGGATTACTCCTCTGAAAGTGAGGGGATACAATCAGGGCAAATTGTTGTGTCTTGTATGTAACCGTACGTGAAAATGAACTGTGGTGCTCACAGTTTTTCCAGTTGTAACATAAGTGTAAGTTACTGGGTTGACAGGAGGAGACCTGGATTCCGGACTCCCTTCTGCCATTTACGTGCTATGTGACACTGGGGGAGTAGCAGTACCTGCCTTGTACTTGGTTGTCTCACCTAGAGATTTGTAAGAACAATATTTATATAACCACATGCTCTGGATATATCATAATTTCCAAATAACTGTGGCCAACAGATGCACACAGTGAGTGCTTAGCAAGCACTCGATGAGTTTCGTAGAATTTAGCCTAGTCTATACTTGGCATGAGTGGCCTTGGGCACATCCCTGGGCTTTTCCTATAAAATAAAGATGGTGGGCATTAAATGGCCATAAGAGTTGCTCCCACATCCAGATGTCTCTCTGTATCCTGGTGTGCATGTCTGTGCCCTCTTATATACCTGTACAAACATTCCACCATAGCTTCCAAGCAGACATTCTGAAGCACTGGTCACCTGTCTCTAAAGCATTCCCAGATTGAAAGCCTAATGTCCTTTGCGTTGTACCCTCCAGTTCACAATGTGCCAAGAACTTCTCAGGAAAAAGCAAATAATGGAACATAAAGTTTCCACTGAGGCTGAATTTCAAACAATAAGCGGAAGTAGTTTATTTAATCAAATGAGAATCTTTATATTCTCTCTCTCCTTAAAGCAGTTACAATTCCTAAACATCTCAGGGGAGTTTCCTTCGAGTTTCCAAAAATATATACCACAAACTACATTTTAAACTGTTAATACAAATATGATTTACAAGGCAAACAAGACTAGCAACTCTTAAAACTAGGTTTCACAAAGAGCATTCTTAGAGGAATGTTTCTTAATTCCCAACAAGTCATTGGCAGGTAAATGTGACCATAACGGAACACACATTTTCCTGTATCTTCATAAAGAATGGAATTCGATCAATCTCTCATACTGATACAGATTTTTAACTTCAACAAAAAGAATACTACTAATTAAAATTGCTCACAGTAGTCATCAGCAAACATTTCAAAGGCTACTTTATTGCTTTTCAAAATGTATTTCAGTGTATTAGTTTCCTAGGACCACTGTAAGAAGGAACCACAAACTGGGTGGCTTAAAATATCAGAAATTTATTCTTTTATAGTTTTGGAGCTAGAAGTCCATAATCAAGGTGTTGGAAGGGCTTTGCTCCCTCTGAAATCTATCAGGGAAAAACCTTCTTCCTCCCCTTCCTAGCTTCTTGTGCCGCCCCTTTGCTGGCAATTTTTGGCATTTCTTGGCTTGCAGCTGCAGCACCTCAGTCTCTGCCTCTGTCATCACATGGCATTCTTCCCTTGTGTGTCTGATGATAGATAGATAGATAGATAGATAGATAGATAGATAGATAGATAGATAGATAGATGTATAGCTATATCTGTTAGTCTTTTTGTCCAGTGCATGCACTTTTCCGCATGTTTGTTGTATGGTGGACTAGATTCTGCTTGAAAACTCCAACGGCATTGAGATGATTGTTTCATGAGGGCGACAACTCCATTTTTGATGAAGGCTACCACTCCATTTCTTTACTTTCTCAGTTGTAAAAGATTCTCCTCTTAGCAAGTCTGTTGGCTAGGATCATGCAGCTACTGTCAGTAATCTTCCTCTCTAGACAAGCCCAGAGTCTGGAGGGGTCTCTTGCCCCTTGTGACAATTCTCCTGATACTTGATGAGAGTTAGAAGTTCTGTATTGTGTGCTCTTAGCTTACCTTCTAATCCACACAACTCAGCTGCTGTAGGAATTGCTGTGAAAACCTATTCTAAACAATCTCCAACGAAAGTTATTTTAAATCGACATTAGCCAAGTATCTGAAAGACCAGAAATCTGTGCAGAAATGGGCTCAGGATAGCTAATGAATCCTTTCTCTTAAGTGGCTCCATTTTCCTCCTCACAGTCACATGCTATTCTTGTTTTCATTGACATTGGCAGTGTTGGACAATGAACTTACCTTCTCTTGGACTCCTGTCTTTTAAAACTTGCATTATAACTTATAGTTTTAGTTCTCTTCTTTACCTCTCTGATTACCTTTATGCTATTTTCTTTCTTCCTTCTTTGGTTTCTCTTTCCCCCCCAATGGGAAATTAAGTGTATGATCTGGTCTACACACATAATTCCATCTATCCTCACTGTGCTGAGTGCAATATTTGTTCATAATATTTTATTCCCTTGTCGTTGCCATGCCTTCTCACTCCATTGACTTCAGGCTTGGCTATGGGACTTGCTTTGGCCAATGGGATATGAGTGGAAATTATGTACGTCACTTCTGAGCAAGACTTTAAATGTGCTTGTGTGGTTGGCTCCGTGTCCCTTCTTATTCTGACCTTTCACTATGAGAACAGTATGCACCAGATGCACATGTAACCCTGAACAGAGTAACAAAGCCCCAGGCAGAGCTGCAACTGACTCACAGGAGACATGCTGTGTGAGCAGCAATAGGCTTTTGCAATTATAACCCACTGAGATTTGGGGGCTGTTTGTTAGGCAGCATAATCTACTAAACTATGACAAATTCAATGACCCTCAAACCTACCACGGCCTTTTTCTAGTACCACAGGGTCTATTTTCTAACTGCATATTTTGTTGGCATCTCCAACTCAGTTTGTTTAAAAATTAACTCATTAGGGTTTTTTTTTTCTTTTCCTTTCAAAAAAGTTCCTCCTTCTGACTTCCCTGTTTCTATAAATATGACCTTGATCTTTGAGTTAACTTGGACTTCAAACTTTGGAATCAGCTTCCAATCTCCCTCTGTCTTGCTACTTCCACATTTAGTTAATTGCCAACCCTGTTGAATTATTTTCTTTACTTCAATAAATGCTTATGAAAACCTACTATATATCTAGCATGGCTCTTGTCTCTGTGGGATTTAGAGGTGAACATGACACAGCTCCTGCCCTCAAGAAGTTTTCAGTCAGATCTGGGAGCAGGATCATAAAGATGATTTCAGCACTATACTATTCGTGCCGTGATAAAATTATCTTGTAGGTGGAGAGAAGAGGCACTTAACCCGGCCTGCACGTTCACGGAAGGCTGCCTGGGGGGAAATGATGCCTGATGCCTGAGCTGGCATTTCAGGAAAGAGTAAGCAGTACTGAGGAGAGGGGGATGGGGACAAGGCAAGCAGGCAGACTCTTCGGAGGAGAACCAGGAAGGCAGGGTTGAGTGTGGTGGACTTGGAGAACTTCATGTGACACAATATTATCTAAACACAAACTGTGAGGCGAGGGTAGGAGATGAGATGGGAGGATGAAGCAGGGGCCAGACCATGGAAGAGTTTCTACGTTTTGTTACCCAGCTTAGATTCCAGCCTACAGAGTTGAGGAAGAGAGGCATGGTTAACATCATGCGTTAGTGGAAGGGTGGATTATTTTCTATTTTAATTAAAATAGAAAACATTATATAGCACCTATGACATGCCAGATGTCATTCTAAGTGCTAGGCAAATATTAGCTCATGTAACTCCTAACAGCCTACTCTGATTTACCATCTTACAGATAAAGAAATGGAAGCAAAAAGAGCTAAATCTGTCCATGGCCATAGAGCTAAAGGTGTGAGTATATGGCTTTGAACCCAGGAAGTTTGGGTTCAAATTCAAATGTTGAACCACTACACTATTTTACCATGGCTGGATGAGAGAGATCTGATCACTGTGATCACACTAGGATAAGGTGACTCCCCTAATCACTGTCCCTCCCTACTCCAACAAATTCTGCACTCCACATTGAAGCAATCTCCTGAAAGTGACATTTTAATTATGTCCTTCTGTACTTCACACTTTCCCAAGGACTCCACTACTCACCCTTCACCTCCTCAGTCTGGCTTCAGGTCTCAGAAAATCAGTTTCCACCTACTTTTCTAGTCTTGTTCTTCCTGCAGTGCCCTGTGCAACATCTTCTAGCTTTATGTTCCCAGTTATCGCTTGTCTTTTCACGGTTTTATATTTTTGTGCATGTTGCCTTCCACTCTCAATGCCTGACTAACAGAATCCTACCCTTATTTCAAGACTCATACAAGATACCTTTTCTTCCATAAACTTTCCTTAATTACTCCAGCCAGAAGGGGTCTTTCCTGTCTCTCAACCCCTACCGTTGTATACAGTTGACACCTCACCTGGCACAGGCTCATGCCCAGTGGCTACTGACCTAAGAGATTCATGTCTCATTTTAAGACTAAAGAACTCTGTACATATTTTATATTCTTTCTATTACAAATGCATATTAAATTAATTACATTAGTCAAGATCAAGGTGAAAAATCATGGTTTTGGGTGCATCAACTTAAAAATAGCTTACCTTGGGGCTTTACAGACAAGTAGCCATCTTTTTCCTATTCAACCTTTTTGGAAGGTGTTCCAGTTGACTTTGTTTATGTCTTTATTATCTCAGACATGATACGGAAAGAATGAGGGAGAGGGAGGAATCATTCCTTTTGAATATATTCTCTAAAGGTTTTACAAAATTTTAAAAGCAGTATGCTAACGTGATGGCTATTTAGCTCACAAAGAAAGATATTAAAAGTAGCACTGTGATAGCAAATACATGAAGGAGTGCAAAGAGACATTAACTTCCACTGAAGTTTTCAAGCTCAGATATTGGTGGCCATATCAGTCCCAAGTTTCACCCTTTCTGCAAAACATGGAACATATCTTGGTGGGACCAGTTCCTGCAAGCCAAGATGCACATTGGTTGTAACATTGTGGGCATGGTTGTTTTGCATGGTTATTTCAATTTGCAAACATGCATGAATAGTCTCCCTCAGCTAGATCACGAGTGACGTGGGAACAGAAACTTATCTCCCTGTGGGTTCCCTGTAGAACCTAGAGAACAACTTAGAGGAGTTGCTTTATAGATGTTTACTGAATGGGTCACAGTCATCCCCAAAATCCCAGGCATATTTCTCAGGATCAGAATCTTCTGTGAGAAAAAAAATGGTATATACCAAGTGAAACAATCATATTTTTAGTTATATATTTTAAAGAAATTGTTAGGCAGGAGAAGCCTGAATGAACTTCATGTTTTAAAAAATTAATGTATTATTCATTTTTATCCTGGGCTACTCCTGGGGAAGGTGTGTGTGTGTGTGTGTGTGTGTGTGTGTGTGTGTGTGTGACAGAGAGGGAGAGAGAGAAAGATTCAGTTCAAGTTTTCTACACAGCAAGCATGCCTTGTCTTAGCGGCGCTAAAGAAATTTCCTTTTCCGCATCTGTATTTAAATGAGGCACTAACTAAAATCAGGTTTCATTAGCCTAAGCCTCAGCTCACACTTAATGAAAGAGCCGGTGTAAATTATTTACTGAATGTCATACTTCAGGTTTTAAATTCAATATATTGTGATACATACACTACATAATTTAAGAGGCAGACAAATTACAATATGCCACCTGCCCCTGTGTCTCCATTCGGTCATTTCTGATGCCTGGGTTAAAATCTCCCTCACATCAATATTTCAGCAGAGACCCTCTAGTTCTCCCCTTTAAAATAAGCCACTATCCAAAAACCTACAAAGGGAAGTAATCCATTTAACTCAGGACAAATCTCATATGCTGAATGATTTAACAACCCAATTCTGAGCTTCAATAAGTCACTGAAACATGTTGTGAGCAGACGTATCAAATGTGAGAACAGCAAGTCTCCCCAGCCAGCTTGACTCTCCTTCTTTTGCTGTCTTTGGGTCACTGCTCCTGGTGTGTTAAATTTTTTTGTTTGCACTTAACCCCCAGTCTGTTCCCCTCTCGTGGGCCAGAATCCATTCCGCCTGTCCTGCCTGCTCCTTTGCTCTTTCTCTTTCCTCTGTTTTCTTTCCCATTAGTAATTATTTATTAGTCTCTGAGGTGCAGCCCAGGATTTTCATGGTATTTCTCTCACTTCCTCCAGCCCATTTGGTCACTGCTGAGTGTTCAGATGGGAGAGTAGGTTTTGACATGCCCCGTTATGTGGAACTGGAGCAGTATGCTGGAAAAGCTATACAATTACCAGTTCCCTGGCATCGTTTCCTCTCAGCTTTTTGGCCGGGAGGGACTGGCTGAAGAGGAAGTGTGGTCCCATGCTCAGAACACATAGTGGTGCAGAAGGTTGGGCCCTGGCTCTGTCTCCTGGCTCTTCTACCAACTCCTTGTGTAAAAGCAATGTGCCCTTAGGCAGTTTCTTTTTGTTGTTCTCATTCTCTCTCCCTCTCTCTCTCTCTCTCTCTCTCTGTCCTTTTCTGCCTCTCTCTGAAGTCAAGGTTTTGATTGCTGACACCCTCTCACCTGGCATAAATGAATGTGAGACAGAAAACAGTTCATTAAGCCTGCAAAGAATTAAAACGGATGTTTCTAAGGTGCTTTGACATCCTGAGAGAAATAGAGTACCCTTCTATTATTCCTTGGAGAAGCGGAGTTTCTCATATGAGCACGGTCAGAGAGAGCTGGGATCAATGGAAAGAATTTGTATTTACTCTTCCCTTACCCATCCGTAATCACCCTACCTATTTTTAGAGGAGATCTTGCTAAAATGCTGCTTTTGAGTCAGTAGGTCTGGGTGGGTGCTACATTTCTAACAAGCCGCCATGCCATGCCTATGCTTCTAGTATTGGGACCACACCTACTGTGGCCAGGTGTTAGAGAACTCTCCGCACCCCCAACTGTTACCTTCTCCACACTGTCTACCGTCCTGTCTGGCCGGTCCTCCTCTTCTCTCCCTTCTCTATCTAAACTCACCAATCTTATGTCCCATTGCCTGAGATTCTCTGTGCTATGTCACCATGATGAAGAGCAGTTTCATGGCTCCAGAACTACTTTTTCACCCTTGGGCAAAAAAGCTCATTCCTCTTCGAAGTTAAAGCCTATGGCACCACCTCTCTGCCTTTGTCACTGGCATTGTGATTTTGTCCATCTGAGTCATTCGGTGGAGGCTGGCACTTGAATCATAACCATCATCACCCATCCACCTCTTGTGATCAGTCCACAGCAACTATACAGCCTGCCTCTTCAACACCTGCCCTCACAATTTTTTATTTTTTAAAATAAAAATGAACTTTACCTTCATTCCACTGCAGTTACCACTTCAGGAGCCACACCCCAGACTTGGCCACCAGCCAGAACTGCTGTGTATCAGAGAACTTCAACACTGATATCGTACTCCGTGACCTCCTGTCCTTTCAAGTCTCTTCCTCCCTCCCTATGGCGTGCTTGGTCTTTCAATGCCGTCATCCTTGATGTCACCACTGTCTCTTGACCTCTTGCCTTTGTGTCTTCTCTGGGTCTTCTATATGGCCATCCCAACTCTTTTCTTAGAAGCACACTCAATTTTCTTGAGTTAGTTTCTTTCTTTCTTTCTCTCTCTCTCTCTCTCTCTTTCTTTCTTTTTTATTCTCACTGCATCTGGAGCAACCCGTCACCTGCCCTTATTTTTCCTACACCTGGGAAACTGAACATGGCTAGAGAAAAATTACCCAATTGTGCCACCACGAATGTGTTGTCTTAACCTCCGCTGGGCCCGTGTACAACTCTACAATGTATTCATTCATAGATGCTCAGGTCCTTGAGCTACTCTTCTGAACTTTCACCCTCTCCTCAAACCTCCAAATCAGTCCATGCTACGCCCCTCATCTCAGTAAATAACCATGCTTCTAAGTACACAAAAATTAGAGGCTTCCTAGGTGAACCTTCTGTCTTCTGCTATCTATAACCTTGTCTTCATCTACACCCGTCTTTACTCGCCTCTTTCTCTACCTTCTCAGATGATGAGGTGCCCTTCCTTTTGCTAAGACCAGACCTAATCACCTGCTCCTGATCACCTCTCATCTCATCCCATTTCTTCCAGGCTCAGTTCAACTAGTTCCAACAGCTTCTTCATCTCTAGCCTCTGTTTTCCTCTGACCCCCTTTTCCCACACCTGCAACATGCTATATGTAATTCTTCTCCTCTGTAATTCTCCAGCCTCATCTCCCACAATCAACCTGCCTCACACATTCACGTGGTTTCTGTGCTGTTCACACAAGATGCTGTTTCATGCCTTGATAATTTTGCTGAGGCCGTCTCTAAATGAAACATTCTGTCTTTGCTGTACAGTCTGGCAAATGTCTATTCATCTTACGAAAGTCAAATTTGATGCCTCCCCCAAGCAGGCTTCCATGTCTCCCACAGTTCTAGTCTGCTTGCTTCCAGGTTACCATCCATGTCTTAAGGTTACCATAGTATCCTTAATTTATTTCCTATATTTTATCATATTATCTATCTATGTGTCTGTCTCCCTTGTGGACTAGGTGCTTTTTGAAGGCAAGGACTATTGGCTTATTTGTTTTTCCCTCTGAAATGACTGGAACTGGCTGGGCGTGGTGGCTCACGCCTGTAATCCCAGCACTTTGGGAAGCAGAGACAGGTGGATCATTTGACGTCAGGAGTTCGAGACCAGCCTGGCCAACATGGTGAAACCTCCGTCTCTACTAAGAATACAAAGATTAGCTGAGTGGTAGTGGTTTATGCCTGTAATCCCAGCTACTCAGGAGGCTGAGGCAGGAGAATTGTTTGAGCCTGGGAGGTGGAGGTTGTGGTGAGCCAAGATCGTGCCACTGCACTCCAGTCTAGGTGACAGAGTGAGACCATGTCTCCAAAAAAAAAAAAAAAAAAAAAAAAAAAAAAAAAGGAACGGTGGCTGCTGGAATAATGTGGTTGAGAAATAAATATTGGTGAAATGAATGAATTAATAAGTAGAAATCACTCTTAAATATATTATCTTACATGCCACCTTAGTTCCAGATGGCTTTATTTCACAGACCTCTTTTGGGGTCTATTTGTATTTTATCACAGGGCCAACTTTTGAAGCATACTTTAATAACAATAATAACAACATAGGTAATACAATTTTTGACATAACACTATCTGTTTACTGAGTTTATCTAAGGCACCGTGCTAAATGATTCACATACATGATGCCATTGAATCCTTACGACAGCACTGTGAAGGCAATCTTATTATCATAATTTTAGAGGCCAGGAGCCGAGGATCAGAAAGGTTAAGTACACATCACAGGTCACATACCCAGGAGGTTACAGAGCTCATTTTGAACCTTTGCCAGGCTGGCTGAAAGATGCATGCCCGGTGCACCACATTTGACTTCCCTTTTGGCCCCTGCCTGCTCCTTCCTAGTCCCTGGCCTCTCTCCTTCCTGGTCACATGCAGAGCTTTTCCTGGGCTTCTTCAACATAAGCACCCTCTTCCCCGGCCAGTCTCAGAGCACTGTTAAAAGGGTGGCATTTGGTTCTATATTTG
Source organism: Pan paniscus (assembly GCF_029289425.2). Lineage (NCBI taxonomy): Eukaryota > Metazoa > Chordata > Mammalia > Primates > Hominidae > Pan > Pan paniscus. The sequence goes on along the minus strand of NC_073270.2, from coordinate 7,637,028 downwards.
TCCATTGAGTCTATGACACATAATAGTTATTTCAAAGAAGCCTAAGGGTTGAGAGAATTCATTTCTTAATAATCGTTAAGTAATGAAGTGCTACTTAGCACTGTTTGCCTTAGATAAAGAGGACTCTACAGAAGTGAGGCATTCTGTGGTTTTCAGTAGAATGAAGGTTGAGATAGTTGGAACTGTTGAGTTCTAGCTGGCCCTTTCTTTTCTTCGTTTGTCACTAGCGACATTGTGTAGAATAAATTCTGCATGTTCACCTTCAACAAGGAACGAATGAAAATCCAGAACCAAGGCTGATCAGAAAGCCAAGGGGATTTGAGGCCTGGCATGTGTGACCCTGAGGCAAGGAGAATTAGTAGCTCCTTTACCTGGCGACCAGGGGAGGATGCATTTTATCCATACATTCACAGAGGGTGCTCTCTACATAGACTGCTTTGAGACTCTGGATTTAGTAGAAAATCAGGTGAAAAAGATTTGATCAAGGGTTTACCTGACGATTCTCATTTTTCTTATTGTCAGTTAATTGGATATTTGTTTAATGCACAGAATTATAATAAAGTTTTTACTGAAGGCTATATAATTTCATGCTAAATGATTATCAGGGCCTTTTTTAGGATCATCACAATCTCCCAACTCTGTCCAGCTTTCCCAGGTCTATAATGTTAATGTATTGCTGTGCCTGCTATAATGTTAATGACATAATAGCTTTAGATGATCATCCTTAAATCTGAATTTTATTTCCCACTCAACCCACATTTGAAGCCTGCATTCACTTGCCACAAATATCTCACCCAATTAAATTGAAAAAATATATGCATAACTAACAGTCTAAACATGCCTATGCATGTGTTTCTTAAAATAATAAAATCTGAGCAGAAAAGAAGTTTAGATCATCTTGAATTGTTTAGACATATATTGGGGGTCTATATTATTAGTATATCTTCTGTATACAATTCTGTAAATGTAATCTTATATGTTATTGTTAGTAGTGTTTTTTTTAAGTCTCTAATACATGATAGAATCATATCGTGGAATTTTTATGTCCTCTCACAGGGTTATTTTATCATTAAAAAATATCCTTTGGTTTGTTAAATGCCAAGTACTCAAGGATGCAATTGAGACCATTTCAATTTATCATTCACTTTTTTTTTTTTTTTTTTTTTTTTGAGACAGAGTTTCTCTCTTATTGCCCAGGCTGGAGTGCAGTGGCGCGATCTCGGCTCACTGCAACCTCTGCCTGCCGGGTTCAAGCGATTCTCCTGCCTCAGCCTCCCAAGTAGCTGGGATTACAGGCTCCCACAACCACGCCTGGCTAACTTTTTGTATTTTTAGTAGAGACAGGGTTTTACCGTGTTGGCCAGGTTGGTGTCAAACCCCTGACCTCAGGTGATTCACCCGCCTTGGCCTCCCAAAGTGCTGGGATTACAGGCATGAGCTACTGTGCCCGGCCTATAATTCCCTTTTAAAACTTTTGACTTTAGCCTTATTTCCTGTAATAAATGCATATAAAACAACAATTTCTTTATTGGCTCATTTCAGAGAATAAGCACCTTCTCAAGAATACATATAAAACAAGCTTCCCAGACCAAGGTAAACAGAGATCTCCTAAACCTCTGCAGGCAAAGGAAAAGACTGATGCTCTTTGGGTCCCTTCTAGAAATGGGGTTGTAGGATTCTATGGAGGCAATGGCTGTAAGGAACAAGGTACGAGTCAAAAGCCACTCTTTTAGATCACAGAATCCCCAGGAGTTTGTCTCCCAGATAACACTCTGATAACTGTTAGTGTTTGAATTAAAAGGAGAATGCCTTGCTCTTTACCCTCAGCACTAAGCTCTATTTCTCAGTGTAAACAGGCCCTATCTGCCAGGGTTCTTTTTCCATCTGAGATCAAAATATTTCAACTGTGACATCACCACTGGTTGTTGAGGAAATAATGAGGTTATCACAAATAAAGGCTGTCTCTTTGGAATAAAATGATGGAGCAAATGAAAGCACAGGAATAAAATGCTTGTTTCCTTCAAAAACTCTTAGCCTTCCATGCGGAGGGCAATAAAGATGAGCTATGGAGAAGGAGGCTTTGGTTCAAGTTCTCTGGGAGAGGTTAGAAAAGTAGCAAATTAACCTGTCTGATACCTTATCAGTCAGTTTTGAGTAATCAACTAAGTTAACATTCTTGCCTTTCACAAATCATTAAATCATACACCATGGACCCGGAAATCTCCTAGTTCCTCCACCATGAGGTATGGCTGGAATGTGAGGAAACGTCAAATTAGGAGCACTTTTCCCAACAAAGGAGAGTTAGCGATTCCCTTGGAACTTTAACTCTTTTTAATCTGAGTAAAGTCCTTCGCAGTTAGATCAGGAAGGTAAATTGTTCCTGATTTATGACATTGTTTGATGGGTTAAATTGGAACCTAATGGAATTCCACTAAGTTCTCAAAGGAACAGTGATGCATACAATAACCCACAACATCACGCACACAAATACACGACACAGGGCATACAAATGTATTAAGCTTGGGTTCATTCTTCATGGTTTCAGTTAAAGAGTAGCAGGAGGGACTGGCTTGTAGATAATCTTTTTTCTACCTTTCCTTTCTTCTCTTATCAATCTCTTGTCTTCTGGGGTTTGAATTAATGCTACAAACGTTAACTCTGGCCTTAACTTCTCCACACCTCAGGGAAGTACAACACAAAGAATGGAGATAACAAAACCAATTAGAAATAGCAGAAACAACAGCAGCAAATTAAGAAACACCACAGTGCCCAGGAAAACTTGTCAAGAAGACTTTTCTATCCTTCCGCAATTGGTTCAGCTTGGGGCTCATATAAAATAGAGATTCTGTAAATTCTTGCTGAATATTGTAGTATTTACTTATTCATTGAGTCACTGAGGATAAATCATCTGCTTATTTTAAAATGTGTAGTCCAAGGCAGATGGATCATCTGAGGTCAGGAGTTTGAGACCAGCCTGGCCAACATAGTGAAACCCCGTCTCTACTAAAATTACAAAAATTAGTGGGTGTGTGGCACATGCCTGTAATCCTAGCTACATGGGAGGCTGAGGCATGAGAATCACTTGAACCCAGGAGGCGGAGGTTGCAGTGAGCTGAGACCCAGTCACTGCACTCCAGCCTGGGTGACAGAGTGAGACTCTGACTCATAAATAAATAAATAAATAAAATGTGTAGGTATCAGAATTACCTGCAAAACCTCGAAGACCTGTACACTCTCATGCCAGCAGACAGAGCTGTAGCATATGCACTCAGGCTTGCATTCTTGTCCCAGACGCCAGCAGGGCCTAGGACAGCTCTCCCAAGGGATTTCTGAATCCCTGCCATGCTTTGGCTAGGTGAGATTTGATGCAATTTGACACCAAGGGCAACTCTGAAAGGAAGACATATAAACAAAGTGAAACCCAAGATCGTGTACTTTTCACAAATAGAAACTATGTCTTATTTATCTTTTTGTCTCTTTAAGGTGACTGCCAAGTGTCTGGCACAAAACCTCCCTTAGTGTCTGGTTGGTGGGCTGGGCTTCTCCTCTGTCTTCTGCTGGGCAGACGGCACATGAGCTGGTTGTATGAACAGCACTAGCTGCTTGAAATAACACCACTTGCCACGCCAGCATCCAGCCTGCAGGGCTACCTACACCAGTTCTGACCAAGACAGAGACCATTAGAAGTCTCCTCACCAGCAAGAGGGAAGATGAATGGGTTGTCTCCCATATGCATATCCAGTCCGTACAAAAGCCTTGACACTCTTATTTTTGCCAGTCTTCTCCCCAAAAAGCTGTACTTTGGGGAGATTCTGGGGTTTCATTTTAAACCAGAAAGACCACAAGGCTGGCACTTTTCTGTCTAAATTTCCCTCTTCCAAACCTCACTTAGCATATCCAAGAGGTTACAATCTTGAATTCTGCCTGAGTTCCCCAGGACCATTCAGACATTGTTCCAGTTATCTATGGCTTTGTGTGCCAAATCACCTCAGAACATAGTGGCTTAAAACAACAATCATTTCATTGCTCATGATCCTGTGGGTCAGGAATTTGGGCAGGGCTGAGTGGAACAGCTTGTCTCTACTTCACATGCGATTGGCTGGACTAATGCAGCTGCACTCAGCTGTCGGCTGAGCTGGGCTGGGCTGGGCTGAGCTGGAGGATCTAATATGGCCCTGGTGCTGGCTGGCTGCTGGAGTACCTTGGTTCTCCTTGTGGCCTCTCCTTGAGAGATCTCCATGTGGTCTCTTATGCCCCGGGGCCTTCCTCTCCACCTAGCCTCTCTCTCCAGCTGAATAGCCTGGGCTTTTTCATGTGGTGTCTCAGAATAGTAAGAGTTAAAGTAGAAGCTACCAGATCTCTTAAGGCCTGAGTGTGGAAATCCCAGAACATCCCTTCTGCATCATTCAAAAGCTGGCTTAGTGTAAGGCTCAAGATCAACCCAGATTCAAGAGGTACGGAAATAGACTCCCCCTGTTGATGGGAGAAGCAGCACGAATATGCAGACTTAAGAGAAGTTGTGGCCTGTTATCTCTGTAGATAATCTACCACAGACCCTGTAGTTCGGACCACTGATAGCTGCTGTTCTCTGCAGCCATGCTGATATGCAATGTAACCTTTGAATTCTTGCTTTTCTCAATCTCGGTTTCTCTCCTCACCAGACGAACTACGTGATATGGCTTAGCTAACCCTTGCTCACTCAAGACGTGGCCTGGGACATTCCCTGGTATACACACTCACGACACCAGTCACCATTCATGTGATGGAAGGGGAGCTTAAAGCTTATGGCTTTCAAAGACATCCAGGCCACTTCCTAAGAGAACTGTGCTGGGGAGTAATTTCTACTCCCTCTCCTTATCTCCAGCCTGATCTTCAGTCTAGGTCAAACATTCTTATGGACATGGCTCATTGGGTCTTACCCAAACTTACTCTCCCAACTCAGAGTTTAAGTGCCCTTAAACACTGAGCTGTATGTCCCTGCCCTGTTCCAAGATCTATGGTGTCAGCCTGTACTACCTATCCTTTCCCTAACATCTACCTCTTGGTTAAAATGCCAGCATTGCATGTTGCATGGGATGGAGAATGGGAAATGGCAACTGATTAGAATGCATGGGTTCAGCCCCACTTTGACACTGATCCTTTGTCCCCGTCCCCCTCCCCATAACCTTAGGCCGTATTCCAAGAGATGATCTTTGTTCTCTATTGAGAAGGGCTGTAATTGACACACCTCCTAGGATGCTTTTCTATATCTCCAAATGGGTAAAAGGTCACATCACATATTTTATATGCACCTTCAGGCTTTGGTAGAACATTGTGATTGGATGAGGATTACAGGAAAATAAAAATCAGGATGGCATCGAGGAAAACACAACTAAATATTGTCTGAAAATAAAATGCCTAATCTGCATTTGGAAACAAACCTACACTGCATATCAATTTCACACGATTAATCTATACTATTTCACACGGCACTGTGGTTCTTAAGCGGCATGGACCATGTTTGTTAGAAATATAAGGAAAGGGGGATAAACTATTTTCCCAGAAAAATGCACAAGTGGATAACATTTCACATTCATTTCAGGACATTTCCTATCCCCTGAGTTTCATCCGTGAATTTCTTATAAAGAATTTTAGATGAAATGGGAGGTGGCCTTTTGGAAAATCTCATTGAAATGGAGATCAATTTAGAGTAATTTTATCGAGAATTATATGGTCAGGACACGTGCATCCTCCTTAAGCATTCCATTTTAATTATTGTCTCATGTGGATCTTATTACGTAGGTGACCTTCTGCCCTTTGGTCATCTCCACCTTTCTTTCGAAAGATCTGATGGAAGTACTGTTAATAACCACGTAAGCTTTCAAGGCAGTGCCCCTTCCTTGGAGAAGGAAAAAGCTTTCTTAATCTATGCCTCACATGAAGTACAGTGCTGAGTTTTGTAAGAGGAGGATCCTACCCTGAAGGGTTTTGGTGACAATCCAATTTTCACATGAGCATCATAAACTGAAATTACCAGTTGCTATATATCCTGTCTATTCTCCTATTCTTCAAAGAGATACACAGTCCTCTAAGGAGACAGAAATAAATGCGCAAAAGGTCATGTGTAGTTTGGGCATTTCTGGGGCCAGGTACTAAGTCCATTTTGATGGGCAACGTCAGTGGATGCCTTGCTCTTAATGATTTACCATTTCTAAGGAGATCTAAGTAGAGTCATGAAATGTAACCTGACAGAATCTGAAAGTAATTAAGATTTCTTAAGATGTAGCCCAGCACCACATTTTGTGTATACAATTCAAGTACAATGCCCAGTTCAATACATATCCAATTGTTAAGGCAGCCTTCACATACCACGTTTTACTAATTTGTCTCATTTCTAAGTTATCGTGGGTTTGATCCTGACTATGAAGAGGAAAATAAGATAATGTAATAACACCCTGGGCAGGTAGAATGTCTTTTATCAGTGATCTCAAAACATCTCACAAGCATTAATTACTTCTGAAAACATGCTGGGAGGGAGATGGGGCTATGACCATCGTGCTGATGAGGAAGCAGATACTGGTTAGGGATTGGTAACTTATGATAAACCACAGGATCTTGACAAGGTCTGGATGAGAAAGGAGGAAAAATGGCCAACCCCGAGACAGAGCCTTCAAGCTACTTCCTTGCCCAGCTTGGTTCATCAGCTGCCAGTCCACTCTGTTCTGGCTGCACCCATCCTCACCACTTCCTTTTTCCTTCTTATCTGATCATCTCTGGTCTCATCACCATGCCCCTCTTTGAAGCAGATAGTGTTCAAACTGAACTTTATAAGCTGGGCTTCTTGCAAAGCAATAAAAAGAAATCAAGGGAGAACTAAGTATCACACGTTTCTCAGGCCCTCCAGAGGATTCATGTACAGCAGCCTGGGTTATAAATCTCAGACTCTATCAAACCCGCCTTGGCCCTTGAAGACTCAGTTTGGAATGCATTGTCCTTCCTGTGGTCACTAGTGATAAGATACTATCTGGCCCTATAGCATTCCAACACACTGGGTGAAGAGCAGCTAATTTTAGCCTTGTGTGTTGTACATCCCACAACATAAACTAGGTGAAGCACTGTTAAGAAAGTAACTGCTGATCATTGGGTATACATGCTATGGTTTGCTCTTTTTTTTCCTTTATCTTCATGAATCTTTTCATTTTCTGATCACACTCAGGAAAACACATTCAAGCCTCTGTCCAGGATTAACATCTGAGTCAGGATAAAGCTACGCCATGAACGCTCACAAAAGCCATCCTGTTAAAGAAAATTCTAGAAGCTCCTCAACATGTCATAGCCCCTCCAGTGGACAACACCCTCCTCTCTGCTATTAATATATAAATTTTGTGATAAAACAAAAAATATATGTAATTCTGAATATTTCTGCTTCCCTCTCTTCTCCTCTGCCTTCTTCAAAATAGGCAACACATAAGAGATGAAGTTTTAAACAATGATAGCCACTGTAGAATGAAGTATGGACTACAAAATAAAATCATGATAAGTTCGTTCCATGCCACGTCACTAGAGAGGAAGGTTATACACAACTAGGGAAAAAAATCTTTTTTTTCCATTGACCCACTCAAAACAAGCTATGACTTCACCAGGGCTGGATATCTGGTGAGTTCCACTAGAATATCATGCTCTGGAATTTAGGAATTAGAGGAAGGGGCCAGAGGAAATTTTAAAATAGACGTAGAGGGTGGTGAGGCCTGGTTCACAGATCTGCTGCGCTGTGTAACCCACAGCCCTCTGGGAACTGTAGCAGTGATGTGTTTTACTTTTCTATTTTGAGCCTGTGACTCACATTACAAATATTGACTTCTATTTCTCTATTAGCATCAGATTTTTTCTTGAATCCTCCAAATTGACTTTGACTATAACTTTGGTTAATATTAAACCTCTTGGGTCAACACATTTTTATAGCTGTGAGCTGCTGCAACCACATGGAGTAGGGATTGGCAAAGAAGCAGTGCAACCAGGATCAGGACACGGAGAGGCTCTTTCCAGGCCTCCCTCCCCCGGCCCTGGACTACCCCGCATACTCCTGCCAGATTCATCTTCCCAAAGCACCAGTGGCATCATGGTTTCCTGGGTAAAAGCCTTCCATTTGGTACCCCTTTGCCAACTGAGGAAGATTTGAATTCCACACCCAAGCACTCCAGGATATGGAAAGGCTTCGCTCTCACAGACCCCAAGGACTTCACCCAAACAAATCACTTCCATACACATACATCATTTCTCCTTTGCTTTAATACTCCAAGCACTTTGGGCCTTTCTTTTGATACATAAGTCATACATGAGAGTATGTAAATTCTCACTCAGCTTCTCCTGCCGTCTCCACCATAGGCCCTGATATACTCACCTTTGTTCCCTCTAAACACCTAGCACCAGAGCCAGGCACCCAGGAGATAATGAATAAACCTTTGCTGAGCTGAATTCTGTTTCAAAGTTTATCTATTTCCTTTAAGCACATGATTAATAGTGACATGAAGTAATCAAAATAGCTGCACTGCAAGGTGGTTGGAGCAAGATGTCTCAGGGAAAATGGAATGATTTTTGCTAATTCCCAGCTAAAAACAAAAAACACACATATTAGTATTATTTTTCACCATATCTGGGATAGTAAAATAAATCACAGCCAGAGTTGTAGTAAGCATGAAAATGTAAATTATAATACAATAAAAGTAGAAACCCACAGACAACACAGCATCCTAACCACCCTTTTACCGTGAAGTCTTTCTGAGGATACACTAAACAGAGCATGAGATGTATTTTTCACTCACTTCTACATATTTTCTAGTGTGTGATTGTTAAAGAGAAAACAATGGAAAGGCAGGAAGAGGATGCGGAAAGCAGGAAGAACTGGGGAAAAATTAAAAAGGGAGAGGAATCTAAAAACCAGGTATCTCACAAAACAGAAAAAGAATCCTTGACGACATAAAGTGGATTTGACCTCTCTTTTACGGAACTGAAAGCAACCAGATAAAGTCCAATCCCTTTGTTTGCAGCTGAGAAGACGGAGTGGGGTGGAGGGCCAGGGGGCTAAATTATTTCACTTCCTCAGGGTACAAGTACTGTAACTGAAGGCAGACATTTTGGTCATTACGGTTGGAAATACTAAGCAGGTTAAAAAATCAAATGGAGCCCAGGTGCTGCCTGTAGAGTCCTTCCAGTTGACAAGTGTTTTATCATGTCCCTACTCAATACCAGATCCTGAGGATACAGGAGGGAATTCTTGATTTAATCAAAATAAATTCAAGAGTTTAGATATGCCCTTTTTATTCTAGGGGACTGAAAAAAAAGACTGAATTATTCTAAAAGTTGGTTCATATGTAGCATTCTCAGCCATGTTAGGCAAGTCTTCTAATTTTCCACAGGTTTGATAAATGCCTTTAGCTCATATATTATGGCCTAGACTCAATCATTGATTGGCATTTGCTTTCCTGATCTGTGATTCATCTTTGTGGTATTTCCAATCAATTGCTGATATATTGGTCTCTTTGGCAATGTAGGCCAAGGTGTGAGTGCAGTTGCAGGTGGGCTTCTGTGCCCACTGACCCATCTGTCATCCACTCTCTAGTGTTTCTGCAATAAACATAGTTGACCCATATGCATTTTGGGCCTTTCATCAGCTGCTTTTTTTTTTTTTAATCAACTTTGCTTTTTCAAAACACAAATACTCATTTGGTTTCAGAAATATCAAGGAAGCAGTAGGCTATTTTGTCAAATATTTTGTCAAATCAACCTTTCTAGAAAGTCTATGAGTGATTTGTGAGTTTTCTCATGGTTTGTAATAATGGACAAACAGGGAGCATATGTTTCCATTTGATCATATCCCTGTGGATGCTGAAAGTCCATATTTTCCTGTTGCTAAAACTTAATGGAAACAAAACTAAATTAAAAAAATCCCTCAATAGGAAAGTAGCAACACTTCTCTTATGACTCATTTTCAATGTCAATAGAAATATTTGTTTCCTCTGAAGGAGCACTTCAAAAAGGAAAAAACAACTAAAAATTCTAAAGCAAAATAAAAATCCCACTACATATTTTATTATTGTAAAGCCAAGAGAAAAAGTGTCTGTGGCCAAAATATTTTTTTTCATTCATTTGTACATTCTCACTCTTTCCTCCTTTCAAAGCAAACAACTGGACCATCTTCACCTTCCCATATAGGCAGGTGTAATAATACATTTGTGATAAAACAAAAATTGAATATTCACTGAAGTTTGTTAGGAATCAAGTCTGAGGTGAGGTTACCTTGCTCCAGACATTCAATGATAGGCATATCAACTTAATATCTGATTGTGTCAACTTCCCTGTGCAGTTTTTATCAGTTTTAAATAATATTGACAGCCACAACAACAAAAACAGCTAACAGTAGTGAGAGCTTGCTAAGTCTCAAGCACTATAGAAGCAGGCCAGATTTAGAGGTAAAACAATAAAGTTTGAATTCTTACGAAACAAACTCTTATGCCCAGCACTTTGGATTTGAATTGACTTTGCTTCTCAGAGCTCAGGAGAGAAAGATGGAAGGAGATGAGTTCAGGAAGTCATGATGACCAACTCTGAAGTCTACTAAAAAGGTCAGGCAAAAAGTAATACAGAAGAGGGGGACACTCCCTCTGGGTGTCACCCCTCACCATTGCACCCCAGTACAAGGCATGTGCCTGGCATTTAGTGTGTTCAGTAGGCATTTTCTGCATGGGAGGAAGGCCTGCATCCCAAAGGGATTTCTGGAACATTCACAACCTCTGCTCCTAATGGCACATGGCCCCCAGGACAAAAGAAAGAGAGAGAAGATACAGGCTAAATTGGAGTACTATTATGAGCACTTCTGCTTAATCTGATTCTGCTTGGGAATATTAAAGAGTTGGAAGCTGTTGAAGACCAAATTGGGCAGATGGGAGTGCCTGCCTCCCTCTGGGCTCAGGATTTCTATCCTCTAATGCCTGCGGTTTCAAGGCTGTCACAAAGCCTTGACAACTTCTCACTTTCAAACACTAAATGGGCACGATTAGCCTGTGATCTATGTAGGATTAAATGCTCAGCTTCCCTTTCCTGATTTCTTCCAGCTCACGAGACCCGCGGGCCAAAAATACACTCTCCCTGCTGCCCACAAGGCCGCAGAGCCCCGTCATAGTTCCTGCCCTCTGAGTGTCCTTCCCGTTTTCGACCCCTTTTGCTATCACAAGCTTCTTTCCTGTTGTGCAGTCTAATTTACCAGTTAGTACAGGCAAAATGTCCAGCAAAAAGCTGTGTCCCTGTGCTTTCTGCGTGCTCTGTCCCTATCCTTAAGTTTCCATCTCACATGTTAACTGGACTCCCTGACTTATTTTGCCCCTTCTGCGCCCTGTACCTTATTGCTCAAAAGAAGACATAGCTTCAGGCTTCCCAAGATCATTACTGTGCTGGCCATGGACGAAAATGTCCCTTAAATCAAGCTGTTTCCCACTTATTCACACGCACACCTCATTTAACAAGACTATGACCATCCAGCATGTCATTTCCAGGTCCAACTTCCAGGCAGTGACCATTGATGGTAATTGCTCTTATAAGAGCATCTGTGCTAATGTGATATTTGTCTTTGAGGCAACTTTGCCTTAACTAGGTGGGAAAGCACACATTTTCAAAAGTTATTCAAGACCTAGTGTAATAGTTTAGATTTTGGCACAGTGAAAAGTCAGGGGCCAAGGGTTATTGGAATGCCTCTCAACCATACCAGCAGGTAAGTGTTAGTGTTTTAAACTCTGATTATGTTTCCCGCAGCCTCAGCCTTTACTGCTGCCTCTCTGCACTTAGAAGCCTGTCCTCTCTGTGGCCCTCAGTGAGGACTTGATAAACCATTGACCTCAATTATTAAGTGTGGTGCAGAAACAATATTAAACCTGACTCTTGGTTCCCTGTTGAGCTATCATGTGTCTTTCAGCAACTTGGCAGGAACCTTTTTCTCACCCCATGTCCTTCCTATTACCCTGCAGCATGTCCTGAACCCTCCAAAGCAACCCCAGAAACTCAACTCTGGCTTCTCAAGAATGAAATTGTTGGACACCTGTGCTGGTAATTTTGCAGGTCAGCACTCAATCAACAGGCTCCTTCCTGCCCTAACATCCTGATGGTCACCTGGGGTCATGAGGGCTACTCTTTCTATCACTAATCACTGCTGATTCCTGGGAAGCAGAGTTGAGCCTCCCAAAAAGGAAATTGAGTCATCTGCAAGCAAAGAGTTGCTTTTGTGTTTTGCTTTGTTTTAAAAATCTGAGTCTTAGAGGAGTCTGGATAGGGGTTTGGAAGGGTCTTCCTCCCTCCAGGTCAGCACAGTCTGCAATTTCTAGGATAGCTGATTGCTGCATCATTAACCAAAAGAAACCCAGATACTCCATTGACTATTAAAATAATTAAAAGAGCAGATTATACATATTTACCAAACACATTGTGACATGAACATCTTCTGTATCATTTAATTCTCACGGCAATCCAATGAAGCAGGTACTGTTATTATTTGCCATTCTAGAGATGAGGAATGAAGTAAAAAGTCAGTGATGTGCTGGTAAATCTCACAGCTGACTCCACAGGCCAAAAAGAAAGAAAGAGAGAGAGAGGGGAGAGAAAGAGAAAGAGAGAGAGAGGGGAGAGAGGAAGGAAGATGGAAAGAAAAGAAAAGAAAAAAGAAAGAGAGAGAGAGAAAGAAAGAGAAAGAAAGAAAGAGGAAGGAAGGAAGGAGGGAGGGAGTGAGGGAAGGAAGGAAGGGAGGGAAAGAAAGAAAGAAAGAAAGAAAGAAAGAAAGAAAGAAAGAAAGAAAGAAAGAAAGAAAGAAAGAAAGAAAAGAAAAGAAACCCATCCAATGTGTAACATTTGCCAGCCAGTTTCTGAAGGGGGTAAATCTTCACTACATCATAGAAATTTTTTTGTTTTGTTTTGTTTTTGAGACGGAGTCTCACTTACTCTGTCTTCCTGATGGAGCCCAGTGGTGCGGTCTCGGCTCACTGCAACCTCCGCCTCCTGGGTTCAAGCAATTCTCCTGCCTCAGCCTTCTGTGTAGTTGGGACTACAGGTGCCTGCCACCATGCCCACTAATTTTTCCTTTTTGTATCTTTCGTAGAGACAGGGTTTTGCCGTGTTGGTCAAGTTGGTCTGGAACTCCTGACCTCAAGTGATCTGCCTGCCTTGGCTTCCCAGAGTGCTAGAATTACAGGCATGAGCCACCGTGCCTGGCCCGTCATAGATTTTAAACTACCAGTGTGATGCTGGTGAACACAGAGTTGGGAGAGATGTGCAAAATCAGCTTTTTTGAGTTGGCTCCAGCACAACTCTCCAGACAGAGCAGTTGTTACTTCCTTCCTGTCATGGAGCATGTACCTGGTAGAGCTGAAGTTTAAATGCAGAGAAGACTGGCTCCAAATTCCATACTCTCAACCACTAACAAAGCACAGCTAGAGCCAACTACCAGGGCCCCCTCTGATCAGCAGGTTGTTTGGAATGCTTATTTTAAGTAATCAGTTAATTTCACAGATAATCACAATGGTATTTGTTGGCAGAGATGAAATGACAACATGTCTCGATCATTTTTGTCTTTCCTGCATCTGAGATAGTACCAGCATGTTTTAGGCACTCATACATGTTATCAGAATTTTACCAAGTTTAATAGGCTGTCATTAAAAGGATGTGGGATGTTCTTTGGTTAAGTCCTTAGAGGATTGAGGATTAGTATTCTAGAGATGGGGCAGGTGAGAGTGCGGATGGGGGGAGCTACATGTCGGAGTGCAGAGACTGGCAGAGTGGGGTGGGGCACGAGGCCCTTGGAGTAGACTTTTCCCACTTGCCTTTTTCCCTAGGCTGACCCTGCTGCTCAGAACTCTCAGTGGAGCATGGTTGGGGACACCCTACCTGCTGAGACTTATTTGTCTTCTTTGCTGCATTAGGCCGCTGACGAGTCACTCTTCTCTGGCTTTCAAGTAACAGGTGGAGACAGAAGAGGCAGGGCCCTCCTTGCAGATCAATGCTGGCAGCTGCCTGAGGTATGAAGCTGGAATGTGTGACGTCTCCCAGTTTTGCTTCCAGATCAAGGGATGAGTTCACAATTTCACAGCCTTCAAAGTGAAAACTGCAAGGCTCTGCTACACGGTATCAATTTGGCTGACCTGAGAAATAGAGAGGGGTGGTTGGGGTGCCCCTGCAATATGCCAACGTAGAAACTAGTTAAGGCATAAGCTATGATTGGCCGAAAATCCTTATATGATCCCTGGTGAAGACAAACCTTCATCTGGGCCAGACAGACACAGCACATTTGCACACATGACCTTATTTGATCCTCACTAAAACCCCGAGTAGACTGTTGTTATCCCCATTTGTCAAAGGAAGAAACCCTTAAGCATATCCTTCTGGCCTGGCAGGAAGTTCCCAGTCCACTCAGATACTGAACGGAAAAGACTCTAGAGAAGTGACTGCATGCAGAGGTGTGGACAGGATGAAGGGAAGCAACAGAGGGCTAAGCCACCAGGGGCTAGCAACAGCGGAAGCCTGTACCATCCCCAGGCTTAAAGCAGAGGGGAAGGGTCAATGCCAGCAGAACCCAGAAAGAGCTGTGGCCACGGGAGGGAGGCCACTGACTGGGGTCATGGCCATTAGCGAAGGTGTGATCACTGTCAACACCAGAACTGACCTGAAGGAATGTGGAGACAAACACTCCAACTTCTCTCTCACATCACGGAAGCTAGGAGGCACAGGAAGTGGGTCCCAAGGGTCAGCCTCCTGGGCACAGAGCAGGACAAAGAAGGGCAGAGGATGCATCTGGGGGGACACATGGAGAACGACCAGCACGTGAAATAACTTCTCTAGGCTAGCAGAGGGAGTGTCTGCTGGCAAGACCAGAGAGGGAACACAAGCGTCCTCTTGCAAAAGAGAGAGCCAGGAGACAGGGTCCAGAGCCCAAGAGTCCATGTGGCCTTGACCAAGCCACTTCAGTTCCCTTGGTCTCAGTTTTCACCTCTAAAACGGAACACCAGACTTAATTAACCATAAGACATTGCCACTTAAATAGTCATAGTTCTTCATTTTCCCCCAAATGATACTCTTTGCATCACACCTTGCTGAAATTGGAATTAATTTCCCTCTTCTCTTCTTTTCTCTCTTTGAACATAAAATGCTTAGGGCATATTACACATGAAACAACAAATGACACCACAAAAGGCGAGTATTTCTCAGTCACCATTTGTCAGCCCAATGAACAGGACTCATGAGACATGGAGAATTCCTGGTTACTCAAGGCAGCAGCAGGAGTTACTATTGCTTGGCTGGGAGTCCTGCCACACAGCCCTGGCCTCAGTGTTTACTGCAGGGCATGGGGGCTTTAGAGAGGATGAGGGGGCTGGCTACCCAAACAGTGTTGGTGGGAGAAGGGTGGAAGAAGCTAGATGTATAAACATACACATACATATGCACACACACACACACACACACACACACACACAGGGCCACACACAATCTATGCAACTTTTCTGGACATATTTTTAGGATGATCAGTGTGTGCCACATTGTGATTCACTAATACTATACAACAAACAGAGGCGGCATGGAAGACTTGAGGAGTGCCAAAACTCTTGAAGTTTTTTGTCTTTTTCAGCCATCAGGCAACCTATTTCACAATGAACAAATTCAGGGAGATGGAAAAGGCTGGAAAAACTTGTATATGCAGTAGAAGTTCAGCCTATTCATGTCCTAAAATGGAATCATTCATAACTGAGAATTTATGTAAACGACACAAAATAATGATTCTGGGCCTGGAATGCGGTTGGACACCCAGCCTTCTGGATTATTCTTTTGCTATTTAACTCTCCTTTCAAAGGCAAGACAGCTGACATTTTTACAATCATTGTACTATAAAAGGAACAGTTGAAAAACGAATGTCCAGTGAACAAACACATGTCCGTATGTGGGTTATCTACCCACATCTCTGAGTATTCCGGCTAGCAGGGCCCATCATACCCTTTTGGGTCACCTGAGGTCACCTACAGTAGTTCTCAACATACAGATGGTCTCCTGTGTCTCTCTGCGTGAGGTTGGTCTCTGGCCACAGGACTGTGCTTGACCCATGTGCCAAGGCATTGGTGCCCTAGGAGCAACACGTAACTTTTGAGGTATGGAAATTAACATGGCAGGAATACCGCAAGTTCTTTGCCCCTCACTGGGACAGCTCTGAGCATGTTCCACACAGTCTCTTAGAACTGGACTCCCCAACCCCTGGGCCACAGACTGATACCAGTCTGTGGTCTGTTAGGAACCAGGCTGCAAAGTAGAAGGTGAGTGAGTGAAGCTGCATCTGTATTTAAGCCATTCCCCATCGATCCCATTACTGCCTAAGTTCTGCCTCCTGTCAGATCAGCCAGGGCATTAGACTCTCATAGGAGTGCAAACCCTATTGTGAAGTGCTCACAGGAGGGATCTAGACTGTGTGCTCCTTATGAGAATCTAATCCCTGATAATCTGTCACTGTCTCCCATCATCCCCAGATGAGACGGTCTAGTTGCAGGAAAACAAGCTCAGGGCTCCCACTGATTCTACATTATGGTGAGTTGTATAATTATTTCATTATATATTACAATGTAATCATAATATAAATAATGTGTACAATAAACATAATGCACTTGAATCACCTCCAAACCATCCCCCACCACCCCAGTCCGTGGAAAAACTGTCTTCCATGAAACTGGTCCCTGATGCCAAAAAAGTTGATGACCACTGTCTTAGAGGGTCCACGGTGGGATTAAGCCTCAGTTGCTCATAAGGGTAACCACTCATCCATTCATTCGGCCTTCCTTCCTTCCCTCTCTCCCCTTACTTCCCCCACTGTTCTCCCCAGAATTACCTCTCAAAAAACTGCCTGCATCCAAATTCTTGCCTCACACTTGCTTTGGGGGAACCCAAACTAAGATGATATCTTTGTGCAAATTAGAAAACGATGCCCCTTCCTCCAGGCCAGTTTGCAGCATGTTGGGCAGAGCACAGGCTGGGTTCCAATGCCCCTCTGCCCTCACTGTGCCCCTTGTGCAGTGAACAACTTACACCAATGCACACAGGCACTCTGGTATCACAGACCTCACTTCTTTAATGTAAAAATTAAATAAGTTAGTGCATGCAGAAATGCATGACACACAGTAGGTGTGCCATGCATAGCAGTTTCCTTCCTCTACGTTTGAAATGTTCACACTGGTTTTCTCAATCTTTTAAATTACTTTTTAGCTTTTTCCTTTTTCTTTATCTCTGCCTTTTCGATGCTATAAGTGCCCCACATTTTTGTGGGGGAGGGAGGGTTTTTTTTTTTAATTATACTTTAAGTTTCGGGATACACGTGCAGAACGTGCTGCTTTGTTACATAGGTATACGCATGCCATGGTGGTTTGCTGCACCCATCAACCCGTCATCTACATTAGGTATTTCTCCTCATGCTATCCCTCCTCTAGTCCCCTAACCCCCAACGGGGCCCGGTGTGCGATGTTCCCCTCCCTGTGTCCATGTGTTCTCATTTGTTCAACTCCTATTTATGAGTGAGAACATGCGGTGTTTGGTTTTCCGTTCCTTTGTTAGTTTGCTGAGAATGATGGTTTCCAGCTTCATCCATGTCCCTGCAAAGGACATGAACTCATCCTTTTTTATAGCTGCATAGTATTCCATGGTGTATATGTGCCACATTTTCTTTATCCAGTCTATCATTGGTGGGCATTTGGGTTGGTTCCAAGTCTTTGCTATTGTGAATAGTGCTGCAATAAACGTATGTGTGCATGTGTCTGTATAGTAGAATGCTTTATAATCCCTTGGATGTATACTCAGTAATGGGATTGCTGGGTCAAATGGTATTTCTGGTTCTAGATCCTTGAGGAATCACCATACTGTCTTCCACAATGGTTGAACTCATTTACACTCCCACCAACAGTGTAAAAGTGTTCCTATTTCTCCACATCCTCTCTGGCATCCATTGTGAACAGGCAACCTACAGAATGGGAGAAAATTTTTGCAATCTATCCATCTGACAAAGGGCTAATATACAGAATCTACAAGGAACTTAAACAAATTTACAAGAAAAAAACAGCCCCATTAAAAACTGGGAGAAGGATATGAACAGACCCTTCTCAAAAGAAGACATTTATGCGGCCAACAAACATATGAAAAAAAGCTCATCATCACTGGTGATTAGAGAAATGCAAATCAAAACCACAACGAGATACCATCTCACGCCAGTTAGAATGGCGATCATTAAAAAGTCAGGTTGTTTTGTTTTAAAGGCTCATATACACTTAAAAATTTGTTAAGAGGGTAGATTTCATGTTAGGTGTTCTTACTACAATAATTTTTAAAAGATCACATGTTACTCATAAGAAAAGAAACAAGAGAAAGCTCAGGTCTTTGCTTGCTCCTTTTCACATTCAAGCTTGATAAACTAAAATTGCTTGTGGCTGGCTTTAAGGTTGCCTGTTGAAGTAGTTGAGATAACCACTGGAAATGGGGAAGGAGAAGCTGCTGAGAGAGAATGTTGCCTTGAGCCCAAGGCAGTTCCTTTAGGAGTGCCCCAAAAGCCCAACCCTCCCAGGAATGACGGCTGGAAAGATCATTCGAGGACACGCAGCTTTGCCTACGCTGGGCTACTGACTCGCCTACTTTACCTGAACTGATTCTTTAACTGAGTGAAACAAATGGCTTGACTAATATTTTTGCCCTGAATCAACCACTTATTTGGACATCTTGCAAACACAGGGTCTCTGTGAAATAGGATCAGGTAATGTCAGCTCTGCACCGGCAGACAGACACAGACTGGATGCAGAGCATGTTACTGTTTAGGAAAAATAAAAAGATGATTAGGCATTTATTATTCGAGCTTAGGAAGGAAATTAGCCACTTGCCCTGAGAGTGGATATCATCAACCTGAAATGCCCAGCTATTTGTATACCTATTTAAAACTGAGTTTGAATGCCTGGTAGTAGGAAGATGGAACAAATGTTCTTTTTATCCAGTTGTTTTAAAACCGTGTGGTTAAAAGACACATCTGTTTGGATGCCGTTCCTCTTGGGATTGCCTGACTTGAATTTCAAAAACCAAAAGGGTTTTTAGCTGGACATGATCATTAGCTGGGTACCATGCTCTGTGCAGAGGGGAGGACCTGACAGTGGCCTTTCCTTGCATTGCAATGAAGCCTCCCAGGGGTGGCATTGCAGAGCTCCAGCTGCACGGGGCCTGTGAGGCCGGACGCAGTGTGTTCTTCTGAGGATGGGTGATTGATGTGAGCGAGCTCAGAGGCCCAGGAGTAAATGAGTCAGCAGCAGGGAGCAGGAGCAATGAAACAGGGGTATTCTCTCGAATCTTTGCTTATTTTGGGACAGCCTGATGCTCTTCTCAGAGGGAGCAAATAAATAGTGGAGGGAGACGCGCTTATGTAACTCATTTCTAAAACAAGTGGGTGACGTCACTGAAGGAATCAACAGCTTTAATTAAAGAAGTTAAATAGAATTGATGTAAACACAGCTGGCCTCCTTTCAATGTAGACTCATACTATCCTTAGCTCCACCACTAATTAACTGTGTGAACTTGGACAAGCATGCTGGGCCTCAGTTTCCTCAAACATAAAATGAGCAGGTCATCCAAGGCAATGGCCCAGCTACTTTCTAGATCTAATATCCCTCAATTCTATCACATATAAATAGTGGCAGAAGTTTTCATAATTGTTGCAATGACAATAGTACCTAATATTTCCTGAGCACCTCCTATGTGTCAAGAACCATGCTAGAGGCTTTAAAATATATTCTATCAAAACACATGATCTCATCGTTTCCTTTAAATAACCTCATGAGGTAGAGAACATTATTATCCTGATTTTGCATGTGGAGAACCTGAGGCCATAAAAGATTATGGCCCTTGGACAAAGTCATGTAGTAAGTAGTTGATTTGGTAAGGGTCTCAGCAGGAAAGAGATGACATATTGAAAGGATTTAATTGAGAATAACTTAATATAGGGGCTCCTTATGGATCTGTGGGCAGAGCCAAAACAACCAACAGGGAATGGCCAGGCACTGGAACTGTCAAAAGCAAGGGAGCCCAAGGAGATATGGGAATGAAGTTGATGTCACTGGAGCAAGGCAGAAGCAAAGGAGATGGGACACCTGTCTGGAGCTGGAGCATGGAGGAGCACAGCCACCATTAGAACCACAGACAAGCAAGGCGGAAGCAAGAGGAAGAAATATCCCAGCCTCTCCCTCTTACTGCCGTCCTACATCCTGCTAGACCCTCTCATTGCCTATACGCAATCAAAGCCAAAGGATAAAGGAGCCAGGGAATGTAGTCCCTGAGGTCAACCTCTTGGTGCAACAGCAGGGCAGAAGAAAAGAGAGAAGGGGTCCAGGGACCACATGGAGAATAATCAGCAAAACAAAGCCAGGGTTGTAGCATTGCTCTCTCTGAGTCCAAAGACCATGAACCTTCCCACTGGGTCCAGCTAGGTGACAGATGTGTAAGAAGGTGTATTGCATACACTAGACTATAATAAGATTATTGGAACTTGAGAAGCTGTAAATTCCTTGCCAATGTCTCCATGGTCCTGGTCATCAACGTTAGTGGCATCACGACAACTCATATCATAGCATCCTCACTACATTTATGGTTTTTCCCTTGAAGACATATCAGTGGGTTTTTAGTGCTGCAGGAATGGGAATGTGAGGGGGAGGAGGGTGGAAGAGCATTACTCATAAGTCTTTTCATACATAGTGTAATAATATTTAACGTTTGAATGTAAGTTTCAATAAAGAAGCAGGCCCCGATGCGCACAAACACATGGAGTTGTACACTCTTTGGTCTACTATTCTTTTTTTTTGCATGGTACCCTCTGTACCCTCAACCCACCTCTCACCTCCTAAGAGACATTACCATAAGCCCATTTCCCCATTTCCGTGCAGTCATCTTTTGCACATACTACTCCCTCTGCCTGCAACGACCTCTTTCCTCACTTAGTGAAACTAGATTTCTTCTCCAGAAAATGAATCAAAGTTCACCTCTCCACTGTGAAGCCTTCCTCACTTCCCTGTTCACTCCCTTATCTACATTTCTTTGCACTAACGTCTATCACAGCACTTTGAAGTTTAAATATTTCTGTTTGCTTCTGCAGTGGACTGTGAACCCATGAAGAAAGGTGTTGGTTAAAAAACAATAAAAGGAATAACACTAACTAACATTTACTTAGCACTTACTAAACAGTAAGCACATGCATTAGTTCAACTAAGCCCCGCAATAAACCTATGAGTTGGGTGTAATTTTTATTTCCATTTTGCAGATGTAGAAACTGAGGTCTGGAAAGATTAACTTGCCTGAAAGGTCATCTAGCTATATCTATGGATGTTTCAGATGTTTATAGTTTTTTTTTTTTTTTTTTTTTTTTGAGACAGAGTCTCGCTGTCGCCCAGGCTGGAGTGCAGTGGCGTGATCTCGGCTCACTGCAAGCTCCGCCTACTGGGTTCATGCCATTCTCCTGCCTCAGCCTCCTGAGTAGCTGGGACTACAGGCGCCCGCCACCACACCCGGCTAATTTTTTGTATTTTTAGTAGAGATGGGGTTTTACCGTATTAGCCAGATGGTCTCCATCTCCTGACCTCGTGATCTGCCCACCTCAGCCTCCCAAAGTGCTGGGATTACAGGCATGAGCCACCGCACCCGGCCTATAGATGTTTTTAGAAGTCGTGCAAGTAAATGTATTCTCTCAAATAAAATGTATAAACAGTATAGAAGAGTGGGCATAGGAGTCAATCCTGGCTATGTAAGAATTGGACAAAACATCTCAACACGTGTTTATTGAGCAACTACTATGTACCAAGCATAGATACCAGGAACAGTGTGATAAAGTAGTGTAAATATTGAATCCTTCTATTCAAAAACTTAAATTGTTAGCCATTTTGCATAAAACCTTAGGAAGTAAAAATAATTGAATTTTGCCAGTGATGTTTATTTCTTTTACTCACACATACATTGTTTATCTCGAGAAAATATGATTAAATGTTGGCATTTGTGAATTCTGAAATCCTACTACATGGGTATTTGTTAAATTAGTCTCTATGTTTTGCCAAATTAGAAAGTTTTTCAAGTTGAACATGCACAGAATACTTACATGATATTTTATATGTAGTAGGTACTAAGTAAATATTTGTCAGTAATAATGAAAATGAAGAGGCAAGCTATTAATACAAAAAATTAACACAGATCAAATGAAAGTTCAGACAACAAAAGCTGCATGAATTTCAGAGTCGTCGTGGAACATAAAACACTGTCTGGTGTCTGAAGTACATCTTAGATCAAGTTCCAAACATATCAAAAACATAATGCTTCTGGGTCCTGAAAAATATTCCCAACTAAATAATAATTCCACAAAAAAGTCAAGGATATGAAATTGCTGAATCATTAAACCTGACATGACAATACTACGTATTGTTCCGTGGCATGAAAGAATAGTAACGACACCACCACCAAATCACTCATCTAGTAGATTGCTGATCGCTTCTGCTAGCTCTGAAGTCTTTAGGTGGCCACACTCCATTAAGTCTGATTTCACTCTAATTTTGTGTGTGTGTGTGTGTGAGTTTGTGTGTATGTGAGCACACATGCTCACATCTGAATTAGTGTACAAACATGGCCCCAAACTAACTGAGATTGCAACATCCTCACCCAATGCATATGAGACCAGAAGGCTGGCAGGAAGGTGCCCACCCTCCCACATGCACAGACTGAGTGGAGAAGCTCCCGCCCTCACCTGTATATTTTGTCTCTATGGTGCTGTAATTCTGGACTACAAAAAATACAAGTAAAAATAAGATTTGCCGTGAAACCCCATCTCTACTAAAAATACAAAAAATTGGCCAGGCGTGGTGGCAGGCGCCTGTAGTCCCAGCTACTCAGAAGGCTGAGGCAGGAGAATGGTGTGAACCCGGGAGGTGGAGCTTGCAGTGAGCCAAGATTGTGCCACCGCACTCCAGCCTGGGCGACACAGCGAGACTCCGTCTCTAAATAAATAAACGAATAAATAAATTAAATAAAAATAAGATTTGCTTCTGGTTTTAGATTCGGGAAGGTAACTACGGGTTGATGTAAGTGCGAAAGAGTCATTTAGAATGTTTGTACACATTTGGCAATGTATTACATTATATATACCTATGTGCATATGTATATACTATTTGCATTAGTATATATAATGTATATACATATGTATAAATAATGTATAAAAATAAAAATCATATGTGTGTGTGTGTCATATATATATATGTGTATATATATATATGAATGGCAGGGTGAAATTAAGCCGACAGAAATGCGGGCAGAAAGAAGAAGGCTAGGGAGGGAGCCTCAACAGCCTCCTAATAATTTTTCTTAGGATTTTTCTCATTCCATCTCCTCATTGGCTCTCCCTACGCATTCCCAACACTGTGCCCCTAAAAGCCAAGGGTTATGATGCATTGCTAAAAGGCTTCTCAGATTATTTTCATCTCCCAACAAGTCCCCTCCTTCCCACTGAGAACTGCCACTGAAATCCATTCCTTGTAAGGCCACCAGAGTTACCTTTGCATGTCACGCAACCAGCCTGAAATTTTTCACCAAATTTTCCCTGCACAACTCCTCAGAAAGCCCCCAACAACGACCCTTCACAGTCTGGTTTCTGCTCATATTTCAGTCTTTGCCAAAATCCTTGCCCACTCCATTCATAGGTAACTCTGAGGTCCCTGGATGACTCTACAAGGAGATTCAACATTCCTAGGTACTCACAAAAGCAAAAATCTCTTGAAGAAACAAAGCATTCAACCTAGTTGTTGAAGGTCAAATCAGAAATGTGCCTCCCATTTACTTTCAGATTTAACACTGATATTAGAATACATTTGAGAGGGGTTTTGTACCATGGTTCCATTATTCTTTAGATTCCCCAGAGATCTTAATTTGGTCTTAATGTGAACTTATCAGGATATTTTCCACCTACAACCCTTTTCATATCCTTCTCCCTGTGCTTGAAATGTCCTCCCAGTTCCACAAGCGGGTACACTGGGTCTATGTAGCTTGTACTTACTTTTCCTTGAAGACTCAGCTTAAACATCCCTGATGCTTTGAAGCCTCCCTGAGGTGATCTCTCTTCCAATGAAATTACTGTCATGGCTACCACTTATGACCACTTACTATGCGCCAGGCACTATTCATGTGCTTTGAATGGATTTCTCATTTAACCCTCAATCACATGTTGGGGTAGTGCTATTATTATCTCTACTTCACAGGTTAAAATTTTGAGGCTTAGAGAAGTTAGGTAGCTTGCTCAAAGCCACACAGCTAGCATATGGTAGAGCCAAAGACAGAAACGATGACCATCTATGTCCATGACAATTGGCCTTCCAGCCTCTCTGCCTCTCTGCGGTAGCCCTTGTCTCACTTTGTTGTGACCACTGGTTTAGTTGTCTATTAACATGTGTGTCCCACTAAGTTGCAAATCCCTTGGGTGCAGGATGCATTGAAAATTCATTGTTAGTGTCACACTTCTGGGATCCCTGTTGGAGGGATCTGGGTACTTGGAGGAAAGAGGGAAAAGAGAAAAAAAAAAAAGTTTCTCCAGTAACCCTGGAATCATTGTCAGACCTTGGAATGACGTTTTCCAGGGCTCTCATATTTTCCATGGTAGCCTAACCCAGTTTCTCACTATTCCTCATTCGTGTTCAATTCCACTCCAAGGAAACAGCCTGACCCCATGCCTGAGAGGGCTGTGTGCGTTATGGTACATAAAAAAAGAAGCCTTACAAATAGCAAGTGTTTTGAAAACTCTTTACTATATTCCCATTTTCCCTACCTGCCTCCACCCAAAAAAAGCTGGAGTGATGAAACGCATGCTAAATATTGAGCCATTAAACTCAGGGATATTGACAGAACTGTTTTCTTAAAAGCTTATTTTTTTCTGCTCTCCTTGTTTTGCCCTGAGTGTTTTTAGCAGTTCAAACAGGTTGGGTTGCCCACAAAGAGCAGGGCACAGGTTTTTTCCACCCCGTAGGTTGAGGTATTCATTCCCACTTTAAACCTCTCTAAATTTATGTGCCAGTATTTTCCAAGTAGATGTATTTGTAGATATGTTCAGGATAGAACTGGACATTCACAGTATTGACTGAGACTGGGAGATGACAGCTGGACAAATTCGAGGTTTCGAGCCTCATCCTCAGCCTGACCTTTGGCAGCAATGGAAATGTTTGCACTTTGCAAAGCTTGTTATTCTCTGTGTGTGTGTGATCATGTGAGCATGTGAGTGTGTGTGAGAAAGATAGAGTGATGGGGGAGAGAGAGAGAAAGAGAGAGAGAGAGGGACTTGAGAAAGAGAGAGAGAGAGAGAGAGAGAGAGACGGACTTGGCTTTTAAGAATAAGATTATAATAATTGCCAGAATGGGTCAGGCCTGGGGCTTCTGGGCTCCTGGGTTCCTGCTGGCCAGAGTATTGGCTCTGAAAGAAATACCACAACATACTATTACATTATTGTCTGAGTTCTTTATGACAGAGTCCCTTATGACACTTCTCTCTTTCTAATCTCTTTTCCCATGTCACCTCTACCTTGGTGACCTAACATGGCTCTACCATTTTTTCTTTCTTATTATTTTTTTGGTGGGTGTGAGTCGAGTTTATTGAGATGTAATTTATTTACCTTATTTTGACAAATGCACCTAGTCCTGTAACTGACACAGCAATTAAGATACAGAACAGTTTCCTCAGCCGTGAACATCCCTGTCTACCCCTTTGTAGTTAACCACTTCCCTAACCCCCAGGCCCTGGCAACCACTGATCAGTTCTCTGTTCTTATATAGGTTTTAGACTATCTTACAAATGGAATTATACAGTATGTCATCTTTCACTTCTGGCTTCTTTCACATAACAGAGTATGCTGGGGAGGCATGCCTGCTGTTGCATCAATCAGTACTTTATTATTATGATTTTTATTCTGAGTATTATTTCATTGACTGGATGCACTGCAGGATGTTATCTGTATACCAGCTATTTATTCAATAGTTGATTGTTTCTAGATTTTATCGATTATGAATAAAGCTTCTATAAACAACTGTATATAGTTTTTTGTGTGAAATTTTGTGAAAAATTTTCATTTTTCTTGGGTGAATCCTCAGGAGTGAAATTGCTGGGCCATATTGATAAGTGCACATTTAACATTCTAAGAAAGTAACAAGTGTTTCCAAAGGTAATCTGCCATTTCTTCGTTCATCTAACAGTTTCAAAAGACTTCAGCAGGCTTCCTGATCATGTCCATTAATGCCAAAAAGCATTGTGTGAAGCAACATATTAAGGATATGAGTATAAAACGGGTCAGACTGCTTAAGATCCCAGTCCAGTGGCTGCAGGAACAGTAGATGAACTATTACCATTTTCCAGGGTTTTTAGGCATCCTTTGTCAGGAAATTATCACCAAAAAAGGTTAACGCACCTCCCCTAGATGACTCTGTTCCCAGGTTGTGAATAAGTCATTCTGGCTCACGGGAGAACCAGGCCTATTATTAGCACCCATTTCTCCATTTTTAGGAGGAGACGGTAAAACCTGAGGAGTTTAAGAATGGCCTGGAGTTTAGATGTTCTAATACCTGATTCCTACTGTGACAGTGACTCACTGGATGACTCTGGTGTACCAACCCGATGCTCCGAGATTTCGTTTCCTGAAGTCTCAGATAGGATTGCTCTGTTGACTCAACTCATTGCTTGGGGAAAAGAGATTACAAATAGGAAGAGTGTCACACAGGGGCGTTGATGCTGGCAGTCTCATGGCATCATGGGCCTGGACACCTTTTTCTCAAGAATGAGAAAGACCATTATTATCCCATTCCCTAGATGGAGACTCTCTCATAAAGAGAGATCACATGCCTGACCCTGTGAGACACAGTGAGTCAGAAGAGTTTAAAGAGTTCTCAAGACTCCCAACACTGTTTCTGAAGGTGTCCACTGACTCACTAAATCCCTTCCTTCTAGAATAATTTTACAAGCTGAAAACATGGTTGGGCATATAACTTGGCCCTTGGCCCTTCTCAAAGATGTTAATAGCTGAACTCATCTCCAAAATGGGCATCTTACTTTCAGGTGGCCCTTTCCACACATCAGAATTCTTTAATAAACTGGTCCAGGCTGACCTTTAAAGGATGAATAGGGGATCCCAAGGCACATCTACAGCAGACACTGCATACCTACAGATTCTTGATTTTTCTTACCACTGCTGGGCACGCCAGCCTGATTTCCCATGTCCATAACCTGCGTCTTCTTTTTTCTTCCCTGTTTTTTCTTTTGTTTGCGTGTTTTCTTTTTTTAGCACACACCACTTTGGGGATAACACCTTCATCTTTGTCATGAGACATTCCCTAGGCTCAGAACCCACATTGCCCTGTGCATTGCCAATGGCTGTGTCTGTGAATTCACATCCTACCAGGGCAGCCCTAGCCAATGACTGGGCATTGGGTCTTCTGGCTGAGATAATATTGAGGTGTCTGTTTTGCATTGTTTTGTAGAGTTTCTCCCCGGACTTTTGTCACTTTTATGGAAAGCGCCTTAATAATACACCATTTCTTGCCTGCTTTTTCTCCCCACATCAATTCCTCCCTTCACCCACCCAAGCTCCTGGTACTGTTCAAATAAACTACCTGCTCTCAAACCTTTGCCTTGGGTCTGGTTCTGGGGAATCTAAACTAAGACAGTCATCCACATTTTGCATTTTCATATATGTGCACATTTTTTTTCTGAGGACATCACAGACTTTCTCGAATTCTAAAAGGAGTCTGTAACTCCCTTACGATGATTAAGAACACTGCTAAGACATTCTTTTACTCCTTTGGAAATCTCTTCTCCCTCTGTCCTTGCTATTTACTTCTTCCACAGACCTCTCAGTGCTACCCTCTTGCTGTTAAATCTACTGGAATGAATCAAATGAATCTTAAATTTATGCACATTAATATTTAGCTAATAACTGTTAATTACTTACATAATAACTAAGGGCATATATGTCCCAGGGACGTTTTGACTTGAAACAATATTGAAGCACAAAGTAGAAAACATAGGTTTTGTATCTACAAGGAATCCGAGTAATTCTGGATACCTTAGGGGAAAATTTTAGTCAAAGCATTAAAGGAAAAGAGTCAAGTTGATTGTTGAGCGTTCTTCTAATAAAACATTGCTTCATGTGTTTTCATCACATAGATGGGGCTCTGGCAATTGAATTTATATATGAACACAAAATGTGACATGCACACCAAAGACAATTATAAAACTTATAAGCATATAGGACAGACACAATTGTTTTTAACTGTCTATAAAAAGTAAAGGTGTGCCCCTTTCTAGAAAAGGTTGGTAGCTCACGATGTCATTCAAATAGTTTTACTCACTGACTATATAACCTGGGATTCTCTTAGTGGTACCTTGCCCTCAAGTTATTTCTAATGTACTGACCACACACACACACACACACACACACACACACAGTTTTTAAACCAAATGCACAATGTTCTTTCATATCCAGTATCGACATCAAGGAATATCAAACATAACGGCTGACAGTCTGAGGCTTACTGTCTGCTTTCAAAGAGCTGCCAAAACATTCAAAAGAAAACACTCCAATTCACAGCAGGGCTCGTGGTCAGTTTACCTGATCTGAAATTCAACACTATCATAACTCCTAACATTCTCACTTACTTGCCTTAGGAAAATGGGGGGAAAAAGTCATTTTCCTCAGTAGAAGACTACCGTCTGTTTGACAAAGCTTGCGTTTGATCTTCACACGTCTACCCGCGCCAACAATCACAGATCAAATTCTGCTTCTGTGACAGGAGGAAGAAATATAACCTCGCAGCTTACTAAAGAAATGGTATGAATGTGGCCATTCCAATGCAAGTATTGTCAGATGGCAGCACTGGCTTGTGAATAGAATCCAGTCACTGCAAGAGAGCAGGAGGTGTGTGTGCCCATCATTTCCACTGTACACAAAGGAGAAATGTCTATGCTTAACAGCACTCACTTCCTTCAGGCACAATTGACAATCAGGCCTCCCCTGGCAAGCTAACAAAAACTATGTTTTCAGCTGAATGAGCTAGAATTCCTCGTTCACTCACTGGTAGCCATGTGGATGCTTAGAAGGATGCATCCATTCTTAGAGGTACCATCTTTTGCTTTGCAAACATTGAGAATTCAGTGGTTGTAATTCAAACAGATGTAATTTTCCATATTAAAAAAAAAAGGCCCATTCAAGCTTCCCAGCCAACTAAGTAAGATTTTGTGCTAATTCAGATGCAGCTCTTGTAGTTCTGAATAAACAGTTGAAGTAAATTGTGGGGCTTGGGATTTTGTAAAGACAAAGGACTTTAAAAAAATAAAATAACTTTATTCAAAAATGTTCTCTTTCTCTTTCCTTCACTTATTCCTTCCTCCCCTGTTCCTCTTTTACTATCTATCTCTACTTTTTGTTAAAGTACAAGATGGACACAGAAAAGATTCTCAGCTTCATTTTTACCAAGTGACCACAGTTGTATAACCAGATCTTAGGTTAAGAACAAAAGATTACCAGCACCAGGAAGCTGCCTTGGGCTACCTTGCAGTCCCTACTTCTTCCACCAAGGGTAACTGCTCTTCTGAACTCTAATTTCATAAATTCATTTGGCCACTTTTTAAACTGTATAAATGAAATCATACAGATGTACTTTTTGTGTCTAGCTTTTTGTTGTTTTAGTTTGTGCATTCTCATTGCTGTATAGTATTCCTTTGTACACATATACCACAATATGCTACAATTTGTTTATGCATTCTTTTATTTCTGGGTATTTGAGTAATTTCCAGTTTCTGACTATAACAAATAGTGATACTGTAAATCTTGAACAAGTCTTTTGATGATCATCAATCCCCATTTTTTTAGTGACTATATATGCTCAGTAGTAGAATCATTGGGTTCTTTGGCATGTTTAACTTCAGGAGACACAGCCAAATAGACTGGCAAAGAGCTTGTACACTTGGCGTTTTTCACTTTTACATCTTAGCCATTCAGGTGTGTGTATTATTTTATTTGTAGCAAGGTTTTTGTTTGTTTTAGAGATATATCATGTTCCAAAGCATGTCCTAGGCACAAAGAGCCAGATCCTGATCTTAGAAATTTGATGAGAGACAGAGAAATACAACAATGCATACAATCCACAGTGGTGAGACATATAACAAAGGTAAATATGAAATTCAGTGGAAGCAACAAGGAAGCATTTCTCCAAAGAGGTGACAAAGAATATATAAACTGAATAGATTTATTTTTATTTTATGTGAAGCTTCCTAACTTAATGTAAATTTCTCATAATGTGAGCTAATAACCCAATTTCTTGTTTTGCATATTTAAGAACATGTTACTTAAAGCTTTGCTTACTCCCCCAGTTTATTCTTCATGCATTTTGCAGCAGATTATTTGTTTACCATCTCATCTACTCTTTGACATATTTTTCCTACAGTTATACAGAAGGCATGGAGGGAGAGAAATCCTCCAGCTCAAATAAAAGCAGCCTATCAAGCTTCAGAATTAAACAATGAGTAAGTTTGAAATACATGGAAAGTAAATTTGTTTTGAAGGAAACCAGAAAAAAAAGAATTATGAGATTGCTCTGGAACGATGAGTATAAGCCAAAGGAGAAAATGAATAAGCAAAGAGAGAAAGGATCAAGGCTCATTTAGAGACCAGCAGAAGGTTGTGCTCACGTTGAGTAATGGTGGGAGAAGTGTGCTGAGGCAGACTGGGAGCAGAGGTAACAGGTCTTAATTGCTATCATGGAGAGCTGAGAATTTGTTCTTTGGGTCTTCATGAGGTTAGAGAGATGTTTGAAAAGCAGAATACCCTAATCAGAGTTTTAAAGTATGATATTTGTAACCACACTAAATCAGCAAGCACAGAAATTACTGGTGGCATTGATATCAAATTTGCTGTGAGGTTGTGCCATTGCTCTGTGTTTCACAGTGACGACTTTACTATCTATGACTGCCTGGGTTCCAATTCTGCCCGCAGCACTTACTGGCTGTGTGACGCTGGGCAAGTCAGCTTCAATTTTGTCAACTGGATGGTAGTAGTTCCGACACTTCCTACTTCCTAGAGCTGACGTGGGGGAAATCACCCAAGCAAAAGCCTCAGCTGCAGTCTGGCAAAACATAAGAGCTCTAAAGGTGTTAATTACGAGGTTAAACAGGAGATAAAAAAAGCACCAGGCTGATGACTTATGCCTTTCCTGTGGAACACCATGGGTGTTTTATGTACAAATGTAGAAAGGTAATCACATTGACATGTTCAAAAACAATCTATGATTCTAACTATGCATTCATGTACTCAACAAATAGGTATCATGAGTGTTCTGTGTACAATATAGAGAGGTAATAAAGTGGATATGCTTAAAAACATTCTAAATTCACATTCATGGATTCAACAAACAGGTGTTAAGGCTCTGACACAGGCAGATCCTGTGCTGGACACCCTAGACGCTAAGAGAAATAGAATTGCTTCTACTCTGTGGAGCCATTATGCAGTGTGAGTAGCGCTCTAACTGAAGGAAGTGTAGAGGAAGCACCCAATCCGGTCTGGGACAGCCAAGAATGATTTCCTAGAGATGACAAGTAAACTGAGATTTGAAGTGTAAGCTAAACAAAGGACACTTATGTGTGGGCATAGCAAAGGATGGAGAAACAATATATGCAATGAGAACAGAATATATTAGAAGTAGGGATTAAAAGAAGCTATTTGAGCCCATTCCCTCTGGTTGCAGCGAGCTAATCATGTGATAGTAACAGTTCATCTATTACTTCATGCGCCAGATTTTTATTGAGTATCAACTTTGTGCCTAAAAGTGTTTCAAGTACTAGGGATATAGCCATCTATATGAGATGATCCTGTCATCTTGGAGTTCATATTCTGCTTGTCAAGAAACAATTAGTAAAGAAGAAATGACAGATGTGACAGACACTGCAAAGGGCATAAAATAAGATGGTGTGCTGTGAATGGTTTAGATAGGAGAGATGGAGATGAGAGAGTGTCTCCAAAGACATGACATTGGAGCTGTGGCTTTAAAAGAACAGGGAAAGAATATTCCAAGGAGAAGGAACTGCAAGCCCAAGGCAGTGAGGTGGGTTTGAGCTGGAGGGATGGGTATAACATGAGTTTGGAGATGTAAACAAGAGTCAAGTCACATGGAATCTTGGAGGTCAATGTCAGGTGCAGATTTTATTCCAACTGCAGCGGGGACCTGTTGGGTGGATGGGTAGGAACTTGAAGCAGAGAAGTGTCAAGCCAAAAGGAATATTGTGTGGTAAGTGTTATTGGAGCAGGGCAGCAAGGGAAAGAGAAGTCAGCCCAGCAGCCTGAAGAGCCCTTCTAGGTGAAGCCCAATGTCTATACCACACATCAAAGGGTGCAGACACAAGTAACATCTACATTGCCTCCAATTCACTTTGTCAAAGGAGAAGGAGGCCTGTCTTTATCTGGAAAGATACCATATCATCCTAAATACTTTCTAAAAATGCACTGGTTTGCCCATCCCTGAATGAAGATGTATCCACTCAAAAATATCCATTGCTACTTCCTTTAGTCAGCCTCCAGGGTGGAAGCTGAGTGGCTCTATTTTTTTTAAAAAAATCAATCCAAAATAAATAAAAGAATGTAAAATGTTAATCAGAAGTAAACAAAGGGATAGAATAAAGGAGCCAGGCACTACTAGTAACTTTTATTGCTTTTGTTGGGAGCCTAGCGAGGGAATTTTAGATGAAATTCCCCCTTCAGCCTCCAGGAAATAGTGACTTTGTTCAAGTGAAGCAGTTTCCCTTCCCTGTGGCCCTGTGTGGTCCACTGTGATTCAGACCTGGCCTGTTTTTTTAGCCTGCTAGAAGAGTGTCAGAATAGGTGTGACCCCCTCCCGACCTTTCCTGATTTCTCAGTAGCAAGGAGTCATTCACATGAACTCTTCACGTTATAGGCTCTGGGAAACAGGTATAAGAGGCCCTACTTGGGAACAAGAGTTAGTTTGAAACAGAGATATTTCATCCTGGTGGTCTCTAGCATTGTCCCACACTTGGTTCACATGATTTATGTCAGCAGAATCTCCAACTGCCCGGAGTGTGAATTTCACAGGGATTGCCAGGAGATGGGAATCATTGACAAAAAAAGTGGGTTCATTTTATTTCCCTGGATTTTTTATCATGGACCTTTGGCCATTCAGAGGAAGTAAATAATTCCTAACTTGAGGATCTATTAAAATGGTGGTATCACTGAAGATAAAATGTGGATCAACCAGAATTTCAATCTTAAAGTACATACCTGTCCACCTATGTTGGTTACTTCCAATACAGAACTCAGTAGCAGACATCTGGCACATTTAGTTACCACCTATGAGCACCCTACCTAGCAGTACCAAGCTGTCTGTCTTAGTCTCTCAGCCTAATTCTGGAAACCCACCATCCCCTGCTCATTGAAGCTTGCAAACAAGTTTAAGCATCCGATTAAACAAAAGACAATTTTTATTGAAAACAATGCAATAAATTTGACAGTCAAAGATGACTAGAGATATAGAATAACTTCACTGCTTCTCTCCTCATTGACCTGGCTTAACAGTTGTTTTTATTTCTTCCCAGGAACCAAAGCTCTGGACACATCTATTCAATTTTTAAAGCACATTCATTTTTTCAACATGAATGTTGATCCAGTTAAGATTGTCTTCTCAGTGATGTTTTTCTCTTTAGAAAGATGATATTTTCCCCCTACTAAGATCTCAGGTCAGGGCCTATACCCAAAGTAATCATAGAGCTGTTTTTTTTTTTTTTTCCTGTCTCCAACATGTTATCATTTTTCTCTTCCACGGAAGTGATGTATTTGGAGCTGTGAAATACTTATCAACATCATAGCACCTGACATTCTTATCTTAATGATTAAAATTAGTCAGTTCTTAGAGGAATAAATTCCATACTCATTGCTCAGAAGCAAGCTTCCTTAGTTGATTAAAAAATTTCAACTGTAATGATAGGAATTGTAAATTTGATCTTGTGCTAAGAACATGATTATCAAAATCATTTCTAAGTAACGTCAAGGTAGAAAAGCAAGACTTCTGTTTTCTTCTGTGACTTCTAATATTTTAATTTATATCTCTCTATTTTTTAGCAAGTTTGCATTTTTACTCCAATATTCTTTTTTATTTTTGTCTCATATTCAGAGATACTAGATCATCAAACTAAATATAATCAAAATTGAATTATAAAGAACAAAAATGTGATTCATACATAATCTATAATGAGGTTGTTATGAGAAGAGCTCAGAAACTTACCAGCTCTGCAGTTCCCAGTACTACATAATAATATCTACTCTTACTGTTATTAAAGCATTAGGTAAAATTTCTCCCCTCCATAGTTTTCATCTTCCAAAAGAATCCACCATCAAGATAAACCAAATGCTTCATTTTTTGAAGCTTCCCCTGTTGGTTAACAGGTATTGATAGCTGATGATATAAGACTGGAATACCCTTTAGAGTTTTCATTGTTTATTTTTAGTTAAGGATTGAATACATGTTTTTTTTTTCCTCTAAGAATATATGTTTGATACGATCTCTAAAACCTGAAAAGTTGCTGGTTATTTTTTAAAAGCAATTGAAATGTATCATTGATAATGTGATGTCTCATAGGACGTGATGTGTGCCAGTAGATTTTGGACACACAAAGCCATTTATTTATTTATGCATTTATATGCTCAAACCACTCTTAGAAGGGAATAAATGAGAGGAGGCATTTACAATTGAAACTCTGGTATATTGACTTCAACCAATGGTTTTAAGTCAAGTTATTTATATTCTTACAGAGAAAGTCTTCATGTCTACTACTTCTAAGTATTGGCTAAATTAAGCTATTCTTCATTTATGAAAAATCCTGCATTCATTCATGTAATCATAAAACATTAGAGCTAGAAAAAAATAAACTCAGTTTAACTTAATCCTAGTCTTTCATTTTCTAATTGACAAAATTGAGAGGTGGGGACGATGAATGACTTTCTTACAGTCTTCATTACTTACTTATTCGTTCTATATCTTACAAAAGGACTTAAGGTAATTTACAGATATACTATGAGAGAGAGAACAGAAAATAAAATAGGATCAAAACGGTGGCTAAATTTGGCCACAAATATAGTCCTGGGTGTCCAAGTGGCAAAAGCTGAATATAATCTTCACAAAATCCAAGGTGCCTCTGAGCTACCTCAGATCAATTACTTAAGTAAAACATAGAGTCCCTGTAGAGGGCTGAGAACAATGCTTCTTCAATCTACTACATTCTTAATTAGAAAGGAAGTAACTAATTCTCAACCTGATTGTTTTTTCTCCATGCCTCTGACATCAGTTTTTAATCATATATGAGAAGCATGACTTAAAACACCCCTCCAATTTCCTACAATTTCTCTTCCTTTAGAATGAATTGTACTGTTATTTTTTTCTCCCTTATGGCATTCTTGCCTGTTTTTGTTAGCACTCTTTATGTACCTGCATCACATTGCTTCAACCAGCCAGTGCTCTATGAAATCAGGGAACAGCTTTCTAGTGTTCATGGCCTTGGCAGAGTATCCACAAATAGTAATTGTCAAAAACTGCTAAACAGAGGGAGGCCGAGGCAGGCGGATCACGAGGTCAGGAAATCCAGACCATCCTGGCCAACATGGTGAAACCCCGTCTCTACTAAAAATACAAAAATTAGCTGGGTGTGGTGGCAGGCGCCTGTAATCCCATCTACTTGGGAGGCTGAGGCACGAGAATCGCTTGAACCCAGGAAGCGGAGGTTGCAGTGAGCCGAGATTTCTCCACTGCACTCCAGCCTGGCAACAGAGTGAGACTCCATTAAAAAAAAAAAAAAAAAAACTGTTAGAGAAAGAAAATAATAAAAATATTGTTGTGTGTTCTTATCATCTATCTATGGGCCGCTTGACTAAAAGATAGTGATGTACAGTTGTGTTTTATCAACAATGTTTCTTGTGCTTAAAAGCATATGAATATAATAATTGTTTATTTCAAATTTCCAAATACAAGGAGAAAATTCTTGACTTATTTTCAAAGGTAAACTTTAAGGGGAATTTATTTTTGTTTTGTTTTCTTCCAAAGGTTTGAAACAAAACGTTTCAACATCTTTTGAGCAGTTATTTTATGCCAGGCACAATTCTAAGCTCTTTGCACATCCGGACTCATTTAATGGCTGCATGTTTCTAAAGCTTCATCCAGCGTCCCCCTTGCTTTCCCACAAAACTGCCCAGAGATTAACAAAACCCTTTGTCTGCTCTCTTACACACTCTGCTTTCTGATGCTTTAAACTGTTCTCCATATTTTTCCTTTTCCTTACTACTACCTGCACCATTTGCTGATGGGACACTGCCAATATTTAAGCACCTTTGAGTGAATTCTGATGAGAAAAATTTGGCAACTATTTTGCTGACTATGGAGACACATTTGCAGTAACGGTTGGATACCTAGGGTTTCTTCTATAAATGGCAATCAAGATGATGTCTCATTGAAAAGAATTCAGATAGTCCTGTTCTACTGGAATTTAGAAAGAAACTAAAGATTCACAACAGAAAATGTGTTGCAACGATAATTTGGTATTGCACACATTGATCCATACCATTATATTCACTGAATACAACACAATGACCTAGACCAAGTAGAAGACTGTGCAAGTCATCCCAGCTTTCTAAGGAAAATAAATACCTCTTCAAAGATCATTGAGGTATGAATGTTTAGCTGTCAGGTTGGATTCTGTACACATACAGGTTATTATCTTGGGAAAATATATTTTTGGATTTTTAAAAATATTCATAATATCATATAGCAATTACTTATAGAAGGAAATGAAATATTATAATTAAAGTTTTTCAGGCTTTCCTATACACACATAAACATATATATATATATATATACTATATATGTACACACATACATATATATTGTATCAACTATCTATGGTCACAATAATTCTACATAGCAAATCACACTGGAACTCATGATTAAAACATGTCTACAGGCTGACAGAGAGTCTGCTGATCTTGATGGCACCTGGCTGGGCAGTTCTGACCTCCACTAGGTTACAGAAGTCACTGCTCCAGGTGACTTTCTTCCTCCTCCTATGACCTGTGTGCTGTCCTGGGCATGTTTTTCCTCAGGAAAGTGGCAGAGGGGAAAGAGCAAACAAATCCTATCCTGAAAGCACTTTTCAAGGCCCTGCTTACATCATAACTGCTACCAATCCCATGGCAGTGTCAGAGCTCAAGGGTGTAGAATCACTTACACCCCACAATAGGAAGACACTTTGCATGGTGAAAAACATGGATACAGAAAGGGGTAGAGAACTGACACCAACAATGCAGTCTATCATATATATATATATTTACATTTATATTTAAGTACACAGGTTTCACTTCATTTCTTTCCAGAGAAAACATCTTTAGACTAATGACAATTTAAAAGTCCCCCCTTCTTTTCCAATAACAAACGTACTAGCTTTCAGCCTAATAATAAAATTGATAATAGCCATCATGTGTTAGAGCTTTTACCAAAAACCAAACACCATGCAAAGAATTTTTTCATTCACCATCGAACTTAATGTTTACAATTTGGAAATATTTGCTTTTACAACACTGAAATGTGAGTGGTATTAATATTATTTTAAAGATCAGAAACGGAGGCTCAACCAGGTGAGCCAACCAGTGTGAGTGTGTGGAGAAGCCTGGATTCAAACTCAGTTCCATGTAATTCCAAAGCGTGTGTTGTCATTTCTTTGTATTTCTAGGTAACTCCTGCTACACTTAAAAGCCCTCCACCACTGGCCTTGCCACCCTTTCCAACACCATTCATCACTCCTTTCCTTCCTGCCCAAT
Organism: Pan paniscus; assembly: GCF_029289425.2. Lineage (NCBI taxonomy): Eukaryota > Metazoa > Chordata > Mammalia > Primates > Hominidae > Pan > Pan paniscus. Next base: position 7,599,094 of record NC_073270.2, on the reverse strand, counting down.
AATCTCTAAACAGGTCCCTTATGATAATGCATCCTTTGTCCACAATACCACATTATTGTCTCCTTCTAACTCTGGACATCCAAATTCTCTCTATGCTATGAGGCTTACTTCAAATCCTGTCCAGAAGGCCTGTCATCATTTTCTCACTTGGGTTTTAGGAAGTCTGCCAGTTGGCACGTCTTCAAGAAAAGGAGGCAAATCTTTATATTCTTTCCTAGCACCTACCTTACAACCAGTCATTTTTTAGATAAATAAATTAATAGATATCAATTTTTCCTTCCAAATTTGAGCTGAACATCAAAAATTCATGGAGATGGTACCTGTACTCAGAAGGTAATTTCTTCTTGCACACAAGATCTTTTGAGAATGGGAAGACAATTCCTAGAAAGTTCCTCTGAAGAAGAAATTTTTTACAAATATAGGGTGGTTTTTAACTAAGGGTATGAGAAAAGGGGATGTCTTTATAACCAGAGGCAAAAGAAGTGAATAAAAAGCAGGATGGAGTCCACAGTGGAAGAAGGGAGTGAAGAGAGAAGGGGAGTGACAAGCTGCAATAGATGGAATGTACATGTGCCCTCCAAATTCATATGTTGAAATCCTAACTCAATATGATGGTATTGGGAGGTGAGGCCTTTCGGAGGACATTAAGTCATAAAGATAGAGCCCTCATGAATGGGATTAGTGTCTTTATAAAAGAGACCCCAAAGAGATCCCTTGCTCCCTTTCTACCATGTGAGGATAAAAAGAGGAGAAGACAGTCTTCAACTTGAAAGAGGTCCCTCACCAGAACCTGACCACATAAGCACTGTGATCTCAGACTTCCAGCTCCAGAACTCTGAGAAATATGTTTCTGTTGTTCGCAAGCCCCTATCTATGGTATTTCTTATAACTAAGACAGAAGTCCAGACAGAAGAAGAAGGAAGTTGGGGGCAGAGAATGATAAGGAGGAAAATAGCAAGCAAGTAAGAAGTAAAGAATCAGAAGAGAGATCATAATGAGAGCAACATGGAGCCAGGACATTGAAAATCAGTCATTTGGCACTGATCCCAGAGAGGGCAAAAGTTGACAATCTTATTATTTCAGTGTCTGGGTAGGTTTTCTAATGAATGCTAGAAATCGTACAGGTGTGGTTATGATCCTGATTGCAGCGAACACTTGCCCAACTCTGAAACAGGACTTTTGCCTAAGTGTAAATAGCTTCTGTTTAATACATTTCATTCTTTAAATACATTTTTAAATCTAATCAAAAGAAGAAAAATACCACTTAGCAATCATTGAGCTAGTAAATAATGTATGTTATCTCATCTTTTCCAAGCTTCTTTGCCAGTGTCAGAGAGGATTCGTGGTTTTTGAAAAATCATCAAACACTCTAGTACTGAAGCTAATCTGAAGTGCCCAGAGGCAGGATGTGTCCAAACAGTCCACAAAAGACCTCGTATAAAATTTAATGCATCTTGAGGATGGAGTGTCTTCTCTGGACTCTGGTTGAAATTCCACGCTCTCCAACAGCAATAATCTCCTTCCTTCCTTGGCTGTTTCAATCTTCATATACTTTTAGGTAGAAATACTTCCCTTGGAATTTTCCAGGACTTTCATAGTCTTCCTGAATGCTTTCTAAGGTTATTGCTGGGAGTTAAGATGCTCAGAAGGCCAAGAGGATTTGACTTATTTAATCAGTGTACTCAAACCCAACAGCATTCAACTGGCTCTTGGAATTTTGGCCAGGTCAACTACTCCCCTACTGTAACAAGGCACCAAATTCGAAGATGGTATTCCAAATTAGTCCTCACCAGGTTCCCTTTTTTGTTGTTAAATGTGAAATGGAGATTTTCCTCCTGCTGCTAAAAGCAAACCAAGCTCCTTTCCACCCAAATATCATGTTGCAAACTCCTATGAAATTTGCCCTCTGTCATATCCCTCTTTTTCTTGGCCTCACTAATTTCCAGGTTCTGAACTCCCATGGAATATCTGTGTTTCTCATTAATTTCCACAGATGTATTTCCCTTTTCTCTAAGTGGAATCTTGGCATCTTGAGGCTGGTCTAGATTTCTAGCCTACACTCCTTTTGTAAGTTTCGGCAGTCTTCGTGTTGTACATTCTCTTTCGCCTCATTTCATCACTCTCAGGTAATGAACTTGGTCCAATGAGGCAGGGTGAAGTTGAGCTCCATCAGCAGCATATGTTGTCCCTTACTCACTGGCTTGGCTTCCTACTGTTCATCACATCTTGAGTCATTTGTAGATGGACCAGCCTTTCCCCTGAAAGGTTACATCAGTGGCAGTCCTTGAAGTACTCATGCTAATGGGCTCTGGTTTTGAATTCTGGCATACCAGAAACAACATATTCCTTGAGCACACTCTGGTTAGCTATTTCATTCAGGTACCATAGGGCACAACATTCTGCTAACCAGAGTTGAAAAGCAGACATTGCATTCCTTTCACAGCTTCAAGCTGGAAGAGAATTTTTCCATCCCCTCACAAAACCCATGAAACATCCCACTCTGTGGGTCTATTATAACCCCTCTTAGAACAAATTGGCTTAATAGAATTTCCTAAGTGGTCCCGTGAGCTATTTCACGATTGTATGCAAAAAGGATTCCACATCAAAGAAGATGGAGATAAATTTCATACTATGTGTCCCTCTTGGAGGACATACACATAGTTACTAAATTTTCTAAGAAGATAAGAAATATAGAAAAACATTTTACTTTGTTCAAACCAAAGTTTTCTAAACATATTTTTAATGACTCGTTCAAGCTTGATACCTATCATAAATACACAGGACAGAGATGAATAATGAATGAGTCTCTAGGCTTTCCTTGTCTGTCTGCTTGCCCATGAGGATTTTTGAGTTTCCCACTCAGTTTATTTCACTTCTCCTATCTCTGCAGTTGCCTTATGTGTTCTTTTAGGCATATGGACTGGAAAAATAGAAGTGTCTTACAAGAAACTCAAAGGATTGAGCTTCATGGAACATTATGTGTTTCAAAGATGGCTGCACCAATAGATGCCATCCCACATGTTCTTCTTCCACTGTGACCTGCAATGAGAGATGGATCTACGTTCCCTTCCTGGAATCTGGACAGCCTTTTTTGCCACTGTGACTAATTGACTATCACTGAAGTAATGTTACATGTTTTCTGAAGCTAGGTCATAGGAAGCAACACAGCACTCAGTTGGCCCTTGCTCTCTCTGTCAGGATGCTCACAGCCTCCATGTTGTGAGGAAGCCCAGGCCACCTGGAAAGGTTACGTGTAATTTTCTGGCCAAAAGCATTAGCTGGGATCTGCTAATGGCTAGTACCAACTGCCAGACAGGTAATGAGGAAGACTTTAGATGGTTCAAGGACCCCTTCGCTGCACTTTGCTAGTTAATGCTGAGTGGAACATAGATAAGCCATTTCCATGGAGTCTTCCCAATTATAAAATCATAAACAAAACAAGTGTTGTCATTGTTTTAAGCCACTAAGGTTCTGGGTAATTTGTTATGCAGCCATAGTAACTGGAACAGGCTGGGAAAGTCTTGAAGCAGAAGAGATGGGTCAACATGATTTGGCATTTTGATGATGGCAATTACCAATCAATAACAAATGACTGCTAACAAGAGAACAATTCTTTTTAAAATTTACAGTGCCCACATGTATTACCTAGAATACTAGTTTTCTTTTTGCTTATCAAGAAAAACCACTTAACATTTATAATATTTCTTCTTGGCACACAGTTTATTCATTAGTTTCATTAATTCCAGAGGGACTGTGGGATGAACATCCAAGATTTCCCTTGGCTGGCTCCCTTTCCTCTTCAGAATTAGTTCAACTATCATCTCTAGAAAGAAGCCCTCCCTCTCTCCTGTGCAATGATTTTGCATCTATACCCTTCATAGTATTCACCATTATATGAATTGTTTCACTGACTTGATTACTTGCTTATTGGTTGTCTCTTCCCACTAGAATGGATATTTTTTACTTGTGTTATGCACCACTGTATTTTCAATGCGGTGCCTGAATTGAGTGGGTATTTATTGAATGAATGGATAATAATAAAGGGAAACCTCAAGGTCCTCGTCCTGGTAGGTAAAATATTGGCTTCTGGAGCTGGTTAGTAGCTATATATGTATAGAGCAAGGCCTCTGTACTCTGTACCTGATCCACAGTGTAGGTGGTAGACAAATGACCCTGCCTGCACGAACTCTCCGTGGTTCGAGCTGTTGAGGAACTCATGGGGCCTGATGTTCAACTTCAGCAAATCCTTATACTACTTAAGGTGATTTTCACTACAGAAATTGCATTTAATCATTATAAGATCTAGGTTATAGTTTCACCTGATAAAAAATTTGTTTTTGGAACATTTGGTCCTGGCAGACACACCTTCGTTCCCAGCCTAGTCTATCTGTTCCAGACAGTGCCCAAACAGACAAGCTGGGGTGAGTATGACTAGACTCTGCCCATGGTGCTTTGTAACTCCTTTTGCAAAGAAAGTATTAGAGGCACAATAATAATATAACTTATTATCCAAACTAGGACAAGTCTGAGAGGAAAACGGGGTTCCGTTAACGACCGCATTCAGGAAAACAGCCCTTAATCAGGATTGCCCCAGGAAAACCAGGGTGTTTGGTCATTCTTTATTTTCTAAATCTTAGGTAATGCCAAGGAATAAAAAAGATATATACCCCTTAATTAATTTTTTAGCATTGGTGATATGAAAAGCCACCAATATTTTGGTGTCTAACATGCATTTCATGAATAATAAGGTTTTGATAATATTTTCATTTTCACAGTTTTCTTTATTTTCACAATGTCTTTTTGATACAACATATAATAGTCAGGCCCTGGGCAGGAAATAGAATTTCCCTGGAAAGAGAAGATAAATAATAGAAGAAGAAGATAAATAATAAAAGAAGATAAATAATAATGAGGATATTCGGAGAGAAGAGGGTAGGACTTTTCCTCACATATATACATGGTTCACTGATATATTTAATTAATGAACTTCATTTTTAAAGTAGTTCTAGGTCTATAGAGATGTTAAGCTGAAAGTATAGAGTTCCCATATGCCTCCCATGCCTTTCACAGTTGCCCCTATTATTAACATCTTGCTTTGGTGTGGTACCTTTCTTACGATTGATGAACTAGTATCAATACATTATTATTAATGAATGTCCAGGGTTTCCATTAGGGTTCAGCCTTTGTGTTGTACATTCTATGGGTTTGGAAGGATGCAGAGTGCCTTGTATCCACCATTGCAGTATCATACAGAATAGTTTACTGCTCTATAAGGTTCTTCTGTGCTCCACCTATTCTGCCTTTCCTCTCTCCTCACATCTCTGGCAACCACTCATCTTTTTCCTGTCTCTGTAGTTTTGCCTTTCAACTATGTCATATAGTTGGAATCATAGAGTATTCAGCCTTTCTGGACTGGCTTCTTTCACTTATCACTATGCATTTAAGGTCCTTCCATGTCTTCTCATGGCTTGACAGCTCATTTATTTTTATCTCTGACTAATATCCCATTGTTGAATGACCACAGCTTGTTTATCCATTCATCTACTGAAGGACATCTTGGTTGCTTCCAGTTTGGGGTAATTATGAATAAAGCTGCTATAAATATCTGGGTGGAGTTTTTGTGCAGATATAAGATTTTATCTCATTTGAGTTAATACCAAGGAGCACAATTGCTAGATTGTATAGTAAAATGAAGTTTAGCTTTGTAAGAAATTGCCACACTGACTTCCAAAGTGGCTGTACCATTTTGCATCTCCACCAGCAATGAATGAGGGTTCCTGTTGCTTGATGAGATATTGATAGTTTTTTTATTTATTGTATTTTATTTATTAAACCTTAACTTCTGGGTTATGTGTGCAGAATGTGCAGTTTTGTGACAAGATATACACGTGCCCTGGTGGTTTGCTGCACCCATCAACCCGTCACCTACATTAGGTATTTCTCCTAATGTTATCCCTCCCCATAGTTTTAATGGAACTGATAAAAGATGTTGAGGAACTCTGAGTCCAGCAACAGCTAGAGGCCTTTTCCAATTGACCTGAAAGACAAAAAAATAAAAATAGGGTTGACAGAGCCAGAAAAAACTGGAACCGCAAAGAAGTTTCCACCAAGCAGAAGCTGTAATCATGGACACCGGTAGCCACTACCAGGAAAGAGGTGCCAAGGCTGGGTAAGGGCAGGAGAATAAGCATTCTGAGTCCTTTCTACTCTTTCTCTCTGTTCCCCTGCCAGCACCTCGCATTAGCTCAGCCAGGTAGAAGCTAAAGAACAAGAGAATTCACATGCTGTAATCAGTAAGGGTCCATCCCCAGGGACACAGAACAAGGCAGAGAAGGATGGCTGATGGATCTGAGAGGTGAGGGGGAGGTGAGGAGAGAGTACCTCTTTCAAACATTACAAAATTATGATCAAGATAGTATAATAAGCAACAGTAAGTGCAGTTTCAAAAGCATTTTTTGAAGAGTTTTTAAATGATATATTACCATTTTTTAGTAGAATGTGTTATTGAGTCATTCTGTAATACTTAGAAAGATAGAATCTAGACCTGCAAATACCAGTGAAGTGGAGGGGCAGTACCTCTCTCCAGGATTACCTGTCCTTCCTTCTTACCTTAACCACTCCAGGCAGGTGGGTGTCTATTCTACTTCAGAAGAATTTTAGGGATGAGGAAGACTTATCCTCATCTACCTGTTACAATGCTTAATGATACAGCCCTTGCATGATTATTTCCAAGGGAAACTTAACTGAAACTCAATGTCTGTTCTCTGAATCTAAATAAAGGTTTTATAATGGGCAGCACGGTTGTCTATTGCTTGTCAGCTTCTCTTGTCTTAAAACTTTATACTCAATCAAGTAAAGAATTTTGTTATGAATGTGAAAACCAAAAACAACATTTATTGTCCTTGTTTTTTGATGTTTAGTTTACAAAGTCCTCCAGGTCACAGGGCCACACAGGGAGTAGGGGGTCACCTCTTGTCCTTGTTCAGGGTTTTTCATCCTCAGCACTATCGACATTTTGAGCTGGATAATTCTTTGTTGTCAAGAGCTGTCCTGTGCATTTGGAGGATGTTTAGTAGTGTCCCTGGGCTCTACCCATTAGATGCCAGCATTCTCCTCTGTAACTATGACAATCAAAAATGTCCCCAGACATTGTCAAATGTCCTCCAGAGGCAAAATCTCTACCTGCTCCCACCCACTGTTGAGAACTACTGCCCTAGTCTAAGGGAGGCACTAGCTTCTGCCTGTGCCATCGTCATAGTAACTCAACAGTAACCTCCGTTACTTGACATAGACATGGTCCTGTTTTATGTAACCAAAAGATTTACCAACTGGATATAAACTTATTGTTACAAAATGTCATCTTCCAGAAAATTCTGTGGGGAGGAGATGTCTTTTCTGATCTAAACCAGCTTTCTTACTTCTCTTACCCTTTTGCTCACACTCACATGGTTTCCTGTTTGATTCTAGCTCTACTTAGAAGATCTCAGTATCCTTTGTGGCCAAATTGGGGAGGTCATTGATGATACATAGGACTGTGGTAGAATTTCAAATGGCAGTTGGAGTAGAAGATTTGGGAGCTATGGGATTTCTATGCTGCATACAATTATCAAAAACAAAACCAAAAAAAAAAAAAAGTGGAAGTGCCAACTTATACTTTCTCCAGATCACAAGTTATCAAAATGCTAGCCCTGTATAATTTACCATATTTATCCAATGGCCCTTGTTCTTGTTTACATCTAAAATATAGCAGTTTCTCTCTTTTCAGTCTTTATCTTCCTTCAAGTGTTCGAGAGGAAACAAATCTTCAAACTACTCAACTCATTTTACATTAGAGACAGTTTCATTTATTTATTTATTTATTTCCTGCCTTATTCCAAAAAAGGTTTTGAGGAGGATGAAGACATTGAATGGCATGGGTCAGTGAGAAAGAAACTGAAAACGACATTCCCCAATTCAACACTATTTTCTGAAACAATGTCAAGCCCTTACAAGGATGGGAAAATAACAAAGTCACATACCGTGAAAGTCAAGGATTCTCTCTTAGGGAATAAGTGTCCTCTAGCTACTGTCCTCCCAGTACATTTGTGAGCTTAGCAGTTTGGAATGTCAACAAGAAGGGTGATTAGGGGCAGAGGCCTGCAAGAGGCTTCATGGCCCACTCGTTGATCAATGGAAGGAAGCTGTTTAGAGAGAGTGCAGACTAACCACTTTAAATTACTGTGAAAGATATTTATCTTCCCCAGTCATGAGAGGAATTATAACCAAGAATCCCGGGCAAGCAGATCTTCTGAAAACAATACCCTACAGTGAAGGGGCTGAAAATCTGTTCAATAAATGGCAAGACCCTGAATTGATTGTCTTTTAACTCCTCTCACTAATCACTCTTCCAAATGTTCAGTACAAATGTTCAGTCCAGGGAGATTCAATTGATCACTTTATTTACAGTCGTCTTCAAGACCAAATCTGGGCTTGAATTTTTCTGTGTTGACTCAGAATTTAGAAGGAAAGAGAGACAGACAGAGAGAGAGGAAATAAAGAAGGGAGGAAGGGAGGAAGAGAGGGAGGAAGGGAAGAAGAGATGGAGGGACGGAGGGAGGGAGGGAGGAGGAAAGAATGAATGAATGAAGGAAGGAAGGAAGGAAGGAAGGAAATAAACAGTATGTAATGGATCTAGTTAGGGTTACTTAGTCTGGTAGGGTCTTTAAAAAGAGTAAGTAGAATGTTGGGACCCAGCTTTTGAGTGGAAGTTCAGTTCTCAGGGAATGTTTTGAGCTCACCAGAGCACACACCATTGAAAACCATTGTTGCAGTTGCACAGGACACCCTTAGTTATTAGTGTTGTTCAGAAAGGTCTGAAGGAGCAGACCTGTAAAATCACAGGCACCCACTCTGCAGAGTCAGCAGAGAACAGAGGCCTTGGAGCAGCCTGTGTTGCTGTGACTCAGTCACTGTGGCTGGAAACAGAAATGGAAGTAAAAGCAAGACTCTGATAGACCAAAGACATGGAGAATGTGGAGATCAGTTTGGTTAATCTAGAGCAACAGCAGAAATACAAATAAGCAATAGAAATGCAATGCAAGCCACATATGGAATTTCAAGTTTTCTAGTAGCCACATTAAAAAAGTAAAAAAAAAAATTAGAGAAAATGAATTTTAACAATATATTTTATTTAACTCAATATATCCAAAATAATACTACTTCAACATGTAATCAATATGAAATAATAAGATAATTTACATTTTCAATACTAACTCTTGGAAATCTGATGTATATTTGACACCACATGTAACTCACAACACATGTAGCTATTGACTACCATACTAGACAGTGCAAGTCTAAAGATATCATATACAAGTTTCAATCTCTCAGTAGCCTAGGGCTTCAGGATGTGCCACAGCATATCAGTGAAGTGACTCCATCAACATGACTTGAAAATGAGGTACAGCTGCACATAACAACAGTTAGAGAGCTGAATCCAGTCCCTGGGGCCAGTTAGTTGTGTGACCTTGTGCAAGTCTCTTGAGTTATTCTTCTCATCTCTCAACTGAGGCAGCTGTGTTAGTTGATCTCCAAAGTGCACTTAAACTTTAAAATTTCTAAGATATATGGGTTGTAAAAGACACTTGTGGTTTTAAAAATATGTCACATTTGTTTTTGATATTTGTTCCCACAAGAGGTGGAGCCTAATTCCCTACCCCTTCAGTATGGGTTGGACTTAGTGACATGCTTCTAACAAATAGAATATGGCATAAGTTATGGATTAGAGTATAAAAGATTTTGTCTTTTGCTTACATTTTTTTTTTCTCTCTCTATCTCTCTCTTTCTCTCTAGTCCCTGGAGCAAGCCATCTGTTATGTCATGAGGACATTTAGACAGTCTGTGTAGAGGCCCACATGGTGAGGAACTGAGGCCTGACAGCATCCTTGTGAGTGAGCTTGGAAATGGATCATCCTCCAGTTGAGCCTGAAATTGACTGAACCAAGCCAACCACTTGACTGCAACCTCATGAAAGACCCATAGCCAGAACCTCCCAGCTAAGCTACTCAGAAAGTTCTGACCTGCGAAAACTGGAGATAATAAATGTTTGTTGTTGTAAGCTGCTAAATTTGGAGAAATTTGTTACATAGCAAGAGCTAACTGATACACTCCTGGAGTACAAAAAGCAAGCTGAATGAACTAAGAAACTGGTTGGCTACAAGCAGGACAGCACAAAGCTATCCTTTCCATTACACACCGGGACTTCCAGGAAGTAGCAGTGATAAACAGGCCCACCATGTGTAAGAAGTAACATTAACTGAGTATTTTGGCATGCTGGGCACTGCTCCAGGCACTTCATATAGCTTAATGTATTTAATCCTTTTCATGACTCATGAGATGGGCAGTACTCACACCTCCATTTCACAGATAAGAAAACATTAGCACGGAGACGTTAAGTAATTTTCCCAAGATTATACGGGCCATAAAAGACAAAACTATGATGTGAACACTGATTGTCTTTACTTCTATGCTACAGTGCCTTTTATAGGAAATTAGGTGAATGTTCTTTCTCCCCAAGGCCTAGATCACAGAAGAAATTCATGAACACAGTGAAAAGCCCTGAAATAATGACTTCCCCTGGGAGAAATGTGTGGGTCCCAAGACTTAACTCTCTACAGTCTGGTCATTTGCATGTAGGGGTCCTGGCAGCAGCCACAGTCACATTTTTTGGTTGCTCTGAGATGGGAGGACCATTTGGGGCATTGGTCCAAATTTTCTTAAAAGTAAGAACCTTCCAATATTATAAATGATGATGCAGAAATTAACTGAGGAAAGCTGATGTCTGAATTTGGAGGACTTATTATTTCGGGGAATCCATTTTTCAGGCAGTAACAAGAGGGAGTTGAGATGTTTTCAGGGCATGACATGCAAGGGACAGTGAGCAGAGCTGCCCTTTTAACTAGAAATGAAAAAATGGTGTTAAACCACAACAGATGACCCTGAAGTTCAAGGTTAGCTAGGATTTCCTGTCAGGGAAGACTGTGAAACTTGAGCCTGTGAAGTTTCCTTCCCTGGAATTTCCCCTCTAAGGTTTTCAGGCTATAACAGTGAAAAGGGGGAGGAGTGACCTCTAGCAGAGAGATTAGAAACATGATTTTGGGGTCAGAGCTGATTTGGAGCCCTTTAACTTTGTTTGTCATGTACAAGCTTCTTAAACTCAGTTCGATGACCACCATGCCTGTACTCCAAATTCTTCAAGTGTAAAATGAAGACTTGTAGCATATCTGTATTTTATGGTTACTGTAATGATTTATCCCACAAACTGACCTCAGTGGATTTGATCATTTGCAATTACTAGTTCCTTTTCTATTGATATTGGTAGCTTTCAACAACTAGAGGTAAGCTAAGTCTCTTCTCCCCAACCTTCCCATCAGGTAATATGTAGCAATAAAAGTAATTGTCAGAGATTAATTTCCCCAAATACAAATATTTATTTGCAAGCAGGTACCAAGTGCCAGGAATTCCTTACTTAACTCTCTGTCTAGCTAGATGCTTCCACAGAGCCTTTCCCAGAAGGTACACTTGAGACAGATTAAAAATATATATATTTCCATGCCAAAATTTCACCCAATTCAGGTATTGATGACCTGCTATAAACCGAGTTGGGATTATTTCATATTCCTAAGCTAAAGATGCTATTCAGAAGTTTGCAGACTCTTGGGGTCACCCACCCTGTTCACACAAGGGAGCAGCCCTGTGTAATATTATCCCACAATCCACATGACTTTAACAACCCTGGCTTCATGAATGCAACACCACTCTCTGCACACCATTATGCAAATATACCAGGCTTCTGTTATTCACAAAGATACAGTGAGAGCTAGGGCTTAGAGTAGGGTTTTTAAAGTACAGTGCTATGCTAGTAAAAGGCATCTCAAAATTGTATTGCTTGCTGGTTTTCATTGCATAAGTATTCCCATCGTGCTTACTTCAAGCTACTATATTAACATGCCATCTCTGTACACAGAGTTAGAAAGAGTTGTGTACAAGCACCCCTCACAAACCAGTTCAATCTGGCTCTGCATTACCATTAAGTGTGGTCTTATGATTTGAGTTTTCCAAATGTTGACTACCTAGTCCCTAAGAAATATCCTTTGTCAATAGATTTGTGTTAATTATCTCACGTTGCATTAAACATTATCTTTAACCTGGCAGCTTATAACAACACACATTCATTGACTCAGTGTTTGTGCTTCAGAAATCTTGACAGGACTTAACTAGGTCCTCTGCCTCAGGGTCTCCTTGAAGACTGTGATCAAGGGGTTGGTCTTTTCTGTGGTCTCATTGGAAAGCTTGACTGGGGAGGGATCGACTTCCAAGCTCAGTCTTAAGGGTGTGGACTGCAGTTCCTGTTGGAAGTTAGCAGGAAGTCACTCACCCTTCCTTGCCATGCAGGCCTCTCTGAATTCATCATTACAGCAAGCATTCAGGAAAAGCCAGAGAGGAAATGGCCAGCAGCAGAAAGAGTGAAGGATGGAAGTCACAGTGTTTTATATTCTAATCTCAAAAGTGACATCCCATCACCTTTGTCACATTCTATTAGTTTGGAAACAAGTCACTAGGGTTAACCCACATGGAGAGGGAGTGGATTACACAAGGGTGTGAATACTAGGAAGTGGAAATCATTAAGAGCTATTTTAGAAGCAGCATACAATGAGCTCCTAGAGTATAGATAAAAATGAATCCCAAGTATATATCACACTGTCTGTGCTGAATATATTTCAAATCAGATTATAAATAGTATTAACTAAGGCAATGCAAGTTGAATATTAAGTCCAGAAAATGTTTAATTACTCTTCCTCCTCCTCCTAAGAAACAGTACTAGGCAAGTCACAAGACATAAAGCTGGTAAAAATATGGCCCCTTAGCCTAATCGAATGAGCTATGCCTCATTTTGTTTTCTCTTTTCAAACTCTGATGTTCCAAAGATGCCCGGTCTGGTGGAAAAATTAACAACAAAGGGCTGGGAAAATTCAGGAAATAAAACCTCACTCCTTGAGCAAAGGAGCCCTCTTTATAGAATGTTGCAGCTACATGAGGTGGCCCAGGAAAATCCCCAGAACATAACCAAGCAATAACAGACCAGAACAGTGGTTCTCAAACTATGGGCCCCAAATCAGCAGCTTAGCAACATTTGGGTACTTGTTAGAAATGCAGATTCTTAGGCCCCACCTCAGATCTTTAGAATCAGTAATCTGGGTGGGGGTGGAGCTCAGTGGTTTGTGTTTTGTTGAGTTCTCCAAGTGATTCTGATAATTCTTCCAATTTGAAAACACCTACACTCTAGTCAGTCTTGACATAGACTATACTCAGTCTATGTTAGAGCTAAAAGGTATCTTAGGGATAATACGTTCAAATCCCTCACTATTCAGTAATGAGGAAATTGAGGTGTCAAAAGGTGACATGACTGGTTAATTTCATCCAGCTAATGAGCAGTTGTCTCCCTAAAGCACAAGCATTATGAGTCCTAAGATTTCAAGCAGCCCAGCAGGCTGGGCTCCCTATTTCAGCCCTGAGCTCCTGCCTAAACCCATTCCTTGGCTCCGAGTGTATCAGTGCCTCCGTCCAGTCATGCACGGCACGTCCTGCCAGGTTTGCAGGTGTGGTCCATGTACTCAGAGGAGTGCCACTGGAAGAGTTAAACAATTACCAACCCTTGCTGGCCTTCCTGCTCTTTAATGCCACATACCTGCCCCATTACCTGCAAAAGTGAGCTCAGACAGAAGTTGTGATCACACCTCCCTGGCCACCTGCCAATGCTGAGGGGGGTGGGATTGGGCTGCCATGGTTACCACCTTATTTACACAATTAACATTTAGACAATAAACCTAAACCTTCCTAATATTACACACCCTGGAATACAAGGTCATGAAGGGTACAGAATCCCTGGCCCAGGTATAACTTTCCTTTTAAAAAATTATGTTTTCAAATTTTTTCATAGAGATGGAGGCTCGTTGTGTAGCCCAGGCTGGTCTTGAACTCCTGGCCTCAAGCAATCCTAACCACCTCAGCCACTGAAGGTACTGGGATCATCAGTGTGAGCCTCTGCGCCCAGCCTAGGTATAACTTTCTGAATTATCCTATGGAATGAACAGACCTCACAAAGATACATTATATGAGTTGGTGAATGGCTTGGAAAAAAAAAAAAAAGAACTCAGTGTTTATTTGAGCAAAAGACTCCTTATTAAGTCAGAAGGCAGACAGCATTTCTTAGCCCTATCCTTCCATATCCATAGGAACTGGAGAAAGGAAGATGAGAGGAAGGCCCTCCAGAATTTTTTTTTAAGGTCACTATTTCCATGAATGCACTACAAAGTACACGTCCTTATCTGGGCTATCAGACATACTTTAAGTTATTTTTAAATCACATGTCAATTTCCAAACATATTTAGAAAAACTTGATCATGAGGGATGAAGGGCAGTAGACAATGGATTATTCTGAGTTTAGAGCTACATGGCTTTTACAAGCAAATGAAGAATTTAAGCGGTAAGACTGATGTCTGAATATGTGAGTACCAATTGCAATGTAGAAGTCTGTTTAGAACAGTGCTTCTCAATAGGAAGCAGTAGGAAGCTCGGGTTTCTGAATCTTCTCAAAATATTAAAAATGCAAATGCTCCTCTTCTGGATATACGTAAACTTCTTGGGGCTGGGAATGGGGGGGATTTGTCCATTTTCCAGGTTATTCTAATAAATAGCTGCCTCCTAGTCTCAGTACCCTCCCTACTTTCATCCAACTCTCCTCAACTCCAGCAAGAGTACAAAAAGTATAAATATGTAATTCATAGAGATTCCAAAATTCCCAAATACAAGACTGCGTTCTCTGAAGAGGAGCCAAATCTTAATCATCTCCGAATTTTTATACCCTATAACAGAGGTAAAAAACGAGTGCAACCCTCTGTTATGCTAGCCTACAAACATGCATTATGCTGTACACACTGTGTTTAACTTATTTTTAAAATAAGAGTTTTTTTGTTGCTGTTTGCTTGTTTTTTGAGATGAAGTCTTGCTGCTCTGTCGCCCAGGCTGGAGTGCAGTGGCACAATCTGGGCTCACTGCAACCTCCACCTCCTGGGTTCAAGCGATTCTCCTGCCTCAGCCTTCCTAGTAGCTGGGATTACAGGCGCGCACCACCACGCCTGGCTAACCTTTGTATTTTTAGTAGAGACAGGGTTTCATCATGTTGGCCAGGCTTGTCATGAACTCCTGACATCAAGTGATACACCTGCCTCAGCCTCCTGAAGTTCTGGGATTACAGGATAAAACAAAGTTTTGAATTAGTTATGACAGCAAATTCTATTTTTCAAAGATGCCTGCAATAATATCTCTCGCTCTCACGCTCTTCTAGAATGTAAACTTGTCACTTCCCCATCAAGAGGTAGAGACTATCTTTCCTGTCTTTGAATCTGGTTGGGCTTGGAACGGTTTTGACCAATATAGTATGACTGAAGTGATGTTGTATGACTTCTAAGACTGGATCATAAAAGGCCATGCAGCTCCCTCCTTCTTTGCAGGAACACTTGTGCTTGATGCTCTGAGCCACAGTGGAATGAGCCCCACTACCTTGAACCCGCCATGATGTCAAGCCACATGGGAAAGCCACATTAAGTTGCTCCAGTTAATAGTCCTGATCATTGAGTTTTCCCAGTCTAAGCACTAGACATGTAAGTGAGCCTCTAGGTGATCCTAGCCCTTACATGTTTAGTTGCTACCCTCACTTCCCCCAGCCTTTGAGTGTGACCATCTGAGGCTTCAGACATGGTGAAGTAAAAAAAAAAAAAAAAAACAGCTCCACTTTGCCTGAATTCCAACCAACGTAATCCAGGGGAAAAATAAAATGATTGTTTTAAAGTGGATACATTTTAAGTAAATTTGTTTTGCAGAAATAGTACTAAAATAGCTTCCAATATCTATTCATAAAGAGATTTCTATAAAATGTCAAATTGTCTTGAAAAATTGGAGAATATGGAAGATAGATTTCATGTGTACACAAAGCAAGGCCCTGGGTAGCCATGCCGGATGCTGTGAACCAAAGTTTGACAGCATGAACTGTTACATTCAGCCTGTTGTTTTTCTTATGCAGCCAAACTGTTTCCCTCAAATTGCAAAAATAGAAGACAGAGAGAACCCTGAATCTTTTATATCAGCACCATCTTGCCTGGCTCCTCTGTGTGTTTGAGATTTCAACCCCTGCCCTAGAATGTAGCAAGCACATAATAAATATTTGTTGAATTTCAAAATCAATCTATCCTTCTTCTTGCTGATTTATATTATCTCTGGATTCTGCTGATAAAAACTTCCTTTCCCATAGGTTTAAAAGCCCTTAGAACATCTTTTCCCTTTCTTTTTGCCTTTCTTCCTTTTTCTCTTCCTTTCTGCTTCCCTCCCCCCTCCTTCCTTTTTTCCTTTCTTTCTTCCTTCCACACTTCCACATTCTTGTAGCTGCCATCCCTGTTTGTATATCACGTCACTACATACAGTCTGTCCATTCGTTTCCTGCTCAGAATATAGAATGGTAAAACAATAGTTTTCAAGCTGGAAAAGTCTTGTCTCTTAGCAGAAGGGCACCTCCTTGTTCAAGCAGCACCTTCCTCAGAAGCATTTAGGGAGTTCTTTAAAATATAGAAACCAGGGCCTCTCCTCAGACCCATCAACTCAAATTGAGGGTGTTGGTATAGAAATATGGATTTTATCAAATACTTCAGGTGATTTTGATGTACATTGTGCTTTTAAAATCAGTCTAGCCTTCTTTAAATAATGAAGTATGAAAGATGGGTTCTTCCGTTAAACCCTGAGAGTGCAAAAACAGGCCTGATGCGACCTGGATCATGGGTGCAGGGGTACTGCATAAAGGTCAAAGAGCACGCAGGAGGCTGTGATGCAAATGAGATGACAAGACAAAGAGAAGTTGGGGCCACGACCTCTCATGGCTCAGAGACTTAGGAGACCAGCTGAGCAAAGTGGGGACTCCTTATTATGTGGTCTGTGAACCTGGACAGGAGAGAAAATTCCACCTTATTTGTTCTAACCTTCAACTGAAATGTTTCACTTCTTTTCAGTATGTACACAGACCACAAATCACAGAAGCATTAGCAGGCCGCATGACTTTGCCCCTAAAAGAAATCAAATATTTGTATATCCTAGGGATGTCCTATGGTACCATTTTCACTCATTACTACTTCAAAATTATATTTTTAGCACCCACCTCATATCATTCTAATTGACTATTAGAGAAATACATCCATTACTGTAGTATAATTCCAAAAAAAAAAAATTTGATATGTAGTTGGTTTCCCTTGAAACCCCACATATTTTATCTTATGGATTTAAAACTATCCTCAGGAAGGAATCCATAGGCTTCACCAGACTGTCAAAGGTCTGTCTGCCAGAAGCCCTGGCTTAAAGGAACAGGCAAGCTGTGACACAAGCCAGCCTGTTTTTTTACAGCTCTACTGGATCTATCCCAGAGTCTGCCACCTTCTGTCTGCACCTCTTCCCAAGGAAGAGGCAACTGAGGCAGACAACAGAGGTGGGGAAGGTCCCCCAGGTACATTCAGCAGCTAAGCTCTTCCTCCTAGGTGTCTTTAGGCACAGACTGCAGCTCATAAACCAAGTCCACCAGCCTAGCCTGCCAGGAAGAATCCATGACCTTGGGCCTGGATTGAGATATACAAGGCCAAGGGATCATCTTCTCCAGGAGACTGGGCCCCCCATCCAGCCTCATGGCTGGGTGTCACCAGGCCCATGACCTGCCTCTAAAGTCACTTTGCAGTCATCTTTTTTTCTTTCCTTCCTTCCTTCCTTCCTTCCTTCCTTCCTTCCTTCCTTCCTCCCTCCCTCCCTCCCTCCCTCCCTCTTTCTTTCTTTCTTTCTTTCTTTTGAGATGGAGTCTCACAATGCCACCCAGGCTGGAGTACAGTGGCAAAATCTCAGTTCGCTGCAACCTCCGCCTCTGGGGTTTCAGTGATTCTCCTGTCTCAGCCTCCCCAGTAGCTGGGATTACTGGTGCTCACCACCACACCTGGCTAATTTTTCTGTATTTTTAGTACAGATGGGGTTTCACCATGTTGGCCAGTCTGGTTTTGAACTTCTGACCTCAGTGATCCTCCTGCCTTGGCCTCCCAAAGTGCTGGGATTACAGGCATGAGCCACCGTGCCTGGCCACAGTCATCTTTTATAGACAGCAATAGAAGTGCTGGAATGAGACAGTCACACTGGCTGAAAAGCAAAGCAACAGATTCTTTTACAGAGGGCCTGAGAAGGACAACTAACCTCTCGTGAAAAACAGCAACACTTGTTACAGGCTGAAGGGCTAGGCACTGTGCAAAGGGCCAGGCACTGTTCAAAGTCATTTATTCATCTTCACAAAATCCCTACGGAGTCAGAGGTTTTTTTCAATGTCCATGTTAATCTCTGCTTTCTAGATGAAGAAAAAGAGGTTCTGCAAGATCAATCAATGTGTAATATTAATATCCATAATTACCAATAAATAATTATTGCTTATCAGTATTAACGATTTAGATAATTTTGACACAATATTGTTTATTATATTAATTATAGGAAATTATTACTTACCAATAATATTTATAGTAGCTAATAGTATTAACAATATTGCATCCTGACCTATATCAGATCACAGACTGTGCATTGAACTTTGATTTTTTCATATAATGTTAACCAACCCTCTAAGATGGGTTCCATTATTATAGCTATTTTCCAGATGAAGAAATCAGATGCTAAGCACTAGCCCAAGGTCCCCAGCAAGGAGCTGGCTTTCCTTGGAGGACTGGTATTTGAACCTAGTCTTCTCTGACGGAAAGCTCACGTGTTCTCCCTTATATCCAAGGCTTCTGGTCCTCACCGTATCACTTATGTTAATATTAATGTCCCTTTAGCCCTACATATTCTTGACTAGTTGGTATTAGGAAACTAGTCATGGGACCTTCCAGGAAAAGGGAGGGGCAGGCAGCTTCCATGGCTCAAAAGCAGAGCTATGGAGCCTTTTCCTTCAGGCCAGAATCTTGCAGACCTTGCTCTACTATCCCCCATGTCTTCTGCAACTTGAGTCAGCAGCTGAGCGAAAGCCACAAAGACAGTCCCAGGAGGTGTGGTCTGACCAGGAATAAACACAGGCAGGGAACATTTGAACCAAAATGCACAGAAACTTGACAACCAGGACATGCCAGGACATGCCAGCTCATGGCTCATAAAAATTGCAACTTTTATTGTGAACATTCACAGTCACCTGATGAAAATAATAATAATAATAATAAAAATACCTGGTGACACTACCGGGGTTCTCTGGGATTGGGGGGTATAGCATTATGCAAGCTCTACTGTGGAGAAAGAGCTGTGAAACCAAAGGCAAAATGGACATTTTCTTGCCCTTGAAGGGAGGACGTGCAGGGTAGGGTTAAGGGGAGGAATTTCCCTGGCTCATTCCATGACGCCAAGACCAAGGTTAGAAACGAACTGAACCACCTTGTAAAAAGCATTATATATAAAGTCATCTGTTTACCTCTGCCGCTGCTGTCACAAGCCCATGTTCCTATCAAGGGTTTAAAGCAAACACTGTAAGCGGCTAAAAGAACAACATCGTTTCTGATTCTCTCCTAAGACCTAATTCACTTACAAAATAGGTTTATGAAGTTGAAATTATGGGAGGGGAGGAGAAAGGGGAAAGACAAGAACCCTTTTATTTAGCATCTTATTCACAATGAAAATTGGCACAGGAGCCAACCACATACATTAACAGAGCTTGGGCAAGTTTAAAGCTTATGAATACATTTCTGTGGAAAAATGTGAACATGGAAAATCCCCTCTCTTATTTTGCCTTTTCCAAAAAAGCAATGAGTTCTGGGCTCAATGTGTATCCATAACCTCAGTTAGAAATGCCAAGTGGGACTGAGCTGGGGGAGCCCAGGTCTGAAGGGAGACGAGGGTCTGCTACCCTGGAAACCAGAGGAGAGGCAGGAAGGAGGCTGCGAACTCACTCTGAAGTCAGATTTCATCATAAATTGCGGAGGGGAGGCCCATCCAGAGTATGCTGAGGCTCTCTGCATCTCTCTGGTGATATAGGTGCTTGCTAGAGAAGACTCATTAAAATTAGAAGAGAGGGAAAGAGATCAGTTTCAAATCTTGCTCAGGATACATCAATTAAAATGAGAGTTATAGGTAGGGCATTGCACATAGCAATAACCAGAAGTCCATTATAAAGATCTTGTCATTGAGTTTTATTCAGAGAGTTCTTCCTTGAGGAACATTTACATCTTCAGAAACACAAAGTAATTAACCTTCCTAAAAACTGCATTGAAAATAGAAGTTTCTGCCAGTATTCTTCTTGCTTTAGCAGTGTTACAAGCATTAGGAAATGCTTTCCTTGACAGTGTCTCTAGCAAAAAAGGGATCTGACAAGTTATTCAGAGGGGAAAGGAGTTTAGAGATAAACAGACTAAAGAAGTTGTCAACATCTTCAGCACACCATCCATCAGTATATTTGTCTTCCATCCATCCATCCATCCATCCATCCATCCATCCAACCATTCATCCATCCAACCATTCATCCGTCCACCCATCCATTTATCAATCCACCTGTCCTTCCCTCAACAAATATTTATTGAGGGCCCAAAAGGCACTTGCCTATGCATATGCAAATGTCTGTAGAAGGTCTGGGAAAACACTCACAATCCCTGAAACTCATCTTCACTGCTTAGCCTGAAGAGCTACAGCATTGTTGGTCCTGAGAGATCCAGCACGTATACAGGCTATGAAGTAGGGAAGAGATCACTTATGACACAAATGGAATTCTAAGAAAATACAGAAGCAACCACTTTGCCAGAAAAGATCAAATAAGAAAATCTAATAATCAGAAAGAAACAGTTAACACATTTCTAGGAAGCACTTGGCAAGTACTTATTGAGCATCCACTATGGGGTGGGCTCTGGACTGGGCCCTGGGAAAACAGATGTTTCTTCTATACCCATCCTCACAGCACTCCTCAAGTCTAACTGGGAAGGCAGACAGGAAACAACATATGCACCTTGCCGTAAGTGCTGCAGGCTCTGTGAGAGCTGGTGCCAAAGCATATATTGGTCTGCAAGCTTGGACAGAAAGTGGCATGTGC
Source organism: Pan paniscus (assembly GCF_029289425.2). NCBI lineage: Eukaryota > Metazoa > Chordata > Mammalia > Primates > Hominidae > Pan > Pan paniscus. Next base: position 7,577,934 of record NC_073270.2, on the reverse strand, counting down.
AAAGGCCCCAGGGTGAGAACTAACTGAGTGCTTTTGGGGACATGTCTGAAGGCCAGTGTGGCTGAAGGAGCAGGTCATTGAAGGCGTTGTTGGCTGTGCTTAAGGGAGTGAAAAACCACTGATGGTTTCCCACAAGGAAAAGACACTATTATGTTAGCCTTCTGAAACTGTGCTACTGGCTTCTGGGAGTAGAACGACTTATAGTGGCAAATGGTAGAAGCAAGAAGATCACCGGAACAGGCATTCAGGCAAGATGGTGGTGACACATGAACTAGCACCTTTCAGGTGGGAATGAAGAGAATGAGAGGAAGTTAAGAGCTATATAGAGGAAAAAGCACACAAGAGAGAAGAAAATCAGAGCTCCTCTTTTAGAAGCAAATGAATGAGAAAGGAAGAACATGCTTCCCTGCTCAGTGGTGATGGAGGTGTCCAGAACATGCAGGAGTCAGGGTGGGATCTAGGGCTGACAACGTCTTCCAAGCTCAAGCAGGTTCATGCCAGGAGTTGCAGGTTGTGGGTGGACTGTTCCTGAGGCCAGCTGCCCACCCAATTTAGCTACAGGGAGAGAAGATCTGAATCTAGTCTGCTCCCAAAACGTCAGATGCATCTCCATTCATTCTTATTTTCCCAGTAGCCTAGTTTTTTTTTTCTTATGTTTTCCACATTGTGAAGTTTCTAGGCCTGTAATCCAAACATGAAAAAAGAAAGTGGCAAGTTTTTGATACTTGAAATTAACTTTTTATCTATTCTTAGAATAAAATTCAGCAGTCATAGAAATGGATGCTCACATATTAAAATGTTAAAATTGTTTTCAACTTAATTTTTTTGAGATAGTGTCTCACTCTGTTGCCCGGGCTGGAGAGCAGTGGCAGGACTGTAGCTCACTGCAGAGTCAAACTCGTGGACTCAAGTGACTCTCCTGCCTCAGCCTCTGAAAGTACTGGGACTACAGGCACACACAACCATGCCCAGCTCAGGTTTTTTATTTTTAGTAGAGATGAAGTCTTGCTATGTTGTCCAGGCTGGTCTCAAACTCCTGGTCTTAAGTGATCCTCCCATCTTGGCCTCACAAACTGTTGGGATTACAGGCATGAGCCATCACACCTGACCCAACTTAATTTTTGAAAATGATGAAATAAGAATTCTGGTGGCCTGGAATCATAGTTTTAGCCCAAAACACATATGCCTCACCTATTCGGGAAATGAAAGCTTTCCCTACCACATAAGGATATGATGTGACACTGTCCACATTTGTCATGTCACTCCGCTTTCAGATCACCTGTCACTGCATTGACAGCAGTAAGTTAACAATTACCTTGAACTTTCTGCTAATGAGCCTTCATAAATTACTAATTAGAGTCCCTTAAATGACTAGAAAGTTGAATCTGGATATCACATCATATGATTTTGTCACAACTTGTCAACTTAGTGTATAAATTTGGCAAGTGATTATCTTCAAGTAATGCAATTATCATTTTGTCAACCTGTTATTCAAAAGATAGCTATGGCCACCACTTCTATAACAGCAAAATTGACAAAGATTCTAAAAGTAAATAATAATAATGTTTACATATCTGATAAAAACTTATAAAACTCCTAGTTTGCTTTTTTTTTTAAGTTATGGAATGAAAGTAGGTATGTAGAGAATAGAAGGTGGTTCTTGTTATTTTTCAAAACCAGTTCATCTTTTTTAATGAGTCACATCCCCGTGTCTAAGCCAAGTTCTTCCATGTCCCCACTGGCCTCGGCTTTGGGAGCCCTGGGTGTGACTCATGGGTCATGATCCTGAAGACAGAGCCCTATATTTCTCCAAAAACAATTTAGGCCCCTCCACCTGTGACGCAATGCTACAACTCCATATAAATCAGTGGGAGCTTTTATGGGTTGACTAATATGTTAACACCCTGTGATCCAGAAATGGAGTTGCCTAAGCTTTTTTATTCTTAGGTTGGGTCATATAAATTGTGTCTCAGGCAGTGGTTCTAGAGTTTTCAGTGTCTCTCAAGATGATGGCAGGATGAGACAACAATTGGATGATTGATATGCATGATTTTGTGCAAATCTTACCCATTTTTGGTTGGAAAGAGATCAATCCCTGTGCATTACGTTGGCTCTCAGCATAAAGCTGAGTTATAAAAACGTCATTCTTGGAACTGCAAGAACTGCCCCTATCTTCCAGTATAGGAATCAAAAATTATAATATTTGAACTTAATAACTGTGGACACAACACCATTCAGCCTTATTAGAAGGATCAAAGGAAATTCCTATTTATACTTTTTTCATGCTATTTCAACTTAGCTTTGCAATGTTTCATATCCAAACCACCTGTAGGAACCACTTCTTGCCATCTTAACAAATTCCTCAGGAGGCTATCTAATATCATTCAACAATATGTAAAAGATAAGAAAACATCATATTTAAAGAAAAATCAAAATAAAATCTATTTTAGATTTTTTTTAACTTTTAGTTTCAGGTGTGTTACACAGGTAAATTGCACGTTGCAGGGGTTTGGTGTACAGTTTATTCCATCACACAGACAATAAGCAATCATTTTTGATCCTCATCCTCCTCTCACCCTCCACCCTCAAGTAGCAACTCAACGTATCTGTTATTAAATGGATATGGTTTTGAAACTAACCCATGATTGCAAATGAGTGTGAACTATAATCAATTCATTGCTGCCCAGAGCATGGTTGGAAAGAATACTGGTTCTGAAGGGAAAATTACTGAATTGATTAGTAATGCCATAGGCTCAGAATTGGGGAATGGTGGCTTTAGTGCCATGTATTTGCTATCCATACCCTACTTCATAAGCCAGAACATTAAAAATTACTTTATTGTAAATTAGATGGAATACAATCTTAAGATAACACATTATCTAATAAATTCCCATTTTAATAAGTACTCTGTATTTCTCCTCAGTCAAGAAAGCCCTATTACCAAAATTTAGAAGGACTAAGCAGTGAAGAACACATCTACACAAAATACTCAGATACCCTCCCCCATGGTTTATTATTATTATTATTATACTTTAAGTTCTGGGGTACATGCGCAGAATGTGGAGGTTTGTTACATAGGTATACACGTGCCATGGTGGTTTGCTGCACCCATCAACCCATCATCTACATTATTTCTCCTAATTCTATCCTTCCTCTAGCCCCCCACCCCCCAACAGGCCCCAGTGTGTGATGTTCCCCTCCCTGTGTCCATGTGTTCTCATTGTTCAACTCCCACTTATGAGTGAGAACACACGATATTTGGCTTCTGTTCTTGTGTTAGTTTGCTGAGAATAATGGTTTCCAGCTTCATCCATGTCCCTGCAAAAGACATGAACTCATCCTTTTTTATGGCTGCATAGTATTCCATAGTGTATATGTGCCACATTGTATGGTGATCCTCCATGATTTCAACATTAAACATACGCCAGTGACTTCCAAATGTTTGTTCTTCAGACCCAGAATTGTTCCTGAGCTTTGGATTATATTTTTAGTTGCTTATTAGACAGCTTCATCTCAAAAGTAACAAACTAAAACAACAACAACAAAACACTTCTTACCTGAAAAAAAATCTCTTTACACATTTTCTGTTTCACTAATGGCATAATTATGAACTCAAACTAGAACCTTAAGATTATTCCTCTTTTCTTTTCAATCATTTGACACAATCAGCCACCAAATTCTAGCAATTGTAAGGCTTGACTTCTACCTCTATCCTAAACCTAACACCATTTTTGGGGGTATTAAGTTTCCATGGTTGCACAGCAAATAACCAAAAAAAAATTAGCAGCTTAAGATAATTTGTTAGCTCACCATTTCCCTTGGTAAGAAGCCTGGGCATGGTTTGGCTGAGTCCTCTGCTCAGAGTCATACTCATTGAAGGCTCTGAAGGAGTTTCTGCTTGTGTGCTCTTTCAGGCCATTGAAGGATCCAGTGCTGTTGTGTAACTGAGATCCCATTTCCTTGCTGGAATCAGCTGTGGGCTACACTGAACTCCTAGAGACCCACCATCCATGCCACATGGCACCTCCATCTTCAAAGCTACAATAGAGAATCTCCCTCCCATCAAATCCCTCTTATGCTTTGAATCTGTCTCATCAGGAAGATGCCTATCACTTTTGAGGATTCATGGGATTAGTTCAGACACATTCGTGATAATTCCCTTGCTTAAAGTCAATTGATTCGTGACCTCAATTATTTCTGCAATATCCCTTCACAGAAGCACTGAGATTAATGCTTGATTGAATAGCTTGGAGAAGATGTGTGGACATCAGGGGATGTGGATTTGGGGCGATATCTTAGAATTTTGCCTTCCACTTTTTTCATGGTCACTGTTTTAGATGAGGCCCTGATAATCTCTGTGTAGACCGTTATAAGGACCATGTAACTCTGTCTTGAATGGGGTTCTCCCAGAAGCAGAACTTGAGATATAATATTGCAAGTTTGGGAAGTCTATTTGTAAGGTAAACCCAGGAAGCATTCCTGGGGAAGTAAGGAAGTTAAACAGAAAAGAAAGGAAACCAATACAGGACATGTTGGTAAATGCAGTACTTCCTCCTTATCCCTGATGGATACATTTCAAGTCTCCCCTATGGACGCCTGAAACCGTGGATGGTACTGAACCCTATATACACCGTTTCCTTCTATACATGTTATACCTATGATAAAGTTTGGTTTATGAATTAGGCACAGTAAGAGATTAACAACAATAACCAATAATAAAATAGAACAATTATAACAATATACCGTAAAAGTCATGAGACTGTAATCCCTCAAAGAATTTTATTGTACTGTACTCACCTATTTTCAGCTCTTGGTTGACTGGGTAAGTGAAACCACAGAAAGCAAAACTGTGGATAAGGGGACTACTGTATGTTACCACCATGGGTATCTGGGGCTCACTCCTGCTGACAAGGGTGGGGAAGCTGAGGTATTTATCTCCCGCCTCCCTTCTTTATTGCTTGAGGACTGCTCCTTCCCATTACATATATGCTGTCTGAATTTTTCTCTTCTTGACTAACTAAATACACAGATATGATCGTGTTGCTCCTCTTTCTAAAAATACCTATCTGTCAATACAATCAACAAACATTTATTAAGCATCTATAACATGCAACGCCCTGGAATAATCACTGTGGACTCAACAGTGAAAAGGTAGCCACTAATGAAGCTTATGATGGAAATAGTCTAAAAGTTAAATTTAGGCTGGGCACAGTGGCTCATGTCTGTAATCCTAGCACTTTGGGAGGCCGAGGCAGGTGGATCACTTGAGGCCAGGAGTTCGAGACCAGCCTGGCCAACATGGTAAAACCCCATCTCTACTAAAACTAGAAAAAAAAAAAATTAGCTGGGTGCAGTGGCACACACCTGTAATCCCAGCTACTCAGGAGGCTGAGGCACGAGAATTGCTTAAACCTCGGAGGTGGAGGTGGAAGTGAGTTGAGATCACATCAATGCACTCCAGCCTGGGAGACTCCATCTCAAAAATAAGCAAAAAATAAAATAAAATAAAAAATAAAAGTTAAACTACAAAATTCCTTACCACAGGTCACAGGTCCTTCAAAATCTAGTGTGAATTTAATTTGAAAGCATCTTCTTTCACATTCTCCATTAAAACCATCCTCTATTCAAGTCACCCACAGTCCTCAGTGTTCTTGGAAAATGTGTTCTTTCACAATTACATCAATTTTGCTGAAACTAAAAATGTTTTTCTCTCCTCCTTTTTAGATATTTTATTTCTATAATATACCTGGTTCAACATCGGCTTCCTCTGAGCATCACCCTGACATCTCTGCCTCAACTGTGTTTATTATACTTATTACTCCTACCTCAGGGCCTGCTGCACAGGAGACCCTTCTGGAATAAATGCACTTAACAACCACGAAAGAATGCAACAATATCCGAGTGAACTCTTTCTCATATAAATAATCATTTAAAAATTTCTCTTTGTTTTAGATTTCTATGTATGGCATTATTATGCTTGGTTTCATGTATATGTTTATTTAGATAGGTAATTGAGATAGAGATGACTATCTATGAATAGAGAAAAATAGACATATAAAAGTAAGACAAGAATAATAATTTTAATAAGCATTTAAATTGGTTCTTAATATTCTGGGATTCAGCACAAGAGTTGGCTGACCAATGTGTTCCTGGGGCTGGTTTGAAAGCAGAAGTTCTTGTAGACATTAGGGAGAATTAAGCAATGCCGAATTCTCAAATTTATGTAAACTGTATCTCCTTTCTTCTGAGAAAAAAAAAATATTTTTCAATATATCCTCACTATGTTTTCCCCTTATTTTCCTCCTAGACCAAGTATTTGGAAGCATATCGATAATGTATCTGACTTACTAAAAGGCTACTTTTTTAAAACATTCCAGCTTTAATTCTGTGAAGCCCAGTGCACATTGTAAAGTAGATATAAGTAATGTCTGTTAAGCAACATAAGGGCATTTAAAATCACAGTGGACCTATACAGTAAAATACGTATTTTAACCAAAAACGTCCCACATTTGTACTGCCACTGAAAATGAACTTCTGGACTCAGAAATCTGAGGTACATAGTTGAGATTCCTTTTGTTTCCCTTGAGCCTTTCTTGGTTCAAGAAGACTGCCAGTTCTAGAACACATTTCTCTTACTTAATAGTTTGTTTTTAATAGCTATTATGAACTCCTATTATATGCTAAGCATTCTACTATGTGTTGAGGTTTTAAGCATAATATTGAAAGCAATGCATCAAGAAAGAAAATGTTAATTACTTTGTCTCAATAAATGTTATACCCAGTAGGCCCCAGATTTTAAAAATTCAATTAGCAAAGGACTGACTTAATAAGGTTTGTGTAAAACCTCATTACCTTCTAGGAGAAATTACTTAGATTTCAGATTAGGAATCCTATCATCATAACACCGAAAGAATACTTTCCTGAGTGAAACAGACAAGATTGCGTTGTCCCAGAAGTCAAGAAAAGCCTAAAATACGTCATTCTTTTAAGTTCCTATAATATTGAAAAATAAAGGTTATCATTTTATTTAAAAAATTACTAATTGTTTTAAATATTTATCTTAAACATGCTAACACTTTTAATAATACAATGCAATAGAAAATTGTGATAGTCATAAGATTAGTACATGTATTTATAAATAGTATTATTTCATGGTTTATTGGAAATTGAATGGTTCAGTTAAAAGGACACAAGTTTTAAGTTGTAAAATAGACATCTTTGGATTCATCATTAACCTCTATAACAGTATGCATGTACGTACAATCACATCTAGAGAAAATGTCAAAGCCTTATTTATTAACTCCTTTGGACACTGAGTGTCTAAATGTGAGGTCACACTGAAGTGTCCCAGGACATGCCCCAGTCAAAAAGGGGAAAGTGGCTGATATTTTGGAGCTGTCATTGCCCAGGACCCTGGCATACATGAGAAGGGATATTTTACTTTAGAAATATTCTGTTTTTAGAATCAAGACAGACTTCCCTCTCAGCACCCCCTCTCCTCACCCACAAACCAAAATCCTTCCTGCCATTAATCATGAAAATCCCTTTTGATGCAAATAGAAAGTACTCTGTTCCTCCCTAACACACAACATACTTGGCCTATAGCACTTAAGCGTGATTCTAAGTTAGAGGAGGATGTAGCACCAGAACTAGGAGAAATTAGGCAGATATCTGGAAACGAGATAAGGTAGGAAAAAAAGAGGAAGGAAGAAAGAAATAAAGGAAAGGAAGGAAGGAAGGAAGGAAGGAAGGGAAAGAGAGAGGGAGGGAAGGAGGGAGGGAGGGAAGTGGGAGGAAGGAAGAAAGGAAAGAAATGAGGGAAGGATGCAGGAAGGAAGAGGAAATAACCAGATTTTTCAAGGAAGAAAAGACGGAAGACCTTGTCTAACAGGGCAAAAATAGAAAGGTGAAAAAGCTCCAGGGCATTTGCAACACAGACATTGAATCAGGGCTCTAGCCCTTCCCAACAATGAAACGATAGGGGAATTCAGGGCTCGGGCACTGCTCCGGCATAACTGTGGACAGATTTTCCCCCATATGTTTACAGAATTCTGAAAGTACAGAAATAGCTGTTGAACTCTAAGCAGTTTTTGTAAAATTACCCTAGCTTGGAGATGTTTTCATTCTACCCTGGGGACTCTTTGGTGAAATCTAAATAAGTGAAAAGCTTCAGCTATTTTGGAGATTTCCTTGCGCTAAATAATATTCTGTAGATTGGATTAAACACAGAAAAAAATGTAGATTTTTCACATTCACATAAATCAAAATGGCTGAATGTTTAAAAACAAAAAACGTGCCCTCAGGCTGAAACCAATTATGGAAATTCTTAGCAAAAAAGATAATTTATTAGCCCATTTATAACAAGCACAATGAGCAAATGAAAACTGATCTCCATGACCTCAGCTACCATAAAAACTACGATGTTTTGTATTTATAAGAACGATCACAATAAGGTGTCCACATGGGCCCACGGGAAGAAGGATTGGGCTGTGAGTCTGCAAAATTCCTTCCTCATCAACACTTGATGTATCACTGACTTGGGAGACGGTTGGCTGAATAGTTGACAACTGGGGGTGACTTTTCTTTCTCCTGTGATTCTATTTGTTGACTTCATTGGCTTTCAGGAGATAATTTGATTGATTTCAGGAGATAGTTTGATTGATTAATTCACAAAGGCACAGTGAGAACATCCCTCTTCATCTGATTAGTTTCCATGTATTCTTCAGACAGCAGCTCAAGTATCACTTCCTCAGGGAAGCCTTCTCTAATCACAAACTCCCAACGCAATGAAGCTAAATATTACATTGGATAGCCCCTAATCAACTTCTGTCTGTCCCTTAGGTGAGAATCCCTAGAGTACAGAAATAATGTCTGTTGTGCTCACCATGATAGCCCAGTGCCTATCACAGTGGCTAGCCTTTAGTGAATACTCAGTAAACATTCTTAAAACGAATTAGTAAAGCATTGTTAGGAAGACTTTGACTGCAAAGAACAGATATCCAACTGCATTTAATAAGCTGCCCAGATGCAGGTGTTTTCAGAGTTGGTTACCTGAGCAGATCAACCACGTTGGGATACTTCACTGTCCATCTCTTGGTTTGCCTCTCATAGTCACAAGGTGGCTGCCAAAATTATGAGCACATATTCTCACACAACTGGCTGTACAGCCAGCAGACAGAGAGGTAAGGAATCACTTCTCAAACATCAGGTTCTTACTAGAAAATAAAATCTTTCTATAGGGATTTTCTGTGAAGACTTCTCCCTCAGTACTCATTGGTTGGGTTACGGTCACATGACCTGAACTTATTTGCAAGGATGACTTGAGAAAAAATTATCTGGCATTTTCCATATCTATAATAAGGGGAGGACTCTGCAGGCAAGAGAAAAGGATGAGCAAGTGGCTACTGGATAGTAATCAAGTGTCTTCTGGAAAGGCCTAAAATTATATTTTTTACTTACCATTATTTTAAGAAACCCATCAATAAAATATGAGCCCTGTTGTGCTATAAGAACATGGGGAGAATGTGTTTCTCATAGAGCTTTCCCTGGTCCAAAGGAGCAGATGTGCAAGTGAACTCAAAAATGCTTCATAAATTATTACTCCCAGTGTCTGATAAGAAAAAAGTGCTACCAATATGATGACCTTGAAGATTATTTTTAACCCCTATTAAATTGGAGACTCACATGAAAACTGTACCCCATATTATCTTGCCATCATTGGCTGATGTTATTTAACTGATGGCTGCTGTCCATTAGTGGCTGTCATTACAGCAAAATGGTTTTGTTGAATGTGGAGAATAGTATTCCACACTCTTGTTGATTTTTTTTCTATAAATAAAAAAGCTGCTTTCAAGCACCTACTAGATCAACCAAAACATCTGGTAATCACAGTTAAATAGATAAACATTGTTTGCGGGCCAAAAGAGTTATAGATTGATTGATATATTGACAGAGCCTCTGGAATGTCTTCGCAAGTTTATTGAAACCCATTATTATTGAGAAGTCATAGACCCAACTTACTTCATGATTCAGATATGGGTTTTAATTGAAGTGCAGACACTGGAGACAGATTTTATGTCTTTTACCTTCTCCCTGTCCAGATTAGCTCCACTTCTAACCCTGGTTTAAAAATTCCTCAGTAAGGATCAAGGTGCTGAAATGTTCTGTTGTAGCTTTGTTGGCAGGAATTTGACATACCTGGGAATAGAAGCCACTGGTACCATTGACTTGGAGATGAAGGATGAGTTCCTTCTTCAACTCGGAAAGATAGGAACACGAAGGCCCCACTCAAGGTTTTCCCAGATCTCGAAGATTAGTGAGCCCACTCTTCCTTGAAACTGTTGATCAGATCTGGCAAATTTATTTATTGTTTCAACTCACACTAGTACTGCCAAGAGTCCTGCAATCATGGGCCCTCCTCATAGCGGGACATCGTTACACACTGTGTCACTTGGGATCAGCTGAAATTTTGTTCAGGTGTGGGAAGTAACTCCCAGGAAAACCCGTCTGATGGTTTGGTATTAAAGGAAATTCCTGGTTTACTTTATGGCTGCTTCACAGGAAAAAAAAAAATGTTAATTGTATTATTTAGGCTTTTTGTTTTTCCTGGCCGCATCATCACCTATTATATTTTGTCTTCCCTTAAACTCATTTCTTATATTTATAAGCTTTGCGATTTCCAAAAACTTAAAACTGTACCTCTCTAAGAATATTGTTCCCTTTTCCCTCCATTCTGAAAGGTTCCATACACACAGCCATTTCCCTATGTGCTGTGATTTGCATGTCATTCTCTGTGATGTGATGAGCCTCTCAAAATGTTTAAACAAATACCAACAGAGATTGGTTTGTTCATGTGAGTAAAGATTAGAGATGGTGGCATTTCTTTGGGGAAACTTGGAAAAGATTTAAGTTTGAGGATTTGATATTTCTCAAAGTAACTGAACATGTTCAATAGAATTAATCATATTTAGGACACATTTTAAAAAAAGCCAGGGAAAGATAAGTGATATGTTTCTTTGTGTTGTCCAAAGGCTACCTGCATTAAAATTAGCCAAGGAGCTTGTTTTAAAAATGCAGATTCTTGGTTTCCTTTTTAAATGTACTAAATTCAGGCTTTTTCAGAATGGGATTTTGTAATATGGGATTTTGGAATCTATTCTTTTGTCTTTTTCTCAAGGTGATTCTTATGTATCTTTGGGAATAATTGGTAGAAGACATTTCCAGTCTATTAATTTCCCTGATTCATTGATCTGGAACAGAGAAGGTAAGTGGGTGATCCACAGGAAACAGGAGAAAGTTGTTAGTTTCTAAATACAGAGCTTGTCATAGCTGTAACTTAGAGTATATCGATGAAGGGTTTGGGGATATCTTTATGTCATGGACTTCTTTGGCAGACTGGGGAAGCCAATATATCCTTTCAAAAGCATAAAACAATACATAGATTATGAAATGAATTATGGTAAGGTACAATTTTATATGTGGACCCCATGAGGATCTGTGAACCGCAAATTAAGAATCTCTGAGCCAAGAGATAAAGTAACCCAACTATCAGAAGCCAGCTAAGTGGGAATGATCAGGTTTGATTAGATGCTGTCTGAGGCTTGCAGTATGATTGAGCACTTGCTTCAGCAGGAGAGTCTAACAATGCGTCAGAAGGAAGTCATTGAAGATGATAACAAAAGTGTTTAAAGGTGGAATCCATAGCAAAAGGGTAAAACACATATCCCAATTCCTCTTTTTTCTCCCTTTTCACTGGATCCTTCCTCTCGCCTACACAACTGAAAATTTTCTTCCATTTTAGAAGTTTTAGCTTGGTCCTACATCTCCCTCTAGCTACCATCCCACCTCTCTCTCTCTCTCTCTCTTTTTTTTTTCTAGGTAGAGCATCTATTACAGAAAGAGACATTAGCACTTCACTCCTCTCTCACCTATAACCTACCTCCTGTCTTCATTTCACCACTGCTGTTTTTTCTGCCACAGTCAACAGCGTTTGACACTTCAGACCACTCCTTCTGTTTAGTACACTGGTTTAGTTTCCTAACTCCTCAACTCCTCTTTGCCTGGTTTTCTCACTACTGCAAATGCTCCTTTTCAGTCTCTCCTCTGCTCCTAGTTTCCATCACCCCCCAAATGCCCTCAACCCTATTTCCTTCACATTTTATCCATCCCTTCTTACAATTTCCACATACTGCCTGATCTTAGGTCTTCATCCATTTCTCCTGATTTATTGCACCAGTTGCCTAACTAATCCCCCCAACTTTTGCTCACCCCTCTGATCCATTCTGTACCCATTCCCAAACTGGAAGGAAGCATTCTCCTCCCTACAGCTGACCCTTCCCTTGGTTTTCATTGTTTGCCATAGTTTTCTTCCCAAATATCCTCTTGGAAGCTGTGCCTGTCTGGGAAGGCATGTCTCTGTGTGGCCCCAGAGTACCCTGAGACCTAAGTGATGCTTTCAATATTGCCTCATTGATTATCTCTCCTTCTAGACTATGAGCTCTGAGAGGCTTCATAGGACACACCCAGTCTTTTATGTCTCTCCTCACATCACACATAGGCTATAAATTTTTTAATCAAATTTGAAAAATCGCCTTAACAAAGGACTGATTTAACAAATAAAAACATAAATAAATAGGATAATAATAAATTACTGCCAATCATCCTCTGCCTCTTTGGACAATAAATGCTGTGGGAATTTTTGTGCAATTTATTCATTCACCGAACACACAGTTTTGAGTGACCTGTACGTGCTAATATTCAAGGTACTGGGGATTCAGTATTGAACCAAGAGACTAATGAGTAAGGTAGGTGATATGGTTTGGCTGTATCCCCACCCAAATCTCATCTTGAATTGTAGCCCTATAATCCCCATGTGTTGTGGGGTGGGGAGGACCTGATGGGAGGTAACTACATCATGGGGGCAGGTCTTTTCCATGCTGTTCTCATGATAGTCAATAAGTCTCATGAGATCTGATGGTTTTATAAAAGGCAGTTAGACTGCACATGCCCTCTTGCCTGCTGCCATGTAAGATGTGCCTTTGCTCCTCCTTCACCTCCTGCCATGATTGTTAGGCCTCCCCAGCCATGTGGAACTGTGAGCCCATTAAACCTCTTTCTCTATAAATTACCCAGTCTTGGGTATGTCTTCATTAGCAGTGTGAGAATGGAATAATAAAGTAGGCAATACACAAATACATGCTAATAAACTGTGATAATTGTATGAAAAGAAAATGTCTTGAAGCACCTATGTAGCCAAGGAAAAATGCACACTATTTCTAGGAACAGCTCTGAGACCCTGGAGAGTAGAACTGGCCCTTGCATAAGTCTTAATATTTCCTTTTCCTTTAACTGAAGGCTTATGATAGAAATACCCTAAGGAATTTATTCTTTCTTTTTCCTCCACACACTGTTCTTAACCCTCTAGACTGACCATCCTCATGGGATGAGGAATACCCCTCTCCCCCGAAATCTGGGGTAAACCTGTCCTGCTTCACAGGCTGTTTTCTTTATCTGGATCCATCGTGGCATTCCATAAGCAAGCCTGCTTACTGATGACAACATGGTGTGGGAACAAAAGAGAGCTTCTTTTTGAAAAAGGCTTTTTCATGTCCCAGTTTTATTTCCATCTCCTTTACTCATCCCTCTGAAAGTGTTGCCACCTCTTTGGGCCAAGGGGGCCTCACTGGGTTGGCCTGGTTTTCTTGAGATCCATGACAGAGCTCCTTCTCTTTGGGGTTGGTGTGGGATTTGTGCTCCCCAAGGCATCCCCTGAGACCAATAATCAAGGAAACTATGATAGTGCTGTTCTTCTTCTTCCTTCCATGTTGTTTACTTCCACCCTAACTTCTTGGAATTAGTACGTATCTTTCCAAGAAAGGAGAGGAAGAAAGTAATGAGAGAAAAGAACAACAACAACAACAACAAAAGAGGAAGCATACTTCAAATAGAAGGAGAATTGTAAATAGAAAGGATGGTGGGGCGTGGTGGCTCACACCTGTAATTCCAGCACTTTAGAAGGCCAAAGTGGGTGTATCACCTGAGGTCAGGAGTTCGAGACCAGCCTGGCCAATATGGTGAAACCCCGTCTCTACTGAAAATATAAAAATTAGCCAGGCATGGTGGCAGGTGCCTGTAATCCCAGCTACTCGGGAGGCTGAGCAGTATAATCACTTGAACCAGGAGGCGGAGGTTGCAGTGAGCCAAGATCGTGCCATTGCACTCCAGCCTGAGTGACAAAAGTGAAAATCTGTCTAAAAAAAAAAAAAAATGATGATTTTTCACTGTCCTTTTAATGAAAAGGAATAAATTAAAATGGGTGCTGAGCTAAAAGATATCACCACCCCATCTTGCCCCAAAGATCACTAGATTTAATAAATGTTTATTGAGCAACTGCTATGTTCCAGGCATTGTGCACAAGTTCTGTCGTGCACAAAGAATGTTGTAATTACTAAACAAACATATTCCATGAACTTGGGAGGGGGTTATCAGCATGCATGTTCCATGTCTTCCATCATTGGTGTAGGCCAGTGGTTCTCAACCTTGGCAGCATATTAAAGTCACAAGGAAATAACTTTTTTAGTAGCAATGCTCAGGCTCCAACCTCAGATATTCTGACTTACTGATTTAGCATGAAACCAAGACATCACTAAGTTTTTTGTTTTTGTTTTTTGCTTTTGAGACAGAGTCTTGCTCTGTTACCCAGGCCGGAGTGCAGTGGCATGATCTCGGCTCACTGCAACCTCTACCTCCCGGGTTCAAGCAATTCTCCTGCCTCAGCCTCCTCAATAACTGGAATTACAGGCATATGCCACCACACCTGGCTAATTTTTGTATTTTTAGTAGAGACAGGGTTTTGCCATGTTGGCCAGGGTGGTCTCGAACTCCTGACCTCAAGTGATCCACCTGCCTTGGCCTTCCAAAGTGCTGGGATTACAGGTTTGAGCCACCACACCTGGCCCAGAGATTGCTAAATTTTTAAAAGGTGGTTTTAATGCAGAGCCAGGGCTGAGAACCATTGGCCCAGGCAATAGGTAGGGAAGGTGGTCTGATCATTCTGAAAAGGAACCAGACTAGATATTCCAAAGTCCAAGAAAGGATCTCTCTTCCTATACTCAATTTCCGTTCTGGACAACATGCTGACTTAGAGCCTTTGGAGGAATTGCTTTCTTTCCCAGCTCCTCTCTCCCAAGCACTGATCTCTACTCCCAATATCTCCCTACATTGAATTCCTCTTGTGGGTGCAATGCTTGGACTGCACTCTCCATTTAATAATGGGGTTCTCCCATTGGCTACATCCCAACCAATATTCCTGCTCTTTTTCTCCAAGCTCCTCCCCTCACAAATAATATATATCCAGAACAGGTTGAAATCTCAGTGTTTGTTGGTAATCTATAATCTATATAATTACATTACTCAGCTACCAAACCTACTCCTGTAAAAAAGTAAGAGATATGTTTTTCCTGAGCCAGAAAGGTGGGACCCTGACACTCCCTCACAGTTACACCTTGGGTTGGGAAGGAGCCTTTATTTGCATGACAATTCCTCCACAAAGAATATCCACACCTCCTTTTCTGAGCCTTCCTTCCTGGCTGAGCTGGTGCTCATCAGGAAACAAAATCTCATCCTAGCCAATGGAACGGGCAGTGCCTTCAAAGTAGGCCAAAGAATTTGGAGCTTGTCTAACCAGAAATTCTTACCCACTCCCAAAAAATGCATATCCTGTTCCTCCAAAGGATGGTAATTAGCACCTGCTTCCACCACTGAGCTCCTGTGGGATCTGGCTAGTTGCTCTCACAGCTCCTCTGGTCTCTCTTGGCTCCCTAATGAACCACATCAGTCACATGATGTGCCACCTAATCTAGTAGAGAGGGTGTTGCAGGACTCTGTGAACTTAGGTGTGACTGCCTCAACAAAATCATTAGAGAGTACATAAGAAAGGATGCGGCTAGAACATAGCTAGGGATATCCAATTAATTTGACAGCCACAAATTCCTTCCCAGAAAGGTTATAACATCATAGAATACTGAAGCTTGGAGAGGACCTTAGAAATGATCTGATCCAGATGTTAACATTTTAGGACTCCTGGCCTCTGATTAGATCTGTCCAAAGCAATGGACCTTCTTCCCAGAAAAATATGTGTACACACAAAGTTTTTTTTCACAGCTTCAGGAGGTTGGACTACAAATACCATCGATTGGGCTTATGAGCCCCCTATAGAAGAAGGCTGATACAGTCTAACCCCCTCCCCACCACCCCAGTACACTTATACACATTTTATAGGTGAGGACACTGCAGTCCAGAGAAGAATGAGATTCTCCAAATGACTCATAGATTAGTAGCAGAAACGCAAGCTCCAAATTCCTGATTCTAGTCCCATAAGACTCAGCCAAGACCACTGTTCTAATACCTTCTTAGATGTTTTGGGACTGACTTTTTCAGGGACAATTGTCCTTTATCTGAGGATTCCCATTGGTGGACTTTTCTCTGTGTGCACGTTGTGTCTTATTGGCAAACTGGGCAATCATATTCCTTTTACTGGGCAGCCTCTTTCTTAGGAGAAATGATTTAATCTACTCAAAATATTTCCAAGCATAATGTCAAGGGGTTGGAGAGCCTGAGAACCATGTCTTCACCAGAGCACCACCTGGTGGAACATTGGAATAAATTCTATGTAAGCCCAGGGAAATGCCTAGGATGCAGGGAACAGCATTTACCATTTCTTCCATTTTTGGTGCCAGGACAGTAGTTTTATCCGGATTTTTTGGCCTGAGTAGTTTTCAAAATATTACCGAATAAAACCAGATTCAAAGATTAAGTGACAACCTGTAAAACTCAAATTATTTCCTAACTCTTTATACAAAATTGATACTTTTCTTCCCCCCTTTTAACAACAGATACATCTAAAAGCAAGGGGAAAAAGTATTTCTCTGGGGTAATAAATTGCCAACTACATTTGTCAATTGGAAAGAACTTCAAGTGAGTGGAGTTTTCTTATACTGTCCCATTATCTAGAGGCAATGAAATTCTATTTCTATCTCTTCCATCTAGGGTGAATAATCCTGGGTAAATCATTTAATTGCTGTCATCTGTGGCTCAGAGATAATTGGAGGTGATGACCGTGACACTTACTAGCTGTATGACTTTGACACTCTAGTACTCAAACTTCCTGTGCCTCAGTTTCCTCTTCTCTAAAATAAGGAATACAATAATATCACACATCTATTAAGGTGGTCATGAGGACTTACTTACATGATGTGGGCTTTGTTGCAAGAGCTCTTCACAGTACCCGGGACATCTCAAGTGACAGATACATTTTTTCTGAAAACATTAGTTGTTGGGGAATTACCTGAGATATCCATGTGAAGCAACTGTGTAATCCTGGGTTCACACTACTTACTTAATATTTAGCTTACATTTATAAAGATTCAGTGGGAATGACTTAGTGGTGAGAACATAACCTCACACATTTCAACATCACATGTGATTTGGCATACTAATCAGACCTAGAAAAATCAGATGTTACTGAGGGCAGGAAACCAAGAGACTGTCAAGTTCACTTGCTTTCTTTATAGATAATGAAAGTGAGGTTCAGAAGCATGAAGGGATTGTTCAAGGACACACAGCTATGAGTGGTAGATCAGAATAAAAACCCAGGGTTCAAGCTTTTAGTTCGGTGTCCTATCAGGATGATTAAATGAAAGAAAGAAGGAAGGAAAGAAGGAAGGAAGGAAGGAAGGAAGGAAGGTAGGAAGGAAGGAAGGAAGGAAGGAAGGAAAGGAAAGGAAAGAAAGAAGGGGCAAGGGAGGGATAGAGGAAGGAAGGGAGGGAGGGAGAGAGGAAGGGAGGGAGGGAGAGAGGAAGGGAGGGAGGGAGAGAGGAAGGGAGGCAAGGAGACAGGAAGGGAGGGAGCGAAGGAGGGAGGAAACACCGAAGAGTTAAATGCACAAAGCAAGGCTTCTTATTAGTCAATTGAGCTGGGTCTGTAAGCTTCAAACACTCGGCATGACATCTCAGGCTTCATCCATGGGCTGAAAGGACCCAGTTTCCAAAGCCCCACCTCAGTAGCCATCAGTCACACTGTTTTCATCTGGAAAGCCTAGGCCAACACCCATCTCTGTGTGTGATCAGACCTCTCTGCCCAGGCAGTATCTGGGCTCCAGGACACATGGCACCGTTCCACCTGAGGGCTAGGACCTCCTCAGCAACCAGAAGCTTCACATTTCTGGGTTGGGAAAGCAGAAGACCAGATACTAAGTTGGCCATTGCCAGCATTAAGGAAGGAAGCTTTGCCAGGAAGTTCAAATGTCAGGGACCTAGTTCCTACAGACCCTCCCACACCCTGGGACAGACTTCAAAAGTAATTCCTATCATCTTTTGATTTTGAAACATTTTCAGAAAAAAAAATTGCATCATAATCAATTAAGACAGCTGTCTGTTTCCACTTTAACTTCTGTTCCACCACAATTCCCTTTGTGTTAGGTGCTGTTGAATGGGGGTGAGTGTTTGGGGGATGATATATAGAAGGGAAAGTTGAATTAGAGATGCATTTACTTATTATTTAGTGGAAATAGTTAAGCGGTTCATAGTCACATGTATAATGTGTAATAAGTTATCGTTTTCCACTGTAGTGTAGGAATGGCTTCCAGAAATACTCCTGTTGCCTGCTGTGTAAACTCATCCAGTGTCTTGACAAAAAGGTGCAGTGTCCACCTTGTATCAGGGCATGAATAAGGCCTGTGGTACTTGACATGGCAGCTGTACAAGTGGTGGACAAGAAACAAGGCTCGAAGGTAGGACTCTGAAGCTAGTCTACAGTTTGTGAAGTTATAAGTGGAGCATTCAGTTCTTGTCAAAATGCAAGTTCTCTGCTATCAGAATACACAGAATTTCCCAACATATACAATCATAAATGCACCGTACAGTTTTTATGGGAAACAAGTGAGACAAAACATATCACAATTTATGTGTTTGTAGGGCATGTGCTTGTTGCAGCACTAAAAACTAAAAGAAAAATGGGTGCGCTTGTGTATGAGGTGGGTTTTTGCATTTTACGCATTTTAGCCAATAAAAAACAGATTTTGATCAATGATGCTAGCCCAAAAACTAAATTATCTTTCTGTTTTCTGTTAAAGATTATATATAAAATCCATTGTCATATCAAAAGGCAATCAAAGGGAATACAGCCAAACGTGTAGGAAAAAAGTATAAAGCAGCTCATTAAAAAACATGGTGTAACTTTTTTGGTATTGAATAATGTTGAAGGACTTTCAACATTTAAACATTTGCAATTTCTGGTGATTTTTTTTTTTTAATTTTAGATAAATGTTTACTTCATTGCTACTTTTATAATATCTTCCTCTTCCTCTGGACCCTGACTGTCATTTAAACTTCAGCCTTACAAAACCTGTATCTGCACCCTGAGCGGGGGCAAATAAAAAGAGGAAGGGTGGGAGAGACAGAGAAAAGAAAGGTAGAGACAGGAGGAGAGAAGAAATGTCCCACAGGACAGAGTCAGTCTCCATGGGATCAACCAGTTTGAATGTGACTTGACCTCTGAGTAAGATTTTTATCTCCCAGCAGACAAATGACCATTTGCTATTTTTCTCTGACTCTGCTTTGCATCTCATTTTCCCTGCAGGAAAAGCAGGGAAGTCTGATTGGGAGTTCATTTTCTGATTCCAATGCCTAGATACTTGAAGACATGAAGTAATGTCCATTTTGTTTGGTCTATGGGCTGGATAATCCATCAGTTACTTCTTTAATTGGCTTTCTTAGTGGTAAACACCCTCATTTTTCCCCATTGCCAGGCAAGAGTCTGTAGGATTTTGAGGCATCCCATGAGAAGAGTGGCAGCAAGATAAAAGAGATTCAGCTAGCAAAATAAAAAGCAGGCTTTTAAAACTATGGATCTACAGTATATCAGGGAAAATATGCATTGACATTATCATGCTTCAGTTTCTATTGGCTTTGGTATGACAATCCGTCTCTCAGATTTATTCTAAAGAATAATTTACTTAGTAGGTATTCTTGACATTATGGAATGTTCC
Source organism: Pan paniscus (assembly GCF_029289425.2). Taxonomy (NCBI): domain Eukaryota; kingdom Metazoa; phylum Chordata; class Mammalia; order Primates; family Hominidae; genus Pan; species Pan paniscus. The sequence goes on along the minus strand of NC_073270.2, from coordinate 7,557,889 downwards.
TTCCTGAATTTCCTTGCGCTCCTTAAGGTATTATTACCAATGGGAAAAACAGGGTGTACTTACATAATGAAAGTGTGCACCACCCATTCTATTCTACTCTGGCCAAACAGAATTGTATGTCTGAAAGCACATGTTGTGTCTGAAAGCACATGTCTATTGATGGGAACCTTGCCCAAATCACAGTGGCTTCACCTGGCTCCTTAGCTCAACTTGAATTTATTAACTAATTATGAAAAAAGATAACAGAAATTTTGATTCTACAAAGCAACCACCATGTCTGGAAGATAGACAAAGACACAGTGAACGATTTGCTGATATTATATGAACATACATGACAAAATAACATTGTCTGCCTCAAGACTTTACGGGCACTTTGGATTACTGCAAGAAAAGGGCAGGTTTGCAGCTCAACACTGCAGCATGCAAAGGGTTAACACCACATGGCATTGGGCTGATGGAAGATTGTAGAGTGTGAGTAAGATTTTCAGATATGAGCAATCACAGGGTAAAGAAATATTCCCTGAGGTTGGGCAAAAGAACATGAAAGAAGATAAGAACTGTCATCCTTTGGCCTCGTGCCAGGAACTGAGACAGCTGCCATATGGAACTCTGAACCCACTCAGCGAAACTCGGTGTTGCTCTGAAGTTCTCTGAATATGAAAATAATGTCGCAGCTTGATGAAGAAAGGACAGAAAGGGCCTCCTCAGGGAATTCTTATTCCATGCCTGTGGTTTCTCTGGAAAAGACAATTCCATGCTTCATTATCTCCCTTAGTCATGGCCTACTTGACTGTAAGAAAGAAATCCATTCAAACTGGCAAAAGTAATGGAATAATATTCAGCAAAAGAATAAATAAAATATCGCTGTATGCAACTACATGGTGAATTCCACAAGCATCATGTTAAGTAAGAGATTCCAAAGACTAAATTATTCCAAACGAAAACTATAGGATTCCATTTATCCAATAATGCAAAACTAATCTACAGGGTAATAACTAAGGAGAGGCCATCCTAGTCGTCTGGGTGGCATGGACAAGAGCTGGAGCAATAGAAATAGAGACTAGTATATGGCCCATCTTGAGAACAAGATGGTAGTTCTCACAAAAGGGGGTTGTGAGTGAGGAAGGCAAGGCAAGGACTGTCTCCTGCTTTTTCAGGTTTCTTTCCTGAGCAAAAGCAGGAAGTGGAGGTGGTGCCAAGTAGCACCTTTTGGCCCAAGGTGAAGAGCCTTTTTATCTGTACCAGCTCCTGCCACCATTGCCCCTTTCCTCTCATTTGTCAAACAAGTCTGAAGGAGCTCTTCTCTTTTACAGCCCAGCAAATGCTGTGCTCTGAACAAAGGGAGTGGGCACCCTCAGATAATCTAACAATCCAGTTTGAAAAAAGAGAACACTAGAAAGATTACAAACTGAAGCAAAATAAGTAGAATTTAACAATCCCTCCTGAGTGAGTAGCAGAATCAGTCTGAGAAAGTTATACCATATTGAAGGAAGGGTTATACTTCAGAGAGAGAGAAAGAAAGACACACACACTACACACACACAGAGAGAGAGAAAAAGAGAGAGAGAGATGTATTGTGGCCCTAGAAACGACATTAATAATTCATAAATATTTCATAAGTTTTCACAGTAAATATAAACCATTTACATAGATGTATCTGCTCTTCACACATGCTTTAGAACTGGCAAGGAAGCATAAAAGACCCCATGAAGGTAAACAAAGGAAAAAATATTGGTATGATGAAGGAGAGTGGTGGAAGAAAGAGTAAGCTACCAGCTATAGAAGTACCTTGGTGGACCAGCCAGTGACTAAAAGTGAAAGAAATATCAATAATGTACAAATCTTCACAAACAATTGCACACGTGCTCTGTTAGCAAATGAGCGTTCCACCAATATGCCCTCCCACATTATGGCTGTGAATAGATCTTCATAGTTGGGTGAGGAGTGGCAATTAGGAGTAGGGGATGGAGGGTAGAGGTCGCAGTGGATTACTAAATTGTGGCTTAACGTTGAATTAAAAAAAACCCAGACCAACAGGCTAGACCCAGGCCCATGACATTCTGCATCTGCATGTCTTTTAAACCACTAGCAGGAAGATGCTGGGGTGTCAAGAGTGGACCCCTCAGGAGCCAAAAAGTTTTGGCAGCAGACAGCAGAAATCTCAGAACTACCGAAAAGTGTAAGACTTGAGAACAAATATTGCAACCAGTGTGCTAGGTTATTTGTTGGTTTGCTCTTAAATCCTTCCCCTGCCCTTCCTTTGCAAGCTCCATTTCCTGGACTCTCTTGCCAAGTGGCTTCTGGCTTGGTTTAGTCAACGAAAACCACTGGAGAGATTGGAGGACAAACAGAAGGAAGAAGCCAGGTTTTTATTCCTTTTCCTCTGTGTTTCAGGCATGGGCTCTGGCAGGGGCTGTGTCTCCAGCTTGGTTCCTGATCCCAACAGGAAACCTCTGCTATTAATGAGCTCCTATGGATGGCTCTGATTCTTGGGTTCTAATTAATCCAATTATTCCCTTTATCCCTCTTGTCCTACTAGCAGTAGTAGCGAATTCAAGCTGTTGCCTTATTGGCCTTTGGTTTTTTACTACCTTCAACACCACTGTATCTAGTTCCCCATATTAAATTCCTTCTACCTGAGTACCTGGAATGACCTCTGTGCTCCTGAGTGAACTTTGACTGATCCAACCAGAAAGCCCTTCTTCTGCTGGATAATTGTGTTTATTGGGCTATTCCCCCACAGGAATTTCCATTCGGAGTTATTGGAAGAAGGAGGCCATGGAGGATCGCATAGAATTCCACAGTAACTGTTTCCGTATTTTTAAAGAGAGTTAGACGGTACTAGGAAAGGCATCAAAGATCACTGGGTAAAGTGGCAGATGGGCTTGTGAGAGGAACAAAAGATTCTGGCTCCTACACTGGGAAGAGGGAAAGACACCTTACAATAGGCAACCTATGCTAGACACCATTGGGTACCAGAAGTATATGATTTTGTAAGGAGTGTAAAAGCAAGTGATGCAGGCAGGGAATAAAATGAACTGTGACTCAGAACACACTAGGGAAATGTGAGAATAGACTGTCTCAAACACAGGAACACAACAGAACTACATCAGCTTAGAGAGTCATTGCCTTGAGGTGGTTCATGAGAGAAGGCTGAGAATTTGAAGCCACTGTTATGAAGCTCTCCCAAACTGCTTATGTCCTTCCCATGGCTGCTATTTCAGCTCCTGCAGGTGGCAGAGCGCTTCCCAACCTGATTACAGATTGTTCATCATAGGAAGGAGAAGTCCTAAAATCAGGTCCAACCATCTCTTCATTTGTGATGTGTCTCCACTAGCCAGGCTAGTCCTAGGCCATCTTTCCCACAGATTCACCATTTATCCTTTCCATCATCTGCTCTTTACTGTGGAAGAAGGAGGTTGATCCCATCAGGATGAATTTTCTAGCATCTCACATTATCTTGCTTCTGGATGGGTTTGGCCCATGGGAGCCTCTACTAAGAGACCAGAGAGTGAGAGGAAGGAAAAAAATAATAGTATTTCTCCCCCACTTTTACCCCTTCTCCATTTTGGGCAGCACCCCTGCCATGGCTGCATTTTCTTGTTGTTTTCAGCTCTTTCTTGCAGTGGTTCTATCTTTCACCATGTGATCCCAGTCCTTAAGCACCAGTAAAACCACCTCTTTCCTCTGTCCTTCCAGCCAGGAGGTGGTAGAGGATTCTAACCTTTGTTAATTCCCGGGTTGCCTCTTGTACCTTGTGTGGCTTCCAGAGCTTCCATCATCTGAGTAACTAATTTCTTGTATTGTATTTTTTCTGTTTCAAATACTCAAGTGGTTTCTTATCCCTAGTTTGACTTTGACTGATACAGTAACACTATTTAGATGTTACAAAGGCCAGAGAGAATTAAGCCAAGTAAAGTAGTAACAGGCAACTACAGTTCTTGACCTCAGATCCAAAAAGCTAGGTTTATACATTTTCCCTGAAGTTGACTATATGGCTAATTTTCTTCCTTCAGCCCTCCAAGCCAGAAAGCATCAAAACAAGAAGTTATCAGAAAATCTTATAATATGAGGGTTTTCTCTTCCTATATCTGAGAATTAAAAGGATTAAAATCAATTTTTATTACTACTTCTCTATTTTATGAGTAAGGGCATGGTAGAAGTTCAAGGTTTAGAGCACTTAGGTAGCTATGGCTCTATACTGCCCAGCAGATTAGATTTTTAAGGTTTCAAATCTTACCTGTTCAAAAAGAGAATATCTCTCATGTCCACTCTGTCTTGCTTAGCACAGATTTCTGCTTGACTGACTTCCAATAGCAGAACAAATCCCTAGCCGATGAAAAAAACCTCATGTAAACTCATCATAAAGTCTTGACCACCTAGCAGAGAGAAGATGAAGAAACTTCCAGTCTACAACGATATGAAACACTTTTTTGTGTAAAGCTCTTGCAATGGAGGGATGGAGAGAAAAATGGAAGATAGAAAGTTGGGAGAAAAGCAAGCAAGTGCTGTAGGGAGTCTCAAATGACCAGGCTGCATGACCAAATGCAGAAATAATAAAAAAACTAGGCATCTTGTGGTGTGAGCCCAATAAAAGATGGTAGGTAACAGAAACCTATCAGCTTCATCTGCAAGAAGACTAGGGGAAACTCCAAGATAAGCTCAGAATCTTCCCTTAACAAGAGCACCCAAGTTCCTTTCACTATTGTGAGCACTAAGAATTAAGGCCATTGGAGAACTTCACCCATGCAAAGGATCCTTCTCTGGCTTGAGAAAAGATGGATCATGAGCTTTTGGGGAAAAGATTTGAAGTTCCAGGCTGGATCCAACCCAACCAATTGGGAGCAGTGAGGGTGGAAATAGGAGGAGGGATAGAGTTGGTAATTGAGTGTTCAAAGCATGGACTTTGCAGATTCCCCAACTGCTCGTAGAATGGGATGAGAGGTGGAGGATAGAGCTATTAGCTAGGAGTAAGTAGTTTCCTTCCCATATCTGGGTTGTGGGCTAAGCACAAAGGGCTTTTCTACCTTTTGGGAAATGTTCTAAGAGTCTTGTTGGTTAGAGAGCAATTTAAGAGATATCTGAAATAATGCCAGTTTATCCCAGTCTCATAGTCTGAATGTGGTACTAATTATGGTGGTGTTGAGAATTTCAAGATTAGAATGTGTGTGGAACACAGAAACACTAAAAATGATTGGTGATTACACCAGCTTCAGGTTTAAAATATATAAGAATGCCTGACAGAGGAGACAGAAGTTCCCAGCATCAGCTGTAAGTACTGGATATTACAGGCGACCCTTGCTGAATAAGATAGATACTGTTTTGAGTCAATGTTAGGTCTTTCCAGTGTGCCCTTCAGCAAGCATGGCTAAAACTACCCCTGGGAAGGTATCAGGTGTGCTTCATCCCAGCGAGGATTGTGGGACACCAGATGTAGCTGGGTCTAGGAGAAATTTCTTCCCCCAACTCTGGTGGCACCACACTGATGTTCACTGAAGTATTATAAAGTATCTTATGAGTGATTACACTCTTATGGCTAAACTGCCTACAATTTGTGTTTTAAAATACAGAATTCTCCAGGTTGCTTTTTTCTACAGGGAAACCACTAGGAGTAGCCTCAGAAATAGAGGTGTCCTCAAAACCATTTGAAGAGAAATGCAGGAAAGCCAAGAAACCAGAATTTATGCTAGTGAATATTCTATTGGGAATTTCTTGCCTTAAAGTAAGCTGTTGTATTTAAGTATTTAGAATTCACCTTGCAAAATATGTATGGATAACAATCTCTCCTGTATATCCTCACTAATGTTAAGAAGAACATTATGAAGCAGCGTAATGAATTATCATCTCTGAACCTCTTACTAATCGGAGTGAAACAGTAGAGACACAGACATTCTGTCCGGTAAGTCCCATCACCTGGCCACTGACACCACATCTAACAGATGTTTCAGAGGGGCTTCTACTTCTGGAGACCACATAGCCTGGAGCACCCTCTGTAGGCTTTAAGCCTTCTCTTGCTATCTCAGACGGTCCAAAGGGGCTATATAGGACTTAGTGAGATAATTTGGAGCTATATATAGTCAACAGCAGAGGAAAAGAGATGGTCAGATGGTAAGACCAGTTTCAGAGGTTGTAAGAATAGAATTGCAAACGGTAAGAATTTCATGAATGGTATAGGGTACTAAGGAGCCCTGCAAATTGTTGAAGTGCTTGGTACTGAACCAAAACACACTCTCCCATACTTGAGAAGGTCATGTACAGTGGAGCGAATTAAGTTGTGATTTTGCCCAAAATGGTAAAGGACATAAGCAAAGTGGATACTTATTCTTGATAAGTTCATTAGAAATCACAGACTACCAAAGTAACCTAATTAGAGGTAATTGAGACCAAAAAAAAAAAAAACCTCACAGAATTAGTATGCATTGACTTTTTAAAAATTTTTATAAATTTTAACTTTTTAAATTCAATTCAATTTTAAAAATTATCATGCAGTAAAATTGACTTTTACTTTTTTTCTTTTGGTATATAGTAATACGAGTTTTAATACATATATAGATTAATATAACCAACACCACAATCAAGATTCAGAAAAGTTCCATCACCTCGAAAAAGTTTCTCATGCTACCTCTTTGTAGTCATACTTTCCAACTACACCTAATCTCTGGCAGCCTCTAATCTGTTCTCTATCCTTATAGTCTTCTCTTTATGAGAATTATAGTCTTCTCTTTATGAGAATTTTATATAAATAGTATTATATAATATGTAATATTTGAGACTGACTTTTTTTCATTCAACAGAATGCCTTTAAGATACATTCAAGTTGTTTCAGGTACAATAGTTCATTTCTTTTCATCCCTGAGTAGTATTCCATTGTATGGATGTACCACAGTTTCTTTATCACCTGCTGAAGTATCTCTGGGCTGTTTACAGCTTTTGGCAATTATAAATAAAGCTGCTTTAAATATTCACATGCAGAGTTTGGCATGAACATAAAAGTCTTCATTTCTCTAGGGTAAATACCTAGGAGTGAGATGGCTGAGTCATTGATAAGTGTATGTTTAATGATATAAGAAAGTGCCATACTATTTTCCAGAGCTGCTGTGTCATTTCGCATTTCCATCAGCAATGTGTGAGAGTTCCAGCTTTTCTACATCCTTGTCACACCTGATATTGTCAGTACTGTTTATTTTAGCCATCTAATAGGTGTGTAGTGGTATTTTATCATAGCTTTAATTTGTATTTTTAATGGTTAATGGTGTCAAACATCTTTTCATGTGCACATTTACCATCTCTATTATCCCTTTTGGCTCAAAGGAGATATAAGTTCAAATCTGTTCAGTTTTTATTAAGTGTGTGTTTGTTTTCTTAATATTGAGCTTTGAGAGTTCTATGTATATTCTGGGTACAAGTCCTCTGTCCAATATATGATTTGCACATAATTTTCACAATCCATGGCTTATCTTTTCGATTTCTTAATGGTGTCTCTTGAAGCAAAAAGAAAAATTCAATTTTAATAAAGTCCAATTTATTTTTTCTTTTATGAATCATGCTTTTGGTCTCACGTCTAAGAATGCTTTGCGGAAATGTCCATTTTGCTCCAAACTACAAAGATTTTCTCCTATGTTTCCTTCTAAAAGTTTCTATTGTAGCTGTCTGCAATAAAAGAATTAGGCAAAAATTATCAAGTGTATTCTGTGATATTCAATTGACGATATGGAATTTATAATAATTATAATACTAAATTATGTATTTTAGTTATTCTAACTTCTGTTAATTCCTTTTATATCAGTAAAATTTATAATAAAACATATATATACTTTATTACAAAGTATATACACCACACCCACACGTATATGTGTGTGTAGTGTGTGTGTATACATATACTTTTTCTGGAGAGCTGTTTACTAAACATTTGCCAACACAACACTCTTCTGAGAGCACTACTGTAAGGTACACACTGGTGATTTTAAGCTTGGATTTTGCATTTTGGCACAACTATATTCTACTTCTATGGGCACTATTTACTGGTTGTTTAACTTCATGTGAGTTAAGCTTTCTAGACCATGGTTTAATTATATGTAAAATAAGTAAATGGGCATAACACTGACTTGGCAGGTTGTTTTGCAGATTAAATCATCTAAGTTTTTTGCATAGGGCTTAGCACAATACCTGGCACACAACAGGTTTTCAATAAATGGCAATTAGTATATATTGGACCATATTTCAAAACCTGATGTTCATAAATGATCCCATTAGGTTGTATAAGAAAGACTGTTTGGTCAAATATATTTTATTTAAAAAGATAAGAAAGAAAGCAATATGTTTTAGACTTAACCACTGTGATTTCAACTAATGTTGTTAAAATTAAAATTTAACTTAAGTACTTAGAAGAGTATGTAGTATATAGAAGCTGCCTAGAAAAATCCCTTTGGCCAACAACTATAAATTACTTCTGTAGATTTTATGGTTCACAAAGTGTGTTCTAACAAACTAACCTCATCAGCTCTCCACAACCAACAGAACCCACTTGACTAAAAGCATTTCTGCAGCTTCTGATCCAATAAGGAGCTCTTTTTGTTTTACGGTAAACCAGAAGTGACTTTTCCTTGCCTTTATACAGCAAATTAAAGCTGCCCTAGGACTTTTTGACCTCAAGGGAAGCTGACCGGCTCAAGGGAATTCTAAGGAACTCCTCTCCCTGCTGTCGTTATGAACCTGTAACCAGCAAGGGGGCTGCTTTTCCTGTTTGCCAACTGCCTTTGTACCAAAATGCTCCCTCCCCTCAGACACCCTCTGAGCCTCACTATCAAATGAGAACAAGATAACAGGAAGTGAGGAAAACTGGTCTGTGCTGTGGTCAACAACACAGAGGTTAATGTGTCACTAAAGAAAGTTTCAAAAAGACAACATTTAAGATAGCGCAGTCCTTCCCCATGGTTTAGAACAGTTTCAGGACTTTGTGCTAGTTGTTCTTATGCAGAAATGCTTTCCTAACAGTCATGTGAAACAAATACACTGATGTATGGATTTGTTTGTATTTGTGTTTGAGTTTGTATGTATTTGTATATATCCATAGCCATACTTATCCATATATATACATATTATGTGTGTCTATGTTAAAAAGACATTTTAATGATGTTTCTTTTACATCAAGCACAAAGGATTCCCTATTTGATATGTGTGTTCCTAGAGCATATATTTAAAGATTATTTTGCCCCTGGGCAATAAAGGCTTAGCCAAGGCTTACTTACTTTTTGCTTATACCAAGTGTCTAAGAAGAAACTAGGTTGACCTCTGGATGCTGTATATACACTCTGGATATGATATAGTCAACTTTTATCTATAATAAACAGGATGTGAATTATGGAAAAAATATTGTTTCTATTTGACTTTAGATATATTATATAACTTGCTTGGCAATAAGTTGTCTGTTCTTGTGGGCATCTTCCTCTGGTTATATGGTTATTGTCAATGACTAGCATTGAAAATAGACACCCAGAAATATTCAAGCAGTGCATAATACAGTGGGACAATGATCACTGAGGCAGTATAGCTCTTGTAAAACAGCAGAGAATTACATTAGCTTTTTAGGTGGTTAATAAATAATTGAATTTGTGGACAACTAAAACTTTCATGCTTTAGCATTGAAGTAAATAGCCCCAACATTACTTATGTAACTGAGATTTTGATGCCAATGTTAAACTTTCCTTCTATTCTGATTAAATTTAATTGTATTAGTTTAAGCCCACTCCAGGAGATTATTGAAATCTTTTGAACCTTCTTCCTGTCAATATTATTAATAGCTACATCTCTCAGTTTCGTGCCACCTCTAAACTGAATAATCATGTTTTAAAAGATGTTCATTATTTTTGTCTATTCAAAATCCCCCTTTTTTGTAAGAAAACCTCAATTTTTTTTAGTACTATGTCTTCTCTTCTCTTTATCCGGTGGTTTGTGGGGAGCTTACTTAGCCCCCTGGCTCCATGGGTGGGTATGTGATTTTGGCTTGACTAATCAGAACACTTCATCAACTTGGACTCTGGTAATTGATTCAAGATTGAACACATATACCAATTCAGACAATAAGAGTCATCTCAGGGCTTCTGCTGGGAAAACTTTCCTTGTCTGAAGTTGCCAACCTGATGGAATGTAAGAATAGAGTCATGGAGCCATCCTTAACACCATATGGAGATGGTTTTATAGCATAAAGCCAACAGAGAGGAAGCAGAGCCAAGAGACAGTGAGAAAAGGACAACATTTTTATCACATTGGTCAAGTTTCATAATCCAAGCTGTGCTTGCAGCCTCACTTCAGAAATTTTCTGGTTGAATTTCTGTCACTTGCAACTACAAGAGTCTTAACTCTTTTATTTTTCTCACTCAAGTGATTATTATAATGTTGAACTGGAAAAGAGTATAGCACTCTTGGTCCAGAGAGCAATCCTCACTGAGATTCAATAATGGTTTTAATATTCTACCAGCTATGAGCATATACCATCTGCCAGCTTCCATTTTTCTATCTTTTTGCAAGGGTATTATGAGAAACTCTTCTAAGGACCTTGATGAATGAATCACATACATGGCATCTACTTGTCCAAAAACACTTTTTAAAAATGAAAGAGGCAAGTATGTCATGAATCCAACCTATTTTTCAATTGTTGAGGACAATTGCCAATATTTTTGTGGTCTAGAATCCTGTTTTCTTTCCAAAATGCACACTGATTTCCTTTTAGAGAATGAACTGTAACCCTCTACTTCTGTAGGCTTGGCAGACAGGCAAACCCAGCTTCCTTCCTCAGACCATGATGGCCCAAGAATCCAGAACCACTCTTTATCTGCCCTGATAGAACAAGAGCACAGCTTGGGAATAGGCTTGGCCAATCAGAGCTTCTCTCCTGAGACTGAATTTTGAATAGTCAACATTAGGATCAAGGATATGGTTGTCTGTTCTTTTTAATTATGGAGCACACACCAGCGTTTTCTTTCTGCAAGATGGGCCTTCTAACTTTCTGATTCCTGTAAACTAACTGATACATAAAATACTACTACTTGTTTTTCTAAGAATTCATAAACCTTCTGTTTAATAACCAAATCTAAAATTGTTCCAGGAATTTCTTTAATTCACTGGTTGCTCTAACCCATATTTTTTTCTCCTTGAAAATGTGGAGACTTTTTATCTTTCCTGGTATGTAGGAACCTCTTTAATTATTTATAAAATTTCCCAAAGACTGGTGACAGAGATTCTGTATGCCACATGCAGCACTCTCATACTCCTGGATGGATTTCACTTGAAGATTTGAGTCCGTTAAAGAAATGTTATATCTTACTGGGTTCTTCTCTAACTTTGCTTCAACTGACTTACTTAGGATAATTTTCTAAACCTTTTAAACTTTAGAGATTATTATTATTTTTTTCAAGAAAAAGAAAGAAGAATAGAAAGGTAGGCTGGGCACGATGGCGTATGCTTGTAATCCCAGCACTTTGGGAGGCCAAGGCAGGCGGATCACTTGAGCTCAGGAGTTTGAGACCAGCCCAAGCTACATGGTGAAACCCCATCTCTAACAAAAATACAAAAATTTAGCTGGGCATGGTGACATGTATCTATGGTCCCAGCTACTTGGGAGGCTGAGGTGGGAGGATTACTTGAGCCTGGAGGGTGGAGGTAGCAGTGAGTTGTGATCATGCCACTGGGTGACAGAATGAAACTCCATCTTAAAAACAAAATAAAACAATAGAAAGGTTAGCTATTGCTCCAACCTGAAATAAAAGCTTTTACCTCAGTCATACTGAGTTTGTCACTGACTTGTTAACCTTGAGCAAGTTTGATTAATCATGGTAAGGTTCAAGTTTTTAACTCATAAATTGGAGATAGCTCTACTTTATATGGTTTGCTAAAGGAAATAGATATGGCAGACATTCACTAGATGCAAGTTCCTACTCTCCTGTCCCGCAAGCAGCATGTTTCTGATGTCTGCCTTCTACACACATAGTTCTCAAGGCCTTTCTCTTGGATTTAGGGCTTCCTTCAAGACATAGAACATTCTAGGATTCAGCTTTCCCTTGTTTAAGGCTGGGCCGGCAATAGCTGTTATCTCCTTGGTATGTGCTTTTAGTTATAAATTCTGATTTCAGTGAGAAGTTCCCTAAGAATTTAGATATAAGAAGAATAAGTTTGGACAATTGAGAGCTTACATGATGTAAAATCACTAAGGAAGGACCAAAGCAAAGATCAGCAAAGCCATCCTTGCACTGCTGCATTATGTGCCTCTTAGGCCAGTGGTTTCCATACTTTGGGATTTCATAAATCAGTTTAAAAATAAAATAAAATCCAGGGTTGCCAGTTATAAATTTGCCAAGTAAGGACATGAGAACTACAAATAATAAACTATTATCAAGGATGACATCCCCCCTCCCATGGACCAGGGAATAAGGTGGCTCCATGGTAAGCATTTAATCAAACCCTTATAAGCTGTGATGTCAAGTCTCTGTTAGTCTTTGTGGTTTGGAAGAGCAACAATGGGATATATAGCTGAGCATGACAAGTTTCCTATTTAAGAAAAATCCAAGCAGTCACAGTTTTAAGATGGGTGTGGATAGAAGGCTGAGGTGTTGAGGATGTAAAGGAAGTAACCTTATTTCACATAATAAAGAGAAGATCTTGTGGCCAAGCTTGTTTGTAGAGAGGCAGCCTTGCTCATTATGGGGTGGTGGAGGAGTGCCTTTCTTTGTGCTTATGAACTCAGTTCATAAATTGTAAACTGGTTGACTAGGGGTCTAATCTGCTGTGAATTTTTTTGGCCTACGTGTTTTTAAAATTGAATATTTTTAGACCAGTATGAGAATACTTCTTGGCTCAACCAAAATTATATTGCTTTTTATATTCTAGTTGTTCCACTTCACTCATCGATATTGCTGTTCAGGCCCTTAAGTATATGACTCTTCTCCACATAGTTTAGAGCAGGCATTGATCAACTATGTCTGTAAAGGGCCAGATAATGAATATATTAGACTTTGTGAACTATACAACCTCTATTACGACTACTCATCTTTGCCATTGTAGCACAAAAGCAGCCATAGCAATAGGTAAATTAGTGGGTGTGGTTGTGTTCCAATAAAATTCCATTTACAAAAGTAGGGAATGATTCAAGTTTGGCCCCAAGGTCCACAGTTTGCTAATCCTTGGTGTAGATGAAAGACTTTTTTGATACTGTTCAATTTTAGAAAATGTTTTGTGATATTAGAAGATATATGTGAATATGTATGCCAGTCTGATTGGTTAATCAGAAGGATAAATGGGATGTATCTCTAACTCATCTGATTGGATTTTTCAACTGGACCTGTGTGTGTCCATGGCTGCCTTGAACAACTTACTATAACCCTTTACCCCAGGGTGTTATTCTAAGCTGAATAAATCATATTTAGGAAAATGCAATGTAATTGATAGACGTCTGTGATATTGTAAAATATATATTTGATCTTTGATCCAATTTCTTGGCATACAACTCCTAAAATCCTTGGACTCTCCAAGGTGATGTTTTTTGCTAGTGTGTTGACTGATGACTGGTAGGCTCTAGGTTGCTTCAGGATGGGGGCTGGTCACAAGGAATAACAAGGCAGGGTTAGAGGATTGGGACTTTCAGCCCCACCCCTAAACTCTGGGGAGAGGTGGGAAGAGTGGCTGAAAGTTAAGTTGATCATCATTGACCAATGGTCAATGGTTAAATAAAATATGCCTATGTAATGAAGCATCCATAAAAGCACAAAAGGACAGGGTTTGGGGAGCTTCCAGATAGCTGAACACATAGAGATTCCTAGAGGGTGCCATGAAGCTCTATGCCCCTTTTCCCATACCTCACTCTATGCATCTCTATGTCCTTTGTAATACCTTTATAATAAACTGGTAAATGTAAGTAGATGTTTCACTGAGTTCTATGAGCTGCTCCAGCAATTTAATTAAACCCAAGGGAGGTATTGTGGAACCCCAACTTGAAGCTGGTGGGCCAGACATTCAGAGGCCTAGACTTGAGACTATCATCTGAAGGAGGGGCAGTCTTGTGAGACTGAGCCCTCAACCTGTGGATTCTGATGCTATCTTCAAGTAGATAGTGTCAGAATTAAATAGGAGGATACCCCGTTGGTGTCTGCTACAGAATTGATTGCTTGCTTGGTGTGTGGAGAAAAACCCATACACATTTGGTCACAGATGTCTTCTGTGTTGATTGGTGTGAGAGCAGAGAAAAAATAGTTGGAGTTGTTTTTCCACTCACAAGGTCATCATGAAGAAGAATGCATAAAAATAGAACTTAGAAAAAGCAGTATTTTGAAGAAAGGCCTCAATTTAAAATCAGGAAAGTAAGGTTAAGTAAAACAGACATCCTTAAGGAGAGATCACATAAGGAATTTAATTCACCAGTAGCTTTTCTCTTGAGCCCCATAGACATCATATTTAATGTGCAATTTTGTGTCTTTCTTCATCTATTATTATTTTTAGAGATCTCAAATCCTCAGGAAAACTCATTTGGGTCAGACTATTAGAGTTCGCTATTAGAGTGAACTGAGGTATGACCTTTCCAGGACAAGCTAATAATACAGCTGCCATTTATGATTCTCCCTCATTTTCCCCTTCTGTAGTGGTTTCAGAGGCCATGTGTTGAAGATGGCAGAGCTACAAGATGGAAAAAGCCTGAGTATCCGAGGTAGCTCATGGAAGAGATCCAACTAACAGAGCTGCCCAGAAGTTTACATGAGTGAGAAATAAATTTTTATTATGTTAAGCTGCTGAGATTTGAGATGGAATGTTTGGCAGCTCATCTTCCCTAATGCATGGATATACAGCTACAACTTCGTATGTTTGTGGAATGGAGAATAAAAGAACAGATCAAGAAGGAAACAATTAAAATCTGTGCAAAAGGAGAGGCAGCCAACTAAGGGGCTCTAATCACATCTACTTGGAAACAATTATAATCTGTGCAAAAGGAGAGGCAGCCAACTAAGGGGCTCTAATCACAATCTACTTGCATCATAGTTCATGTGGATATAGGGGCTGGACAAGACAGTAAGGAACAACTGACGGGTGGATATATAAAAACACTCAGGAAAGATGACTGTTGAAGGGGAGAAGGTGATGTATGATACGCCTACACAAACAAAGTGAAACACGTGTGTCGGGGTTTGTATATGTGTGTCTTTATTTTTCTCATTTTCCCATAGATGATTAAAAACTTCATCGGGGTGAATTTCTGTTTAGAGAAGTATTTGGAAACAATCTCATGCCAGCTGAATGGTTTTTACAGAAGGGTTTAATCAGTCATGGAAAAGAGAAAGAAAAGAGAAACAGAGACCATCATCTCTGCTCAGCACCTTCCAGGGAAGAGAAGGACATGATCAGTCATCTTTGGGTATATCCCCTCCCACAAGCAAGAATATCCTTAACATAAAAGTGGATGCGGGAAGTGGCTAGCCAATGGACTTTTGGTGGTCCCGTCCTGTTGACAAAACCATTCTCACTGTAATGTAGATGAATCAGGCTATTTTAGCTGTCGTTAAATATTTAATTCATCCAGTTCCTCTTGTTCTGATTCCAGAATGTACAGGTCATGATTACCTCAAGGTTCCTGTCTCCTCAATATTTATAGTATTCATTATAAATTGTAATTGGTATTTTATTTTTATGCCATTTTATGAGTTGGAATAACAATCTTTAGCGCCGAAAGATGGAATTGCCCTCAATGAATTAGCAAGTTCAGTTTCTTAGTTTGCAAAGTTGAGTTCTACACTCTAGACTGTGGTGCTTTCACCAAAAAAGCAAAAGCTACCCAAAAGATTGTTTAGCAGACAGCCTTTCCACCCCGTGTCTTACATAAATTATACACCACACATATCTGATATGAGCAGTTTTTATTTGCTTTTCTATAGTCTTATTTTTCCACATAATCTTCATCATTGGGAATGCTTCAGTTGCATGTAACAGAAAATCCAACTTTAAACATTAAGGAACTCCACAATTATAAAGTTATCAGTTACAGATGACCCCTATAGGTCTTTGGGGCTCTGTATATGATCATTGCTTCTCTCACCAATAAGGGGCTGCATAATTGGGTTTACATAAATAAAACGTGGGTGAAGTGAGATATGATCTTTCCAGGGCAGGATGGAACAGCTGCCATTTCCTTTCCTACTGAATCTGGGCTGGCCTTGTAATGTGCTTTGACCAATTGAATGTGCTACACGAACGGTCTGGTACTTAAGAATCCTGGCAGCTTTCTGTTTCACCCCTTTTCACCTTTCTGGCGGCTTTACATTATAGTAGCCATGTAAATAAGCCTGGAGAAACCATGTGGAATGAAAAAGGTGCACCCAGCCCTGGTTGTTCTGGCCACCCCAGCTGAATGAAGCCATGTGAAAATGTAAGTGAAGCCATCTTGGATGTTCTAGTGCAAGCAAAACCCATAGCTGAATTTATTTGCATGAGTGACTCTAGGTGATGCCATATGGAGCAGAAGAACTACAAGAGATAAGCCCAGCCAATGACCAGAAGTATGAGAAACAAATGTTGATTTTTAACCCACCAAGTTTTGGGTGGGTTTTACATAATAATAAGCAAACCTTTAAATTCCCCTTATATTTCTATGTTCAGAGTGACTCACCTGTGCTATCACTTTTTAATATCTTTAGGGGAAATAATAGTGCTTTCCTTATAAGGATGTTGTGAGAATTGTGTCAATGTGCATAAAGAACTTAGTCCAACTTTAGGATCATAGCTGTTACTATAAAGACAAATCTTTGTTCAAGCATGGTAAATGGAATGCCTCTTGCAGTGGGTCAATTATAGGTGAAGAAAAACATGTTTGTGTAGCGTATTTCATAGAGTTCTAGGTCATATATAACTTTGCCATTTTAAGGATAAATATATTAAATGTTTAATGTTATACCTAGCCTGTAAATTTCAGGGAAAATTAATACTATAATGGAGTCATCTTTTTTATGGTCACTGTGAGTACTTCACAGTGTTTTGAGGTCCTCTGGTAATAAACATAATTTTATGTGTCTTTATTTTCCAAACAATTTTTATGGATATTAACAATGCTATTCTGGTAAATATTTTTCAACTTGTTCAAGAGGAAATAAAACTCTGATTTGAAGTGTTTGCCACTTCAAATTCCACAGGATAAATTCTTCTACCATGGCCAATTTCAACCCACCAAGACAATGTGACTCGACCAGAAGTTGGGAAGAGATGCTTAATAGGACACCATCACATAGTATTTCTATTATATAGATACAATAGACCTAATCTCAACAGTATAGATTCTGGTAAAATATAGTGCAAAACTAAGAAGAGATGAATTTTTGAGAATTTACTCTTTGTTTTTATAATTTATTTAATTGTAAGATTAGATGATTTAATTTTTAAGGATAGCTGCGTTTAACAATCAATCCTCAAAATTTCTTAAATTTTAGCAATTGCCTCTCTTGCACCACTGTAGGCTGGCTGCAACACATCATTCTGTGCTAATTATTGTACAGAATGTGAAGATGGGTGACTAAATTTTAAAAATTCAAGCATTTACTGAGTTCCCATTTTATGTAAATCATGTCCACAAACATTATTTCACTTCTCTATATATGGGAGGTTGGGGTAGTTTATTATCTCATTTTTCTGAAGAGTAAACTGAGGCTCAGAGCTGTTAACAAAGAAACCAAAGTCATAACCAACCAAGGTTATATAGGAAAAGAGCAGGAATCGTATAGTGACTTGTGGGGCCTATGACAAGTAAAAGTAATCGTTGGCATCGTAAACACTATGTTGAGTATATGTTCATTCATTTAATCTTTGAAACAACTATAAGACAAGCATCTTTTTATCCCCTCTGCCTAGATGAGAAAATTGAGGGTCAGAAGGTCGCCTCAAGTTACACAGTTAGTAAGTGGTGCAGCTTGGGTAGAATCCCAGCCAGTCTGTGACCACAGCCCACATGCTCATCCTCTCAATGCCTAATTTCAAGGCAGTAGCTGCTAGTCAGCTTGGGTAAACTACTATATGACAATGTGGGCCAGTGTTGCCAGATCTTCTAATTTATCAAGAGAAAGACAGAAATATAGACATTTATGTGAAATATCCTGATCTTTTCTAAATTCTGGAAAGTACTCGGTCAACAGATCTTTGGCTATTTCCCTCCCTTCATTATTTTCTTCCTCTTTTTTGATGTCCTATTATATGGATGTTGACCCTTCTACTTTATCCATCATGCCTGTTAACATTGACATAAATACTTTCATCTCCTTGTCTATTCCTAATGCCTTTGGATAGGTTTTTCAGTACTATCTTCCAGCTCAGTGAATCACTCTTTATCTCTAACCATTTTTTAGTTCAACCCAATCAATCAGTTTGGTTTTCTACAGCAGTGGTTTTCAAACTTGAGTGCCTCAGAATCCCCTTGGAATATACCCTAAAGTACAGATGCCTGGATTCCAGTCCAGGAGTTTCAGATTCAGTAGATCTCGGGTGGGTGCAAGAGTGTGGATTTCTAACAAGTTTGCAGGTGATGCCAATGTTGTAGCTCCTGGGATTACATTTTAGGAACTGCTGCTTTAGCACAACTCTTCTGTTTTTCGTAACTCATATTTACAGTTGAATTGTCTTTATTACTGCTTAGTTCTGTTCCATTTTACCAAGCCTTGCCATATCACTTTGAATATATTCATTTAACATTTAAAATTCTATTCTGATATATTAATTCAATTTTGTACAATATAATCTATCCAGTTTTGCTTTTCTGTTTTTATATATACAGTATTTTTACATATACATATGTGTGTATAAGTACACATATGTTTAAGTGTATACTTATACTGAAATATAAATATCAATGTACATATATACATATGTTCTCCTCTTCTGTAGTGTTTTCCCAGGGAGTATCCACAAAGTGTGCCTGTGTGAAGAGATAAGAGCAGGTCCCAGCCTGTACCCCTCCGGGGGATTTTAGAGAATAGATTAGGTGGCTGCATCTAAAAAAAAATAATCCTGAAACTCTGAGAGGGACAACTCTCTATTTGCCACGTCACCACCAGATAACCTTCCTATACCTCTTCCCAGAGCATGGATCTCATTTCCATGCTCCTGGTAAACACCTGTCACCCAGGTGTGAGGGACAGGGGGTGGGAGGAGAGAATTCTCGGGGGCTGTAGATCTGATTGAGCTTGGTATCGCCATCTCTCCCTTTAGCCCTGTCTAAGTCCGATACTGATGCCTGACATCCAGCCTGGGCCTGCATTGATGATGCCACCTCCTTGTAGAGTGACATGGCAGGAAATGACTCATTCAGGTAATGGGGTAAGAGGAAAGTGTACCATAGAATTCCCTCCCTCATTCTGATTGCTTTCTCTCGGGTCTGTTTCCTACCCACTCTGAGATGCATCTGTTTCTGGGAGTGTTTGTCTTAGTGCCAGATCGAGGCACTTCTTACTCCAAGTAGCGTTTAAGGGGGAAAGATCTACCAGCTCACTTTTACTCATCATCTTGCTAACAGCTGCAGCCTGTCCATCAACCTCCACACACCCAGCTCCCTTGTCCCTCCTCTCCAAGCCTCCCTTGTTATCTCTTCATTTGTCTTCCATTCATTATTTTTAACTCTTCATTCTTAGAAGTCATATTTTTAGTCCTTTTTAAGAAGAAACAATTCTTTCTAAAATTTTCCAGTTTTCTGTAGCAAATCAGTTTTGCTCTTTGACTAGGAATTTGAGACAATGTTCTCTTTATCTGAAGGTTTCTCATGATCCATGTCACACATTTGAAAGCAACGTGTACTACATTGCACATGCATGTTTATAGCAGTGCAATTCACAATTGAAAAATGTGGAACCAGCCCAAATGTCTCTTAGTCAATGAGTGGATAAATAAATTGTGGTATATACATACGATGGACTACTACTCAGCCTAACTCAATATCTTCTAAGAATCTGAGTATGTTGGCTATCACATTATCTTAGCTATTTGCTGTTCAGTTGGTTTGTAGCTAAAATTTCTTCTTAGTGCTTTGTGGGACATTGCTTGTACAGATTCCCAGAAAATTCTGTGACTGCTGAACTGAGGAGAGATTTTTTAGCCACTCTGATGCCTGTTTTTCTACAATATCAAATGAGTGACATACATGAAAATCCAAGACTTCTCTCATTTTCTGCAGTCAGAGTCTCAGCTGTCATCACAGCAGCTTGGCTTCTTCTATCACAACTTCTCACTCTCTTCCATACCAGGCACCTCTCACAAACTTCCTGTGTTATTAAATGCTATCTTCTGAGAGTTTCAGTCTATGAAGAGATAGGAAAAGGAGATGTGTGCATAAAAGAAAAGGAAATAGTGTTCTTGCTTCTGGAAAATAAGTAGCTATATCAAACAAAAATGACTGAGCTCATTTTTGTTGGCTTAGCAGCCTAGTTATTGATTCAGGTGTTGCAACAGTCACAATAGATTAGGTCATGATGGACTAGCAAAGAACTCAAAATATCAGTGACTTCGAACAAGGAAGCTTCATGTTATATGGAATAGTCCATTTGCGACAACATAATAATTTGTCATCTGTGATAATTCTCCTCCCTGTATCCATACCCTGAGGTAATCCTCTCACACAATGGCTCTGGGCTTGGTCATATAAATTGTTTTGATCAATGAGACATTAGGAAATGGGATTCAAGTGGATTCTTGAGAAGTGGGTAAGTACATGTTCTCTGGAGTTCTTAGACCATTGTATGAAGAAACCCAAGTGAGCCTGCTAAAGATTGAGAAACCACATGGAAGAAACACAAACTGCCACAACAGAAGCTCATAAAGACTAACCAGCCTTCCAACCACCAGTGATCTGAATGAAGTTATCCTTAATCAACCTGTTGAGAGCAGACTTGCCAACTGACTATAGGCCATGAGAGAACTTTGCAGTGATAAGCGAAGCTGGTTCAGACCAGAAGAATTACAGTGATGATCCACAGACATGTGAGTAAATAAAATGGTTGCCATTTTTGGCCAGTAAGTTTTAGGTTGGTTTGTTACCCAGTAAGATTTAACTGAAAAGGAAGAGTGAAAGAAAGAACAAAAGGAAGGAAGGAAGGAAGGAAGGAAGGAAGGAAGGAAAGGAGGGAGGGAGGGAGGGAAGGAGAGAGAGAGAGAACAGAAAAGAAAGGAAAACAAAATAAAAGAGAAAAGAAAAGAAAGGAAAACAAAATAAAAGAGAAAAGAAAAGAAAGGCCAGGCATGGTGGCTCACAAGGTCAGGAATTCAAGACCAGCTTGGCCAAAATGGTGAAACCCCGTCTCTACTAAAAATACAAAAATTAGCTGGGCCTGTTGGTGTGTGCCTGTAATCCCAGCTACTGGGGAAGCTGAGGCAGGAGAAGGGCTTAAATCCAGGAGGTGGAGGTTGCAGTGAGCCGAGATCGTGCCACTGCACTCTGGCCTGGGTGACAGAGCAAGACTCCATTAAAACAAACAAACAAACAAAAAACACCAACTTTGGGAGGCCGAGGCAGGCGGATCTCCTGAGGTCGGGAGTTCAAGACCAGCCTGACCAACATGAACAAACCTTGTCTCTACTAAAATACAAAAAAATTAGCTGGGCATGGTGGTGCACACCTGTAATCCCAGCTACTTGGGAGGCTGAGGCAGGATAATTGCTTGAACCCGTGAGGCAGTGGTTGCGGTGAGCTGAGATCGTGCCATTGCACTCCAGCCTGGACAAGCCCGTCTCTAAATACATAAGAGAAAGAAAGAAAGAAAGGAGAGAGAGAGAATGAATGAAAGAAAGAGAAAGAAACTATCCAGAAAAGCTACACATTCATTTGAAGACATAACCACTCTTTTCACCACTCTTTTCTTTTCCTTTTTTTTTTTTTTTTTTTTGAAATGGAGTCTTGCTCTTGTTGCCCAGGCTAGAGTGCACTGGCGTGGTCTCGGCTCACCTCAACCTCTGCCTCCCGGGTTCAAGCACTTCTCCTGCCCCAGCCTCCCGAGTAGCTGGGATTACAGGCATGCGCCACCATGCCCAGCTAATTTTGTATTTTTAGTAGAGACGGAGTTTCTCCATGTTGGTCAGGCAGGTCTTGAACTCCCGACCTCAGGTGATCCACCCGCCTCGGCCTCCCAAAGTGTTGGGATTCCAGGCATGAGCCACTGCGCCCAGCCGCATTATTTTATATTGTTAACCTACTTTTTCATGGCTAGTATTACCCAGACATTTAAAGGTATGTAATGTAAAGACTGCATTACAGAAATTTCGAAAAGTATTCTCTAAGTGCACCATGAACACTCCTGAATGTACTTTAGGAATTGAATATTTTTGATTAAATTAAATAATGTTTTCAATAATTCCCTGGCCATGTGTGAAATATACATTAGGAGAAAAATTATATTAATATAAAAATGCCAACAGAATTTAAAATTTTAGTCTCATCATAATTTTATCCCAGTGGCATTTGTTCTCATTAATTATAACACCCGTCTGGGTAATGAAAATGCCATCTCCACTTCTAAAGAAATTCCAGCATAACTGCATTAACTACTGCTCCTTTAAAGCATGCCAAAGCTTGCGTTGATCAAATAAAGAATGGTCCACATGGACACTACAAAGCAGCATGAAAATTGCCTTGAGAAGCATAAGTTAGTTACTAAATCCTAAAAACCTTCAGTAAACATGAACGAATGTTATAAATCTGTGTGTGTGTATATATATGTATATATGTATACATATATTTGTCTAACAGTTTTCAAATTCTCTTGTCAATGTAGAGTGGAAATTGAGTTTTAATGCATGCATCTCACGGGTACTTGGAAGGTGGGATGGAGGCAGTAGTGGCAGCCTACTTCCAAAATCTTTTAGAATTCCAAATTTTAGAAATTCAAATAAGTTTAAATAAATTGACATCATTATGAATCAGCATTAAGTCTCATTAGAAATATAAACAAAGTTACCACTTTAGTAAGAATAGTGACAGCAGAAGCAGGAGATAACTCTTTTAAACAGAAAGCAAAACTCTTATCTAAATACTCAAGAAATAGCAATCTGATACATAACTTTTACATTCTTATACGAATGTTTATACAAGTAATTATAAAGCAATTTGGACTTTCAGGTTGAGAACTGTTCAATACTATCCCCTTTACTCCTGTCACTAGTATTCTCTTCATTCAAACCATTAAATGTTTGCTTTATATTATAGCAATACAAGTGAACTTTTAAATGTTTTTATTTTTAATTTTTATCAGTACATTATAGGTGTATATATTTGTGGGATACATGAGATACTTTGATACAAGCATGCAATGCATAATAATCACATCATGAAATATGGGGTATCTGTCTCCTCCTCAAGCATTTATCTTTTGTGTTACAAACAATCCAGTTATACTCTTAGTTATTATAAAATGCACAATTAAATGATTATTGATTATAGCCAACCTGCTGTGTTATCAAATGCTAGGTCTTATTCATTCTTTCTATTTTTTTATACCCATTAACCATTATCACTTTCACCCCTCTCCTTCTACCTTTCCCAGCCTCCGGTAACCATCCTTCTAGTCTCTAGCTCCATGAGTTTATTGTTTTTATTTAAGCTCCCACAAGTAAGTGAGATCATGTGAAGTTTGCCTTTCTGTGCCTGATTTATTTCACTTAACATAATGACCTCCAGTTTCTTCCCTGTTGTTGCAAGTGACGGGATCTTACTTTGTTCATGGTTGATTAGTACTCCCGTGTGTATATGTACCACATTTTTTTTTATTTATTCATCTATTGATGGACACTTAGTTTGCTTTGAAATCTTAACTATTGTGAATAGTGCTGCAACAAACATGGGCATGCAGATATCTGTTTGATATATTGGTTTCCTTTTTGGGTGGTATATACCCGGCAATAGGATTGCTGGGCCATATTGCAGTTCTATTTTAAGTTTTTTGAGGAATTCCAAACTCTTCTCCGTAGTGGCTGTACTAATTTATATTACTACCAACAGTGTATGAGAATTCCCTTTTCTCCACATCCTCACCAGCATTTGTTATTGCCTATCCTTTGGATAAAAGCCATTTTAACTGAAATGAGACAATATCTCATTATAGTTTTGATTTGCATTTCTCTGATGATCAATGATGCTAAGCATCTTTTCATATGCTGTTTGCCATTTGTATGTCTTCATTTGAGAAACATGTATTAAATCTTTTGTTCACTTTTAATCAGATTAGAGTTTTTCCTATAGAGTTTTTGAGCTCCTTATTCTGGTTGTTAATCCCTTGTCAGATAGGGAGTTTGCAAATATTTTGTCCCATTCTGTGTGTTGTCCCTTCACTTTGTTGATTGTTTCCTTTGCTGTGCAAAAGCAAACAAACATTTATTGAACACTTACTCTGTGCTTTATTCTAAGCATTTTGTAATGTATTTGAAATGAACATCATCATATGGACACCTCAGTTAGGTAGATACTATACTCTTTCTCATTTTATATATGAGGAAATTGAGGCACCAAGAAATTTAACAATTAGCCCAGTTATTCAGCCAATAGATGAGGAAGCCTTGGAGATATGATAGCTGAAAGTTTGATTCATGCATCAGGTCCTTAAGCACTACACAATTCAGAAACCAAAGTTTGGATGCCATTGAAACCATTGAGCATACCAATGTATGACTTCGGACAAGACAACCACCTCCCGGAAAAGTAATCATCCCCACATCTACAAATTAAGAATGGGATAAACTGAACTCCATGGCCCATCTAGCACTAACGTGAGATAACCTCAATGTATTCTGTCTGTGCGCACCGAGAGTGTGCAAGTCTCCATGGGCAATGACCATGGCTGTGGCCCAGCCTCTTCTTCATTGGGAATATAGACATATACTGTCCAGTAGGGCAGCCACTAGCCACATGGCCTATTGAGCACTTGAAGTGTGTCTAGTCTGATTGAGATGTGAGGTGAATGTAAAATACATGCCAAATTAGAAAAGACACATTACCAAAAAAAACAAAAAACAAAAAAAACACACTTTAGTAACATTTTAATATTGATTATATAGTGAAATAATAATTTTGGAAAATTTGGGTTAAATAAGATACATTACTAAAATTAACTTATCCTGTTTATTGTTACTTTGTTTTTAATTTAGCTACTAGGAGATTTAAAATTACATATGTGGACTATATTATATCTCTATTGGACAGCATTGGCTTAACAATGGGTAGTAAAGTAAAAGAGGGACTGATACGTAATTGTTACCACCAATTCAGATTTTACTTGAGCTAATTTAGTTCAAGATAAAAGAGTTTCTGGACTTAAGAAATCCTGAACATTTTCTTTTTCAAAAAGGCCTTTATTATAATACTTACCCCCAAAAAAGATTTTGAAAAAATATTGAGAAGGTATTTAAAAAAGCCACTAGGGCAATATTTTTCTTTTCTTTTCTCTTTTCTTTTCTTTCCCTCCCTCCCTCCCTCCCTCCCTCCCTCCCTCCCTCCCTCCCTCCCTTCCTTCCTTCCTTCCTTCCTTCCCTCTCTTTCTCCTTCTCTCTCTCCTTCCCTCCTTCTTTCCTTCCTCTTTCTTTCCCTCTCTCTCACCCGCTCTCCTTCCCTCTCTTCTTTCTTTTCTTTTTCTCTTTCTCTCTTTCTTTTTCTTTCCCTTCTTTCTTCTTTCCCTCTCTCTCTCCCCCTCCCCTTCCCTCTCATCTTTCTTTCTTTTCTTTTCTCTTTTCTTTCTCTCTCTCTCTCCCTCTCTCTCTCCCTCCCTCCCTCCCTTACTTCCTTCTCTCTCACAACTCTCTTCCATGTAGGTAGTCTCATAAATGTTTAACTCCTGGCTCTGGGGAAAACCTGGTTTATAGAGTCTTCCAATTTTTATAGTGTAAATGTTCCTCACACAACAGATTTCAAACCACCAACATGATGCCACTGAATGTGGAACTGGAATGAGATGTGCAGCACCACATTAGTATATATTATTTCCACCATACACATGCTGCTGTGGTCTAAATATGTCCCCTGAAATTCATGTATTGGAAACTTAATCCCCAATGCAACAGTGCAGGGAGGTGGGGCCTAATGGGAGGTTTTTAGGTCATGAAGGCTCTGCCCTCACGAATAGGTCAATGCCGCTATTAAAAGGGCTTGCAGGAGTGGGAGTGGGTTCTCACTCTTCTGTTTTTCTGTCATGTGAGGACACAGACTTCCTCTTTTCTTCTTCTGCCTGCCACCATATGAATGAAGGAAGATTCAGCAAGAAGCAGGACGCTAGATGCTGGCAACTTGACCTTAAATTTCCCAGCATCCAGACTGTGAGACTACATTTCTTTTCCTTATAAACAATCCAGTCTCAGGCCGGGTGCGGTGGCTCACACCTGTAATCCCAGCACTTTGGAAGGCTGAGGTGAGCGGATCACCTGAGGTCAGTGGATCACCTGAGGTCAGGCGTTCGAGACCAGCCTGGCCAACGTGGTGAAACCCCATCTCTACTAAAAATACAAAAAAATTAGCCAGGCATAATGGCACACACCTGTAATCCCAGTTGCTTGGGAGGCTGAAGGAGATTCTGCTCAAGGAGAATCACTTGAACCCGGGAGGCAGAGATTGCAGTGAGCCAAGATCCTGCCACTGCAATCCAGCCTGGGCAACAGAGTGAGACTCCGAAGAAGAAAGAGAGGGAGGGAGGGAGGGAGAGAGAAAGAAAGAGACAGAGAGAGAGAGAGAAAGAAAGGAAGAAAGGAAGGAAAGAAGGAAGGAAGGAAAGAGAAAGAAAGAGAGAGAAAGAAAGAAAGAAAAAGAAAGAAAGAAAGAAAGAAAGAAAAAGAAAGAGGAAGGGGGAAGGGAAAAGGGAAGGAGGGAGGGAGGAAGGGAGGGAGGGAAGGAGGGAGGGAGGGAGGAAGGAAGGAAGAAAGAAAGAGAGAGC
This sequence comes from Pan paniscus, assembly GCF_029289425.2. Taxonomy (NCBI): domain Eukaryota; kingdom Metazoa; phylum Chordata; class Mammalia; order Primates; family Hominidae; genus Pan; species Pan paniscus. The sequence goes on along the minus strand of NC_073270.2, from coordinate 7,530,980 downwards.
GAGAAAGAGGTAGAAAGAGAGGGAAGGAGGGAGGAAGGCAGGGAGGAAGGATGAATGGATCCAGTCTCAGGTTTTCTGTAATAGCAACACAAAAGAGAGTAAGACAGACACAATAGAAGTAAATAATCTTAGGAGCATATATATAAAAGTAAAATGCAATGAAATTATTAAGGGGTAGTGAGTTCTATGTATTTTTCCTTGTTTTTAATATAATTTATTAATTTTAAGTTTATATGATTTACTTTTTAATAGCAGCTGTGTATAACAACCGACTTGCCAAAAAAAAACCTAAACATTTAACAGTGAACTCTCCAGCTGGCTTCAGCCCATCACTGCTATGGCATTTACTTGCAAATCAAATGGAAAACAAGCCTTCTTCTAAAATAAATAAATAAATAAATAAATAAATAAATAAATAAATAAATAAATAAATCTTACCCCCAATCATCCAACTATCCACAAGGCACAGACCCAGGTAATGGTTATCATACACAGAAATACAGTACTGGAAGGCACAGAAACAGGTTATTTGGCTGATTCTAGTGTCATTAATCTTGGTCTCACATAAGCCATCCCAAAAAGAGATAAGAAAATCCCATCTAAGAGCCCTCAAGGGAGGAGACTCTTAGCCTTCCTTGCTAACTCTCAGGAAGTTCCTTCTTATAACTAACCTAAGTTTCTTTTGCTACAGTGAAGGGTAATTCTTGTTTGCTCTGTCTTTAGTGAAGGTGGAAACAGCTGGTTACCATCCCCTACATTATAACTCTTCATGTAAGGAAATGAAACACCCCAAACCAGCTTCCAAATCTGTTCAGCTGTAAAAACAGGCTCTTCTTGAGCAAAAACAAACAATAAATTAAATGGAATTGGGAGCTGAGAAGTGCTGCATATTTCACTCCAGGGAAACACCTCGGCCCAGGTTATACCCTCGTCAGCGCCTAGTGATCAAAGGCACATTTTCCCTGGAAACAAATTCAAGGAGTAAAACAGATGGGATTATTAATCAAATTGCTCTTAGCATTTGGGGCCATCTACAGAACATCTTTAAGCAAGAGGCACTCTACTCTTTATCTTGTAATAAGATTGTAAGATCTTGGCTCAATGCATTGTTGCCCTGTATGCTGACACCTTGCTTGCTATGTCCAAGTTTTTTTATGAAAAAGAATGCAATAAATTAGAGTAGTTGCAGAAGCCACATTTTAGGTGGTACAAGTAGGCCAGTAGAGGTTAAAATGGCAACTACTATTCAAAGCTATGCCACCTACATTTTAATGCTGGGTTCTTATCTCTTGAAAGGAATTTAAAAAAAAAGAGAGGCAGAAGAACGGATTCCGTAGTGTAGGACTAGCCTGACAGGAAGCGAAGGGGGGCATTTTGAAAAGAAAGAAATTAAACAGCCCATGTTCCTGTCAATTCATGATAGTGGCATACACATCAGGGAGAGAACGGAATCTTGAAGCTGCAAAATCAAGGATTTTAGGAGATGGGTTTGTTATTCGTTTTACTCGCCCTGTGCACTCTCTGAAGGCTGCCTTTGAGTTTAGATTCACTCTGATGTTATGGAAACTTGAGGTTGGAGTTAGAATCCTAGCACCTGATTTACTTGCCTGTTCTCAAGCAGTCAAGGGCCTTTTTATTTTGTGTAGCTCAAAAAGGTCATCCTTTTTCCATCAACTCTTGTTACCCTGACTCATCATTTCTTTTCTGTTTTGAGTCAAAACACCCAGATTTCAAAACCAAATTCAGCTCATACTGCCACACTTTCCCTTGGACTATGTCAAATCCCCAGGAAAGAAGAATGGACTGAGTTTCTTTTGCTGGGCTCCCACAGGTAGACTTTGCTGGGGTTTGTTTCCTGCAACCAAAATTCAGCCCTGCTCTCATCCAAGGAGCCTGAAAAATGTTATGATCCTGACCCACAGGTGATGCTGCATGTCACCTCCTCTGTGGACACTCTCTATTGCTATTCCGCCTTCTATTTCTTAAGAAAAGGTTTCCAGTGCACTAGAAGGCAGTAAGATGCAGAAACACCCTTCTCTAGGGCCACATAATTTAAAGCCCACACAGCAACTGGTCATACCTATCTATGATGAGCAGGTATGCCATGCAACAATTCCTGCTGAAGCTCAAATGCACACCCTTTGTAAGCTACAGTAGAAGTAAAAAAAATTGCAGCCTGCAGTCCAAATCCAGCCTGGCCAGATGTTTTCAGTGGTCTTCTCAATGCCTTTTTTGTTTTTCCACTTGAATTAATTTCATAGGATTTTAAAATGGAGAAAACCCACTTATAAATCTAAATTCCTAAGTTCTCCAGAGTCTCATGCCACACTGTGCCAAGTTCTGACATAGCAGCAAACGTCACAGCAGAGTGTGACTGCCCCTCTAGACATCGCAGTCCCCACTCCTCCCTAGTATCAAAACATCCATTGTTATCTATCATTGCGTTTGCTAGTTATGTCTCTGCTTCTAGGCTTACTTTAGTCTTATGTCTTTCCTACATGCTACTGGCCTGAAATGTTTTAAGAAATGAAAGGTAAAACCATATCCTGCATGAAGGATTAATATAAACAAGAAATTGATTTCAATGCTAAAAAGATCATGTAAGGCAAAAAAAGAAAAAAGAAAGGAGAGCTCCGGAAACAGTGCTGCTGCTTGGCCACAGGCTTCTTCTCATCCTCTGGAGTAGGGGTTGGCAGAATCTACTGGCTCTGAAGAAGGTGAAGCCTTGGGGACCACACAAGGAAATAAACCAAAAGGTTTGCAGTAGTCTTCTTGTACCCATCCAAAGACGGTCTTTAGCCATTTCTCTTTTTCTTTTAGTATTTATTTCCCATCATTATTAAAATATGATTAAGTTACATATATTTTGGAAAATAAAAAGAAAGAAGGAACTCTCCCTGTTAATACAGTCTCACTGTCCCCTATTCTTAAATAACCACAGTGATCTGTTACTTGTGAATCTCCCAGAAAATGTCTAGGTATCTACACGTATTTATATCCGCTCTTTTACAAAGATGAGGTTTTACTATGCTCATTTTTCAGTTAACAGTGTTAGCCCATATAGTTCTTCATTATTCACTTTTGAAAGTGATGTTTTACAGTTTTTATTATAATAGAATGATGTACATTTATAGTAAATCATTCAAGACAGTTAAAAGGACAGATACAATTAAAAGTTACCTAAAAACATTTTCACCCAGGAACAATGGTTACCAATATTTGAAGATCTTCATCACAGACAATTTTCTATATTTACATACAGGCAGAAGGATGAATGGATAAGTGGATGAATGGATGGCAGGAAGGAAGGATGGAGGACAGATTGATAAATCAGTTAATAAATGCATAGAAAAATGAGAACATGCTATGACTGCATTTTGAAATAAAAGGTTTAAATAGATTTTCTTGAATATAAAGGAGACACAAAGAAAGCTAAGGAACTATTCAACTTCAGAAAAAGAATATTTCTTCATAAAATGAATTCTTAAATTATCCTCTAAAGGAAAAAATGTGAAAAACATTAAGTGTTAGATAGTATCTATTGACTCTTCTTTATGAAAAATGTGGAAACTAGCATCCTTTTTAAATTATGTGTATTCTTTTTTTATATTTGGTTTTTATGACACTTACATTCTGTTCTGTCACAGTAATTTCAAGAGTCGTTTAGTTTTATTTCTATATTTAAGTAACATCAATGCTCACCACCACCAGCATTTTCTCATGGATGCTCCATTTCTGAGGCTTTAAAAATATATATTGATTCTTTGATTCATTGGCTGAATTAAATATGTCAATGATTTTCTTTCAAGAAGAGCTCTTGGGTGTTCTAGTTTTTCAATTATTGCATATTTTAAAATGTCGACTTCATGCTTAAGGGACGACTTGGTTTCTCTGTGTGTGTGCGTGTGTGGGTGTGTGCACACGCGTGTGCACATGTGCGTGTGTCTCTGTGCATGTGTGTGTGTATGTAAAATTCTCAGGTCACACTTTTCCTCAGAACCCCATGGACATTGTTCTGCTGTCTTCTGGCATTGTTTTCTATGTAGAGTAATCGAATATCCTCCCAATTAGTGACCACTTCTTCTGTCTAGAAGCCCATTAAAGTATTTCCTTAATACTTGTGTTTTAACAGCTTCACTAGGATTTATCTTGGTGTTTGTTATGTCATTTTTGTCTTGGACAACATGTACCCACTGAATCTGAAGATTCAAGACTTATGAGAAACTTTCAGGAAACCGAAGGCAGAAGAGAGGCTAAGTAACTTTTTCAAGATCACACAGCTAATAAATGGCAAGGTCTGGATTTAAACCCAACTGCCTGATTCCAGAATCCAGCCTGCTTCATGCAGTACAGTCTATCCTAATGAGGAAGTGTATTGGCATCTCCTCTCTAAGCCAGTCAGTCAGCTGGCTTACTCCAGGGATATCTGCATTTGGCAAGTTCTAGACTATTTAGACAGTCCCCCACCATTTGGAAGTCACTGTCCAGTGAAAGGATAACAGAGTGGGTTTCAATCATTGTGGCACTGCATTCTTCTGAGGAAGAGAAAGGAGGTGGACGGAGGAGATGGAAAGACAAAGGTAGCAGATTAAAAAGGAAACAAAGATAATCAGAGAAAGCTGATGCAGATGGATGGAAGCACGGTTTGCTCCTGCTAGTACAGGGCATGCTAAGGGAAGTAGAGTATAATTGGCTGTATCCCCTGACTTCAGTCTTCCCTGGATGCAACTTTCCAGGTTTCCTCAAATTCTAGGCTCACCATAGCACGAGAAGAGAAGAGATCATATGGTGCGCAGGTGCCTAACCAGGTAAACCCTCTCAAACATCAATATCAGCAACAATTCTCAAGGTGTGATGGAGCAGCACTAGCCAGAGTCTTTCTAGACCCAGCTTTTTCTAGACCTAACTGCTGATCAGATGCTCTGAAACTTCCATCTTGATATCAGTCACTGGGGTTGACATTCTCTCTACAGAAAGCCATTGATTATTTTTTAAAAAGGGTCAACTTTTGTTACAATAGGACGACACAGTAGACTCATGAAGTTGAAAGGGGCTTGAGAGAATAGTGAGACAACTCTCTCATTTTAGAGTTCAGACAGCTGGAGCTTGATTTTTAGATTAGTGAACTGTAAAATTAGAAAGTAGGGGATAAAGAAGCATGGGATACTGGGACCTGAAAAACGATGAGCATGGATACAGGAATAACTGCAGCAAGGCAGTGGGTGTTGTGGGTTCTCTGCCCACATCCCTGTACAGGTCAGAGGCACCCATCCCCTGGATGCGGTGAGTGTTGGCTGCTAATGGCTTACCCACTACTTCTTATCCCCACTTCTCCAGAGAATTGTCATGAACCACCGGGAGCCACCTTGCCTAAGAGATGATGCCCCCTACCTAGGGCAGCCCACAGCTAATGATTGACTGAGACAGGATTATAAAAGAACAGCGTCTTTGCTTCCTGGTGGAACCACATCTGTAGTATAATGCATGTTTCTGTCCTCCCCATGAGGTCAGGCCAAAGCTGGGTCACAGCTGGACCACATCCTGCCTTATCTCCTATCCCTACCCCCTTCTGCTTTTCTCTCCTCCTCTTGAGAGTAAATCATGTGTATCTGAATTTCTGTCTTAGACTGTGTTTCTAGAGAAGCGAACTTCACACAAGCAGGATACTGACTAGGGGAGGAAGCAACTCAATTCTTGGCCTACTTAACACTTAGCCTGAAGGAGACTCTAGTCCCAGAATAACCAAAGATTTCCCCATTCTCTCTGTTACTCTCCAGTGTTTCAATGTTTCCAATGTTTCATCCAGGAAAAGATATACAAAGTCTGAAATTTATCCCTTAATATACAGTCATACTAGCTCTGTGTTTAAGTCCAAAGAAGGGTCTGCACTTTTGTCTGGTAACAGAGTGACCACTCACTTAGTCTCCAGGGACAGTAGGACTTAGATGATGCCTCCAGTGTGAGGCATCCCAGGGCCTTCTAAGACTAAACGTACAGCTCATTAGCCACACTGCCCTATTCCAGTCTGCAGTAAAATGATTCATTCATCTTCTGTTTCATGGGTGCTCTGAATGGAACTCTCCTACAAATTGAGATAAGGCACAGGAATTGAAATACTTAGAGACAACAAGTGTTTTATTTAGAAGTAAAACAATAACAAGGCCATGTCTGAGAACTGCAAGCTGGAGTTTCTCTCTCCGTGAGAGGTGTCGTCTTAAAGCTCAGGACTTGGATTGCCCTGCCAAATGATTAGATTCACTTCAGTTTTTTTCAATCTTTGCCTGGGGCCACCTCACTGGGATTTTCCCTTTTCTCCTCTACTTCTCCCCTCCTCAGTAATCCCTCAACCATGCTCCTTTACCAAGGACACCTCATGATGGTCCTGTGTCCTAGTAAAATCAGTTCAATGGGGTAAGGCAGGAGGCAGGTTGTTCTCAGAAACAGCGGCTAAAGGGAGTCCAGTGATCAACAAACACCAGTTGGTGCTGCTCAAGGAAGATTTCAACAATGCCCTTTAAAATGTGCTGCTTCATTTACAGTTACCCTCCTCTGCTCAAAGGGGAAGCTACCTGAAGCAGTTTGATCAGCATTCTTAACTCGTTACTACTGCTAAAAATTAAATGTTTTAATGGCAGACACTCTGACTCCAGACATTGTAATTAAAGATCACCGTTGATTCAAGAGGTGAGTATAATACTGATCCTCTTTGTTTTTGGTTATTGAGACTAAATGTTAGTAAAATATGAGCTTTGCAAAGGAAGAGCCACAGCTGGGAAGCCAATCTGTAGTCAAATAGCCATGCTATATCAGTTGGCAGAAGCGAGGTTGTGTAGCCACGACAAAGAATTTCTGAGCTTCAGTGGCTGAAAAAAACAAAGGAGTGTCTCTTGCTTGGCTGCATGTCTATTGCAGGTCACTTGGAGACAACAGCTAACAGGAGTAGTCTCTATATAAAAGATAATTATATTTTTGTATTCTTAGTAGAGTCAGGGTTTCACCATGTTGGCCAGGATGGTCTTGATCTCTTGACCTCGTGATCCGCCCGCCTCAGCCTCCCAAAGTGCTGGGATTACAGACATGAGCTGGGTCTTTTGGTGCGGGCCTTTAGTCCCAGCTACTCGGGAGGCTGAGGCAGGAGAATCACTTGAACCTGGGAGGCAGAGGTTGCAGTGAGCCGAAATCGTGCCACTGCACTCCAGCCTGGCAACAGAGTGAGACTCTGCCTCAAAAAAAAAAAAAAAAAAAAAAAAGATAATTAAACACTATGGCAGAGAACAAAAGATCACACTCTGAAGTTAATTTTCAGCTCAAAAGTGATGTGTTACTTTTACTCACAGCTCATTGGCCAGAACAATTATCAAGGATAGTGAGACATATTCCATCAGATTCAGTGGCTAACCTGTGTTCTAACTCTCAGACTAGCCCCCAAAGAAATCTTTTGAAAATGTCCTACCATCGAGTTTTACTCCATTAACAAACATTGATTAAATACTTATCATGTGCCTAGCACTGTCCTAGGTACAATATGGGCTGCAGAATAAGTTTAAGATTTTATATTTATCTTCTGAAAGTTTCCAATATGGCTGGAAGATGATCAAGAAACAAGAAAGATATATAATAATACAAGATAGGACAAAATTATGTGATGAATCATGCAGTAACCAAATCAAACATATGACATTTATTTTTCTCTATCTATACATGGAATAATTGATCTGCTACACCAGCACTGTCCAATAGATACACAATACAAGCCACATTTGTAATTTTGAAATCTCTTATAGCCACCGTATAAAAAGCAAAAAGCGCAGGGAAAATCAAGTTTACTAATACCTTTTATTTAACCCAATATATCCAAATTACTAATGGATCTTTCCATATCCTTCCCTTTGTAATAAGTCTTCAAACTCCAACGAATATTTTGTACATATATCTTACCTCAGTTCAAACTAGATCTCAAGTGCTCACATAGCTAGTGGCTATTGCAGTAAAGCATTTTACCTACTAACATTAACAAGAACATTTGCATGCTTATTGCTAACTTGGCCAGAATTTAAAACAAACAAACAAACCAACAAACAAAAAACTGCTGGTGCATGGCATGCCTGCTGATTTTTTCCGGTTGTTTAACATGACACCCTTTTTTGGAGGTCAATCTATATATAGCTTATTTTTATTCTGAAAAGTGATATGGTTCCATGGACTTAAAATAGTCAGGACTACAAACATTGCACTGAGAAGAAAACATGAATCCATCCAAAGTTAGGCGATTCAAGCAACAAACCAAACGCATGTTCTGTTAGAACTGCAGGTGGGGGAAGGGGCTAAGCAGAGGGTAGGAGTGTTGAGGATGTGCCTAATTAAAGCCTGCTTGTTGAGACTTGTGAGAGTGCAGCCCTTTTCTTAAAAGGTTAAACAAAAAGCAGGGCCACTGTATTTCAGCAGGCTAATTACCAAGAGTGGTTTTGACCTTTTCTGTTTCTGGAGATTTATGATAGAACATTTTCCTTTGACACGGCACAGGGCTGTTTGGATCCAGGTTGAGTATAATCAGGTGTGCTTCTAGTGGAACCCTTTCTTTGCATAAAGGCATGTCTGTGTTCCCAAGCATGGCCAGGAAGAGTCCCACGATGGAAGAGTCCCCCAGGGAGTAGTGTGTCTACTCCTTCACAAGCACCCCACCCTTCTGAGGATCAACTTTATCTATGGAGTTGAAGAAACACAAAAATAAACTAATTTCACAGCGGAAACTGTTATTGACAAAGGCTGTGGAATCTGAGCCTTGAAAATGCTACCAGAGTCCAGTTAATCTAATAAAGCTCTTGATATTAATGGGCTTAGCTAGTGGGAAAGTCTGAAATTCCTTCTGAGAGCCAACAGGGTCCCTTGGTGAGCTAAAGTCTTTCAGGTGGTTTTTCTTTAGGCCCCAGCATGCCAATTTCACTAGATGTTCCATTTCTTCAGGATAGTCATTTGCACTTCAGTTTTGATTAATTCTGATTGGCTCGTTTTTCCAAGCCAGGTGTACAAACTCTGTGACCTTGGCTGTTGGTTGGCTCCATTTCCTAGAGCTAACGAAGTAAAAAGTATCTTTGTAAACCCCAGGTGGGTTTGCTAACTAACTGACTTCAGCCACCTTGTAATGCTTGCCAACCCTATCGAAGGAGAGAATCTGGTAAAAAGCAGGTCAATCGATCCAATTCCCAGAAATTGACTACTCCCAGAAATACAACTCAAAAGGTAGACAGTACCCGTGAATGGGTCCTGAGTACATCTTTATAATGGAAAGGCGGCATTATTAAGCTTAAAGCCTTGTCCTGTACCTGCCACTATAATTTTCTCTCAAAATTGCCTCTTTCAGATGGAGCTAGCAGATCTAATTTTACCCTCATATACCTACAAACCATCAGTCAGTCTTGGCCCTTATGGCCACATTTCAAAATCTAGACTCAGAGGATTTGGTTTGTATTCATAATCTCATTTAACCATAGTGAGAAAGATAAACAATGTTTATTGAGAAAATCAGCTAATGTTAGAGGTCACTGATGATTGGGTTGATGAAGACATCAGTGACTTAGGATTCTTTTGACTCTCCTTGCTTTTTATTTTCCTGAAATTCTGGAGTGAACACAGAACATTAAATAGAGCTGACTTCTTTGTGAATTGTTCATTGAGAAAGGGCACTCAAACCTGATGATAGGAAAGAAGCAGGAACCTCCTTCTCTGGTTTTGACTTTCAACATATCCAAGCTTCTGGAATGATAAATGGAAGCAGCATCACTGTGCTACTAGTTTCATTTTTCAGATCTAATTGTAAAAAGCTTTTGGAAAAAACCTCTTAATCTAAACAAAAACCAAACAATGATGCCTACATTCCCCCAGGGAGAAGCAGAGCAATTGCTATTTATAATAATGGCAGCTGACAGCAAGGGCTTTAAAAAATGCTTTCCCTCCCGTTGTCAGTTTTGGACTGAAGTTGGAGGCAAACGAAGCTCTGATAACATTGGTGTATTGTTCCTGTAGGTCCTAACCTCAGCAGGCTGCATCAGTATCTTCTGTCTGAAGAAGTTGCTTTCTTTTCATCAAACACATTCCAGAAGTCAGCGGTAAAAGCACTGACGGGGGAGAGCAGATTGATCCATTAACTCTCACCCAGTTCCTTGGCTGAACCCTCGCTTCACATTCCAGTTTTAGAGATTTGGTGAGTTATCAAACAGGAAACAAGCTCTGAAAGGAATTGTGTCTTTGGAGGTTGTTGCCAAGGCTCCTTCTTGTAGCCTGTGCACCCTAGAGAGGATGAGAGATCTGCCTCCTAACAACAGTTTTCAAGACTTCTCAAACTTTCTGCCTGAATTATGGGGTGGGGAGACCTTGTTAAAATACATGTAGTGTATACAAGTAATGGTGGATCCTGAGACTCTGCATTTCTGTGCTTCTAATAAGCTCCCAGCTGATGCCAATGTCATGCCCATGAGCCACATTTTGAGTAGGAAGGAGCTAAAAAGCACTGGGAATCTGACAGAAGACAAGGTAGTTGCCTTTTTACCCATTTGAGTTTAAGCTTCCAACGTTATCCAACAATGCATCATATATACTTGCCAAATGACATTGGGTTGAATGCAGTGGGAAGAAATACATAAGAAACTGCCCAGTGTGTGGTTATTCAAACACCTACTGCTCAGGTTGTGAACAACACATAGTCACTTTAAACCCCGTGGGCCCAATGAGAATGAGGAATCCCGGCAAAAAACAAAGGTGTGTGTCTCTAAGGTGAGAAGATTGACAAGGGAAGATAGCCTCCATACTTTCAGCAAGGCTAAAAGAGGAATAATGATTATTTCCTCTGTGCTCAGTTCTCTTTCGGGTGACTTTTTAACCTCAGGAGGTACTCCAGGCCACTTTGAGGGGACATTCGATCTGGGTGTAGCCTTTTAAGGCACCATTCCATGTGACTAAAATAAAGATCACGAGTGAGATCCAAAGCACAGAGAAGTACTGCCTTAACAGATCTGAACTTGCGGCAAGTTGCAGCTCCTCACCATAGTCCAAGTTTCACTTTTCTCTCAATTGAAGAGCCTGAGATAACTGCTGAATTTAGTTTTCGTTTTCTCCAAGAAGAGTGACCTTCTTACCTTAAATTCTTTAAACTTACTGATAAGGTTTCACGTCAGACAGACCTGGCCCTGGTGTTTTGACATACCACCTGTGCCATCTTGAACGCCAGACTTTTACAAATGTTATTTTCTCTTTTGTAAAATTTAAATGATGAAAACCTACCCCACGGCATTGCTGTGAATCCTAAATAAGGTAACGTATAAACCAAGTATGTACAGTCTAAATAAATCAATAAAACAACACATGCACCTATCTTTCCAATTGTTAAAAAAAAAAGTAGAACATCTTTGTCCCCAAAAGCAGCTCAAAATTCTTCTAGGAGTAGAGAGGGCATTAGAAATGCCAAAGGATTTCCTTTGGTGGCGAATTTGACGGCTGGGAAATATTTTAGGAGAGAGAAGGCCATAATTTAAAGTATCCTGACATCAATAAATATTTCCTTAGCATTTAGCCGTGAGAGCTCTGAATCCTCTGTCTGTTCAGAAATTTCTAATTTAAAAATAATATGGTGCTTTGGGAGTTTGTGAATCCACATAAACGTCAGAAAGACCCGGTGTCGTCATAGTTTTCCACACTTAGGGAGATGTGTACACTGCCCTTATTTCTTCGTGAGATGACGAAGGAAGACAAGGTAACCTCCATTACCCCTTCAGCCCCATATCTCTTTGATTATATTGGGAAGAGGCTCAGAAATAGCATTAGTTCTGACTAGAGAGTGAGATTGGCATTAGGACAGGCCATGACTGCCCAACAGATAACACCTTCAATATTCTAATTACCACATTTCTAAATAGCTGCAATGCACATCCATCTCAGCCAACTGTTTTTAAGCTCAGATGACTTTCTTGAGATTACAGAATTGGACAAAGTTTGTTGCTAAATATTTGTTGAAATGGCTTATAAGGTTTCAGATAAATCCTAAATTCTTATGGTCACCTCTGATTCTGGACCAAGCATCAATCCCTTGAGGAGGCTACTCTATCCCACCCCTCTTCACCCACCATGATGGGAAGACTCCATTCTTCTTACTCTACTCTCCTGTGCCCATTCCAGACTTCAAACACTAAGATGCCAGATTGACATCTGGTTGTCTAAGAAAAAGACCATTAAGACAATTTGCAAGTAAACATCTTAAAATGACAATAGCCTTGCCTTTCTTCCACCTACCAGTCTCCCTATCTCGATTACATTCTATTTTTCATCTTGTGGCCAGAATAGTGTTTTCTTTCCTACTTAAAACCTTTCGCTGGTGCTCTGCTGTCCCTGGGATAAAGTCTGAATGGTACATGTTCTTCGTGATCTGGCTCCTGCTGATCTTTCCAGCTGTGCCTGTCTAAAAGTCCCACTCTTCCTCCTTCCCTTCCCAGCATCCAAGTCTCCACAGCTGAGCTCAGACACACTTGGGATTGCACTCCATGTGTATATGGTCTTCTGCCTTAGTCGCTCTTGTCCTGTGCTGCTCTCCAAACAATAGCTTACCCTGTGATGAATTCTGACTTACCATGAAGGTATCCCCCTGGACATCACTTCCTGAGATTGGTGCCTCTCCTATGTATTTCTGAATGTGTCCAGTGCTACCTGCTTATTAGTTGGTGCACCCCATTTCTAAGCTGGTAAGAACCATGCCTTATTCACTGTTATATTCCCAGCATCTAAAATCCTTCCTGCCACATTGTAAGGGTTCTGCAAACACTTGAATAAATGAATGAATCAATTACTTTCTATATAATAGTTCAGTAGTTCTGAACGTGTGGCCCACAGATCAGCAGCATTAGTTTCACCTAAAGACTTGTTAGAAATGCATTGCTGGGTGTGCTTGTGCATGCCTGTAGACCCAACTTCCTGGGAGGCTGAAGTGAGAGGATTGCTTGAGCCCGGAAGTTGAAGGCCAGCTTGGGCAAGAATGAGACTCTATCTCTTAAAAAAAAAAAAAAAAGAAAGAAAGAAAGAAAGCAAGAAAAAAAAAAACAAATTATCAGGCTTCTCAGCAGACTTACTGAATCAGAAATTCTAGGTGTGGGGATCAGCAGTCTTTATTTAACAAGCCCTCTAGGTGATTCTGAGACATTTTAACATTGGAGAACCACTATTTTAGAACAGTGGTACTCATCTTGGGCTGCACGTTACGATCACGTGGAGTGTTTCTTAAAATGCTTGAACCAGCTCCCCCCACCTTGAGTTTTGTTTTGTTTTTTCATTCAAATAGGTTCATGTGGATTCTACAGTACTTTTTTTAAAGCTCACCAAGTGATTCTAATATGCAGCTGGGGTTGAAACCACTCTCTTAAATTTTCCATCTCCTCCCTCTGTTCCTACCACACACACATAAAATTACCTATAAAATGGGCACTGGTTTAGTGTCACTCTGCCAGAGACTCTTGCCTCCCCCATGGTAATGGGATCAGGGCCCTGCATCAGATCCAGCCAAACAGCCAAAACCTCACTATTCAAAGTGTAGTCCAGGGAAGAACAGAGTTTGCATCCCTGAATAGCTTGTTAGAAATACAGAGTCTCAAGCTCCACCCAGACTTCCTGCATCATAATCTGTATCTTAAAAAGACCCCAGGTGATTCCTATGCACATCCAAGTTTGAGAGGCACCAGTCTAGGAGAGAGAAAGCACTGAGCATGGTTTCACAGAGCACAGAAGTCAAATCGTATTTTGCAGCTCTTTATTTCAGGATACAGTATCATATTGTTAAAGGTATTTTGCCATCGGCGAAGCTTCTGAACAGGACCAGAGCAACCCTTAACGTCATACAATTTCATGGGTTCACAGCATAAAATGAACCTCATGAGTCTTGGCTTCTGTTGACTATTGGGTAGAGAAGGTAACTTCTACATGAGGGTTTGAAAAAACAGACCATCCAGAAAGATCCACACATACCCAACCCAAAATAATATATTATACCTGCTTCTAACCCAATCACATTTATTGAGTGCTTACTATATGCCAGGTTTCATGCTAAGTACTCAACGCACATTAACTTAGTCTTCCCAATATCCTCATGAAGCAGGCACTGTTATTATCTCCATTATGGAAATAAGAAAGGAAGCAGAAACATGGAGAAGTCAGGCACATTTCCGGAGTAAGAACCAGAACTGAAATCTAAACCCATCTTTCTCTGGAACCTGGGGAGTAACCACAACACTATGCTCAACAATTACTCTAACGGAGAAGGAACGATGACTCCAAACAACTGTTTTTTAAACATTAGCTTAAGAGCCCCAGACTCTTCCTCTAACAATCAGAAGAGCCAGAATTATATAGAATGGTTGCTGTGCCAACCCACAGAAGTCAAATATAACTAGGCAGCAAATTAGAGTAAACATTTAGGAATTCCTTGCATGTGGCACACGACTCCACCCACCCTTCTTGGCACAAGCCAAGACGTTGATTATATGGATCCCGCTGGCATTTCATGTCCTCGTGCGAGTCATACAGAGTATCCTTCTTACTGCTGAATGTGAACATGACCAGACTTATTTGAGTAATTTGGCATGTTATGGTGATGACTCAATAGTGCAGACCAGGGCAAGAGCTCCAGCCTATGCCCTCCCCCACACCCCTTACCTTTTTTTGTTCAATCACCTGGTATAAATACAGGGAGAAAAGTTGTTTGGCATGATAGTCAGGGCTGACGGTCATTTTCTAAGTACTGGGATTTCCTGAAGATAAAAGTCACCAATTGTCCTGGAGCCATTAACTGCAACTGATTCATAAGCCCTGGGAAATACATCTCATCTAAACAGTTTTTGTCAAGTGAGATAAGGCAGGGGAGAGAGGGGAAGGGCACCTACAGGTGCGTATATTTGGAGCAGAATTTTTGTCCCACATATGCCAGTCAATCAGCATTCCATTCTACTGACTGTCTCCCATGAATACAGTGGGGTTTTTACATGTTAACCGAATTTATAGGCATGGGAGTTTCCTGTGAAAATTCCCTGTGCACTGTTCAGAGGTGGGAGCCCTGAATGTTTATATGCTCTTTCTTTGTACTAGGTCAGAAATACTCTCATTACCAGGCAGCATCTGATAAGAGCACTACTGGGCTGTGGTCACAGAGCCTCAGGTGATGGACATTAATGGAGTAACTCAGACATTTCATGTCTGAGTTTGTGGCCCTGTAAGCATATTCTCAATTAAGAGCATATTATTATCAATGTTTCTAATTCATACTGCAACTTTGTTTGGAATAAGCAAAAGGACTATGTATTAGTCCATTTTCGTGCTGCTGAAAAAGACATGCCTGAGAGTAGGAGGAAAAAGAGGTTTAATTGGACTTACAGTTCCACATGGCTGAGGAGGCCTCAAAATCATGGCACTTCTTACATGGTGGCGGCAAGGGAAAATGAGTCAGATGCAAAAGCGGAAACTCCTGATAAAACCATCAGATCTCGTGAGACTTATTCACTACCACAAGAACAGTGTGGGAAAAACCACCCCATGATTCAAATTATCTCCCATCAGGTTCCTCCCACAACACATGGGAATTATGGGAGTACAATTCAAGATGAGATTTGAGTGGGGACACTGAGCCAAATCATATCAGATTGCTCATAAACTCATAAACATTATTACTGAAATAAACTTGCCTAAGTTTTAGGAAAGTTAGCATTTATAAAACTTTGCTTGGAGACACAACGAAAAAACCTGATAATCCAAAGCTCTACTGTATTTGCTTTAAGAATCTTTCAAAACTTTTGTTCATATTTTCAGGAAAAGTCTGATTTTGAAATTTATTTTGCACTATTTTGTACTATCTAGACTATTCCTGAGTGTGCATCAACATATCCAGGAAGCTACTTAAACTACAGATTCCTAGGTCTGAGTCTAGATTTATATTAAATCAACAAATCTGAAAGTGCACCAGATGATTTGTATTTTTAAATGACCTCTAGATAATTCTGAATAGCCAGACTTGGGACCCATTGGTCTAACCCAATGGTAGAACCGGCACTTGGCATGGGAATCAGAAGTCCCAAATTCTACCCTTAGTTCTGCCATTTATTGCATAATATTGGCATATTATCAAAAGTAATTTGGACCCTAGTTTCTTCATATATAAAATATCTAACACTAATTATTAACATCTTAACCAGAAGTTAAAACCCAGTCTAGTTCTTCCTCTACTCTTTTTTTTGGATGAGTATCCAGGGGGTTCCAAGGAATGAAACCTTCATGCAGAGCTCTAAGATTAGAGCACATGATTTAAGCTAATCCAATCAGCTAAATCACTTTCTTGCCCATTGTGATTGGTTCAAGTTTAGTCCTGTGACTAGTTCAAGCCAATCAGTGTGAAGCACAGGTATGCTTCCTCTGTTGTGCTAGACCTGAATGATGAAGCTCACAGCTTTGAGAGCTTCCTGAAACCGTACTGAGACTACAAAGGAGCAGAACACATTGAATATAGATTAGCAGAAATTTTAAGTTTTCAAAAACTCTTTATCTTGACCTACTTGTATTATCATATGTAATATCTCTTACCTCTTATTTACCTAACTATACTATACTATGCTATACTATACTACTGGGAGTAGGTTGTAGATATGATGTTCCTTTACCTTAAAATACTTCATCATAGATCTCCAAAGAAAAAGAACATCATCTTATTCCCTTACTAAACCACAGGGCAATTAATAAAACTCAGAAGTTTAACACTAATACCATACTATTATCTAAATTCACAGTTCCTAATCAAATTTTGCCAGTTGTTCAAATAATGTCTCTTACAGATATTTTATTTTCTCTGCTCTAGTTCCCAATCCAGCATCACTGCATTTATTATCTCCTTTGATAATCCTTTAATCTGAAACATGATTTTTAAAATTTATTTTGTTTTGGTTTTGTCTTTTATGACATTGACTTTTTTTAAGTTAAGGTCAGTTTTTATTAGAATATCCCTCAAATTGAGGTGGGGATTATTTTAAACATGCAAATGCTTAATGAAACCTTAGGGCATTTATGCATATTGCATGAGAATTATAGGTATATTCCTCATGCATACTTTATCAGCAATGTATACAGCTTGTAAAAGTAGGCATATATTTGTAAAATATGTGAGGAGGGAAAATAAAAAATTCACAATTTTGGAAACAGTGGTGTTTGACACCCTATTCTCTACATTTTCCCTAACTACCAGCAAATTGAGGAAGACCAGGAATTAACTCCTATATTAAGGTGAGTGTGACACACATTTATGTGGAAATAATCAAGAAACGGTTTCTTTTCTTTTTTTTTTAACTGCACTCTCTAATGAAAGGGATAAGATCAAAATATTAGAAACAGGATTTTACAACTAAGAGGAGAGAGGGGCAAAAAGTATGAGACATTGGCACCAACACAATATCTGAGTGGTGAAGTGGGAAGAGTTGTAGATGAGAAGTCAAGAAGCCAGGATCCTACTCACTCTCTGAGTGATCTTTGGCAGGATGCCCGCACTCTCTGGAGTACAGTTTCTTTATCTATAAAATTAGAGGGTTGGACTAGATGCTTTCTAATGCCTCTTCCAGTTCAGTGGGTCTATGAAAGGCTCATATCTACATCATTCAAAATCTGATCAAATGCCAGACTGGGTGGCAGTTCAGAGAAAGGGACTATCAACAGGCAAGGCAATAATGGGAGGTTCCCTGTAAGAGCTGGGGGTAGGAGGTGGACTCATGAGGAATAGGAACGAATTTTGTAAGTGGAGGGAGAACAAGGACCTGCTAAAACACAGAGCAGTTGAAGTGAATACACACTCAGAATTGAGCATAAAATGTTCTCGTAACAGAAGACCAGCTTGGTCAGCACAGAGGTATGAGTTGGGGGCTTAAACAAAGGGACAACTTCTGTGCAATATAGTCAGCCTCTCTATTGTGGCTACTTTTAGCTACCATGAAAACTTTCACTGATGCATTCTGAGATGATGAATATGCATATCAAAGAGTCAATGAATACTGTATAATAATTAGCTTGCAGTTCCTTCATAAGAAATAGTTTTATTCCATTTTGCACCTGTATCTATGTGGAAATTTTCTCTATAGATAGCAACATTTTCCCCCATCTTAACCACCTATGTTTTTCCACAAAGAAGGAATGCAGCACTGTCTGGATCATTCTGTTCCAGGCATTGAGTGTCACTGCTGCGGGGGGTTGGTTTACTCTGCAGTGGAGATTATGCCCTTTATTGAAAACTGATCATAGGTACATGAGCTCATTGAATCTTCATTAGTTTTTTATAAACAGCCACTTCCCCTCAATTTTATAACTAGTAAAATTGGGCTCAAAAAGAGTTCTTAGCCAAGCGTGGTGGCCTATGCCTGTAATCCCAGCTACTCGGGAGGCTTAGATGGGAGGATCACCTGAGCCCAGGAGGTGGAGGCTGCAATGATCCATGATCATACTAGTACACTCCAGCCCAGGCAACAGTGAGACCCTGTCTCAAAAAAAGAGAAAAAAAGAAAACTCTTCAACTTGCCTAGAACTGGGATATGAATCTAAAGTTATGTTTTTAACATCTGTGTTGATTTATACGTAGTACTTTCTGATCCTTGTAAATAATGCTTTACTTTGCAAAGATAACTGATGGGGTTTATGAGCTGAGAAAAATATCTCAAGAACCTTATCCCAAGTAGACATGTCAAGCACCAACCAGATTGTTGGTACCAACTTCAGTCAAATACTCTGAGGGTGATTTACACAGGCAACAAAGGTGAGAATATTAAAATGTGAATGACCTAGTTATAAGTATTGCCAGCTGAACAATATTATTAAAATCATTACCAAAAACTATTTGCTGGTAGTTTGAAGTACCTTTATATGTGTTTGAGACTTTATATATACTTGGGACCAGAAAGGTTATTTTTATGTCTTATAAAACAATCAATTCTACTTTACACACAGATCATGAACCAAATTTACGTATAGGTAACAGAAAATATGAAGAAGGGGAATTACTTAAAAGGGAGAGGTTATAAATTCCACATGCCCCCTGCGGTAGTTTTTGAAACATTATTTAATGGTAGCAGTGGTTATGGGCATGTGTGTACATATGCTTTGAGGATGTTGGGGTTTTTTTAATGTTTTATATCCTTTGTAGTGTTTCAAACATCTGTAGATTTAGTGGAAGAAGATTATAAATCTGCATGTATTTTGGGGTAGAGTTGTAAATTGTTGGTATTGGCTGTAATGTTTGTTCTTACTCATAAACCGGCCTTGTCCCTTCCTTCCTTCCTTCTTCCTTTCCTTTCCTTTCCCCTTTCCCTTTCTCCTTCCTTCCTTCCCTTCCTTCTTACAGCTCTTTCTTTTTATCTACTTCATTCCTTCTTTCCATCCTTCCTTTCTGTTTCATTTTCTAAGGTGATAAATTCTTCTCAGTAGAAAATAAAAGTGACCAGAAAACAGACTGCTTAACACAAAAAAGTAAAGGGCCATTTAGTTTTCCAGAGGCATCAGATGAAATCCTATAGTGATAAGAGGATTTAAAGACTTTCTCTTATTTTTAATTAAACAAGAAGACTTAATCATCTTCCATATGGCATATTCTATTGCAATTAGAACATATGGAACTCCTATGCCTATGTCTTCAATGTAAAGAAAGTCAATTTCAAAATACACATTACCACATTTTTAAAAAGTTAATTCTTACCTGCTAGAAACAAATAGGATTTATTAATAATGCATTTCAAATTCAATTTATATAAGCAGAGTTTTATTTTTCTATTGATTTTTATGATAATATTGGAAATCTGTTACCAAATTCTATATTAGATTACCATGGCTGCTGTAACAAATTATCACAAATTTAGTGCCTTAAAACCACACAAACTTATTCTCTTACAGTTCTGCAGAACAGAATCCCAAAATCAGTTTCGCTGGGTCAAAGTCAAGGTGTCAGCAGGACTGGTTCCTTTTTGAGGTTCTGGGGGAGAATGTATCCTCACCTTTTCTAGCTAAGCACTTTACACATCTCGACTCATTTAATGATCACAACAGCCCTGAGAGACTGGTACATTGATTTCCACTATTTGACAGATGAGGAAAATGAGACAGAGAATGGCAAAGTGACTTGCTCTGAGTCACACAGCTTCTAAGTAGTAGGGCTGGAATTTGAACCCAATCAAGATCCTACAATCTGTGCCCTGAATCCCCATTGTCCTTCCATTTCATAACAGAATATCACCACATTTTAAGACTGTAGAAAAGTTTTTAAATTACTTCCCTAAAAAAATTATACTTAGAATTAAATTGATATAATATTTTTTAATACAGAGGATATTTTGAAGTTTGACACAGTTGCTTTAAAAAGCTAAATGAAAAATATTTCTAAGGAATAAAAAAATACGTTAATGAACATGGATCTCCAGAAAAATGAAAAAGAGAAAATACAACACTTGTAGTGGTCTTTAATGCCTGGCTAGCATTAGCCAATAACTCATTTCCTCTATATTATCCTTGATCATAAGAGTAACCTGTAAGAGGAACTTGTTTACCGCAATTGGAGAAATAAAAAGTTTCAATATAAAATATTGCATTATTTTAAATGGACAAATGAGTAACCAAATATATACATGTAAATAAGGCTTATTTATTATTATTTGCATATAAACATGCTATTTGTGTGCAATAAAGTAGATCATTTTTAAAAATAGATCAGAGTTTCTAATACAACTCTGTTTTCACAATTAATTTGTTTTACCTTTTCTTTTCAAAAGGATGCTAACATCGAACAATATTGGTTGAATTATTGTGCATGCTGAATTCATGCGTACTAATTTCCTTCCTACTGAAGTCCTATTTGCCCAATGGATTGTAAAGAAACTCTGCAAGGTCATTTACAAGCAATAATAACAACAAACTACGTAATCTCTTTGTTACTAAGCAGGCAGACATTAAACAATTTGATTAATTGCAAGTATATATATATATATATACACATATACACACACAAACACACACACGAACACACACACACATTTCTTTGTAAGGCCATAGTGGCTGTATTTGACTAAATTATCTGTAATACATTTCTAAGTCATCCCTTAGCTTGTTTATGATATTTTCCCACATCCTAACAGTACAACATGACCCCCAAAACCTCCTGTTATTCATTGATCTTGCACAGTAAGACCTTCTCTTGGATCATGCTTGATGTTTAGAATGTATAAGACATGGTCCCTATTCTCAAGCAAGTAACAAACAAAGAGGGAAGCTGGCGGGAAAACAAACACTGTGATACAGACTGTAAAAGAATTGTATATACAAAACGCTATGAATGCCTGTCAGGGCTATTGCTTAAGGAAGGTTTTGGAGTTGTGTTTTCTGGAATGAGTAGGAGTGTCAAGGTGCATGGCATCTTCAAAGATATACCAGAAGGATAGTATCCCCTCCAGGATTGGAGGGGGGGAAATGGGGGCAGATTATGAAACTCCTTTATCTATGCTAACAAGTCTAAATTTGATCTTATAGGCAATTAAGAACCATAAAATGTTTTAAAATTATTATGTGACACCATCCACCCCAATATATCCCATTCCCAGACACAAAAATTCCTCCATACTCTTATTATATTTTTCTCCTCCCTGCAAAATTTTCCCGAGGAGTTAAAGAAAAAACTGATATTAATGATCCCAGAATTCCTTGATTAACATAGGTCAAGGCACAGCACTTGAAGATTTGAAGTCACATTGGCAGGGGTTTTGCTCCTCTCTGTTGGAGGTCTTTACTTGCTACTTGCAGTCAGTGGGAAGGTGGGGGCCAGGAGGTGCAGGATTCTATCCCCTTTCAACCGGAGCAGTTTGCTTTGATTTGTTACACATATTGTTTTCCTAGATGAGATTTCTTCTGGAAAGACAAGAAACTGGACTGCGGAAATGGATGTTTTCATACCATCTTCAGTTAGTGGTAAGGTGAAGCCCCTACTAAAGATATGGCTTCTGGCTCTCAATGCACCATTAACCGGTGAGTGATGTGTCCCTTGTCAGGTGACTTGCAAGCTACATGTGGATTGATTTCCTTCATGATTCCACAGAATCCTAGAACAGGGGGTGTCTTCAGAGGCCCAGAGAAATTGAGAGTGTTGCCAAGATTAGTGAAATAACAGTGCCAGAGGAGACTCTGGTTCTCCAGGTAGCAAGCTCAGAGCTTGTTCCACTACCATCCGTCTCCACACCACATCCCCCACCTGCAGTGCTCCCGGCTGGTAGCTCCACAGTCTCTTGCCTGGACCACTGCCACAGCCTCCTAACTGGTCTTCCTGCTTCTAACCCTGAATATCCTCAACAACAGCAGCCATCCCATTATAACTCCTGGGATCAAGACCTGAGGTCAATGAAATCTGTACTAACTGCGTCACAGAGTAGAAAGATCAGACGAGTTGGGACAACACTTTGACATGTGGAAGACCGTTGTTTTTATCACTAACCCAAAAGTTAAATAAAATAAACCTGCTTGAAAACAGGAGGAGGCTACTTGGCATCGCCACGGTTTTCATGGGAGCCTTTCAACACTCATCAGTTCCTCCCTTAATTTCCTCTTCTGTGATCACCTCTAGTGCTAAAAGGACATAGGCTTTGCAGAAAGGGCAGCTGGCCCAGGCCTTCCAACAGGGCAAAGTAGCATCAGGAAACAAAACTGAATACTGCCATCTACTGGGAGAAAAAGGCACACCGTGGAGAAAGCTCATTAAACCAGGAAGGAAGAAAGTAACTGAAAGAGACAAAAGATACCATTTATAAGCTGAGCTCCTAATTAGGGGGGATCGCTGGAAAGATGAAAGAAAATAAAGGTGCAGGAGCATGGTGGAAGCAGAAAACGTGATGTGTAAACTTAACTGGTACTTAAGGGGCACCGTTCCCACTCACTTCATTTTTCAAGGGAAAAACAGAAGCCCAAGAGATTTGAGCAAATTGCTTGCTGTCGCTACTAAGTAACACCACCAACACTAAACCTTTGGCTTAATTTCTGATGCACTGATTGATATTACACTTTCAAACAAGCAAGCACATAATCAAATGCAGAGACCATTGTATCTATATTTTTGGTTGCTTGGGTATCTGTGCATCTACCTATCTATCTACCTACCTACCTACCTACCTACCTACCTACCTACCTACCTACCTAGGAATGCATGTATTTACTTACATTCCAATTGGTTTCAGAAGTATTGACAGTGGCTGAATGAGAAGGTGGTGACCAACATCATTTATGAATGAGACGTATGGAGAGGAACTGGACAAATTTTGAGCATGAGTCATGAGAGGGAAAGATCGCCAGGATTGGAGGTGGAACAAGAGATTAAGACCCGTGCCTCACATTGATCCCTTATCAATAACATTCACTGGAGGAAGCTGTTTCCACCAGTTATTCTTTGTTCTTCAATGACTACTAGTGACTTGGACTAATGCCAGAGTAGCTACATTATTCCAAAAATGAAGAAAGCCAGGAAATCCCATTGAACATTTATTCAATATATATCCAGATTTGTATAATTTCCTTCTGCCTACACTGGTACCTTGCTGGCCTGTGCCACCATCATCTCTTGCCTAGACTGCTGCAATAGCCTTATAACTGGTCTTTCTGCTTCTAGTCTTCGCTATTCTCACCAATGATAGCCACCGTCATTCTATGACAACTTCTGGTTTCAAGACTTTCCAAAGCCCCCTCTTCTATCTCACTCACTAATGAGTGAAAGTTCTGTAATTTAAGAGGTGCTGCCCCATGCAATCTGGTTACTATCTCTTCCCCGTGTTCTTCCCATTGCTTGCTCAGTTCCAGGTACACTGACATCCCCCCTCTTCCTGTAACCAGAAGAGCACCTACCACAGGGCCTTTGCGCTGGCTGTTTCCCCTGTCTGGAAGGTTCCTCCAGATATCTACATAGGTAAATACCTCATCTCCTTCAAGTCTTTGTTGAAATGTCATTTTCTCATTAAGCCTACCCACATTTAAAATTGCAAACTCGTAACCTCTGTTGTGCTTATAGATGTTAATAGCACTTATTTTAAATATGGTGTATAATTACTACTTCTCACAAAATGGAACAAAACCAGGAAAGCTGAGCTGAGTACCCTGAGGGAATAGCAGATGACCCCTCATTCTCAGAAGGCACAGCAGCTACTCTGTTTATGTCTCTTTGCTCCCAGGGTCTTCTCTTTCAAGATTCTGTCTACCGGTCACAGAATGCTCAGGTATGGGAAGGAAATGATTTTGAAAGCCATGTTTGGTTCTTGTTGTAGAAGGCTTGGCAGAGAAGCTGTGTTTATTTTAGAGCATGATAGGTGTCATAAACAGATTTGATTTGATCCAACATAGATATCTTCAGTGGGAAGAAGGAAGACACTGGGAGCCCAGAAACTCTTTAGTAAGTTGGTGCCAGTACCAACCCTTTACCAGGGTAGATCTTTGCCCTGGGTCCTGCCTTTTAGAGAGCCCAACTCCGACCTTTCTCTGGCAAACATCCTTCAGGGTCAAGTGGATGACCCTTCGTGGACCCAACATCCCTCCTTCTTGGCCACACTTCGGACACCTGGAAACAGAATTCCCTACCCAAATGGTCCTGAGCTGGTATTCAGAACTTGCAGGGGAATCTTTCCTTGTTCTGTCCCCATTAGAAGTGGATGGTGTGCACCTATACAGGCCCAAGGGGCAGCAAGAGGCCATTGCATAGCAGTGGGGTGGCTGGAACTGTGAGATGGAGTGTGTGTACACCTGCGTGGGCTGTCCCATGTGGACAGAGTCAGGGATTAGGAAGAGAAAGAACCAAGCCATAGACTGGGCAGGGGACAGGAGAGGGGATATTATTTTACTTTTGTTCTGGCCCCAAAAGTGTGAGGGGTAGCCCTGGCTGGCACAACCCCCTGAGAGGAGGTAATGAGAAGATGAGGGAGAAAGAACAGTGAAGGGATGTTGTAGAAAGAAAAATCTTAGTTGGCTGCTTGCTGGGGGCTGCCCTGCCCCCATGTGGTATCTTGGAGGCTGCTTTTCAGGTCCAGTAATTACAGGTCTGGCCAAGGGATGGGATGGGGTGGGGTTGAGGTAAAGTGGGTGAGGTCCTTTGGGAAAAGGTGGTTAGATGTCTGAGGCTGCAAAACCCGGGTACTGGCCAAGTACAAGGAACAATGTTTGGCAGAGAACAAGGGGCGGGGTCACTCCTGGCTGCTGGGCCTGGCCAGGTGCTTGGTCTGCTATGGACGTGTGGGCATAAGTCCCACACTTTCCCCTGGATGAGCCATTTTTTGGCTCTCTTCAAAGTGAGGGCTGAGGTAAGAACACATCTGGGGATGCAGCTGACCTTTAGGGAGATGACCTCATCTCTGCCTCCTATTACATGCGCTCAAAGTGACTTTGAGAATCCCAGCCTTTTGCTCAGTAGCTATTTTAACAACATGATTCTCAGAAGCATCCTTGAAGGGTTGCAACCCACACTACCACAGGCAAAGTTTCTCCTGCCTTTTGGGGAACACAAAATGCTTCACTCTGAGGGGATGCAGGCTGAACTACATGGCCTTGAGGTCCCTTCCAAGACTGGGATGGCAAGATATTTGCAGTCCTGGTCTTTCCTACCCAACGTTCCCTATCTTCATAGGTGTTTCTGTGCTGCTTTAGCATGTATTGACAGAAGTAGTGGTGCTCCAGTGAGCCATTGGGCTGCTGCTGAAAAGGCATCATGATACATTCTGTAACCAGAGGTGGATGTTGATAAAGACTTGGTGCATTTTTGTGGGTTGCAGTTTGGCTAATTAGTACAATTAGATCATTCTTTTTATTCATGAATGCAGATGATTATATGTCATCTTTATTCTAGTTTGTGTTAAGATGTTGCACAAGAAGAAAATAAGATAAGTCCCGAAAAATCCAGAACACTGAAGAGTCTTTCTTTTGGGAAGATTATTGTAGATTTGGCACAAAACTATGTATTGAAGCATTCCAATGCCTTCATGGGAGAATTCTTCTGGAACTCTTTATTTCCACATGTGGCCCAGGATCCAAATGTGGAAGGGCTAATTGTTGACCAAAACGGAGTCTCTGGAAAAGAGGAAGCAATAAGAATACGCAGATACAGAGTGAGGAAGTCTAACTTTATGAATAAAGTGATGAGGCCACTGCCTAGGTAACAGAGGGACAGGATAGGAGGGCCGTCCTGACACCTGGCTCAACGGAGGGGAAGGGGCTGCACAGTGGGCTTGAGCAGTGACAAACAAAGTCTTTTTCAGAGCAGTAGGTCTCAGGCACTTCAGCAGCGTGGTAGAGGTGACAATTCCAAAGGAGGCAGCCACAGTGGTGCTAGCTGCCCGAAGGTCTCAGAGAAAGCAACTAAGCCTACGCCGTAAGTTGTGCAATGCAGACTGCCTAAGTTTAGATTCTCCCAGAAACTGGTCACGAGACAAGAATGTGAGTACAAGTAATTTATTTGGAAGATGCTCTCACAAAACACTGGGAAAAGAAAGGAAAAATGATACAGGTAAGGGAAAGCAGTCAATAGAGGGTGTGCTGTTAAGCAAATTACCACTGTGGGTAACTGGAGCCCAGTTCAACTGGGCATCTCTGGGAGACAGCATAGAGCACACGTTTCAGTCATCTGGCTCAAGAGGCAAGGGAGTTGAGTATCCACCAACTCCCATCAGTCACTGGCTGAAGGATTCTCCTAGAGAGTTTTACTTTCTCAGCATTTTCAGCCTGCCCTGCACAGATGGTAATTTTATTATTTATTTATTTATTTATCATGTGTCATTTTTTATTTATTAATTATCGTTTATTTTATTTGTCATTTATAATGATAAATTTTATGACCCTGGGTCATCAGACAGAGTTCTCAGTCATGGTGTCACGACTTCTTCTTCCTCCAACTCCGTCAACTCTCCCTCTCTCACCAACCTCAAAATGTCTAATTGAATTTCTTAGGGATGTCCACTCTGCCAAGTGAGTAACCATGATATTTATATTATTCAAAAGGGGTACAGTTGCAAAGACAGTGTTCTTAGAAAGGCCCTTGTCGGGACCACTAGCACTTTAATAGCTAGTTGCAGACCCCTACC
Source organism: Pan paniscus (assembly GCF_029289425.2). Taxonomy (NCBI): domain Eukaryota; kingdom Metazoa; phylum Chordata; class Mammalia; order Primates; family Hominidae; genus Pan; species Pan paniscus. The sequence goes on along the minus strand of NC_073270.2, from coordinate 7,503,849 downwards.
TAGTGAGGTGGAATAATTACAATCAAGGAGCTATAGCCGTTTCCATGACTGCACTTACATTTCTGCAGAAAGGCCCATTTCCCTCCGCATCCCCCATGACAGTTCACTTTGTATTAATTATAGATTACATGCTTCAGCCCTCTATCATTATGCTAGCACATTCTCATAAAGAATGGTACATTAACCATAAAAAAAAAAGAAAGGCCTTTGTCAATTATCTTAGATACCCAGCCTTTATTCTTAGCCATTAGGCCACCCCCACCCACTGCCTGACACCATCAGTGCTCTAGATGAACTCTCCTATTTAATCCTCACTAAATCCTATGAGTTAGATGCTCTTTTAACAATCAACTCCAATGCAAGGATGAGGAAAATGTGACTTGGGTTAAAGAGCTTTCCAAAGCCACACAGCAATTCATAGGCCTGTCTACCCACTAATCTAAGATTCTCTATGATCACATTCTCCTGCCTCCAGTTACTTTCAGATAATCCAGGGTGTCTCCATAGGATGGCATAGACACACCTGATGGATGGACTCCAAAGACGTCAGAGAAACAAGAAAACAAAAATTCCTCTTAGTATATTTTTCTAAAGTAAGAGTGCTTGTTAAACTGTAACATATGTAAGGAAAAGTGTCCAAATCACAAGTATTCAACTAACTGAATTTCCACAAAAGGAACACACAGTGCAGGGTTCAGCAACAGGAACATAAGCAGAACTCAGTAGGCCCTCACCCTCTCCTTACCATTTTTACCATAAAGATCAAACGTTACTATTATCTTGACTTCTAATACCATGGATTATCACTGTATGATTTTGAAATTGTGTAAATGAGATATGTCATGTTATATTCATCAGATTCATCCATGTTGTTGCATGTAGCTGTATTTAATTCATTCTCAGTATCTCATGCATGAATACAGTACAATTTATTCATCCTCTCTGTTGTTCGAGGATGTTTGGGTAGTTTTCAGTTTGAGGCGATTGCAAATAGAAAATTTCTTACCCATGCCTTTTGGTGTACTTATGTATGCATTTCTGTTAGAGATATATATGTGGAGATATGGATATATATATAGATAGATATCCATGCATGCATTTCTGTTGGATATGTGTGTCTGTCTGTGCATTCTGTTGGATATTTATGTGTATTTGTGTATATATATGTATATATGAGTGGAATTTCTGGGCCATATGGTGTGTTCAACTTCAGGGGAAACTTGGATTCAAAAGTCAGGCTTCTCTCAATGAGCTCCCCTCCTTTCCAGGATCTGACTGCTTAGACAGCTTTCTGAGGCATTCAAACACGTGGTTTCTGAATTTTGTTCAGTTTCTAGTTTTTCTCAGCAGGAGGATTTGTCTACTCTAAGTTACTCTCTCATACAGGAAGCAAAAGCATACTCTTAATACATTTTAATAATTTACTGACATGCACTTAATTGCACATCCTATTTAATGATGTTGAAATAACTATATAGACTATGCAGTTATTATGTAGTATAGACTATAGACAGAAACATCTAAATACAAGTGATGTTGCAGTTATTGTGCTGCCAACCTCTTTCCTGACTCTGGTTTGTTTCATTGGGTTTGTATTTTCCACTGCCTTTGGAAGCTGTTTATAGTCTGTCCATTAATTTCAGATTTAGAAACAGATGCATGTTGAAGTATAGATGTTAAGTACCCAATTAGCACCTTTCCATCATTCCTTTGAATCATTAAATGTCCTGAAATCACGCCTCTCTTGCCCTCTGGCCTTTCAAGATTTCTTTTCTCTTGCTACTCTTTCCTGTGGTTTAGGTCTCATTTTTAGTTTGCTTTTGTGCATCAGAATTCCTTGGGGTGGGGGATAGAAGAGCTGTCAAAACACAGATTGCTGGGCCCTACCTTCAGAATTTCCAATTCAGCAGGGCTGGATGAAGCCCAATAATTTGCATTTCGAACAAGTTCCTAGGAGACTCTGATGCTGTTGAGCCAGAAACCACATTTTGAGATAGGCTCTTTAGCGCGATCTCTATTTTTCTCTAGTAATTTTGAAATGTCTTTTCAAAAGAAAGCATTGTGTCTACTCCAGCTGTTTCTAATTTCCTCATGCTGGATTGCGCCCATCAACCGGAGAGTGATAAAACATAGGATTTTAAAAGGGCTGGACCCATGTTCCTCCTGCATCAATTTTAAGAAAACAAAGCAATGGTATAAATAGTTAAACAGGTCCTTCCCCAATAACCAGGAATCAAAAGCTCCTTTTCAACTGAGTTATATTTAAAGGAGCTTTCTTTAAATTTTGGACATATTTGGGAGGAGGGGAATTAAACGGAAGGTTCCTGTACCACTCAAATCTCCCCCTTCCATCATTTAAAAAAATGTCATTTATGACTGCAGGCCTGTGAAGCCAACTTTATTTATAATTCTCAGTAGCCCTAAGGTTCTGGGGCAATCTAAAGACACAAGCCTTTCTTTGTTTTTACATGAAATATCTGTTGAATACACATTTTATGCATATTTGTCCAAATTTAGTCAAAACAACACAAACTCTCAGCTATCAGGAAGTGTACTCTGATGTACAGTAGGTAAAACAAACACGAGGTTGAATTCACACAATGGTATTCATGGCATTTTGTCAACTTTTAAACCTTTACAGTATGTGGTGTACAATAGCAGCCTGAAGTTGCAATGTGCTCCTCTGTAATCAAAGCCCATCTATCCGCAGAAGAGAAGGGTGCAAGGGACTTTTCCCTCGCGTCTGAGATGAAACAGACAGGACTGTTTCTCTGTCTCACTATGCATACTCGGGGCATGACAGTTTCCATGTAAGGGAAAACTGCTGCTTTTAACAGAAGATAAATTAAGCCCTGGGGTTAGAGTGAAACCTTTAAGGTCAGAATTCAGATGATAAGAGCAAATGGAGGTTTCCCCAGCTGTGTCAGAGAGCTAAGTAAGAGGTGAGGTTTATCGGCCTTCCTGCGATGGTGCTAATGAGTGATAAGGAGCTCTAATTTGAAGACGCCCCGGAGCTGTTAAAGTGTGCGTGAAATGCACACAATTCATCAGCAGAGCAATAATCTTCCCCTTACACAAATGGAAAAGCCATTTTTGTGTGCTTGGATTTCTGATCAAAGCCTAGGGGGAAAAGGGGAAAGAGAAACTAAATTTCAGAACACTTCATATGTGCCAGGAAATATTCTAACCCTTTACCAAGGGTCAGTCAGCTGACAAAATCCTCATTATAACTTTCCAAATATGGTACCACGTTTACAGATGAGGAAACTGAGGCACATAGAAGTTAAATGACACATTCTGTGCCTCAGTTTCCTCACCTGTAGACAAAGCTGATAAATTAAGGAATAGATGTTTAAATCCACACCTGCCTGATTTCCATTCTATTATTTCCCTACTAGCATTGTTCATTCTTCAACATATAATATACAAGACACCCAACTGGCAATTTTTTTCAGGAAATACATATCAGAATGCCGATAAGCATTTTAGGTTGAAAAAGACCTGAGGTGATTCTAACCCATCTCCCCAACCTAAGGCATGCCCTGTGGCTTTACTCTACCCTGGATCAATTGAAAATCATTGGATACATGACAGCGGTGCTTTAGTGAAAAACCATTCGAGTGGGAACTTGGAAGTTTGGATCAGCTCTGCTACTGATAACTGTGTCATTTCAGGCAAATGACTGAAAATGCATCACTTGTTTAATCAATATTTAATTGTTGCACAAAGATTTAGTAGTAACACTTCCCATGTTGCAGGCACTATGCCAGCTAGTGTAGACAGAAGCTTGTATAAGCCAGATTCTTGACTTGCAAGTTGTCCATGGTCTAGTGAGGAAGCCAGACATATAAACATCTTTGACATTCCCATAATGCAGTATGATAGCATGGATTCCTTCCTATAAGGGATTATGAGAACATAGTTCCAAAAGCTCTTGCTTCTGCCTCAATGGGCAGAGAAGTCAGGGAAACCTCAACAATAAAGGAGAGGATGGAAGGAGTTTGCCAGGCTGATATGGTGAAGCGCAGAAGGGAGGTTCCGTGATAAGGGAATAGCATATGCAGACATGAGGTCATGTTCATGAAGCTGAATGCCATTTGCTAGAGCTGAATCATTAAGGACATGGCATGTCGTGCTACAGAGTTTGAACTTTATCTTGTAAGTGATGGTGAAACAGGGAAACTTTGTAGAGCCATGAGGAGGTTAAATTTATGTTTTAGGAAAAGCCCTGAGTAGTATGACAAATGAATTGGAATGAGATGAGACTAGAGGCAAGGAAACCAATCCGGAAGCTGTTACAAAGATTCAGATAAGAGGTGATGTTGGCTTAATCTAGAAAAGGTGTGTGTGTGTGAGGCTCTGGTTTAAGAAAGTGCTGGTGCACTCAAAAGGTGCTGGTTCAGGAGACATTCTTAAAGTAGAATGACCATGCAAGTTTCAGCAGTCAACATAATTTGAGAGAGATGGTAGAACAAACTGTGAGGACATGGTTATGCCTGTTTTGTTCACTATTATGTATGCTCCTCTTCACATAGTGTGAGCCACATAATAGTTGCTCCACAAAATATGAATGAATGAATAAATACGTGAATACATGAGTGAATGAGTGATGACTTCCAGGTCTTGGGTTTGGATGAATGCTTGGATCATTAACGAAAATAGGGAAGTAATAGGACAATTCATAGGGTATGAGAAATTGAATTTAGTTTTGAGTATTTGAGATATACATGAGAAATGCACTTGGAAATATGAACGTATAGTTCCAGGAATGGAAATTCAAGACTAAATATTATGGTTTGAAAGTCAGAGATATAGAGACATTATTTCAGTCTACTAGAAAAAATATTACCCAGGCAAAATAGCAAACTGCTCAAGCAATTATTTATTTATCTGCTGATTTATTCCAGATATATTTATTGAGAGTCTTGAGAGAATACTTTGCTTCAGGCTTTGGGCAAAGTTTAAGCAATGAATAGATTCTATTTGGTCTCTGCCTTCAGGATGCATATCACAGTTGGAGAGGCAGTTAAAAAAATAAGGAAACAGACAAATGAGGCAGTTTCAACTTGCCATAAGTACTACAAAGGACACAAGTGCCTGAGACAGAGAATTAGAAAAGGAAGGCTTCTTGAAGCAGTTGACATTTAATTTAATAAAACAATGGCTACAGAAGCCTTAGGTGTAAAAGCATTTATCTACTGTGCCCAAGAAATTGAAAGGTAATGCACATGGCTAGAGATTAGTGAATGAGGTGGAAACAACATTTGAAGAAGTTGATCAGATAAGAAGGAACTAAGTTATCCAGAAACTTTAGGATTTGAGTGAGAATTTCAGTTCTAAAAACAATGGAAAACCATTGAAGGGTTTTAAGTAGGGAATTAATTAGATTTTTGTTATAAGGTTATACTTTTTAAATGTTAAAAATGAATTGTATGTGTCAGAACTGAAAATAGATAGGTTGAAGATGGTTTCTACCTGCTACTTTATGGGAAGATATAGAGAATGAGGCAACGTGAAAGGTGTGAATATATTCTGAAAAACAAAACAAAAAATTATAGATCTCTTTATGTATATGTGTGTATGTGTGTGTATATATATATATATATAATGTAAAATTCAAACAGAATATTTTAAGAAGATATAGTTGTAACGTAGAATTTAGTAAAAATGTTAGGTCAGGGAGTATAGACTGGATTAAGAAAATGTGGCACATATACACCATGGAATACTATGCAGCCATAAAAAATGATGAGTTCATGTCCTTTGTAGGGACATGGATGAAATTAGAAATCATCATTCTCAGTAAACTATCGCAAGAACAAAAAACCAAACACCGCATATTCTCACTCATAGGTGGGAATTGAACAATGAGATCACATGGACACAGGAAGGGGAATATCACACTCTGGGGACTGTGGTGGGGTGGGGGGAGGGGGGAGGGATAGCATTGGGAGATATATCTAATGCTGGATGACGAGTTAGTGGGTGCAGCGCACCAGCATGGCACATGTATACATATGTAACTAACCTGCACAATGTGAACATGTACCCTAAAACTTAAAGTATAATAAAAAAAAAGAAATAATGCTAATATTATTAGTATTAAATTACTTTATATTTCAGAATCTTTAAAAATGATTATCCATCTTGTTAATATCTAAGCCTCACTTTTTTCAATTTTTCTTAGTTGTTTTTTGAATGTGTCTCTTAAGCAGCTTGGGTTTTACAAATTCAGTCAATTAATCCAGAACCTTTTAGGAGGTGAATTTAAACTGTTTATATTTGTTTTAATTACTAATATATTTGGGCTTATTTCAGCTAGCTTATGTTTTTATACCTACTAAGATTCGTTTGCCTATTTGTTCTCATTTCATGCCTTCAGTTTTACAATTTCTTTAGTTTTCTCTATGCTAGTTTGGAAGCTGCGCATTATACAGCCAGTCTGTTCATTAACATGCACAGGTAGCTTTACATATTTTAACAAACTCTGTAGTTAATCAACATCTCTGTCCTCCTAGCAAGGTAAAAAATGGATATGGATATGGGTATTTCACAGTTCACTTCGCTTTAAGCACAAACTCAGTTATTACTATTATCATTAATATTACTAAATACAATGGATTTACCAATATATTTCACCAGTTTCTGTGTTTATAACTGTGTCATGCATCTTATTTCCTTGTCTATAAGATATTGTCTTTCTTACTAGAATTCATCTTTCAGTTTGTTCAACAAGGGTGCTGGATTTTTTATGAATGTTACTCTGTTTCACTGTCACCTTGAGTGAGAGTGGCAGACTATGTAAAATCCAAGCTTAACAGTTACTTTCTTTAGCACTTTGACTATATTACCACACTGTCCTCTAGCACCCTGTGTTGCCGATGAGAAATGCATCTTATTTCTTTTTTATTTTTTAAAAACTAAAAACAAAAGTAACTAAAATCCTTTTGCGGGTCATCACTCTGAAGAGCTGTGTTTTCTCTTTGTGTAAGAAAACAGTGATAATGAGTTTCAAGTCTTATGAGCTGCTGTGTTGAATCTACCTGCCAAAAGAGAGTCCGTGATTGTCTAAAATGCTTCTCCACCACCCTGGCAGCAAAAGATATCTTGCTTTACAAGTTCTCTATAGTTTTACAGATGTTGAAAGGGCTAGGAAAAAGTGATCAGCAAGTCACAGAAAGGTAAAATTGGAAGAAATTCTGCAGTTAATTTGCAGATATTTGGCAGTGCCTCTAGTCGGTGACAGAGCCAGCAATAGAACCCAGTCTCTTGGCTTTCAACTGTGTTCTTTGTACAACCACAAAATGTTCAAGACTGAGAAAGAATTGCCACAGGAGACCTCCTTCTTGCTATGTATAGACACTCTGCTCTTCTAGAACTGGCCAGTCTTTTCTTGTCTCCCTACTTAAGCAGTGGTGTTCAGAGTAGATACATTATATCAATTTTCCTAATTATAAGAATCCACTAAGACTAAAAGAAAAATATCTGAAATTCTCTCAGCTCTACCTACTTTATTTTTTTTTGGAAAGTACACATTTTAATATGGTGTTTTTCTTGAACCACTCAAAAGTGCAAGGGAAAATGCTTTTTAAACACTTAAGTAACACACTTGTACCAAGATGACATTATTTATTTATTTTTTAAATTTTAGTTTTCATTTTAGATGCAGGGGACTATATGTGTAGGATTGTCACATGGGTATATTTGACCCAGGTGGTAAGCATAGTACTCAATAAGTAGTTTTTCAACCCACAACCCCTTCTGTCCCTCCCCACTCTAGTAATCCACATGGTCTATTTTCTTCATGTTTATGTTCATGTGAGCTCAATGTTTAGCTCCCACTTATGAGTGAGAACATGCAGCGTTTGGTTTTCTGTTCCTCCATTAATTCACTAAGGATTATGGCCTCCAGCTCTATCCATATTGCCACAAAGGACATGATTTTATTATTTTTTATGGTTATATAGTATTCCATGGGGTATATGTACCACATTTTCTTTACTCAGTCCACCATTGATGGGCACTTATGTTTATTCCATGTCTTTGGTATTATGAGTAGAATAGTGATGAACATATGAATGCATGCATCTTTTTGATATAATCATCTATATGCCTTTGGTTATATACCTGGTAATGGCATTTCTGGGTCAAATGGTAGCCCTGTTTTAAGTTCTTTGGGAAATCCCCAAATTGCTTTCCACAGTGACTGAACTAATTTACATTCCCACTTACAGCGTATACGTGCTTTCTCTGCAGCTTCATCAGCATCTGTTGTTTTCATTTTTTGTTTTTTTTCTTGTTTTTGACTTTTTAATAATAGCCATTCTGACTGGTGTGACATGGTATTTCATTGTGGTTTTGATTTGAATATCTCTGATAATTAGTGATGATGAGCTTTTTTTTCATATTTGTTGGCCAGTTGTAAGTCTTCTTTTCAAAAGTGTTTGTTCATGTCTTTTGCCCACTGTTTAATGGGGTTATTTGTTTTTTGCTTGTTGATTGATTTAAGTTTCTTATAGAATCTAGATATTGGATCTTTGTTGGAGGCATAGTTGGTAAGTATTTTCTACCATTCCATAGGTTGTCTGTTTACTCTGTTGATGGTTTCTTTTGCTGTGCAGAAGCTCTTTAGTTTGTCCCACTTGTCAATTTTTGTTTTTGTGGCAATTGCTTTTGGGGACTTAGCCATACATTCTTTGCCAAGGTCAATGTCAAGAAGAGTATTTCCTAAATTTTCTTCTAGAGTTTTTACAGTTTGAGGGCTTACAATTAAATCTTTAATCCATCTTTAGTTAATTTTGTATAGGGTGAAAAGTAAGGATCTAGTTTCATTCTTCTGAATATGGCTACCCACCACCCTCTATTGAATAGGGAATCCTTTCCCTATTGCTTGTTATTGCTGGCTTTATCAAAGATCAGATGGTTATAGGTGTGCACCTTTATTTATGAGTTTTCTATTCTGTTCCATTGGTCTATGTGTCTGTTTTTGTACCAGTACTGTGCTATTTTTGTTACTGTAGCCTTGTAGTATAGTTTGAAGTTGAGTAATGTGATGTCTCCCAACTTTGTCGTTTTTGCTTAGAATTGCTTTGGCTATTTGGGCTCTTTGTCGGTTCCATATGATTCTTGGAATAGTTTTTTTATAATTCTGTGAAGAATGATGTTGGTAGTTTGATAGGAAGAGCATTGAATTGTAGATTGTTTTGGGCAGTATGGCCATTTTAATGATATTGATTCTTCCAGTTAATGAGCATGGTATTTTTTCCATTGTTTGTGTCATTTCTGACTTCTTTCAACAGTGGTTTGTAGTTCTCCTTGCACAGGTCTTTCACCTTCTTGGTTAACTGTATTCCTAGGTATTTCATTTTCTTTGTGGCTATCATAAATGAAATTGTGTTCTTGCTTGGACTCTCAGCCCAGACATTATTGGTATATAGAAGTGCTACTGATTTTTGTACACTGATTTTGTATCCTGAAACCTTGTTAAAATCATTTGTAAGTTCTAACAGCCTCTTGGTGAAGTCTTTAGGGTTTTCTAAGTATAGAATCATATTCTCAATAAAGACAGACAGTTTAACTTCTTCTTTTTCTATTTCAATGCCTTTTATTTCCTTCTCTTGCCTGATTTCTCTGGTAACACTGTGTTGAAGGGGAGTGATGAGAGTGGAATATCTTTGATTTGTTGCAGTTATCAAGGGAAATGGTTTCAGCTTTTGTCCATTCAGTGTGATGTCGGCTGTGGATTTGTCATAGATGGCTCTTATTATTTTAAGATATGTTCCTTCAGTGCCTAGTCTGTTGAGGTTTTTTACCATGATGAGATATTGGGTTTTAACAATGCAAAAAATCCATCCAAAAGATCAATGAAACCAAGAGTTAGTTCTTGAAAAATAAGATTGATAGACTGCTAGCTAGATTAACAAAAAAGATCCAAATAAGTACAATCAGAAATGACAAAGATGGCATTATAATTGATTGCACAGAAATAAAAAAGATAATCAGAGAATACTATAAACAATTCTATGCACACAAATTAGAAAATATACAGAAAATGGATAAATTCCTGGAAATATACAATCTCCCTCGATTGAATCAGAAAGAAATTGAAACCTTGAATAGATCAATATTGAACTCTGAAATTGAATCACTAGTAAAGAACCTAGCAATGTAAAAAAAAGGCCTGGACCAGATGGATTCAGAACCAAATTCTACCAGACATAAGAGAAATACTGGTATCAATTCTACCAAAACTATTTAAAAAAAAAAAAATTCCAGGAGGATGGACTCTTCCCTAACTCATTGTATGAAGTCAGCATCAGCCTGATACCAAAATCTGGCAGACATGACGATGAAAGAAAACTTCAGGCCAATATCCCTGATGAACATAGATACGAGAATTCTCAATGAAATACTAGCAAATCAAATTCAGCAGCACATTAAACAGTTGATTCACCATGATCATGTAGGCATTATTACTGGGATGCAAGGTGGATTCAACATATGCAAATCAATAAATATGATTCACCACATAAGCAGAATTAAAAGCAAAAACCATAGGATCATCTCAACAGACACAGAAAAAGCTTTCAATGAAATCTATCTACTTTACCTTTGAGACTTTGTCTTCAAGTTCCCACAACATCTGGGTAGAAAATCAGAAAGCTTAAGGATTCATCTTGATTTTTGAGATATGCTAGGAAAGACAAAAATATATTGCCAAAGAATTTAATGCTGATATTTGGTGTTCCATATGCATAATATTCATATTCATGGCATTTCCAGTAGAATTGTGAACATAGAATAGGTACTTTCAGCATTATTTTTGTCAAAAGCATTGTTTTAACATCAAGAACTCTTGCTATATCAAATAAACATTGCTATTATCAAAATCAAATTATGATTTACATATCTCGGATTTTTTAACTCAAATTGTTTATCATTATTATTCAGAATCTAATCACTTCTCACTAACTTCAGTGATACCATCCCAGTACTAGCCACCATCCTCTTTTTCCTGTGTTATTGCAGTAGCCTGCAAATTGGGGTTCTGGCCTCCTTTCACTTTTCTCAATCAACAGCCCCAGTGATGCTGTCAAATCAATCAACTGCTCAAAATGCTCTGCTGGTTTTTCATTTCAGCAGAATAAAAGCCACAACAATTTTAACAGCCTACAGGACTCCACTTGATCAAGCTTTCTATCACCTTGCTCACCTCACCTTCTCTTCTCCTCCTCATAACCCACTCTAGCCATTCTGGCCTTCAGGGTATTCTTAAAACTCATTAGATGTGTTCCCAACCCCTGGGCCTTTGCATTTGCTGTTTCCTCTACCTGAAACTTACTTCCCCCATTTTGTGGGCAGACTGTTTATGTCCCCCAAAAAGTATTTGTTGGAATTCTGATCCCCAATGTGATGGCATGAGGAGATAAGATCATGGAGAGCTAATTAGGTTAAGAGTGTGGAGCCCTCATGAATGGGACCAGCACCCTTACAAAAAGAGACACAAGAACTTGCTCTCTCTCTCTCTCTTTCTGTTTCTCTCTCTGTGTCTCTCTGCTTTCCACCATGTGCAGTTACAATAAGAAGATGGAAATTTGCAAACCAAACACTGAATCTACCAATACCTTGATCTTGGACTTTGCAGCCTCTAAAACTGTGAGAAATGAATTGTTGTTTGAACTACCTAGTCTATGATGTTTTTGTTATAGCAGCCCAAACTGACTAAGACACCCCACCTTTGTACATGGCTAACTCCCCTACCCCCTTCAGTTCTTTTATCAAATTTACATTATCAGTGGGGTCTACAAACAAAATACCATTTCAGAATTCCCCATATTCCACCTTGCAGCTTTTGTCTTTGCCATAGAACATATTATATGCTTTATTAAAATAGTCTTTTTTCTTCTGGAGTGTAAACTGGTACATAGTAGGTACACCATAAACATTTGTTGAATGAAAAGCTGAATTAATAGATTGTTTGGACAAGTACTGTGCTAGGTGGTTTGTACATCATTTAATTCTTAAAACAATGCTGACATGGTGATACTATTGACTTGATTGTACTAATGGGGAAATATCAAATAACATTTCAAAATTCACTCAGCTAATGAAATCTGGAAAGTGACACCGGGGCCTGTGTTCTGGTAGCTTCTTCCCTGTCTTTTGCACTGAGAAGCTGAAGATCAAGGTTGCACTCACAAGCAGGATGACACATGAAACATGGCAGAATGAAGCATGTTTCTGGAGTGATGTGTAAGTCTGTGGAACGTGACTCACAGAACTCCACAGCTCAGACTAAAGGGAAGCAGATACTTCTCTCCTAGTTTTCATCACTACCTTGCGTAAACCCCAAATGTCTGTCAAATGTCTAAAGTGACACAAATATATATTTATCATCTGAGAAGTATGCAATTTCTAGTATGTGTATGTGCACACTTTATAGTTGCCTACTTAGGAAATAACCATGAGAGAAATACATAAAAGTGATACAAATATATAGTTATCACCTGAGAAGTATGCAGTTTCTAGTATGTATATGTGTGTACTTTTTAGTTGCTTCCTTAGGAAATAACCATGAGAGAAATATATAAAGTATATGCATTTTCCCTATGGAACAACATATGACTCTGAGTCTATTCTTTAATACTCATACATTATCTGTGCTTCAATTGACACTTAATGGGGTCTTGCTCCTTGTTGAGGGGAAGATACCACAGACCTTTCCTAAGACAGGAGTGACCCTTTCTTCTGACCTGCTTATAGACAATCTCTTGCCAACAATGTCTAAAGCTGTCTCTGGGAAGGAAGTGTTGGGAGAAGTGGGCAAGGGAGTGAATTCCTTCTCACACTTGATGATACAACACCTTTGGGTCACGTTGGGTCAAGAAAGTGAGCTGAAGAGGCCTATGACATTTCTGACCCTCTTTCATCTCAGAGACCCAGTAGTGATGGTGCCAAGGAATATGAGATGTGCATACATTCTCACATTCAACTGTATATTGATAACCTACTGTATGTTCAGCTGTGGGCTAAGCACAGTGAATATTACACTGCAGCATATAAGATCTGATCGATTCCCTGTGAACTATGCTGTCAAAGGTTATGACTTAGACAAACTTGTCAACTTATGACAGAAATTAAGTGATAATTTGAACACAACTCAGTAACAAACTGTACAACCAAGCCACAATCTGGTAGTAGTCAGAACATCAGATAATTACAGCCTAGAGTTTTTAGAAAAAAGTTTCACAGTGAAGGATTGGTTTCAAAGACAGAAAAGTATGCATATTTGCAAAATGAAGGAGTCAAGTTATTTCAAGTAAGAAATAGTTTAAGATAAAGACGCCAAAGAATAGTATAATTTGATTAGGAGAGAGAAACCATTTGCCTATTAATGGAGAGATTATGTGGATATTTGAATGCAAGAGAAGCTGAGCTACCACATTTATCCCATTAATTAGAAAACTGTCAAGATTCTGTCCTCATCAGAGGCAAAGCCTCATTATCTTTTACTATCATGGGAATTCTAAAATGTGTTCCTAAATGTTTCACTCAAGAAACATTTTCATGTAGATGATAACAGGAATTAACTGGAACACAATAGTGATATCATGTCTCATTCTTATTAAATATATTAATTAAGCATTAATTCATTGTGGAATCTAAAATGTTCTGCCTGTCATAAGTCAAGTATGAACATTATGAAAACCAAGTGGGATTTCCCTTGCTGCCTGTACCTAGGGACTTCTGTAGCACATTAAGGGGACATGCATACCAAATCAATGACATCCCAAATTGTTGCTGTGAGACTCATAATTTGAAGCTGATTCTGATGTTTTAAATCTCACTTTTGAAAAATTGAACCAATTATGGCTCTTCCTTCCTGTCTCACCTGGGGTTACAAAGACAATGTAAAGAGACATTGGCGGGAATATGTTAGAATGAAAATAAAGTGAAACAAGAACAGACATTTATGGCTTTTACTATGTCATAGACATAAAGCACTGCATCATTAACATTTTATTTTATCCTCAGATCACGTTGTGCAACTGCTTATAGGGTAGGGTATTACGGTTGGTTCATATGTTTTTTGGCTAAAGGGAACTTCCTTAATGTTTGTAAACATAAAATATTTGTGCTAATCTTCCTGCTTAGTATGTAGAGAATCTTGAAAAATCTACCTCTGATAATGGAGAATCACAAATGGCTGCTAGATCAGTATCTATACTCAATTCTCAATGAAAAGTCATAAAATGTGGAGAATTTGGAAAATTGAGAACATTTACCGAGCGTGGGGAAACCCTGGAATTTGATTTTCTGATCAAATTACAGTTGTGACCCTGTTTTCTTAAGGTTTGCGTCACCCCTAAAACATGAAATTAAGATAGAAAGAAATACATGAAGATTACATACAGTCTCCCAACTTCAGGAGAAAGGTGGCTCCTGGCCTTATGCTTAACTCCCTGAAAGCAGAACCTAAAACATGGATTCCAGTGCATGTGGTTTATTGCAGGGGCATGAGGAGGACGCTGTCAAGAGAAGAGGAATGGGAGAAGCAGGATGGGGCAGGGGAAGGAGTTGAGCCAGACTTAGCCTCAGCCTAATCTCATTGGGAACTCCAAAGTATGAACTGCACCACAGACTTGGTCTCACTGTGGGAATGGTCTCTCTTCCCCACATGTTGATCAGTCATTGGCTGTCGACTGCAGGGTGAGGGGAAGTCATTTGACCTCCAAGGTAAGGTGTCTTCTATTTGGCAATTTACCACAGAAGAAAGCAGCTCTGAGCCATTAGCAGCCAACATTCATGCAGCTAGGGAAGGATTGCACCAGCCTGGTAAGGTAATCTAAGTTGAGAACCGACAGCATCTATGCCATTCATTATTCTCTAATAGGCAGTGTGGGATGTACTTGATGAGAGCTAGGGATGACTCTTTAGAAAAAGCAACACTTAAAACTGAGCCTTGAAGGATGGATAAAACATTGATGGGCAAAGATCTATTTGGAAAGTTTATCTATCTATCTATCTATCTATCTATCTATCTATCTATCTATCTATCTGGCAGTGAATACTACAGATACTTGAGATGGAATTCTGCTATTTCCAATTCCTCCTGCAGCAATGGCTATCTACCCACCACAAACTTTTCTCCTTTTCCATAGAACACAGTTGTAACAAGGAAGTGGCTGCCCAACCACAGGCCACATTCATTCTTCTGCACACTTCTTGCAGGTGGGTCTGCCTATGAGATGAATTCTCACCCATGGGAAGTAAGTGGCAGTGATGAGTGACATTTCTAAGCCACTTGTTAGAAACGGCTGTGCGTCCTCCATGCTGTCTTTGCCATTTCCATAAACTACCCTATGGGATGACAGAACCACACACTGGAGGGAGCCTAGGTTCCCATTCCCTGTGTTGAGAAGAACCATGCGCTAATTAAAACCTCAGATGTGAGCCATTACACATTCTATTAAATTAAAACTTCTACTTGTCATGGCAATATCTTAACTAAGTGTCCTCATTATTACTAAATTAACTAAAATTATTTGCCAGATGAGTCTAGAACACAGTTTCTCTTCTAATGCAATAAGTGTTTTTCTTCTCGTAGTGTCTTAGGTTTTGCTCACTTTTTTTCTGTGTATTTCATATAGCTCTGCTATGGACTGGTCACTTTCTTGCAATAGGATTCAATTTAAGTTGTAGAAAATTCTGTTTCCTATGTAGTTTTTCAAAATTTGCATTAAAAAGAGTGAAATCATCTATGGTGTGATAAAGAGCCTTTTGCTTTCTCTGATATTCTATGAATTCCTGCTGCCAGCATTAGGTTTAGCGAGGTGTGCATCTCTCTGTTTGTGACAGACTGTAGTTCCTTGTGCTGTCAGGATAGTGGTCTCTACATTCATAACCCAAGTTCTCTAAAAGAAGAAGATATTGAGAGATTGGCATCAGGAGGGAGGGTGTTATCCTCTGGTGTTTTGGCAGGAAATGGTACTTCCTATTTGTGAATCCTACTAAAAATGCATGTCATTTAGATATATGCATTAGGTCCATTATACTTGCAGAGAAAGGAGTAGTTTGAGGACTTGGCTATTTATCAATTTCACACTCAATGTTGCATTGACCATGTTGGCATACAGTGAATATTATCACTGGGTCAGACGTGATACAGAATTTTAAAGTTCTTTTCAAATTAGCAGCAATTTCATCATTATTGTCAGAGAAAACAATGTGACAAATGAGATTGCCTTCAAACTTGGATAGAAGCTAAGTAAACTGAAGGCATGAAATAATTTAAAATAGGTTCCAGTGACAGGGACAAATCTTTTATATTTATAAAGCTTGTGAATGATTAAATCATAATGTCAACATGCCCATAATTTTTAAACAGTAGACTATACCTGTAACAATAATTACAGGTATTTAGACACTTGCTCACTCTAATAAAATAACAATTTAATGGAGGCGGCATCTATTTTCCATGTTTAGCTCAGATAGAAACTGAGTCAGAACCTATCATATGACATATCATACTCTTTGGAGATATAATTTTATGTTTTATATTCAATTCTTATGTGAATTTAATATTTCATCCAGAAAGTAATAGGGACAGAGGAAAGAAAGAAATCAAGGAGGCCAGGACAGTCCAGAAAGCAGGAGTATGAAATATGCACAGGAGACTTCGTCTAAAATTTTAGACCTAGTCTAAAACGTATCAATAAAATAAGTTACTATTACTAATATGATTTGGGGGAAAAAATCCTGTCTTTTAATCTTCCAGGTTAGAAATTATCAGGCAAACTGATTAGAGTGACCTCTTCTGAAGTTTCAGAAGAAAATTCTTTAACTGGAAGCAGACACTGTATTTTCTCTGTCTCATAAAGGATGTTTTTATAATAAGAATTTGCATTCCACAAGACACTGGAGTTTTGTCACAGTTTCATTTAACCATGAATCACTCCAAACAGGTCATGCTCTCCCCCTCCCGTCCCTGCTTCTCACATAACTATATCTTTAGACCTGTTTAGCTTTGAAAAACATGTTTCCTAACACACAGCTTGTCTTTATAAAAGCGTATTTGGGTTCACAGTGTCTGAGAAATGTACCATGACCACTTTTTGACCCACTGACACAGCTGTAGGTTTTACCATTTTGCTTACTACAATGCCCTGGATAGCATTTCAAATACATAGAGTCATGACCCTTATTGTTTGCTGGATGGGCTGTGAAATGTATGCTAATGTTCATAATAGGATTATACAAGGTTGTTTTATTGTCTGAAATATAATATGAGCATTATACTCTATGCTTCTTCCCCACAATGGGTTTTCCCTTTAACAAGTATTAAGAAGTCTAATTTTGATTAAGTAAATATCACCTTTCAGCTTTACAAATGATGGTTCATCTAGGTACATACTTTAATGGTATTAAGGGTGGAAAACAAGAATTAACCAAATAAACTAAAGTACAAAGAACATATTATAATATAGACCAATGTATGACAACTTATTGCATATACATATTTCATGCTAGAATTGAATGTAATGATTCAACTTAAGTCAAATATGGGACAAACAAATGTTTGTACGTTATGAAGGTGAGACTTAAAAATACAGAATGCAGGGTGTAACCATGGTGCCACTGTCCTTCAGTCCCTTTGTTTTCTGCTTTATATCTAGCTATTTGGGTATGATCCTCTAACTTTTCTTCATTTGGGTTTCTACTGAATATAAATACTGAGTTTGGAATTTGGCTTCAAGTCGTATATTTGGGAGGGAACAGCAGGTCACATAGTGAAGACATGGGGAGGTGAGTTAGATAAGGAATAATGCCAATAAAGGGCATGTCACAGAGGGGCACGCTGCTGTGAGCAACTGAGTCCGCAGAACAGAGTCTGGAAGCAGGGAACCTGAGGCCGTTTCATGCTGACTTCCTAGGACTAAACTGAAAGTAAAACCCTAACTTTCCATGCCTAAGTAGCAAAAGGACCAGAGGCAAACCCTTTGCAAACTCCCACCTGTTCCTCATGGGCAGATAGGAAATTGAAAGTACCTCTGATCGGTTGCTTTTTGCAACCAGACGCAAACAGACGTTTGCATAAGACTGTAACTTTGTAACTTCACTTCAGCCTCTGATTGGTTGCTGTCCACAACTAGCCAGATGTTTGTATAGGTGTGTGACCTTTGTAACTTCACTCCAGCCTCTGATTGGTTGCAGTAAGCAACCAATAGGGGGCCACCACTTCATTTATGTGAAGGTGAACATTTATATGAGGTGAACACCAAGTGGCCAATGGGAAACTTCCAGGGTGTATTTGAACCCGAGAAGATTCTGTATCTGGGGCCCTTGAGCTGCTGCTCAAGCCGGGTCCCACACTGAAGAGTATACTTTCATTTTCAATAAATCTCTGCTCTTTCGTTGCTTCGTTCTTTCCTTACTTTGCTGTGCATTTTGTCCAATTCTTTGTTCAAAATGCAAGAACCTGGACAACTTGCAGTCAAGACCCTCTACTGGTAACACAACTAGGGCTCAATTTCATTGGGGATTATGTGGGACACTCTGTGGAATATGCCTCAGAATTGACCCAATGAGCAGCAAAGAAAATCAGGTATTTATTCACCAATTACATTTCTTATTGTTTGAGGGCCATTCCTCAGGTATCACGTCTGATGTGCTGGACAAGCATGCTCAACCTATCAGAGAGAGTTGTCAGGCTGAGAAATGCAGCAGGTCATAGGCATGTCCAGAAACTCTGCAGTGAATTCTGGTGTGGGCAGAGAACCCACAGCCTCTGCTGCACATGTCATGGCCATGGTGTGGCTTCATCTTTGCTGTGGTATGCTGGAACCAGAGCTTGGGATCTCAGAGAACCCAGCTTGAATCTGGTTCTACCATTCAGTTATGGTGAATGGTTTTTATATGCCTACAGCTTTAGGCCATACTGTATTAATTTGACCTATTAGGGGTTAGAGATGGAAACTCCACTTTCCTGTCTATAAAACCAACATGAAAGAGTTATTGCATGAATGCCATCTGATAATAGCTGCATGAAAAGCATATAAAATAGTTCCTAGCTCACAATAAACAGCCCACAGATTTTAGGGTCTATCCCCATCCCCCTACTCCTGTCTGTTTCCCTTTTATCAGTAATATTGTCAGTATGTAGTAGACAGTGAATACAATTCGGGGTTAATGTACCTCAGGGTTCCCCAAGATCACCCTCAGGATTCCTGAGCTGTTATGCTGACAGTCACAGTTTATTATGGTGAAATAATGTAGATTAAAATCAGCAAAGGAAAAAGACACATAGGGAGGAGCCCAGGAGACACCAGGAACAAGATTCCAGTAGTCCTCCCGCAGTGGAGTCATATAAACAACACTCATTTCTCCCAGCAATGATGTGTGGCAACACTTGTAAAGTGTTGCCAACCCGGGACGTTCACCCGAGCCTTGGTGCTCAGTGCTTTCCTTGGGGGTCAGTCACATAGGCATGAATTGCCCTAGACCTTTGTTCCTTCATGCTCCAGACCCCACAGGCCACAGTGATTCGGTATAGACCAAAGCTCCAGGAGTTATAGGTGATATCTTAAATGATCAGACAGCAATTGAGGGTCTTTAAAGGGTGGCTTAAGTAAAAGAGGGATAAAAAATTGAAGGAGAAAAGAATCTGCCCTGTGTAAAAAAATAAAATAAAATAAACTGGCAATGATATTTTTCACAATAAGCAGGAATTTTATTTAGTGAAAGACCCATTCTTTATTCAAGAATGTTTAATTTCTGAAGCTCCAAACCAACACAGTTCTAAGATAGAAGGATCATGAGAGCAGGATCTAACATCATGGTGTCATCAGGGTAAATGCACAAAAAATCAAGAGGCACAGTGATTTCCAGAGAAAGTAATTATTGGGAGGTTTAATGTTTTTCCCCTTAAATTGTGTTGAGCCAACACAAAGCTCTAGGGTAGCACTCCCCAATAAAAATAAAACGCAGGCTACAAATGTGAGCCAAATATATGATTTCAAATTTTCTATTTTTAAAATTTTCTATTTTTAAACAAAAAGTAAGAGATAGGTAATATTGATGTTAACAGCATATTTTATCAACCCAACGTGTCCAAAATAAATTACATAACTAGAACAAAATTGTTAAGAGATACTTTACATTCTTATTTTAACACTGAGTCTTTGAAATCTGATGTGTATTTATCTACAGCACATTGTAATTTAGACAAGTCACATTTCAATTGAACAGTGACTTTCATATTGCACAGAGCAGCTCTGGAAAATAATCATCCTTTTCTCCTATAATCAGTGGGGCGGGTAAGGGCCTCCTTACCAGTAAGTGCATACTTTACTAAACATTGTCAAATATTGGGTAGAACATAGACTTTAAAAACTCTAATAATACTATTTGACAGCACCATTCTCTTTCCCTTAATTATGCTTGCTGAACATTTTATCAATTTTTTTCAAATATAATGTCTTGAATATATAGTAACATATTAAGCATTTCAATGATAGATTATTATTCCCACATCAAATATTAGGAAATGGGTTCAGAGAAGTTGGGTAACCTGCTCAAAGTCTCAGGGATAGAAGGGGCAAAAACGTCAAAACTGCAGTCTGTTTTTCATCTGAGCTTTCCCATGCATCACCCCAAATAATATGGGGCAAAAAGAGTAATGGCTTGTAGCCAAGGTGAACCATGAGACCTAAAGTGACTCAGAAAGGCCTGGCCATAAGGGGGCAGAGCTATAAGCCTTTCAGAGCTCTCTCCTCCAAAGGGAAAAGAATGAAAGTCCTTGGAAAGATTTGCAATTCCATTTGGGGCTTAGATCTTATGATAAGATGTAAGGCCATCACCTTACACTGGTGAAGAATGAAACTATTATTTACAAGTCATTTACAAACACATTTCGATTCATGAAGTCGCATTTCATGTTAATTCCTGGGAACTTCAACCAAGTCTCCAATCATTTTAGGGAGTTGCACTGCTGGAACCCAGAGCATCTCTTGAATCAGTCTAGTGTTTCCAGATATTTAAGGGCAACAACCCCATGGATTTTTTTTCACTCTTTACCAACCTGGAGTTCTGAAGCAAACTACTGAGGAAAGTAACTAGGTCATAGTCTTTAACCCTTGAAAAGCACAAGCAATTGGTTGACTTCTTTGTCAATCTAGAGTTAATAACTCAATCCCCCACTAACTTACTCACATCCTATTGGTCCCAGGAGGACCTTAGTCACTCCTGGGTCCACTCTGCTGACTTCCTTATCTAATCAATGTTCCATAAGGCTAGCACTTTAGATGCATACTGGCATAATATTTTATTGCAACCCAGCATTAATCAAAAGTTCCACTGAGAAATAATGATACATAAACAGGATAGGCTAATGGAGACAGTAACTGCTCAGTCTGTTATGTTAGCAGTTTTCAACTTTGACTGTACATCGAAATCACCTAGGAAGCTTTAAAAAAAATGCCTGGGCTTCCAGCAGAGACCATGATTTAATTGGTCTAGGATGTGGTGTGGGTATCATGATTTTTAAAGCTTCCCTGGTGATTCTTAGGTACAGCCAGGGTTGAGAATCACTGCTCTGTAGTCTCTAAACATTATCCCTTAGTTAGCAGTGTAAGCCTAAGCAACGTAAATGGACCATATTTGCTAAGATTCACATAAAAATTCCTTTAAAGAATAAATGTAATGTTATGCTGTTGGTTTTAATGGAAAGTAAATACAAACATCCAAACAATATTTCCACTGTGAGTTTTTGGAACATATTTAAGATGTGAAGTAACACCCATGATATTTTTCTTCCAGACAAATGGTTATACTTTGTTATTCAGATGAGATAAAAGGAGCTTTTCATTCCAGGTACCTGAAATGCCTATACTTTTAATTCTAGTAATTTTTTCCTCTTTAGAAAAAAGTTGTCTTTGCCATATGTTGTATTCAAATTTATAAGTTACATCCACTTATTTTTGGAAGTGGATGGAGTATAATAAATAATTGACTTATCATAGATATCATTTATTAATTTTCCCCATCCATTTTTCTTCCTGACCTTTACTATAACTATGTTTCTGTTACATTTTCTCTATTCAGAAGGTCACAAGGAGGGGCCCTAGTCTTAGTCCTCAGTCCTTAGTCAGCATGCTACGCTTTATATTGTTTTCTCTTTATCTTTCCTCCACCCATTAGAGTTTAACTGTCCTGGATGTCAATTTCCTCCCTAATACACTAAACAACTCAGAGTCAGAGTGTATCTGGGATATATATCATGAGGTTGGTGCAAATATTATATCCATTTTATAGCTGAGTAAACTGACAGTGAGATTAAGTTACTTGCCTAAGGTGCTGTAGTAAAGAGATGAGAGAACCAGGAGGTAAACCCAGAAAGCTTGACTTCCGAGCCTGTAGCCACAACAGCATCACGAACAATCCAAGGCTATTTTAAAAACAAGGATCAGTGATTTGATTCTACCCCAGGAAACCTTTGAATAGCTCCTGGGATCCATATCTGCAGAAGAAAAGAAAGCAGGATCGGGCGGAAACAGAAATTGAGCTGCCATAAAGTTCCGACAGAGGTCTCAGCCTTTGGGGATCTCAGGAGCTTAAGTAGCCCTTTAGTTGGGGTGATGGGCCTGGGCCTTTATGTCCCCACAGTGATCAGTGACTGGGTGCAGGCTGTCCTTGGCAGGAGATCTGACCTAAGGGGCATCTTCTGTAGCCTTTCCCCAGATGGGGAATAAGTTCTCAATTCCTGAATGGAGATTTGGGTGAACATCACAGCATTCACCAGAGAGTTGTTCTAAGGTGACCACAGTCCAGTGATTAGCCTAGAGACACTTGCTCAATAAGATAAAGCCATGTAACAGCACTTATAACAGGATAGAGCGTTCCTTTTTGTTATTGTTAGTAAGCTTGGTAGCAGTGATTAGGAGTGCCCGGCCATGATGAGCCCACAGGGAAAATATAATACCCTGTGACCTGATCATGCCCACAGGCTGATGGGCCCTCATGAAACACCTGCTACTAAACCATAGTCCACCTATTTAACTATTATTGATTTAGCCTCTCCCTAAATACTATTGAACTATTCAAATAGATGACACGATTCGAATGAACAGTAAAATTAAAGATGTATACATACTAGCAAACATTTAAGGAAGGATTATACCAATACTCTACAATCTCTTTCAGAAGATTATAAGCAGAGAGAAAACTTCCTCATTCTATTTAGCCACCATTATCTTAATACCAAAACCAGACAAATATTACAAGAAAAGAAAACTAAAGGCCGATAACTCTTATGAACATAGATGGAAAAATCCTAAACAAAATATTAGCGAGTGAAATCCAATAATGTATAATGAGAATTATACACAACGACCAAGTGGGAATTATTTCATGTGTGCAAGCTGGCTGAACATTCAAGAATCAGCTAATATAATCCATCACATCAATAGGCTAAAAAATCACATGATTATGTAGTCACAGAAATGGCATTTGACAAAATTCAATACCAATTTATGATAAAATCTCTCAGTAAACCAGGAAGAGAGGGAACTTCCTCAACTTGATAAAGAATATCCACAAAAACCTTACAGCCAACATTAAATTTAATGTTAAGATACTAGAAACTTTACCACTAAGATCAGGAACAAGACAAGGATATCCCCTCTCACCACTCCTTTTCAATGTTGTACTGGAAGTTCTCCCTAATGCAGAAGGACAAAATAAGGAAATAAGAAGTGTACCAGTTGGGAAGGAAGAAATAAAACTACCTTTGTTCACAAATGACATCATTGTTCTATGTAGAAAATCCAAAAGAATCAAAATATAAATTTTAAAACTAATAAGTGATTATAGCAAAGTTGCAGGATACAAGGTTAATATACAAAAGCCAATTGCTTTCCTAAATACCAGCAATTAACAAGTGGAATTTTAAATTAAAAACATAATACCACTTACATTAGCATCCCAATAAATAAAATACTGACATACAAATTTAATAAAATATGTGTAAGATCCACATGAGGAAAACTACAAACTCTGATGGAAAATAAAATCAAAGAACTATATAACTGGAGAGATATTCCATGTTCATGAATAGGAAAACCTCAATCTAAAGTTTATACAGAAAGGCAAAAGACCCAGAATAGCCAACACAATACTGAAGAAGAGCAAAGCTGGAGGACTGACATTACCCAACTTCAAGACTTACTAGAAAGCTGCAGTAATCAAGACAGTGAGATATCGTTGAAAGAATAGCCAAATAGATCAGTAGAACACAATAGAGATCCAAGAAATAGACCCACATAAATATAGTCAATTGATCTTTGACAAAGGGGCAGAGACAATAAGATGGAGCAAAGACAGTCTTTTCAACAAATGCTGCTGACATAACTAGACATCCATGTGCAAAACACATATGAATCTATATACAGGCCTTACACCCTTCACAAAATTAACTCAAAATGGATCATAGACCTCAATGCAAAACACAAAAATATAAAAGTAGAAGATAACATAGGATAAAACCTAAATGATCTTGCATATGGAGATGACCTTTTGATAGAACATCAAAGGCATGATCCATGAAGGAATAATTGATAAGCTAAATTTAATTAAAATGGATACCTACTGCTCTGAAAAGACAATGTTAGAAGAATGAGAAAACAAGCCACAAACTGGGAGGAAATATTTGTAAAAGACACATATGATAAATGACAGTAGACCAAAATATACAAAGAACTCCTTAAACTCAACAATAAGAAAACAACAATTAAAAAATGAGCCAAAGCCCTTACCAAACACCTCACCAAAGAAGATATACAGATGGCAAATAGGAATATGAAAAAATCCTCTGTATCATATGTCATCAGGAAAATGCAAATAAAAATAAGATATGACTGAACACTCATCCAAAATCCAGAACACTAACACTAAATGCCAGTAAGGGCATGTAGCAGCAGGAATTCCCATTCACTTCTGGTGGGAATGAAAAATGGTACAGCCACTATGGAAGATAGTTTGGCAGTTTCTTACAAAACTAAACATACTCTTACTATATGATCCAGCAATCATGCTCCTTATTGTCTACTTACAGGAGTTGAAAACTTATGTCTATGCACACATATGTTTATAGAAACTTTATTCATAATTGTCAAAACATTGGTTTTGGAAACAATCAAGATATCCTTCAGTAGGTGAATGGATAAATAAACTATGGTAAATACAGACAACAGAATATCATTTGGCGCTAAAGAAAAATGAGCTACGAAGCCATGAAAAGACATGGAGGAAACTTACATGCATATTAATAAGTGAAAGAAGCCAATATTAAGACAACATACTGCATGATTCTAACTACATGACATTCTGAAAAAGGCAAAACTAAGCAAACAGTAAAAAGATCAGTAGTTGCTAGAGGGTGGGGGGTGGGGAGAGGGATGAATAGGCAGAGTACAGATTTTTAGGGCAGTGAAAATACTCCATATGTATCCACTACACTGGTGGATACATGTCATTATACATCTGTCCAAACCCATAGAATCCACAATACCAAAAGTCAACCCTAATATAAACTATGGACTTTGGGTGATTATAATGTGTCAATGTAATAAATATACTACACTGGTGGGAATGTTGGTAATGGAGGAAACCGTGCAAGTGTGGGGGCAGGGGATATATGAGAAATCTCTATAGCTTCCCCTCAGTTTTGCTGTGTACCTGAAACTGCTCTTTAAAAAGTCTATCCTACAACTAACAGCAATATGTGTATATGTATAACATATTGCTGCTAGCTGTAGATTTTCTATATGCACACACATACACAAACATGTACTGTTTTTTCACTATCAGCTCTCAATTAGTCATACCAATGAGCTATAAATTGATGCAGTGTGTGCTTTGGAGGTTCAACCTCAGGTTACATGTCCCAGCTTCCCCACTCCCTTTTGTACAAAAGGACGTAACAAGTTCTCCTGATAGCAGTTTAAAGATGAAATAGCAGTTTAAAGATGAAATAGAATTTTACTCAAATATTTATTTTTCCTGTTTTCCAGAGATATTTTAAACATCTGGCCTTTTTGCAGGGAGAGGAATAAGAGTTCCATCTAACAGAGCAGAATTTTGTAAACAGACATTTCATGTTTGGTGAAAGCAGGTCTGGGGATCCTGGAAGACCATATCCCAGTGGACATGAATCTGTTTACTGTTTGTTCAAATGAAGTTGGTTATAGGCTGCTCATTGCTTCTGGACACAAAAGTCAAAAAATGAGCCAAAGACCAAATAATTGCTATTTTACAGTGGTGGCTTCACCAAGTTGTTGCCCCTTTCTGTTTCTTTCACATGCATATTGATTTCATTAACAGTCAGGTATTATGGTAATGAGCTTAAGCACGTAAAGAGGGCAACTAGATTCCACCACTCCAGGGCGTGTGATTCATTATTTTTATACAGCTTTGTTGAGGTATAATTGACACACAGTAAGTTACCCATATTTTAAATATGCAACTGAAAAATTTTGATATATATACATATAGTCACACATCATTTAACAACAAGGTTACATTCTGAGAAATGCATCTTTAGACAAGAACTCTGATTCCTTACACATAAGCCCCAGCAGAGGTAGGCTTTTGCAGTGATGGGCAGGACTTTGGGTGAGGGATGTGTATGGTTGTGGGGAATCTGGGCAGTCCACTGAGTGGGGAGCTTCTGACCACAAGGTGAGGCACTAGATGAAGGTGGATTCTGAAGGCACTGCTACCGTTCTTTGAATTGTGGTCAAGTTGACATCTCAGGAGGATATGATTAAGCCAGATACATTGACAAAGAAAATAAAGTCATAACTACAAAGATTTATTAAAAAGATTAAAAGAAAGTTTATAACCTGCTGCGGAAATGCAGTAAACACTGTGATCTCTCTTCAAGAAAGAACTTGTTGTCCGGCTCCTGGGAATGTGGTTAGCAGATGCCCTTCAGTTTTCAGCACCTTCATGGGCTGCCTCAGTGGCAGAGATCTGCCCTGTTCCAGGTTACAGCCCTTCCTGGGGCAGGCCACATGCAGTGATTCATTGACATGGGGATATCAAGGCCTGGCCATCTCAGCCCAGTTAGGTGAAACTCTGAAGGGCCACTCTAGCTCCAGAGCTTCATGTGGGGTTGGGACTGCATTAGTCTTGACTTCCCTCTCTTCCCACTCCTTTATCCTTCCCCTCCCTGAATCACAGTGTTCACTTTCTGGGAAACCTAAGCTGTGACCAGAGCTAAGATAATACAGTGCTCAGGAATAACCAATTTCCTTTTGGTCATTTTCCAGCCAGTGTCAGAATCCCTTTTAAACACTATTTTTGGGTGGAACCATCTCCATTTACTGTTCCATCTTTGGACCACTATAACAGAGAGCTCTTAAATGAATAAGTGGGGACCACATTAAAATTTAAAACTTCTGTTTAAGACTTTATTAAAGAGTCAAAAAGAAAGCATCACAATGAAACAAGATTGGGGCAAAATATAACTCTGTATCTTCCATGTATTAAAAAAAATCCCTGCAAATTAATAAGAAAAAGACTCCAAAATAGAAGTATATACAAAAGACTTGAGCAGACATTTCATAAAAGATGAAATCAAAAACTAAATAAACGTGTGAAAAGTAGCTTGCCCTCACTAGTTATCAGGGGAATGAAAATTAAAATCTCACAGTGGACTACACACTCACCAGAACAGCTAAAATGAAAGAAATAGAAAATACCATCTTTTTTGGAATATGCCAAGCAACTAGAATGATCATATGTTGGTAGTATGGTACAATCATTTGAAAATATTGGACAAATATATATATATTTTTTTATATATATATATATATATATATATATCTCCTATGATCTAGCAACTCCACTGCAAGGTATATATCCAATAGAAATACATACATGTTTATAGAAGCACCATTCATAATAGGCAAGATAAGACAACAATCCAATACCTATCAACAGTAGAACAGAAAAATAAATAATACAGACATACGTTGGGATACTGTACAGCCATTAAAATGAACAGTTGCCACACACACAACAGCATGGATGAATCTTACAAGCATACTGTTGAAAAAGAGAAGCCAGCTTTTTTAAAGGACATGCCACATGAGTCTAATGATAAAGTTCAAAAACCAACCAAACTAATCTACAGTGTTAGAAATCAGGGTACCCCTTGGAAGGGGATAGTTCTGGAAAGAAGTGCAAGAGTGGCCTCTGGAACGTCAATAATATTCTGTTTCTTAATCTGGCTACTGTTTACACAAGTTTCCTCACTTTAGGAAAATTCAGTGAGCTGTATTTTTTATTAAGTTTGTACTTTTCCATAGTATTTAATAGAAAGGATTATTTCAAAATCAACTTGTAGGATAAATATTTGTTATTTAATTGCAGTGAATCTCCGTTCATTTTAGACAGTAATTGCTATTTTACAGTGGTGGCTTCACCAAGTTGTTGCCCCTTTCTGTTTCTTTCACATGCATATTGATTTCATTAATAGTCAGTTATTATGGTAATGAGCTTAAGCTTGTAAAGAGAGCAACTAGATTCCACCACTCCAGGGCACGTGATTCATTATTTTTATACAGCTTTATTGAGGTATAATTGACACACAGTAAGTTACCCATATTTTAAATATGCAATTGAAAAGTTTTGATATATATACATATAGTCACACATCATTTAACAACAAGGATACATTCTGAGAAAAGCATCCTTAGGCAATTTCATCACTGTGTGAACATACTTACATAAACCTAGATGGTATAGCCTACTATGCACCTATGCTATATATTATAGCCTGTTGCTCACTGGCTACAAACCTGTATAGCATGTTACTGCACTAACTAGTGTAAGGAAATAGTAACATAATGGTAAGTATTTGTGCAATAGAAATTTTTTGGCTCCATTATAATCTTATGAGACAGATGTCATATATGTAGTCTGTCATTGACCAAAAGTTATTATGTGGTACATGACTGTATTTGTAAAACTATCAGTACAATCAACATGGTGAACACACACATTACTCTCAGAAGTTTCCTTGTGCCATTTTGCAATCTTTCCATCCTGTCCTTCCACCATCATATGATATATACTCTTGTTTGGTTTCTTTTATTTTACTTTGAGCTTTATATGTGTGTTATATGTCTCAGTAGTTCATTCCTTTTTATTTCTGTAGGATTACATTGTATGGATATACTAAGATTTGTGTACCTATTCACCTCTTGATGGACACTTGGGTTGTTTCCAATTTTTCATAATCACAAATAAACCTGCTCTGAACATTTATTTTAAAACCTCTGTATAAATATAGGCTTTCCTTTCCCTTGGATAAATGTCATGGAGTGGAATGGTTAGATCATATGGTAGGCATATTTTCAACACTTGTTTGTCACTTGTTTGGAAGCAGCTTACAACCACCACCTTTATCTTTAGAATAATTGGTCCATTCCATTTTGCTTTCTGAGTGGCACTTTTCTACCCTCTGATAACCTTTCTTAGAAGAAAGAGTCAAATAAGGAGTTGTTTCTACTTACTAACTACCTTGTAGTAAATCTGTTTTCCTGTGGAAAACTCGAGATGTCTCCTTTGTAGTGAGCTGTAAATGCAGAGGCATCTGTGAGTTGGAAGTGTTCAACATTTTACTTTCCTGTTTTCAGGTTCCATATTCCTTGGAAGACTAATGACATTTTCTCCTCTTACTGATATTTGTTAAATTTTATTTAAATTTTACTTTCCTCCTTCATAGCATTTTACCCCTGATATCTGAATAAAACAGAAAGGTATTAAAAAAGAAGACTGGGCAATATTTAAAATGCCTTCTTTAAGCAAGGATTAGGCAGAGAGTGACCTAACGTCATCCCAGGTGTTCATACTTGCTTACTGACTAGAAAGGAACTTTACAAGACGTCATAACTCTAGAAGATGTGGTATCTGTGCGGTATACCCAGATATACCTCCAACCACCAGATGATGGGAACAGCACAGGTGCAGCTCCAAGCACAGAAGACAGCTCCTCTATTGGTCCACGCAGCAGGACATCCTACTCTGTGGGTAGGACTGACTCAAAGTTATTTCAGGCAGAAAGGGCGGATGGAAAATAAAATGAAGCCAATGCAGGGATATGTTTGTAGACTAGGAAAGAATATGATCATCTAGGAGATTGTGTCCAGATCATGGTCAAAACACTGATGACCACCAGCAGAAGTTATCACTCAAGGGAACAGGGCTTAAGGGCAAATTATATAGTGCGGAACTTGCAGGATATTTTTATACAAATTAAATCAAGTTAAAATCAACAATGATTAACTTCACATGAAAAAAAAAAGAGTAATGTAAAATTAGCCTCAGAGATGCCTTTTACCTGGTACTATGGAAAAAGTACGTCTGCTTCTAACCATGAATTAACACTTTATCTGCTCTCTCGATCTCATCCTATTCCTCCACGATCTATTTTCTTTTTTTAAGCAGATTTGAGATGTAATTACATACTATAAAATTCATTAATTTAAATCACACAATGAAATGTTTTTAGTATATTCACAGAGTTGTGCAAATATCAGCACAATACAATTTTGGAACAGTTCATATTAAAAAAAAAAAATGTCCACTGGCAATCACTCCCCATATCTTTTTCCCCTAGCCTCTGGCAACAACTAATCTACTTTCTGTCTCTATGGATTTGCCTATTCTTGGTCTTTATATAAATGGAATCACACAATATATGGTGTTTTGTGAAGGGCTTCAAGCTTATGTAAGCTTGAAAGCTTACATAACACTTTCAAGATTCATATTCATGTTGTGTCATGTCAGTACTCCATTACTTTATATTGATGAATGATATTTCGTTATATGAATATACCATATTTTGTTTATCCGTTCATCAGTTGATAGACAATTGGGTTATTTCCACATTCTGGCTACCAGGAATACTGCCACTTTGAGCACTTGTGTATAGGTTTTTGTATAGAAGTATTTTTTTTTTCTCTCAAGCATATACTTAGGAATGGAATTGCTGGGTTATATCGTAACTCTGGGAAATGCCAAACTGTTTTAAAGCATGACTGCACCATATTACATTCCCACCAGCAATGGATAATCGTTTCAATCTCTCTATATTCTTTCTGACACCTATTATTTTCTATCTTTTCTTATTCTAGCTATGCTAATGGGTTCAAAGTGGGATCTCTTTGTGGGTTTGATTTGCATTTTTCTGATGACTAATGATGTTGAGCATCTTTTTATGTTTTTATTAGTCATTTGTATATCTTATTTTTAGTAATGCCTATTCAAATTGTTTACCTATTTTTAACTTACTTTTCATTATTGAATTGTAAGAGCTCTCCATATATGCTAGGTACATGTCTCTTTTTACAAATTTGACTTGCAAATTTTTTTTTCCATTCAGTGGTGGTCTTTTCACTTTCTTGATTGTATTATTTGCAGCACAAAAGATTTTAATTATGATAAAGTACAATTAACCTATTTTTTGTTTTGTCTTTTGTGTTTTTGGTGTTACATCTAAAAAATCATTGCCTGAATCAAGGCCACAAATATTTATTCCAAGCCTTCTTCTAAGAATTTATAGTTCACACTCTCAGATTAGGTCTATGATTGATTTTGAGTTAAATTTTCATATTTTGTGAGGTAGGAACACAGCCTCATGATTTTTACATGTGGATATACAATTCTCCCATGACTGCTCGTTGAAAAACTGTTCTTTTTTCATTGAATTGCCTTGCTATCTTTGTTTAAAAGTCAGTTGAGCACAAATAATAAGGGTTTATTTGTAAAACCTCGATTCTATTCCATTTAGATAGATAAGACAGACAGACAGATGATAGAGAGAGAGAGAGAGAGAGAGAGAAAGAGAGAGATATCCTTAAGCTAGTACATGCTGTCTCAATTGCTATGGCTTTGTTTTGAAATGTGTAATTTTGAGTCCTTCAATTTTGTTTTTCTAGGATTAGTTTGGCTATTCTAGATTTCTTGCATTTCCATGTGAATTTTACAATCAGTTTGTCAATTTTTGGGAAAAGCAAACTGGGATTCTCTCTTTTATAAGAAAGCCTATTAGGATTGTTGTATTCAGTCTCTCAATTACTTTAATGAATATTGCCATCTTAAAAATATTAAGTCTTCTAATATGTGAACACAAGATGTCTTTACATTTCATTGGCTCTTCTTTAATTTTTCAGCTATATTTTGTAATTTTCAGCACACAAGTTTTTAATCTTTTGCCAGATCTATTTCTTTTGAACATTACAGCATTGAAAAAATTGTATTTCATTCAATGCTATAATATTTCAATATCATAAATGGAATTGTTTTCTTAATATTAATTTTGGATTCTTCATTACTAAAGAAATAAAATTGATTTTTGTGTATTAATATTGCATCCTGAAACTCTGCTGAACTCACTTATGAGTTCTAATAGTATTTTAGTCAATTCCATATGATTTTCTGTGTACAAAATCATGTCAACTGCAAATAGACATTCTTTTTCAATTTGGATGCCTTTTTTTTCTCTTTCCTAATTAACCTAGCTAGAAATTCCAATATGATGTTAATAGCCGTGCTAAGAATAAATGTCCTTGTTCTGTTCTGATCTTGGGGGAAAACATTTAGTCATTCACCATCAACTATAATATAATCTATGGGGTTTTTGTAGACACCCTTTGTAAGGCTAGATAGTTCCATTTTAACTTTAGTTCTTTGAGTTTTTTTTAATCATGAATAAGTTTTGCCTTGTGTCAGATTTTGTTTTTACATCTATTGAGATGATCATGTGATTTTTGTCCCTTATTCTATTAATATAATGTACATATTAGTTGGTTTTCAGATGCAACCATTACCTTGCATTCCTGGGAGAAATCCTTCTTTGTCATGGTGTATAATGCATTTTATATATTGTTGGATTTCGCTTGCCAGTATTTGGTTGAGGATTTTCTGTATTTATCTTCATAAGAAATATTAAGTTACAGTTTTCTTTTCTTGTAATATCTTTGTCTGGCTTTAATATCAGGGTAATAGTGGCCTTATGAGTTGGAAAGTGCTCCCATTTCTTCTATATTTTGAAAAAGCTTGTGAAGTATTGGTTTTTATTCTTTGGATGCTTAGTAGAATTCCCCAGTGATGCCAACTGGTGAATTTGGAATTTTTTTGTGGAAAGTGTTTTTTAAATTTAATAATCCAACTTTTTATACATAAATTCAGATTTTCTATTTCTTCTTCAGTCAGTTTCGATAGTTTGTGTCTTTCTAAAAATTTGTCCATTTGATCTCAATTACTTAATTTGTTGGCATAGAATTGCCTATAGATTTCTTGACAATCCTTTTTATTTCTGTAAGGTCAGTAGTGTTGTGTCCCCTCTTATTCCTGACTTTAGTAATTTGAGTCTTCTCTTATTTATTTGTCAGTCTAAAGAAAGATTTGTTAAATTTGTTGATCTTTTGAAAGAATTAATTTTTTTCCATTGTTTTTTTTCTGTTGTCTAATTGTTCTCTAGTCTTTATTGTTTCCTTTTTTGCTAGCTCTGGGTTTAATTTGTTCTTCTTTTTCTAGTTTCTTAAGGTGGAAGATGAAGTTATTGACTTTTTAAAATATTTGCATTTATACCCATAACTTTCCATCTGAGTTCCTCTTAACTGTATACCATACATTTTGGTATATTGAGGTTTTGTTTTTATTTATGTCAATTTTTAAAATTTATCTTGGATTTTCTTCTTTGACACATTAGTTATTTAGGGGTGTGTTGTTTAATTTTCATATATGTGTACATTTCCTGAATTTCCTTCTCTTATTGATTTCTAATTTAATTCCTGTGTGGTCAGAAAATGTATTTGGTATGATTCTAATCTTCAATCTATTGATATCTGTTTTATGGCTGATCACATGGTCTATTGTAGAGAATGTTCCACATGTGCTTTAGAAGACTATGTATTCTGCTGTATTTAAGTAGAGTGTTCTACAGATATCTGTTGGGTCTAGTTACAATGTTATTCAAATTGTTTATACTCTGTTGATCTTTTGCTTACTTGTTCTGTCCATTATTGAAAGTGGGTTATTGAAATCTCCAGCTGTTACTGTTGAATTGCCTATTTTTTCCTTCAGTTCTGTCAGTTTTTGCTTTATGTATTTGGGGGCCCTGTTGTTAGATGCATAAATGTATGTAATTGTTATATCTTCAAGATGAATTACCCTTGTATCATTGTAATGTGTCTGTATTAGTCTGTTTTCATGCTGCTGATAAAGACATACCCAAGACTGGGAAGAAAAATAGGTTTAATTGGACTTACAGTTCCACATGGCTGGGAAGGCCTCAGAATTATGGCGGGAGGCAAAAGGCACTTCTTACATGGTGGCAGCAAGAGAAAATGAGGCAGATGCAAAAGCAGAAACCCCTGATAAAACCATCAGATCTCGTGAGACTTATTCACTACCATGAGAACAGTATGGGGGAACCGCCCCATGATTCAAATTATTTCCCACTGGGTCCCTCCCACAGTACATGGGAATTATAGAAGTACAATTCAAGATGAGATTTGGGTGAAGACACAGCCAAACCCTACCAGTGTCCCTCTTTATTTCTAGGAACATTTTTGTTTTATTATCTATTTTATCTGATATAAATTACCAGGCTAACAATCATTCACTCCATGTATCTTATAGTTGTTGTTTGAATAATGTAACTTTTTTCATTTTACTTTTAAGCTATTTTTAATCTACAGTGTGCTTCTTACAGATAGCATACAGTTGGATCCTGTTTATTATTTTTTAATCCAGTCTAAATATCTGCCTTTGATTGGACTGTTGAATCCATTTACATTTAATATTATCATTACATACTTGGATTTTATCACCATTTTACATTTTCTCTATATGTGTCATTTATATTTTTTTACTCGATTTTCCCCCAGCTTTATTGAGGCATAACTGATACATATAGAAAATTGCACATATTTAACATAAACAATTTGATGAGTTTGAACATATGAATACACTTATGATAATATCACTACAATCAAGGTAATAAACATATTCATCACCTCCAAAAGTTTTCTTGTGACCATTTGCTTTTATAAATGCATAATACGATATTGTTAATTATAGGCACTACTATAAATTTATACCTATTGAACAACTCCCCATTTCCACCTCTCCCATCCTCTGTCAGCCACCATTCAATTTTTTACTTCTATAAGTTTGATTTTTTTGATGCCTTATAAGTGGAATCATGCAGTATTTATCCTTCTGTGATTGACTTATTTAACTTAGCATAACGTTTTCAAAAAATATCATCACAAATGGTAAGATTTCTTTCTTTTTAAAGCTGAATAATGTTCTATCGTATGTATATACAGTTGACCCTTGAACAACATAGGTTTGGACTGCACAAGTTCATTTATAAGTGGATTTTTTTCAACCAAATGAGGATCCAAAATACGGTAATTATGTAATCTAAAGCCTGTTTATATGAAAGGCCTACTTTTCATATACATGA
The DNA here is from genome assembly GCF_029289425.2 of Pan paniscus. Lineage (NCBI taxonomy): Eukaryota > Metazoa > Chordata > Mammalia > Primates > Hominidae > Pan > Pan paniscus. The sequence goes on along the minus strand of NC_073270.2, from coordinate 7,468,307 downwards.
GTTCCACAGGATGGAATACAAAACTAAGTATGCATAGATTTTGGTATCCTTTATTTAACACATTTATTAAGATATAATTCACAGGTATGTAAATTTTTTCACATACTCTGATTTAGAGTGTAAAGTTCAAATGTTTTAATATATTCACTGAACTGTATAATCACTACACAATTAGCATCATTTAATTAGCAGTAAATCCATTTATTCCCTCCTCAGACCTTCACAACCATTAATCTACTTTCTGTCCTTATATATTTTCCTATTCTAGACATCTCATATAAATGAAATCACATAATATGTGGTCTCTTGTAGCTGACTTCTTTCACTGAGAATAATCTTTTCAAAGTCTATCCAAAAACATTCAGTGGAGAAAGGACAGCCTTCAACAAATGATCATAAGAAAAATGAATATCAACATACAAAATAATGAAATTTGACCCTTATATCATCTACAGGAGTTTATGAATAATGGATTAAAGACCTAAATGTAAGACTTCAAACTCTGAAACTCTTAGAAAAAATCACAGTAGGAAAATGTTATAACATTGCATTTGGCAGTGACTTCTTGCATAAGATACCAAAAGCACATGTAGGAAAAGTAAAAATAGATAAATTGGGCTACATCAAAATTTAAAATGTCTGCATCAAAGGACATAATCAGTAGAATGAAAAGGCAACCTATAGAATGGGAGAAAATATCCATTCTGCAGAAAATTTGCAAATCATATATCAGATAAGGGGTTAATATGCAGAATATATAAAGAACTCTTGTAACTGACTACCTCCAAAAAAACCAATAAAAATCCCAAAATGAACAAATAACAAAACCCAAAACAATCTGATTTTTAAAATGTGCAAAGATCTTGAATAGCTATTTACCTAAAGATGGTACACAAACAGCCAACAAACATGTGAAAGGATACTCAACATCACTAATCATTAGGGAAATACAAATCAAAGCCACAAGGAGATATCACCTTATACCCATGAGAATTGCTACTATATAATATATAGTATATATGTTACATATATAAAATATAATTGTATTATATTATACACATATATTTTAAAATGAGAAAACAATTGTTGATGAGGATCTGGGGAACTGGAGGCCTTGCGCACTGTTGGTGGGAATGTAAAATTGTGCAACCATTATGGAAAACTGTATGGCAGTTTCTCAAAAAAATAAAAATAGAATTACTATATGATCCAGTATTTACACTTCTGTAAATTGAAAAGAATTGAAAGCAGGGTCTTGAAGTGATATTTGCACACCCATGTCCATAGCAGCATTATTCATAATAGCCAAAAACAGGAAGTAACGCAAATGCCCATGTACTAATGAATGGATAAACAAAATGTGGAACATACAAACAACAGAATATTATTCAGCATTAAAAAACGAAGAAAAGTCTGACACATGCTATGACAGGAACAAACCTTGAGGACATATGCTGAATGAAATAAGCCAGTCACTCACACACACACACACACACACACACACACACACACACACAAAATACTGTGTGATTCTACTTACATTAGGCACGTAGTGTAGTCAATTTCATAGAAACAGAAAGTAGAATAGTGCTTGTCAAGGGCTCAGGGAGGGGGAATGAGAAGTTGCTGTTTAATGGGTGTAGAGTTTCAGTTTTCCAAGATGAAAAAGTTTTGAAAGTTGGTTGCATAACAATATGGATGTACCTTACATTACTGAACTATATACTTAAAAATAGTTGATATAGTAAATTTTATGTCATATGTATTTTACCACAATAAAAAAATTAGAAAGGAAGCAAGCTATGCAGAACAGGCTATGAGGTAACTGTTGTGGAAATAGAAACCATCCTATCAAGGGAACGTGATTCTGTACATGTAAAGCTGAAAATATTGTCACCTGTCAAAGATAGGAGATCCAATGTTCAGCACCAAAAAAAGGTGGGGTTGGGGGAGGTTCTCTATAGAAATTGAATGGATCATATGGGAAGAACTTGAGCTTTTATTATGAATGTTGGTGCTCCAGTGAAAAAAAAATCCCTTAACACACTTACTCTGCCATTTGGGTTACTGGGGGCTTGAGAGGTGGCTTATCCCACCCGCTCATGTCACGATAGAACCACACTGTTGACACACTATATAGATGTACATAATACAGGCAGCCCTTGGTATCTATGGGTTCCACATCCATGGATTTAACCCACCACGGATGGAAAATGTTCCAAAAAGCTTGCATCTAGACTGAACATATGTAGACTTTCTTCCTTGTCATTATTCCCTAAACAATTCAGTAAAACAACTATTTATATAGCATTTACATGGTATTCAGTATTATAAGTAATCTGGACATTATTTAACATATACAGGAGGGTTTGCAGAGGTTATATGCAAATACTAAACCATTTATATATGGTCTTGAGCATAAGTAGATTACAGTGTCCACAGGAAGTCTTGGAACCAATCCCCCACAGACATTGGGGAATGACTGTAGTCCCTTGCAGCCTTGCCACTCATGGAAGAGGTACATTGGAAACAGATCTACCTATGTAGCAGGAAACTTACATCCACAGCCTGGAATCATAAATCTAGACTTTCATTCTCTCAATGAATAGGCATAAAATCAACATCACAAATAAGGACTACAAAGACAAATACACAGAAAGTCCAACCCGGGAAGCTGAGATGTTACTCCAAGAACAAAGGAGAATTTATCAGCAGCAACATTTGAATTTATAATGACAGATAGTTCATTCATAAAATAAGAACAAAATGCTATGAAGAAATGAAGAGCAATAAAAATGCTTAGGATTTTAAAACATAGAAATAATAGAAGAACTTGAAGATAAAGTTGAGGAAATTTCAAAGCACATAGAGAAAAATAAAAATGGAAATTATGAATGAAAAGAAATGAGATATATAGGTCCAATGGCCAATTAACGAGTACCATAGAGACAGGTCAGAGAAACTGGCACATAAAAACTTTTTCTTCCTGTAAGGGAACATGTTTAGGGTCTTCCTTTTATCCCTGGAATTTATACATTTCATCTGGATATTTCTATAACTTTTCATTGTTCTTCAAAGTTACATGGGGGCTATTTTAATTCGAAGATTTAAATATTGCTTTGGTTCCAATAATTTTTCTTCTGTTAATTCCTTGAGTTTCTCTTCTCCTTATTTTTCTCTCTCTTTTTGTTCTCAGATTGAAATTACATTTTGTTGAGCTATCATTTAACTCTCACTTTTCTAATATATTTCTTCTCCATTTTGTTGGGGAAGATATTCCTCAATTCTATCTTCCAGATGACTAATTCTTACACTACAGTGTTTTGCCTTGTTATTTATCCATTTCCTAAGTTTTTTAGTTTGATACGGAAGTTTAGGGGATTTTTAGCTTTTCATTTTCAAAAATTCTTTTTAATCTCTACTATTCTTTTTTGGAATCACAATCCTTTCACATTTCTTCAAGTCTTATCTATTTCATGTACTGTGTTTGTTTCCTCCAGATCAGTTGTTTCATTCATTTTATTTTTTTAGTAACAGCTGACTCTAAATAAAACAGATACAATGCATGAAATAGATAAGACTTGAAGAGATGTGAAAAGATGAGTCCATAAAAGGACAGTAAGCTTTGCAAGCCCCAAAGTACATTATCCAAACTATGCTGCATAATTACACATCACAGAGCTTGGGATGAAGTAGATACTCAGTAAATAGTGACAAGGAAACTCATTCAATCTCTTTAAAATACATCAGGCCTTGAATAATCATCTCTCTACATTGACTGAAGTGTGGAGAAAACAGTAACAGGGATGGTTTCTGGATCACGAGATCACAGAAGCATAATAAATTTATAGTCTTAGAAGACAATTTTAACACACCAAGAAACAGCTGTCCTCCCCTTGTTCGATGGGAAAGGATGGACATGGTAAAGACACGTAAGCTCTTGTGTAACTTCTACTGCGGTCCCGTGCACAATGCCCCATTATTTTGTAGCCTCACAGTCTCCAATAGCCATAGGAAACCATAAGCTGAACAGAAAAGGTCTGGAGAAGCTGTTGTTATAAATTTGCAATTCCACTGGGAGTCCACTACCCTGACAGATCAGTCAGAGGAAAGACACAGCCAACTTTGAGTTTCTAGCAACTGTTTGGGAAAAAGAGTGTCAATGGAGAAAATGGAAATATTAAACAAAGAGAAAATATGAGCAGCAATGTAAACAGGGAAGAAGAGGTACACACTAATTGTTGGAGTGCAAATGTGTACTAAAAATTATTTTCACATAAACTAGAATAACCATTTTCTTTACAATGCAGCCAAGTATTCCTCCTTCTGTCTGAAATCCATTTGATCTGTTATATTTTTAAAAAAAGATATTAAATAATAAAAACACCCTCAATTCACTTTTGTGTGTATGTGTTTCAGAAGAAACTCAAATCAATTTGGATCATTTTTGGCTACAAATAACAGAAAACACAAATCATGGTAGCTTAAACAAGATGCAGGTTTATTTCTCTGTCATGTAAAATAAACCCAGGGGTACGTCAAGCAATGATTTTCAGAAACCCAAGGATTTTTGCTTATTTGTTTGTCGATCTCTCAGCTTCACCATACTTAACACTGGCTTCCATCAACATCACATGACCATAACCATCACATTTTCACTGTAGTTCTAGCCATCACATCTGTATTCCAGGCAGCAGAAAGGAGAAAGGGAGTTAGGGAAAAACAGGTACATGTCCCAGTTTTGTCAGCCCCTTCTACAGAACATTTTCCAGAAGTCCTACCAATAGCAATCATTTTAGATTTTGTCACCTGTATCTGCAAGGGAGACTGTGAAATGTAGAATTTCAGTTAAGTACTTTGCCATCCCCAATAATATTAAGATCCTATTAGAAAAAGAAAAAGGGTAGATAAATGGTGTTTAGGCAACTAGCATCCCACCCATCTATACACTATAAAATTAGCCATATAGGTAGAAATAATCCTTATTTGTTGTTACATTATAACTTTTACAAGTTTTATGTGCCAATGTACGTGCCTGGGCCTTTTCTAATAATTTTGTGATCAATTACCATTGAGTGATTAGTCTCTGGCTCAGTGCTTTCACAAATATTATCTCACATACTCTTTAAAGTAACCTTGTAACCTAGATATTATTATCATCAATTTACAAATTAGAACAGAGGTTTAGTGTGATGAAAGATCTTATCCAATGATACAAGGTTACGAAATACCAGAATTAGGCCCCAATAACAAATCACCTAATTCTAATTTCAAGGCTATTTCCATGATGTAACCTCTCCTGGCAGAGTTTATATTCCTTCTCAGGGTCTGTCTTGTTACAGGGAATTATATAATTTATGCCCGACTATCATCTTATCCACCTGGCTTAGTTTGCTCAAGCTCATTAGCTAAAAAAGAAAGTATTTATCTCTTTTACAAGGCCGGATGCGGTGGCTCACGCCTGTTATCCCAGGACTTTGGGAGGCCGAGGCGAGTGGATCACTTGAGGTCAGGAGTTCTAGACCAGACTGGCCAACATGGTGAAACCCTGTTTCTACCAAAAATATAAAAAATTAGCTGGTGTGGTGGTGCATGCCTGTAATCCCAGCTACCTGGGAGGCCAAGGCAGGAGAATAACTTGAACCTGGGAGGTGAAAGTTGCAATGAGCCAAGATCATGCCACTGCACTTCAGCCTGGGTGACAGAACGAGATTCCATCTCAAAAAAGAAGAAAAGAAAAGAAAAAAGAAAAATGACCAAAATGTCTGTGTATCAAAAATAGTGAAAAATATCTAATCATAGGCAGAACCAAATGTTAAGTTCTATGGCAAAGAGATATGTAGAAAGAAAGCACTTAATTTGTATTGACTTAAATTTCCTATGCAATTGATTTGTTTTTACTAATTTATTCAACATGTATTGCCAGTAAGGTGAATCTCTGTAAAGAAGCAGCCAGCTGTAATGCTGCATGTCTCAAAAGTTACAGATTCATCCTAAATGGTAGAGATTGACCTCCTTGCTCTTAAGTACCCAGAAACATCTGAGTACTCAAATTTTGTGAACACAACTTTCTTTGAAGTATTCCAATTTTCAATTTACAAACAAACAAGTAAGAGTCATGAGTATTTCACCTGGTGCAGTTGGTGAAGAGAATTACTCAAAGAAGCATATTAGACGCAGTAGAACCCAAACTCAAAATATCTGTCTCTGAAGTTTTCTCCCAAGTGAATCTAAATTCTAATTACAAGGTGATTTGAACAAGATATGGAAAATAGGAGAGAGATTAAGGGGAAAATAATGGAAGATTGCTAAAGGCTTTGTCTGTTAAGAGATATAATTGATATTAACACTAAGATCAATAGAAAAAGTCTTAAGTAACTCAGATGAAATGTGTAAGAGAAAAGAAACATATGTATATATAAACCTCAAACACTAAAAAAATACTCTATCAGTCATATTAAAGGCAGTATATAAAAAGAAACGAGAAAACATCAAAAAAAGGGAGTACATTTTTAAACACAAACAAGACATTAGAAAATTGATCAAATACATCAGTTATCAAAATAGATATGAATAAAATTGCTATCTGGTTAAACATGGAGGATGAAAAGCATTTTTTTACTTCATTATATATGCTGAAAAGAAACAGTAAGAGACTTTTTAAAAACCAATTTCATTTTCAATGAAATAAGGAAAAGAAACCTGCCAAAAATGAAAACTACAAGGTAGATGCGCCTACAAACAGAGCTATTTGGATCCCAAAGCAGAACACTGTTAGAGCTGACACAGAACCCTTCAGACACTGATCAGGAGACAGGTTTCCTGCTTAATGTGGCACAATATTGAAAGGCCTGTCTTGTGGTTCTTTGCTAGTAGTAAAATCAAACTCTGTGGACCGGGCATGGGAAAAGGCAAATGATGTCCCTCAAAGGACCCAATCTGAAACCAATGAACAGCAGGAGAGGTGAAGTTGAAGGACAAATACATATGCCATTTCTAATTGTCTATGACCTATCCTGGGAGCCCAGAGAGACTGCTGGAGGTGAGAAACGGCCAAGAAGGAGAAGAGAAAGTCATCACTAGGTTTCAGCCCAGGGAGTGTGACTAAATATGTACTACTGTGAGTTACCCAGAAATGGAGAGGGCTGTGCCAAGTATTTAAAAAAAAAAAAAAAAAAAAAAAAAAAAAAAAAAAGATTTGGTAAAGTGTTTAAAAAAAAAAAAACAAATTCAAATAGAAATTTCAAGCTGTTCAAACTTCCTTTCTACCCCTGAAACACAATAGAAAACAGCCTGACCCTTCTGAGGATAAGTAACAGAGAGAAAAGAACCAGTTATGGACTTATGAGCAGAAACCACAATGCAAAAACAAGGGAAGGACTATCAGCCAAAGACAGAGGAAGCACACACAACCTAGGAGAAACTAAGGAAACAAACAAACAAACAGATTGCCATAGTAAGACAAATTATAAATAAAGAATAGCACAAAACATAAATATTCGAATAACAGGAGGAAGTAAAAAGTAAGCCTTCTAAAAAGATTAAAGAAGAAAAAAATAGAGAGAGAGAATGGAGGCATGAGAAGTTCCACAGATCTTCTCCCTAGCCAAACAACCATAATTGGTGAAAATTATTATTTTTTAACTTAAAGTTTTTGAAAATTGTTTTAAGAGCATGCAGAAAATGAATAAACATTTTAAAAGTCTACTAAATCTTGGCAAGAACACTGAGAATTTGAGGCACTTGAGCCATGACCTGTTCTCTGTTTCCCTACTCCCAGTTCAGTATGACAGAAGCTTCAGTTCCCTGTAAAGGGTTACTGTATCTCCCCAGTAGGACCAGACTACCAGTATTTCCCATCCTCTCCCAATTTCATGTCACAGAGGCTAAATTTCAGGCTAGTGCAGCCAAGAGGTCACGCGCTCCCTTCTTTCACCCAGGCCCCACTCACAGGACAGAAGCTCTGCCCCAGGCTCAGCAGGCTAAGGTTATCAGGAACCCTATCACCCTCATTCCTGCTCACTCACAGGATAGAGGTTCCACACTGCAAGAAGCTAGCTAAGAAGACTAACAGCTATTTATTGCTACTAAATCAGGAATATTACTCCAAGAGAAGAAACAGCCATTGTCCCCACCACCTTCTCTGGAGCAGTAGCTCAGAGATATTTCCCAAGGAGAGGGGCAGGCCATAAGAACAGAGAACACCTAACCTCTCCCCAAAGGAACTGACTTTATATAAAACAGAGTATGGGGAAGTTCAAGCCTAAGGACACTTTCACAAACAGAGAAGACTTTGATTGTAAAGTTTTAACTTCTTGAGAGCAACACACTAAACTATAAGCCAGATAGATTATCAGAGACAACTAGGGAAGCAGCCAAGAAGTCCCCTACTGTGGTCAGAGCAAACCTCAAAGACTGGCTTATAACCTAACCCTGCAAAGAGATTCAAGTTTAATTGGATGAGACTATGGATTAATCTATGTCCCAGGACACTGGTGATAACAATAGAGCAATCTGATGGCAATTAGAGATGCCTAACAGCCGGGTATGATAGTAATAAAAGCCAATAGCTTAACAGAGAGAGCAGGGAAAGAGATAGTTAAGAAAAGCTCTGGTAAAACAACTTTCACCAGGTGACTGTGTGTGTACCCAAGGCTGTGCCCTCTAAGGAAGAATATCAGAGGCCTCACAGTAGAGAAGGAGGAATAGACATCAGTAAAATAGTCCAGACATGTTATCAAACAAATAAATAAGCAAACAACAACAATCAAAATAAAATGCCCTGCAGGATGAATCAATATCCAGAGTTGCTAAAATATATTATCTAAATACCCAGTTTTCAAAAAAAAAAAAAAAAAAAGAGACATACAAAGAAACAGAACATACACAGAAAAACAAAGGCAGAAATAGCTTGGGAAAGGACCTAGATGTCTGACTTAACAAAGAATTCAAAACAGCCACTATAAATATGTTCAGACAGATAGATAGATATACACACATACAAGGATGAAATCTACATTTGAAGCAAGAAAAGGTATCAAAAAACAATTTTCAAAAAACTGTGACTACAAGAAAAGCTTGATGAAATCACACAAGTGAAGAGACAAGAGCAAAGATTCTAAAATAGTGGAAGTTGAGACAAACAGAAGATATATCATACACACATAATTTAATTCTTTGATGAAGAGAATAAGAAAAAAACAAAACATGAAGAAAGATATAATAGAAGAAAACTTGCTTGAAAGAAGGATATGAATCCCCTGCTTTGAAAAGACTTGTTCCAGGAAAAACAAGCAACACATAATGAAGTTGCTGAATTTCAAAGAAAATGAAATGATCATATGCAGATCTGCATTCTCTTTGACCAGTGAAAGAAAAATTTAGTTTAACATAGATATTGCTCACAAAATCCCCTCAATTTAAAATTTAAAAAATAATTTCTAAATAACTTCAGATAAAGAGAAAAACAAAACTGAATTTTTGCATACTGGCAGTATAGACATATAAATCAATGGAATGGAATGAAAAGTTCAGGAAAAACTCATATAACTGGGTGAAATGATTTTTGGCAAGTGAGCTAAGGTCAGTCAATGGAGAAAGAATAGTCTCTTCCACAGTGCTGGGACAATGGATATCCACATGCAAAAGAGTGAAGTCAGATCCTTACCTCACATTATATGCACAAATTAACTTCAAATGAATCAAAGACTGAAACATAAGAGCTAAAACCATAAAACACTTAGCAAAAAAACATAGAGATAAATCTTTAAGCCCTTGGATCTAGCAATGGTTTCTTAGATATCACACCAAAGGCACAAGCAACAACAGAAAAAAAAAATAAATTGAACTTCATAAAATTAAAAATTATTTTGCATTATAAAACATTATCAAAAGAGTAAAAAACAATCCACAGAATGGGATAAAATATTTGCAAATCATATATCTGGAAAGGGTCTAGTATCCAAAAAATATAAGGAAGTCTTACAACTCAACAACAAAGAAAACAACTCCATTAAAAAATGGGCAAATGATTGAATGACATTTCTCTAAAGAATATATAGAGATGATAAACATGTACGTGGAAAGATACGCAACATCACTAGTCACTAAGGAAATGAAAATCAAAACCACAATAAGATACCACCTCACACTCACTAGGATATGGCTATATGGCTGTAATAAATAAAACAATGGAAAAATAACAAGTATTACTGAGCATGTGGAGAATCGAAACCCTCATACATTGCTGGAGGGCATGTAAATGGTAGAAAAAATCTGGAGGTTCCTCAATAAGTTAAACATAGAATTAGCATATATGGCAGAGCAATCCTACTTCAAAAGAATTGAAAACAGGTATTCAGACAAAAACTTGCATGTGAATATTCAAAGCCCCCCATTCACGAAAGTAAGAAACAAGTTTCTTAGTCTGTTTTGTTGTCTACAAAATCAGATAGTTGGAGTAGTTTATACAAAGGTCCCTTCCAAGACCAGCTTTTGTAATCTTTATGTACAGGAGCACCATTGTCATTAACAGCGGTCTTTTTTTTCTTTAAGAAAGTAAGATTGCCTCACACAGAGGTTACGATTTATGTTCTCAACCTCAAAGAGACATTGGAGGTGTGGGCAGATTGGAAAGGTGAATCTCATTCATTGTTAGGTAATCACTGGCAAAGTAGTTGGTAATTTTTCACATATGGTCTCCTCTCTTTCCCTTATGTGTTTCAATATCTCTTTCTAGAGAGATAGGTAAAAAAAAAATTTAGGCTCTAAGCACTATATCAGCTGTCATTTCAATTTGAGAACCACAGATATTATTATGTAAGAAGAAATTAGCCTTCTCTTCTCAATACTTTTCTTTAATCTCTACTTTCTGGAATATAAATGAAATATAAGAGTTCTGACTTGAATGGTAAAAAATCATTGTAATCTGGTTTATGAACTGACAACACAGATATGCAAATGGCAAGGCTGGTAAGGTAAAACATTTTAGATATAATAACATAGATCTAATATATTATTATAATCTAATTATAATTATAATTTAATATAATCTAATTATAATCTAATATATTAGATCTATATTAGATATAATATAGATCTAATATGTAATAATACATTCTAATAATAATATATAAGATATAATCAGAAAGCCCATTTTTACCAATTCCAGTTCCATGAAACTGCTCTCCAAGGGCTGCACTCCTTTCAATCCAACAAATACCTAGCCTGGTACAAAGGTAGGTCTGGATTTAGGCAAAGAAGACCATTTGCCTCCATTTCATCCCTGGATAATCAAAACCTCAACCAAAAGGTTGTCTTTGGTCAAACACAGAATGCTCACTTTTGCTGCCTCCCAAGAAAATGACCTCGTTTGTATTTGGGATGGAACTGTGGAAAGAGTTTGTCGCTTCCCAGCTTTTACTTTTCAAAGGCTCGCTGACATTCACCAAGCTCCATAATAGTTTTCAGTTCCAACCCGTTAGTTCTGAGACAGCTTTACAAAGCCACACTTGGAGGACAGAAAACAGCAATCCACGTCTCCCCTTTGTGGACAAAACAGAATCGAATCATCTTCAGAGGGCAGAAAAACCACATGAACGCAGACTGCTCAAATGATCCAGTACATCCTAGACAATCTGAAACCAACACGCATAAGGCAACATGGGTTATTTATGAGACACTGTCAGGGAAAAAGAAAAGCAAAAAACGTAACTTAAAGTTCAAGAAACCCGCACGCCACTGCTGGGGGTAGCTCTGCGGAGGACTCCACAATGTTCTCCGCATTGTTTTGTGCTGACTGCGCCCAGCTCGCGGGGCTTTTCATCGGCTCTTAAATCCACTGCTGCTCAAGCATGAAATATCTTTGGATTCCATTAAAAAAAAAAATAAATGTGCTAACAAGCTGTTAAACCACATTTTACAACAAACGCATCAAACTGATGACTTAGCTTCAAAAATATGAACTAACCGAAATAATAAAGGCTTTGTAGAACTTGGATAAATGAAGTGATTGCCTCACAGTGAGGGAGATCTGTGGGGCACATCACTGTGTAATCAAAAAAATAAGTTCCTGGTCCTCAGAGAAACATTCAAAATGCTCTGCCTTGCCTACCTACAGTCCTGAGCCCAAAGGGTTTGAACAGGGGGAAAAACAACACAGGTACAGAAAAAAGAAGCAGGCAGGGGTGGGAGAAAGAAAGAAATTCAGTCAGTTCTTTGATTAACAAGACTTCTAGCTGGACTTAAGTACAAACAGCTGCCTAGACTCCAACAGCCAAGCCTAAATCTAAACACTCCACTGTTTACATAACCCAAACTTAATCAAGCGACCATCTAATCCACCAATTTAAAGTATCCCTAAGAGTTTCAGTGTAATGTTGGTTTTCTCACAAGCCCAGTCCATCAACAAGCTGTTTAAAAATGCCAGTGATTGCAGCTCTGTTCCCAGTCTTGCAGCATCTCCTGCCTGGTCATGCTACAGGGATGTTTAGGGGAGAATTGGTAGATAATGTGGGGTCATAAAGTACTTCCTGTTATTCTTCGGTTGGCATAGTGTACTGTATTTGTTTATGAAACCCAGAATCCAGGTTGTATTTATAAGACAGTTTGGTTTGATAACGTATAATTTTATAGCAATATTGTTACTAATAAGGAAATACATTTCTTTGTCAGAAACTTGATAACTACATGTCAAAAAATATTATAGGAGATGTGCTCTAGGATGACCAGTAAAGGTAATTTTCATGAGGAAAAGAATAAGAAAAGGGAACTTATCATGATAAAGGTACTAGAAAAAGGAAAATGCTCATGAATATGAACTGAGGCTAAAATGTCAAATGCCAACAGAGGCCAAAATCAAAGAAGTTAACTGGGTCCCAGTGTAGGGCAGTCAATATGGAACTATGGAGACTATGGCAGGTACCCACCTAAAGAGGGTACATGCTACATAACCCCAACCCACTTAAAAAAAAAATTAAACATGTGCTGAGACATAATTCACATACCATGTAATTTACACATTTAATATGTGCAATTCCATTATTTTTAGTATAGTGACAGATTTGTGTAACCATTATCACAATCGCTTTTAGAACATTCTTATTCCCCAAAAGAAATCCCGTGTGCCCTTTAGCAGTCACTCCCCATGTCCCTCCAAATGCCCAGCCCTGGGAAACCACTAATCCATTACCTCTACAGATTTGCCTATTCTGGATATTTCATATACATGAAATCATACAATACCTGGTCTTTTGTAACTTGTTTCTTTCACTCAGCATAATTTTATAAGGACTCCAACTCATTGTTTGCCACAAATGTGGGCCCAGTGTGGCCAGATCTTTCAAATTTTCAGAGAAGTTGGAAATAGGGATCCTTATGTGAAATTTCCAAATGTTAAATATTGACCACGAGTTCAAATGAGATGCACACTGTACAGTTTTCCCCGCAGTGGAAACCAAACAAATATGTCTGCCCATTGAATTCATACATGGACCACAATTTCATTCCCTCTGGGGTTCATGAGACAGAGGGAGGGAAAAAGAAAGAGTGAAGCAAAATTCAAGAAAGCAGGAAAGGGTCTAACACACCTAGGCAAGAAATGAAGAGAGGAAGGTCTGGAAGGGAGAGGCAAGAGACTTCCATAGAGCAAACAGTCTGACTCTGAATTTGGTCAGAAGGGCCATCACAGCCTCAGCCAGGCTTGCTCTGACTCTGCCTTGGGGTATCAAAGTAGGATCTCACTTAGTTGCACACATAGGCCCTGAAAAAAAAAATAGCTTATTTCTAGAGAGAGAGAATGAGAGTCTAGCACTTTTAATAAGGTAATTCATTGAGATATTCATTTGTGTTAAATTAACCCTGTAAAACCCAAACTCTTGAGGAAATAATGTTAGATGTTAAGTACCCAGGGAAAAAGAAAGAAGAGAGTTTCTCAAAGAAGAGAGGCAAAAGGAGTGGAAGAGGAAGGACTCCCAGACTGAGAAAAGCAGGGCTAGTTGGTAGGTCCCACTGAGAGCATCATGGGAAAATCTCAGAGGAGAATAGCTGCTTATCTAGAAAGGCTGAGGCTGGATATGCGGTTACCAATGTAAGTTTAAAACTCCTATGCTGAAATTTATCATGGAGCAAAAGCGAATCTTTTAAGTCCCATGAGGGCTTAGCTAGCAGAGAACATTGGCAGAATCTTGATGGTCTGGAGTAGAGGAGGCTCTTGGCTCTTCTGGATTGATATATGATTTTCTGGGAAGATTATTTCAATATCTTCTATACTATACAAACTAGACGGGCACACCTCAATTTATCACATTTGTCTTTATTATGTTTTTCAGATATTGCATTTTTACAAATTGAAGGTTTGTTAACAACCCAGCATCCAGCAAGTCTATCAGTGCTGTTTTCCCAACAGCATGTGCCTACTTTGTGTCTCTGTGTTACATTTTGGTAATTCTCAAAATATTTCAAAGTTTTTCATTACTTTTATATCTCTTATTGTGACCTGTGATCAGTGAGCGTTGGTGTTATTATTTTAATTCTTTTGGGGCACCACTAACCACAGCTATAGAAGACAGTAAACTTAATTCATAAATGTTGTATGTGTTCTGACTGCTCCAATAGGCTGTTCCTCCATCTCTCTCCTGTTCTGGCCTCTTTATTCTCTGAGGCACAACAATACTGAAATTAGGCCAATAAATAACACAACTGTGGCCTCTAAGTGATCGGGTGGAAGGAAGAGTTGTAAGTCTCTCACTTGAAATCAAAAGCTAGAAATGATTAAGCGTAGTGAGGAAGACATACCAAAAGCCCAGACAGGTCAAAAGTTAAGCCGGTCATACCAGTTAGCTAAGTTGTAAATGTAAAGGAAAAGAAGGAAGGAATTAAAAGTGCTATTCCAGTGAACATACAAATGATAACAAAGTGAAAAAGCCTTATTGCTGATATGGAGAAAGTTTGAGTGGTCTGGATTAAAGATCAAACCAGCTACAACATTTCCTTAAGCCAGAGCTTAATCCAGAGCAAGACTTCTACTCTCTTCAATTCTAGGAAGCCTGAGAGAAGTGAAGAAACTGCAGAAGAGAACTTGGAAGCTAGCAGAGCTTGGCTCATGAGGCTTAAGTAAAGAAGCTGTCTCCATAACATAAAAGTGCAAGGTGAAGCAGCAAGTGCTGATGCAGAAGTTACAGCGAGTTACTCAGAAGACCTAGTGAAGATAATTGATAAAGGTGGCTACACTAAACAGACTTTGAATGGAGATGAAAACTCCTTGTCTTGAAGAAAATGCCATCTAGGACTTTCATGGCTAGAGAGAAGCCAAGGCCTGGCTTCAAAGTTTCAAAGAACAGGCTGACTCTCTTCTTAGGGGTTAATGCAACTGGTGACTTTAGGATGAAGTCAGTGTTTATTTACTATTCTGAAATGTCTAGGGCCCTTAAGAATTATACTCAATCTACTCTGCCTGTGTGCTAAAAATGAAACAAGGCCTAGATGATAGCACATCTGTTTACAGCATGGTTTACTGAAAATTTTAAACCCACTGTTGAGATTTACTGGTCAGATAAAAAGATTTGTTTCAAAATCAGTGACAATGCATCTGGTCACCCAAGAGCTCTGATGGAGACTTACAAGGAGCTGGATGTTGTTTTCATGTCTGCTAACACAGCATTCATTCTGTAGCCCATGGATCAAGGAGTAATTTTGATTTATAAGTCTTACTATCTAGGAAATACATTTTTAAGGTTATAGCTGCCATAGATAATGACTTTTTTGATAGATCTGTGCAAAATAAATTGAAAATCTTCTGAAAAAGACTCACCATTCTAGATGCCATTAAGAACATTCATGACTCATGGGAGGAGGTCAAAATACCAATGTTAACAGGAGTTTGAAGAAGTTGACTCCAACCTTTACAGATGACTTCAAGGGGTTCAAGACTTCAGTGAAGGAAGTAATTGCAGATGTGGTAGAAATAGCAACAGGACTGGAATTACAAGTGGAGCCTTCAGGTGTGACTGAATTGCTGCAATCTCATGATAAAACTTTCCTTGATAAGGAGTTTCTTCTCATGGATGAGCAAAGAAAGTCTTCTCTTAAGATGGAATATACTCCTGGTGAAGATTCTATGAATACTGTTGAGATGACAACAAAGGATTTAGAATATTACATACATTTAGTTGATAAGGCACTGGCAGGATTTGAGAGAACTGACTCCAATTTTGAAAGAAGTTTTGCAGTCATTAAAATGCTATCAAACAACATCACATGCTACAGAGAAATCTTTTGTAAAAGAAAGAGTCAATTGATGCAGCAGACTTTATTGCTGTCTTTTTTTAAGAAATTGCCACAGCCACTCCAGCCTTCAGCAACCACAATCCCGATCAGTCAGCAGCCATCAACATCAAGGCAAGACCCTCTACCAACACAAAGAGTATGACTGGATAATTGTTAGCATTCTTTTAGCAATAAAGTATTTTTTATTAAGGTATGTATTTTTTAGACATAATGCCATTGCACACTGGATAGACTACAGTACAGTGTAAATGTAATTTTCATATATACTTGGAAACCAAAAAATTTGTGTGACTCACTTTATTGCAATATTAACTTTATTGTGGTGACCTGGAACCAAACCTGCAGTATCTCCAAGGTATACCTGTAGTTTACTTGATGAGTGTCTATTTTTCTAGAAATAGAAATCTCATATCCCAGGGCCACCAAATTCAATCCACTGTCAAGGTTGAGTTCTTCAGGGGACAACTTTATGGGAGTAGACAGTATCTTGTAAATCTTTGCAGAGATAAACAGTCATTAGAATCCTATTTGAAAGCCTGTCACTTTCTACTCAATTACCATAAGTCTGGCATAGAGGACACAATGATTTTCTTTACTATTTCTAGGATTTACTCTCTTTAGGAATTTCTGCTTGCAGGTTTGCATTGGATTTAACTTGGGTGAAATTCAACTGCATTTTAAAAGTGTTTATTGTCTATGAATCCTGTGCCAGAATAGGTTCAGGAAGGCATCAACTTTACCCCCATAGAATTCACAGTAGGTCAATAACTACACACATTTTACTATAGTTTAATTTGTGGACACCATGAAAATGAACAAAGTGCTACTAAGGCACATTAGACTAGCAAGAACCTTGGACATTATCCCCAAATGAAAATCTTACCAAGTAATTATTTAAAGTTTGTTAAACTTAACCATTTAAAAAATAAGTATTAGAATTATTATCACAGAGAAGTTAAACAACAAAATAAATAGAATTAAATGAATCATTGTATATCTTTATCCCACGTAGCTGCAGTATAAACCTTCATTGTAAAACTATATTGAACATTGACTAAACTTAAGTTCAGTCTATTATATTTGATTATAATAGACACTCAAAAAGTAACAAAATATAGAAATTACAGACAATACAGTCTCTGAATGCAAAAGTTTTTTATTAAGTTTGAAAATTCTAAAGTATCCTCTTAGATAATTCATTGTCAAAAAGGAAAATCAAAACTATAATTTACAATATGATGAAGGTGAAATTAATATCAATAAATGGTTTGGAGATGTTAACTATTTATAAACATAAAAATTTGGATCAATACATTATAACATATACTAAAATTTGTTTCAGAATGAGTAAATGTTTGAATGCAGGATTGATACGTAAAAACGTGGAGGAAGATATTACAAAGAACCTGGGCTCAATGGTTCATGCCTGTAATCCCAGCACTTTAGGAAGCTGAGGTGGCAGGATTGTTTGAAAAAAAACTTTTTTAGAGATAGGGGTCTCACTGTGTTGTCCAGGCTGGCCAGGAACTCCTGGCCTCAAGCAATCCTCTTGACATAGCCTCTCAAAATTCTGTGATTACAGGCATGAGTCACTACACCTGGACAAAGTCATTTAAATATAGATATTTTTAATATATAAAAGTTAAAATTTCTGTATATCATAAATGAAAATTTAAAAATGTATTGGGAAATATATTTACACTATAATGACAAAGAGTTAACACCTTTTATTTATAAAATATCATACAACATGCTCCAAAAGAAAGTACATAGACATTAAAAAATTAAAATAGGCATAGATACTAAGATAGGCATAGACATTAAAAAAAAAAACTCAACCAACAAACATAAGAAAAACCTGTAAAAAGTCACTAGTACTAGAAAAACATTCAAATCAGGAAAAGGAGTTACCACATACCACCAAAAAAGCTGACAAATAATTTCTTTAACTTCATTTGGATAAGGAAATGCATGGTCTCACATGGACAGCTGGTTGTTTCATAATTTATACATTCCTATAAGACAATTTAGCGGTATATATCAAAAGCTTTAAAAATGCTCCTCCCACTTTAACCCCACAATTTGTGTCTGGAAATTCATTTTAAGTAAATAATCCTAGATTCATACTCAGATTTATGTATAAGGACATATATTACTATGAAATTTATAATAACAAAAAAAGAAAACTAAATAACTGAAAAGAGCAAATTAATTAAATAAAATGTGTGCACACAATGAACTGATATATAGTCAATAATACCATTTTCTAAAATACATGATGATACATGAAAATACTTATGATGGGCTGGGCACAGTGCCTCACGCCTGTAATCCTAGCACTTTGGGAGGCCGAGGTGGGTGGATCGCGAGGTTAGGAGTTTGAGACCATCCTGGCCAACATGGTGAAACCCCCGTCTCTAATAAAAATACAAAAATTAGCTGGGCATGGTGGCATGCACCTGTAGTCCCAGCTACTTGGGAGGCTGAGGCAGGAGAATCGCTTGAACCCGGGAGGCAGTGGTTGCAGTGAGCCGAGATCGCGCCACTGCACTCCAACCTGGTGACAGAGCATGACTCCTTCTCAAAAAAAAAAAAAAGAAAAAGAAAAAGAAAATACTTATAATGGAATTAACAAAGCCTTACATATAATGGAATCACAATTTTGTTTAAAACAAAAAAGCCTGTCCTTTGTGGAGAAAGACTAGAAGGAAGTACATCAGAATGCCAATGATAGTTGTCACAGCTCAGGGAGGGTTGGAATAACAATACTTAGTTTCATATTTATCTACATATAACAAATATTGTAGTATTGGGATTTTATTTTTTATATTTATCTATATATACCAAAAATTTCAACTGTATATAGTTTTACAATGAATGATTTTATTACTTAAAATTTACAAATAAATACTATTCAGAAAAGATGAAAATCATTAGAGTTCTCTCAAAACTTCTGAAAGCAGCGAAAGCTTGGTTTTGAGAACAATGTATAGCATTTATTTTGTAAATAAATTAAAAACAAAAATCAGTAAAATGTGAATTTAAAACAAGTATTTATTTAAAAAAAGAAGAAGAAGAAGCCCTACCAAAATAGCAAGAGAAAAATAAAAAATAACAACAAAAGATGCAGGGGTGGGTGGCTTCAAGATGGCTTACTAGAGTCATCTGGTACTTGCCTCCTCCAAAAAATAGAGCCAAAATGGCAAGTACATAATCACACTTCAAATAGATCATCTAAAAGAGAACACTGGAATTCAGGGAAGTGATAGGCAACCCCTCAAGCAAGGAAGGAGAGGGAAGTGAGGCAGCCTGCTCAGCCAGGATCAGCTGGGAATCTGGAGAGGACCCCAATGTGGGAAAGGGTACATGAGGGACCCCCAATGGTCCACATGCTCAAGGCAGACTCCTGTGATCCTAACTGCAGAAGAGGCCCTCAATCCTCATGGGCCCTAAGACTAACACAGGGAGCTGCCTGGAAACCACAAGATTACATTGCTCCAGAGAGGGAGCTCAAGTCTGGGTCCCACACACTTCTGAGTCATAAGCAGATAGAGCAAGGCACCATTTTCAGAGCCATTCCCCACCAGAATGCAGCCCCCTCTGGGGCTCAACAGCCCTGGCATCTCCACATTCCTGGAGCTCCACTGATACCTCCCATCTACAGCCAAACTGCTATGGCTGGCTATGGCCACCAGGGCTGAAGCAGGAGCCATTGAGAGCAACTCTGCTGTCCCTAAGCTAAGCTGCCACATGGTTTCATATGTCCTAAGAACAGACTCCCCTGCCTATAGCCACTACTGCTGTGGCCAAAGTGTGAGCAAAGCTTGCACTTCCCAGCTGCCTGCCTATGGCTGCTGCTACTGAAAACAACCACACATAGCAGGGTTGCAGTGCAGACAATACCACCCCCACTGAAGCATTTTGTTCCTGCCTACCTATCACCTCACTACTGCCTACCACAGCAAGTGCCTACATGTACCACAAGGGGACCTGAGGACAGGTTCAGCCAACCTGGCCTCACCATTCCAGTGCCCAAAAACAACATCCAGGGACTTGGGAATTACCCAGCCCTGTCTACCACTATTGCCGCCTGAGCACTCCTCCCAGGGGATTGAGGTTAGGCCCACCCAATCTGCCTCTATCACTACAACTACCACACGCATACACACACACACACACACACACACACACACACACACACACACACACACACACACACCACCTTGCCAGCCTGGGGTGTGGCCCAGCCATTGCCGACACCAGTGCAGGCTGCTTGGGAATCAGAGCCTTGTTCCACTACTGCTACTGATATTGCCCATGCCATACCTTCTGCCCCAGAACCAGAGATCATGCCCAGCCAGTCACTGCCACTACCAGCCCTGAAGGAGGCCACCTGGAGGCCCAAGAATTAACCCACCTGGGCCTGCTGACATCAGTGCCAGTATATACCACCCCAGGGCCCAAGGAGAGGGCAGTATGCTTGACCCACCACTGTAGCCACTAAGGTCCAAGAACTGGCCCAGCTGGCATCCCGGTACCCAGAAAAATTTCACCACAGCCTCCACTAACAACCACACCCTAAGCCACTGAGGAAATAGCAGACACCACTGACACTGTTTACAGCTAAAGAAATCATGAGGAAACTGCACTACTGCATATACCCAGATACAAAGCCAAAGTGCCCTACCCAACCAACACCATAGATACCTCTCCAGGAAAAAGTTCTCACCTATGAAAGCAAATCCAAAAAATTAGAATAAATGACTATTACTCAAGATGCCCAGGTATCAACATAAAAACAAAGGAAGCCTGAAAAAGCAAGGAAATATAATGCCTTCCAAGGAATGCAATGATTCTCCAGCAATGGATTCCAATAAAAAAGAAATTTATAAAACTCCAGAAAAAAATGTAAAATACCGATACTAAGGAAGCTCAGTGAGATACAAGATAATATATAAAAGCAAGACAAAAATCAGAAGAACAATTCAGGACACGAATGATAAATTTACTGAAGAGGTGGATATCATTTAAAAAAGAACCAAACAAATTCTGGATGCAGAGAATTCATTAAATGAAATACAAAATACATTTGAAAGCTTTAACAATGGACTAGATCAAGGAGAAGAAACAATCTCAGAACTTGAAGACGGGTTTTTAAAAATAACTCATGGAGACAAAAATAAGAAATAAGAATGAACGAAGCCTGTGTGACATATAGGACACCACAAGGCAACCAAATATTCAAGTTTTCAGTGTCCCAGAAGGCAAAGAAAAAATGAAAGGGATAGAAAACCTATCTAACAAAATAATAGCTGAAAACTTCACAAGTCTAGCAAGAGATTTAGACAACCAGATATAGGAGGCTTTGAGGTCCCCAAATAGATACAATGTAAAAAGGTCTTCTCCATGACACACTATAGAGAAACTTACTAAAGTCAAAGACAAAGAGAAAATTCTACAACAGCAGGAGGAAAGTGTCTAGTCCCAAGTATAGGAACCCACACCAGATTAATAGTAGATTTCTCAGCAGAAACCTTACAGGTCAGAAGAGAATGGGATGATATATTTAAAGTGCTGAAAAAAATCTGCTAAGGATGCTATAACCTCTCCAAAAATAATCCTTCATATACAAAGGAGAAATAAAACTTTTCCCAAACAAGCAATAGCTGAGGGATCCTATCACCACTAAACTGGTCCTACAAATGATGCTTAAGGGAGTTCTACACCTGACAGCAAATGGAAGATAGCTACCATCATGAAAACACATGGAAGTATAAAACCCACTGATAAAGCAAATACACAAATAAGGAAGAGGAAGGAAAAGACTCAAATGTTACCACTACAGAAAACCACAGTCACAATGATAAGAAAGGAATAAATGACACACAAAATAGCCAGAAGTCAATTAATAAAATCACAGAAATAATCTCTTACATCTCAATAATGGCCTTAAAGGTAAAAAATTAAACTTTACTTAAAAGATATAGACTGGCTGAGTGGAGTTTTTTAAAAAC
Organism: Pan paniscus; assembly: GCF_029289425.2. Lineage (NCBI taxonomy): Eukaryota > Metazoa > Chordata > Mammalia > Primates > Hominidae > Pan > Pan paniscus. The sequence goes on along the minus strand of NC_073270.2, from coordinate 7,446,009 downwards.
GACCTAGCTATATTCTGCTTACGAGACACTCATCTCACACGTAAAGACACATATAAACTGCAAGGAAAGGGATGAAAAAAAAATTCCAAGCAATAAGAAAACAAAAGTGAGCAGGAGTAGCTGTACTTATATATCAAATACAACAGACTTCATGACAGGCAGGAACTGTTTTAGGAACTTTCCATACATAATTTTTACTTAGTCTTTCAAACAACCATGAAAAGTGGGTGTTTTTATACTCATAGCAAAGAATGGGAAAGTGAGTTTCAATAAGGTTAGGTAATTTCCTAAAGGCATACACTTAATAATTTATTTATCTTGGATTTAAATTTCTCCCAAACTCATTTTCTCTAAACCATACCATGCTGCCCACAGATAGAAGAAAACTGGCTGGTCAAAACATTACCATCAGAGATTTCTAAGATTTGGCCATACTGATACCGTATTTTTCAAACATGCCATTTCATATATTTGTGTCTCAGCCTTCTTACTCCCCTTTATCTTAAAAGTTTGCCCATTTTTGAATTTTTTCTATTCCACCTCATTCTATGATATTAGAATCAATTCTTATAGAACCTTTCTTGTTGTCCAAGTCTAATTCATTATTTGTATATGCCAAGACTTTCTTGACTGCAAGTAATAAAAACCCAACTCATATTAGCTTAAGCATAAAGGTATTAGTAACTGGAAATGTCAGGATTATTAGGACCCAGTCTCAATCTCTCTGCTCTGTGGCCCTCTGTGCTGGTTCCATTGACAAACAGGAACTTCTTTCACTACAGCAATATAAAGACCAATCATTCTGGGATTCCATCATCACAATTTTGAGTTCAGGAAAGAGGAAGAAGCATCTCTCCCAGACGTTTAAACCAAGTCCTATGCCTGATTTTCACAGTCCTGTATCAGTCTTTGAACCAGTCACTCTGTGAGCAGGATACAATGCTGTGATTGGCCAGGCCAGAAACAAGTATCCAGCTTTGGAGTCAAAGGTGGAGTCAAGATCACCTAAGGGAGTTCCACAGAGGAAAAAGTGGGTGATATTACAAAAAGTAGTTCTCACAAATCACAGGTATCCACAATAGTCACTGGATTCTCCAGCCCTTTATGCAACCTCTGAAGTAGCCCTTATTATATTGTAATGTTTTATGTGTTTATTTTTTACATACCAAGTTTAATTATAATTTTACTTTGATATATAAAATAGTAATTGGAAAACATTTTTCATTAGTCTATAAGCTTTTAAACTTTAATTCATTTACCCAATATATTCTACCATAGTGGATAAATTTCAAATTTAGTTACAATAAAAAATCCTGAGGTCCCAAATTAATAATAATAGTAGTAGTAGAAATTATTATTGTAGCTAGTATATTTAGGGCTTATTGTATTCTAAATATTATGCTAAGTGGTTTTTACAGATTGCTAGTATTTAAAAGACAAAAGATAAAAAGTGTTGGCAAGGATGTGGAACATGGGAACTCTAGTATACTGTTGGTGAATTTGTAAATTGGTATGATATTATGTAATACAGTATGGAAGTTCCTCAAAATATTAAAAATAGAACTATGGTATGACCCAGCAATCCCGCTATTGGATATATATCCAAAAACATGAAATTAGTATGTTGAAGAGATACTCACACTCTCATGTTCATTGCAGCATTTTTCATAATAGCCAAGGTATGAAATCAACCTAAGTGTTCATCAGTGGTTGAAAGGATAATGAAAATGTGGTATTTATACACAATAGAATACTATTCAGCCTTAAAAAAGAAAAAAAAAACCCTGTCATTTGTGACACAGATAGACCTGGGGGATGTTATGTGAAATAATGTAATCCAGGCACAGAGAGATAAATACTGCATGATTCTCACTTATAGGTGAAATCTAAGAAAAGTTGATATCATAGAGTCAGAGAACAGAATGACTGGTGATTACCAGGGGCTAGAGGATGGGGGCATTGGGGAGATATTGGTAAAAGGATACAAAATATCAGTTAGAATGAGTAAGTTCCAGAGGTCTATTGTATATCCTGGTGATTATAGTTAACAATAATATATTGTATATTTGAAAATTGCTAAGAGGGATTTTTGTGTTCTCAATGCATAAAAATGATATGTGAAGTAATGTATATATTAATTGGCTTGATTTAGTGATTCCACGATGTATACATATATCAAAACATTATGTTGTCCACCATAAATATATACAATTTTTGTCAATCAAAAATAAATAAACACAATTTTAAAAAGTAAAATAGAACTACCATATTAGCCAACAATCCCACTTCTGGGTATATATATCTGAAGGAAATAAAATCACTATCTCAAAGAGATATCTGCATGCTCATGTTTGTTGCAACATTATTCACAGTAGCCAAAATATGGAAATAAAGTATCTGAATACAGAAGAATGGGTCAAGAAAATGTGATATATATACACAATGGAATACTATGCAGCCTTTTAAGAAAAGGAAATCCTGTCATTTGCAACAACATAGGTAAAATTGGAGGACATTATGCTAAGTGAAATAATCCAGACACAGAAAGACAAATATTGCATGACCTCACTAATGGTAGAACCTTTAAAAAAAAAATCAAACTCAAAGTAACAGAGAGTAGAACAGTGTTTAGCAGGAGATTGGGGGTGGGGAGAAAAGGGAGATGTTAGTCAAAGGGTACAAACCTTCAGTTATAACATGAATAAGTTCTGGATTTCTGGAGACCCAATCTACAGAATGGTGACTGTAGTTAATAACAAATACATCATACGCCTGAAATTTGCTGAGAGAGTAGATCTCAAGTGTTCTTACCACAAAAAAGAAAATAGTAACTAAGTGAGCCGATGGATATGTTAGCTCGATTGTGATAATCATTTTACAATGTGTGAATACATCGAAACATAACATTGTACACCTTACATATATTCAATTTTTCTTTGTCATTCTTCCCCCAGTAAACTTGGGGTTGAGGGAAAGTTCAACAAACTCCCCCAAAGTCACTGAGGCAATATGAGGTGAGCTCAGATTCTTACTTAAGTCTGAGTCCAGGGAGTCTTTCTGTTAATCAGTATGTGATACTGCCATAAGTAATACGTAAACTTTTTTCGACTCATTCTTTTGATACTATCATCAATTAAACCTAAATAGTCCCTTCTTCTCAAAAATCTCCAAATACCCCCAGAAGGATCATGGTATTAATTTTACAATGTCAGTCCAAGGGTTACCATCTTTGACTTGTGAATGGTAATGCTGAGGTTTTGAGACAGAGAGAGCTTAAATTGCCCTGATCAGACTCCATCTGAATCAAACCTCATGTTTTCTGCTTTCCGTTTCTGTCCTCTTCACTGGAACACTGAACGCACAGTGTTTATATATTACATGTTTAATGGAGACATTATACATATAATGTTATGAAGAACAAAATACTGATGTGGTAAAAGTACATTCAGTATACTAACTTTGAAAAAAATATGATATCTACGCCATCTATAAAGTGTTTCCCACCATGAAACCTCACTCCTTTAGAAAACCAAATTCTTGTAATGGAAAAAATGATTCAATTAAAGTAAGAACATTGTCCAGGAGAAAATAAATCTGGGATCAATAGATTGAGGTTTTCATACACTATTTCAAAGATCCCTGGTTATTACCAAATGTTTCAGTAGCAACAGAAGTTAGATAAACAAAGGATAGTAGTGTACCTTACTCTCAAAATAATCTGAACAATTATGACTCAGAAAAGAGTCATACTGCAGACTTGAAGAAATAAGCACAATGTGCTCTTGTGGCTGAGAAGGCTACAGAATCCTAAACAGCATGAAAAAGACTATTGGAAACGGAGCAGAAAACTTTATCCATCCCCTCTATGGAAACATGGTTTACCCACACCTGGAGCCATGTGTATCATTTGGTCATTATAGCTCAAGAAAACCAAGAACTGGAATGGAGACAACCAGAGAAGAGCTATTAAACTGAACAAGGGGCTTCTTTATGAGAACAGACTAAGAAACAGAACTCTTCGGTTTGAAAAGACAAAGTAAAAGAATAAAAGAATATAGCAAAGAGTCTAAAATCTTAAAGTGTGTGGCTAACAAGAATACAGACTTTACCATCGACATTTTAAAAAGTTAAATCTAAGAGTAATAGAGAAAAATTCTCCTTGGTTAATAAGCATATCAAGTTTATTATCCCAAGAGATACTATAGGTCACAAAAATAAGTAATTTAAAAATATTACTTTATTGATAATGCCAAGAGTTCAGTCAGGAGACCAAGGAGCAACTAATGTTTGGAGAGCAGCTTTATGATGGGATACCAAGTAGACTAGAGATTGATCGCCTGTGCTTTTAGGCTTCTAAAATTTACATGAAAGGCAACCATGAAATTGCTTCCACAAGACATTCTTTCTTACTATTGCTGAAAACAGAACACTATACTCTTAGTAGAAAATTAAGTCAACTAAAATTAAATTAACAAACCCTAAGACATTGTTAAGATTCTTCCAAGGAGTTAAGTCCCTCCATAATACCAGTAAGATCTGTCTTCTAGCTAAATTCAGTTAGCTCTGGATGCTCCTTCTCCAACTGCCACTCACAGTGATATGAATGGAGCCCAGAAATCCTTCCTTGTAGTATAAAGATTTGAGAGCAGTTATCTGAAAAAGCCATCTGATTAGTTGATCGTGTTGGAAATATCTGTAATTCCCAGCGATGTCTCCTCCTTTCTGCGCATGTTCCCCTCATTCTACCTCTCATCTCTTGATGGATGTGTGAGGACTGTAACAAGTATAGCCAGAGCCTTTCCATAGCATTATAAAAGTTATCCCCAAAGAAGGATCATACAAGAGGCTGAGTAAATGACATTCTTCATGGGCTAACTATCCAAGTATCAGTATGTCTGGGATTTATGGGCTAATTCTTCTTTTCACAGCACAGATAGAGGTAGGAGGAAGAATCTTGAGAATCTTGAATTCTATAACCAGCTTATATTTGGCTTCCTCTGTCACCTGAAATGTTAGTATGCCAGATATTTGGTGGATTGAATTAAGAAAGCTTAGAAATGAAGCCGGCCAGAATGTGTAAGACAAAGGGAAAAATCATAGGGAAGCTGCAATAAATGAACAGCCAGAGACTGAAGAAAGACCAGAAGATACTTACAGGGGAATATGAATGTTTTAGCTTTGCCTGCTATTTGATTTTAATTGAGTTCGCGTGTCTTTTGAAGATCACCTGCTGGGAATTTAAGAAAATAATGAAGCAACTGTTTAGGTCCAAACATTCCTCAATAAAACAAATTCCAGGTTTTAGAGCTATGTGTGAGCTACTGCTATTAAATGGGAGAAATGAGCCTGCTATAAGAAGAAGAAATAATGTGTTTGGCTAATGTCTACAGGCTCTCTTCAGTATGCTGTGATTAAAATGACATCTCCAGAGGTGTACTTGTTTGTTTGTAAGATTGTTGCTTCAATTTAGTCATTACTTCTAAAGTTTCCAGGGAAAAAACCCAAAGAGTAGTTTTCCCCTTAAATATAATGTGTTTCATTCTTTTAAACATTTATTACTATTAGCCCTGGAATCTGGCTCCTCTATTATTTGGGGTATGGTTGGCTGTTTTCCAAGAAGGCAGTTTGGTGACTCCAGGACACCAAGTACCCAGAATGGTTCTACTGGATAATTCAGTAAGTGCCAGGCGCTCTCCCTTAAGACTATTAAATGTGAACCTTGCATTCTAATGTGAATGGACAGAAGCTGTTTTAATAGCAGACCCTTAAAATAGTGAAAATTGCAGCCACACAAATGGAAGAGACTGACAATCCAATAACCAATTGCATTTCATTTTGAAACAAGTTACATATTCATTTCAGGTAAATTGGCCTTTCTGATTATGATGCTTGGGAGTGGGGCCATAGAAGGATAGAAAGTAAAAGATCTCAGGAGAATGCCAGGCAATGAAATCGGATTCCAATTCACTAATTGTGCTGTTAGGGGAACGGAGCACAAATGCACTAGCATTACGTTCCCAGATATTTCAGTTCTTGTGTGAGTGGGGGCATGGCTATTATTTTCAGTGTTTTTGCCCATCAGCTTACCATGAAAGGTTTCTGCTAGGCATAATCCTAGCTGATTAGACTTCACTGCTTTTCCATTTATCAATCTACTCTACAAAGTAACGATGCTACTAAAGACCAACAAGCCCACCCAAAGAAAGCCAAGGCGGCCATCATGCCTTAATAAAACTCTGTGGCCTTGAAATACTCCCATCTGGAAAGTTCAGAATTTACTCTAAAACCTTTGCCACAGTTTCTTAAAATTCTTGGATAAATTATTTCAAGCTTCAAGTTAAAAGACAAAAAGTTTAAAACTCAAGTAATTTATAAAACATATATCTAACTTTCATTTCTATATCAGCTCAAGGCAGCAACTAAGATTTGTCCTTGCTTCCTAACAACACTGATGCAAGCATTATTCTTAATTTTATTTTTAATATACATAAAGCAACTGAGGGTCAGAGGCAATAAATAATTTTTCCAGGGTCACACAGCTAGCTAGGAACAGGACTGGAATTTGATTCCACAGTTATGCTCACTATCATGAGGAGAACCATTGGTTCTTGTCAATAAAGACTTAGTATGAAGTCCATTCACAGCATTTTAGGATTTCTTTTGAAAAATGGTGAGCTATTCGAAGTTGACCACATTTGAGTGCACCCAACAATAATTAACAATACTTGACTTAGGATGGGGTTATGTCCCAATGAGCCCATTGTAAGTCAAAAATATCATAAATTGAAAATGTATTTAATGCCCCATAAAACCATCGTAAAGTCAAAAAATTATAAGTCAAGCCTTTATAAGTCAGAGACCATCTGTATTCAAAAGACTTTTAGATGTAAATTGAGTGCTGTGACGTTTAAGGCACTGCTCTAGACACTGAGCTAAGAGCCCTGGGCTATACTCTCTGGACTTTAGAACTTAAAGAGACATGAAAATCCAAACATCACATTTGTATACTAGAATATTAAACAACTCCGGGGACTAAATGTCTGGCTTGTAGTCACAAAGCCAGTTTGTTGTAGAATTGAAGCTAGAATTCAGGCTCCTTGAAATCTAGAACAGTGCCCCTCCCATGTACAATTCGAGAAGCACAAGACAAGTCTTAGCCCTGAAGGAACTGTAGTTTAACTGGGGAGACAGATGCAAAACTATTAGATATTTTTTTACAAATGCAACAAAATTTAAATTTCAACAAAGATGATAAGGCAAGTTGCTGTAAGAGTACATTATGGCCAAATAGGGTTATAATTCAGAAGAGTGAGAACTTAATGTAGGCTAGAGAGTCATCCTCAAGGGGAGATATACTTAGCCATGTGAAAGGAGTTTATAGAAGATACATGGGGAATTATTTAAGTGGTAGAAATTACGTATTAATAAGTATAACTACCAAAACCATCACACCAGAAAGACAAAGATTACATGGAGAGCCAAGTAGGACTTCTATGATCCTCCTATCCTTGATAATAGCATGCATCACTCTAATTTACTTGTGTTTCTGTAAGTTTTTTCCACCAGTGAACTCTTATTATAGTACCTGATACATATTAGGAGTTCTACAATCCCTCAGATGAATAAACAAACGAATAGAAGCTTTGATTAGAATTGTGGATTAGATAACACCAGAAAAAAAAAAAAGAGTACTTTCGGGATTAAAAAAAAAACAACATAAAGGACTTCACTCACTCTCTGTTCATATCCAAAGTTATCAACAATCCCAAAAAAAGCATAGATAGAGCCTGCTATCAGCATAGTACTAATAACAGCCAGCTTATCAGCCCACTGACATCATCTAGCAATGGTAAATTACTTCAGATTGTGGAAGGCATTCACCAGCTAAAAGTTCCTTTCCAATTCGAGGTAGAGAAGAGGTGTTTAAGAGAAAAGAAAGAGGAAGGAGATGGAGGATTACATTAATGAGGGATTTTTCAAACATCCATACACACTTTGTGATAAAATGCTTCTAAGCTGGGGTCATTTCCTGTACAGACAATGTTGCTTTTCTTAGACCCATACTGGGTCTAAAAATTACTGCCTGGCTGAATATCTAAGCTAATCAAGACTATGTTCCCTCAGCAGGTGAGGGATAAACTGAACACCATTTAATCAGGCATAATGGAAGGCTGAGTCTATAAAGTGGTGCATGATTAACCATTTGGAGGAGTCCTGCCAAGTCCACAGTACTAGTAGTGGAGCTCTTCTTTCATACATTTTGCAAATGTAGTTCATTAGTAGGTACTTAACGCTAACCTATGCTGAAAAGAAAGCCTTGGTGCTGAGCTATACTGAAAAGTTGATGAAGTATAGTACAGCTTTGTATTAAATAATTAGTATTATCTTACATGGGAAGACCAAAATAATCACCCTCCTTTAACAGACATATGGGGTTAAAATTATTCAGCTCGCATCTTTTGTTTTGAGAAATCTTCATGTTATGCTAGCTAAAGTGGGGATGGGATAGACAGCCCTCTGAGATTTTTGGTTGAATACATATTGAGATAAGCATCATGTAGTTGTTTTACCTGTGTGGGGACACTTATTCAGATTGGGCCCAGAAAAAGTCTCTAAGTTCACGTACTGCTTACCTATTTTACAGCAGTAACATACAGCCTTGTCCAAAGCATTTCTCAATGAATGCCCATCAGCAGCCCAGAGAACCGGGTGCGGCGGGGGAGTGTTAATGTTGATTGCAAGTGTGGAACAGGACAAGACAATCAAAAAGTGGGGAATGGACCAATCAGAGGCAGTGGGAATAATTGTCTATAAAAATAACTGTGTGCTTTTTCTTAGAATTTATATACTCAAAATGGATGAAGTAAGACCAAGTGGTGGTCCCTAAATCCAGCAAAATCCAGCAATGCACTGGAAGCTTGGGAGTATTTACTGGAAACTTCTAAATTATATATATTCAAGGTATAAAATACGTTGTCTTGATATACACACACTTAGTTAAATGCTTATCACAGTTAAGCAAATTAACTTATTCATCACTTTCCATAGTTGTCTTTTTGTGTTTGATAAGGACACCTAAAATCTACTTTTCTAGCACACTTCAGCATACAATAAAATATTATTATTATAACTATAGTCCCCAAGCTGTACATTAGATCTCTTAGACTTTTTCATCTCACATAACTGCAAGTTTATATGTTTTGATCTACTTCTCATTTCCTTTCCCTCCCTACCCCTGGTAACCACCATTTTACTCTGTTTCTATATGTTTGACTTTTTCTGAGATTCCAGATAAAATTGAGATAATGCAGTATTTTTCTTTATAAGTCTGGCTTATTCCACTTAGCATAATCCCCTCCAGATTCATCCATGTTGTTGCAAATGGTAGCATCTACTTATTTTAGAATGAATATCTATATGCATGTGTATACATACCACATCATTGTTAGACACTTAGGTTGATTCCGTGTCTTGGCTACGTGAATAATGCTGCAACGAACATGGGAGTGCAGGTATCTGTGTGAGATGCTGATGTCATTTCCTCTGGGTACATATCCAGCAGAAGGATCGCTGGGTCATGTGGTAGTTGTAACTTTAATTTATTGAGGAACTTCCACACTCTTTTCCATAATGACTGTACCAATTTACATTCCCACCAACAGTGTACAAGTGTTCCCTTTAACCCACAGCCTTGCCAGCACTTGTTATCTTTTGCATTTTTGATAATGGCCATTCTAACAGGTGTGAGGTAACATCTCACAGTGGTTTTGATTTGCATTTCCTAGAAGATTAATGATGTCGAATATTTTTTCATGTACTTGCTGGTCACTTGTGTTCTCCTTTTGAGAAATGTCTATTCAGATTCTTTGCCTATTTATTAAATCAGGTTTGTTTCTTTTTTCTACTGAGTTGTGTGAGTTCTTTACGTATTTTGGATGTAATTCCTTATAAGATAGATGGTTTGAAAATATTTTCTCCCAATCTGTAGGGTGTCTTTTTATTTTATTAATTATTTCTTTTGCTATGCAGAAGATTTTTAGTTTGATGTAGTCCCACATGTTTATTTTTGCTTTTGTTGCCTGAGCTTTTGGTGTCATATCTGAAAAATTATCACCAAGGCCAATATCAAGGAGTTTTTCTCCTACGTTTTCTTATAAAATTTTACAGTTCCAGATCTTACGTTTAGGTCATTAATCCATTTTGAATTGACTTTTGTCTTTTGTGTGTGTTATAAGATAAAGATCCAGTTTCATTCCTTTACATGTGTATATCCAGTTTCCCCAGCACCATTTATTGAAGAGACTCTCCTTTCCCCATTATATATTCTTGGCAGCTTTGTCAAAAATCAATTGATCTAAATGTTCAGGTTTATTTCTGGGCTCTTTATTCTGTTTCATTGGTCTATGTATCTTTTTTTTTAGATGGAGTTTTGCTCTTGCTGCCCAGGCTGGAGTACAATGGCACAATCTCGGCTCACTGCAACCTCTACCTTCTGGGTTCAAGCGATTCTCCTGCCTCAGCCTCCCAAGTAGCTGGGATTACAGGCAGCCGCCACTATGCCCAGCTAATTTTTTGTATTTTGAGTAGAGATGGGGTTTCAGCAAGTTGGCCAGGCTGGTCTTGAACTCCTGGCCTCAAGTGATCCACCCACCTCGGCCTCCCAAAGTGCTGGGATTACAAGTGTGAGCCACCACACCTGGCCTTACATATCTATTCTTATGCCAGTACCATACTGTTTTAATTAATATAGTTTTGCAATATGATTAGAAAACAGGAAGGCTGGGTGCAGTGGCTCATGCCTGTAATCCCAGCACTTTGGAAGGCTGAGGTGGGAGAATCTCTTGAGGCTAGGAGTTCAAGACCAGGCTGGGCAACATGGTGAGACCCCATTTCTACATAAAATAAAAATTAAAAAAAGAAATGAAAAAGTTTGAAATAATACGAAATATCTTTTCTGACCACAGTGGAATGAAACTAGAAATCAATACCAGCATAAAAATGGCAAAGTTTACAAATATGTCTATACAAACACAAGCTTGAACAACCACTGAGTCAAAAGAAATTTTAGGCTGAGTGCAGTGGCTCATGCCTGTAATCCCAGCACTTTGGGAGGCTGAAGCAGGCAGATCACTTGAGGTCAGGAGTTTGAGACTAGCCTGGCCAACATGGTGAAACCCCATCTCTACCAAAAATACAGAAAAAAAAAAAATTAGCCAGGCATGGTGGTGCATGCCTGTAATCCCAGGTACTAGGGAGGCTGAGGTGGAGAATTGCTTGAGCCTGGGAGGGGGAGGTTGCAGTGAGCTGAGATCACGCCACTGCACTCCAGCCTGGGCAACAGCATGAGACTGTCTAAAAAAAAAAAAAAAGGCCAGGCACGGTGGTAATGCCTATAATCCCAGCACTTTGGGAGGTCGAGGCTGGTGGATCACGAGGTCAGGAGTTCAAGACCAACCTGGCCAACACGCTGAAACCTCAGTCTCTACTAAAAATACAAAAAATTAGCCAGGCATGATGGCACGCACCTGTAGTCCCAGCTACTCAGGAGGCTGAGGCAGGAGAACTGCTTGAACTCAGCAGGCAGAGGTTGCAGTGAGCCAAGATTGCACTACTGCACTTCAGCTTGGGTGACAGAGCGAGACTCCGTCTCAAAAAAAAAAAAAAAAGGAATAAATTTTAAAATATTTTTAGACAATGCAAATGAAAACACAACTCATCAAAACTTACAGGATGACACAAAAGCAGTAATAACAAGGAATTTTCTAGAGATAAACACATTTAAAAAGAAGAAAGATTTCAAATAAATGACATAACTTTACACATCAAGGAACTAGAAAATGAAGAACAAACTAAGCTCACTGTTAACAGAAGGAAGGAAATAATTATACAGATTAGAGCAGAAATAAATCAAATACAAACAGAAAAACTATTACAATGAATGCCTCAGAAATAAAAAAGATTATAAGGGATTATAATGAACAATTATACACCAACAAATTGGATAAACAAGAGAAAATGAATAAATTCCAAAAAACATACAATCAACCAAGACTGAATCCAGATGAAATAGAAAGACTGACAAATCAATAAAAAATAAAGAGACTGAAGTAATAATCAAATATCACCCAACAAAGAAAAACCTAGGACTAGATTGTTTCATGGCTGAATTTATGAAATTCAGATAATTAACATCAATACTCCTAAATAATTCCAAAAAACAGAAGTAGAGGTAATACTTCCAAACTCATTTTCTGAGGCCAACCTCATTCTGATACCAAAGCCACAGATATCACAGGAAAAGAAAATCATAGGCCAATGTCTCTGATGAACATTGATGCAAAAATCCTCAATAAAATAGTAGCAAATTGAATTCAACAATACATCAAAAAGAGTATACCAATGATCAAGTGGCATTTATCCATCCCTAAGATGCAAGGCTGGATTAACATATACCAATCAATGCTATATACCACATTAACAGAATGAAAGATTAAGAACTACATGATCATTTCAATGGATACAGAAAAAGCATTTGACAAAGTTTATTATTTGATGATAAAAAATTCTCAACAAAATAGGCATAGAAGAAAATTTTCTCAACATAGTAAAGGCCATTTATTAAAATCCCACAGCTAACCTTGGGCAAAGTGAAGGCTTTTCCTCTAAGATCTAATAAAAGGCAAGGATGTCCACTCTGGTCACTTCTATTCAACAAAGCACCGGAGGTACTAGCAAGAGCAAATAGACAAGGAAAGAAGACAAATAGCATCTGAATTTTTAAAAAATGAGGTAAAATTATTCCTGTTTTTAGATGACATGATCCTGTATGTAGAAAATCCTAAATACTACACACACACACACCTGTTTGAACGAATAATGAATTCAGTAAATTAGCAGGATACAAAAACAAATACAAAAATCATTCACATTTCTTCACATCAATGAATGATCTTTCTGAAAAAGAAATCAAGAAACCAATCCCATATATGATAGCATCAAAAAGGATAAAATATTTACAAAAAAAAATGTAACCAAGCAAGTGAAGGAATCTTTACACTGAAAACTATAAAACATTGATGAAAGAAATTGAAGAAGACACAAATAAATGGAAAGATATCCCATGTTCATAGACTGAAAGAATTGCTATTTTTGAAGTGTTCATATTACCCAAAGTGATACATAGATTTATAATCCCTATCAAATTTCAATGGCATTTTTCACAACAATAGAAAAAAATTTTAATTAAAAAAGCTATAAAAATTCTAAAACCCAAACCACACACAAAAAACTAAATAGCTGAAACAATTCTGAGATCTCGAGAAAGAAAAACAATGTCGGAGGCATCACACTTGCTAGAAACTTTTCAATGAAATCACTTTCTCAGTGAATTTTTACAAAAGGTATGGAGATAATTAATTTTAGTATGGTGTTCTTCACTCACATACTTAACAAAAGACAAACATTTTTGTTTGTTTCTCTGATACTGGCCAGAAATTTGTATTACATGGATAGAGTTTACCGAGAGGAATATTGGGCAGCCACTTGAGATCTCTGAACCAGCCAGTGCTATATGAAAAGAAAATAATTATGTCCTTACTTGCAACCAGGTTGCAACATGCAACCCGGGTGCGCACAGTTTTCCACAGTCTTATTTGCTGGCAATTCTTTGCCCAGGAAATCCCTCTTCCCATCACCCCCAAAATTGGTTTCTCCTCTGTTATGCACAGAAATTGCTTATATTTTCAAAATTAGATACACTCACCAACCCTTGGCTCAGGAAACAAATGCCTTTTCAGCTATAGAGCCCCTCCTTCCTCTTCCATGTCCCAGAAGAAATGATTAAAAACCAACATTTGTTGTCTCCTCTTTTCTCAGGGCTTTTACCAGAGTACCTGCTAAGGACATTTGCTCAGTCAGCACATGGTAACTGAGGATGCCCTGGTGCCCTCATAAGAGACTGAATTTTTCATGCATAGCTGGGAAGAAGGTGAATGTGCTAGGCATACAAATAGCCCACATTTGGCATACATTTGAATGAAGGCACTTAGTACAAATTCTTATGTATATTATTATAATACTATATCTATAATTAAAACCAGCAATCCCATCATCTGGGATGATTTTCTCTGGTGTGACATATATCCAATAGCTACCACCAGAGAAGCCCCATGCCTGCCTCAAGATCTTTTAATTCAACAAGACAAAACTGCATCTGGAAAATTTTCAGCAAATACCTCAGGCCTCCAGGAGGTTACTTAAAAGGCTTTTCTTTATAGATTCTAAACCCAAAGCAGGGCACCATTGTTGTTCTTTACTAATTCCTCACAGGACCTATGCTCTGAGGCACCTACTGAATTTCCATATTAATTATCTAGGTTCGTGCTGACCTTAAGAGCTGAGTAACAAATGTACTTTTTCCTGGAAGCAAGAGGGACAATATATCCTTCTGTAAGTTTTTAATTTTTTATATCAAACAATTTCAAATTCAAATTCACCAAAAAAATGCCAAGAATAGTACCAAGAAATTCTAAATACTCTTCATCCAGATACCCCATTTGCAATATTTTCATGCATTCACTTTATAATTATTTCAACACACACACACAGCTTAGGCTGTTCAATCACCACATGAAGGGCAATTGCCTTGGAACAAGAAATAAACATCCATATATCGTAAATTATTTTCTGAATCATTTGACAGTAAGTACTTTATTGTGTATTTCCTAAGAACAGGGACATACTCTTATATAACTAAAGTGTAATTATCAAAATTAGTACATTTATGATTAATATAATTCATATTATCTAATCTAGAATCCATATTCAATTTCATGAACTGATCCAATACTGTCCTTTATAGCTAACCCTCCCCCCAAGTCCAGGATTACCTATGGCATATAGTTATCATATTATTTTAGTCTCCTTTAAGAGACTAAATGGAAAGAGTCCCTCAATAGTTTCTTGTCTACATGACATTGACGTCTTGGATGAATAGAGGACTGTTACTTTATAACTTGTCTCTGAGTTTGGGTTGATCTGATGTTTCCTAGGATTAGGTCAGTTTATGAAAGTTTGGCAGGAGTATTACACAAGCGATCATTACATTTGTAATGTTCTCATTACATCCCATCAAAACATAAAGGTCAGTTTGTTCCATTGTTAGTGATGTCAGCTTTGATTACTTAGTTACTGCAGTGTCTACCAAGTTTTTCCACTGATAAGTTACTATGCTTCATTTTGTAATCAATATATAAAATCTAGGAAGATAATTTAAGACTAGGTAAATGTCCTCTTTCTCATCAGAATTTCACCTAATTTTTGGTATTCAATGATAATTTTTACAATATTGTGATTGTCAAAATTCTTCATTCTGGAGAAGGGAAAGTTCTTCCTCACAATAGAATGCCAAATAGAAAATTCACTTTTCAATGTTAAAGTTGGCAAACAACCGGACATCTGCTTTACCAGCTAACTAGGATTTTCTGGTTGGCCTCTATTATCTTTCTAGAATCATAATTGGGCCTTCTCTTGAGGATTCTCCAGGATATAGCAAATTCTTTTTGTATAGCAGAGTTGTACTATAATGGGGAATATCAACGTATCTATCTACCTATTTTAATTTAACAACATGTATGCAGCATATACTACATGCCAGGCACTCTTTTAAATGGTTTACAAGTTTAAGTCTTTTAAGACTTATTATCATGGCCCAATGAGGTGAAGTAGGTACTATTATTATTCCCATTTTACAGATGAGGAAATGGAAGCCGTCAACTTGAATAATGTGTTCAAGTTCAAGCAGCTTATAAGATCAATGTCATGAACCAAAGCAATCTGGCACCCAAATTTGTCCTCTTAAACCATTCTACATGCTGCCTTAGCACAGGTGCTCATTTCTTTCTTCCCCAAATTCTAAGATGCTTTAACTTTATATCGGTGAAAAGAAATTACCTACTTTCAACAACAAGCAAGTAGCTTGGCACTTTTTAATTAATGATATCAAATGATATTGTTACTAGTTCTTCCGCCAAAGAGAAGGATCATAAAGATAGAACCAACCCAGAAAACTCATTTACAGGAAGAGTTGAGGATTAATGCAGCCAAGTGAGGAAAGGGAAAGCAAATCTGTGCTGGAGATTCAGGGAAGAATTGCTTCCATATGGCCTCAGGACACCTGCCTTAATCCCTCCAGGTATGGAAGGAGAATCTGAGTTTCTCAGGGAGTCCATTGGTGTTCCAAGGCCTGGGAAGGAGACAATGTGAATTTGGGCAGCTCATGCTGATAGAGATGTACTGAGGAGTAGGAACTATAATTCAAGTGGCAATGGATGATGTGAGGTTTGGGACATGAGGCAAGAATGTTAACAAAAGCACCAGGGTCCCGTGCTCCTCAGTCTCATCAGCCACAAGGGACTTTCCGGAGCAGTTGGGATTCCAACAACTTTACTAATGGGGCTCAGGGAGAAATTAGATTTCTCCTAGCCTGTGGAGATGGATGCTCCTGTACATCCTCCCCATTGCTTTTCTCCAAGCAATGTAACAGTTGTTACAACCAGATCAGTTGGGTTATATTTGCTCAGAGAAAGTTCTTTAGAAAGTAGATCACAGGTCTGCAAACTTCTCCATAGTCCCACTAGGCACTGTGTGTTTGAAAGCTTAAGAAAATAAAGTACTCATCCCACTATAACTACTCCAGGTTAATTTTTAATTGCTTATATTCTAGGCTTTCCTGGAGACTTTAATTTGTTGAAATAAGAGTGGAGTAAGACTTTACGAAATAACTGTTGAGCAATTAAAATATCATCATGATGATTTGAATTAGCATCTATTCAATAAAGAGTAAAACACAAAGCACAAGGAAGAATTTGTGTATATTCTCTGTTCTAGTGATTAGTAGCCTCTCTCAAGATAAAAGATGACAGAGAAATGGAAATTTCCCTCTGGGCCTCCACCATATGCATCCAAATCTTCAAGTTGTAAATGGTGTGGTAGATATAGTACTGCTCTCCAAATTGTCTTGTGCCTATGGGCTGTGTTCCCTCCGTCCCCTTGTAGTTTAAAAGAGACATAGGACCAAATCTCATCATGCTCTGTGGATATAAGGGCAGTGTGTCACTTCTGGGCTAAATCGTGCAAGAGTAGATTGAGTTCTCTGTGTGCTTTTTTTTTTTTTTTTTTGTGAGATGGAGTCTCACTCAGTCACCAGGCTGGAGTGCAGTGGTGCAATCTTGGCTCACTGCAACCTCCGCACCCCAGGTTCAAGTGATTCTCCTGCCTCAGCCTCCCGAGTAGCTGGGACTACAGGCACCCGCCACCACGTCCAGCCTCCGTGTGCTTTCTTAAAAGGTCTCCACAGCCCTGGAGGCCTTGTGATGATGGAATCCAAATGGAAGCAGCCTAGGCTGTTCAATCACCACATGGAGGGCAGTTGCCTTGGAACAAGAAATAAACTTGTTCCATTAAGGCATTGCCATGTGGAATTTGTTTGTTACTGCCTGCCTATTGTATCCTGACTAATACAATAAAAATACATTGATTAGGAGCACAGAAGCATTCCATTAAAATTAACACATACATGTGCCCAAAGCAGGTTCTCAACCAGGGGGTGTATTTATTTCACCCTACTCCCTGGGAATTTGGCAATGTCTGGAGATGTATTCGGTTGTCACAGTAGTCTGGTTGTCATAGCAGGAAGGGGATGTGCTTGTAGCAGGCCCAGGAATGCTGCTAAATAGCCTACAATGCATAGGACAGCGTCCACATCAAAAGAATGATTTGGCCCAAAATGTCAGTAGTGCTGAGGCTGAGAAACCCTGGTCTGAATAAAAGAGCTGGCATCTTAATTTTACGCGGGAAATTACCTTCTTGCTTCACAAAAATCCACCAAAAAAAGACACACTGATGCCTTTTATTTTGTAAAGGTTTGCCAACGACCACATATTTAAAAGAATTTTAAAATTTATAACAAATTTCTATTTGTGTAAAAAAAAATCCAGTACACTGCTTCTTTTCTCCATTTTCACAAAACAATGAAACATGAAACAACAGTTTAGTTAGATTCATGTTGTATACTTAGCAAGTATTCATTGCTCCTTTTTTAATAGATTCAGAAATTCATGCTCAAGAGAGATTTCTTAATTGAATCCCCTCATTTTTTAGAGAAATAAACTGCCGTTCAGAGAGGTTAAGTTATCTCTAGTGCCCACTGGTTGAAGACTATACCAGAACTAGAAACTGGTATTTCTCAACTCTCACCTCACTGTTCTTTCCACTACATCACACTGTTCTCCTTCATTAGAAAATGTTAGGTCAAGGTCTGAGGAAGGTAAACAGCTGCTCGAGCCATAGATCGGGTTGGAACACTGGTGGAGCATCACGGTCAAAAAGGATGCATAGTTTCCAGGTGAGAGTATCTGGTTTCGAAGGGAAGGGCAGACTAGGAAAGGCAGGAAGCCTGCACAGTGAGCTCACCAACATGGCGTGTCCCCAGTCATCCACTGCTCCACAGACCCATTTGGTCATATCTCTGCATCATCTTTTCTCCCTGGTAAGTCATACAGACATCGTGCAAGACAAAACCGAACCACAGCTTGGCAAGAGCTGTGAGAAATTTTACAAACTCATTGAATGAAAGCAGGATGCGGAGTTGGGATATCTAATTCCAGCTCTATCTATGAGTTATGTGGCCCCACCAAGCTTCCATGGGCCTAAATTTTCTCACCATGAAAGGAGGGGCATGAATAATAATAATTATTACATTATCAATCATAAAATAGCAGCTACTATTGTTGAGTACTTTCCATATGCCAGGAACTGTGCCAAATGCATTTTATTACATACGCAGGTAGCATTATTACATCCTTTACAGAGGAAGAAACTGGGACTCAGAGTTGTTATCAATATGATAGCATGATCAATAAGAACAAGGATTTTAATAAAGGTCTACCTGGCCACATACCCAACATCCTTAAATGACTGTGCTCTGCTCCCTGCCACTCCTCCAACTCTGCATCTCTGGGATCCGTTCCCAGTTGTTTAAGTTTCTGTGAGTGATTTGTGGAATCTCAATAAATTTGAAGCATAAGCTTGGGTCCTTCAGGCAAGATTAACCCACTCAGCATTTTTACTCCTCATCCCAAAACCCTAAAGGTGAAATGGCTTGTTCATATACCTCACTGGGTTTGGTTCTCACTTATCTAACAAAGAAAATGCAAATAAAAATTTAGAAGCCAGAAGCCCAAGGGATCCAAACTGAAATCAAAGGTCTGTAGAATATCAAGGTGAGCTGGAAATATACAGGGTAATCAAAAACATAGTTTCTTTCAGATGGTCTCTGTTTACAGGCATGGCCAATAAGGTTTACTTTCTATTGTATTACATGTGTGCATTCTACTTTTCTTTAAAAATAAAGAAAATGATGGTTCAGTACAAATACACAGCAAAGGTCTCCTTTGGATAACCCCCAACTTCGCGGAGAGAGCAGGTTTTACCCTGCTCCACAGCGTTGAAAAAGGATGTCCAAACTCACAACATTTAAAAGGATGTCCTAAACTCAAATTCCTTTGCCTCTACCCTCCGTATATTTGGGGATTCACTCCATTCTCCCCATGGAGTGGGGAGGAGGAGGAGGTGGTCCAGGTTTCCTTTCTCCAAGTCACCTTCTGTTGCAGTGTTCTGCTTCTGATTAATTCTTGAACTCTCTTATCTCACAGCCCCTGGCTGATGTTCATGCTTCTCCATTCTGTGCTAACCCATATGTCAATCAATTTAATCAGTTTCCTCAAAGTGCCACTCGTCTAAGGCAACAGAACTGTGTCAAAGAGTAAGGATAATGGTGGGACAGGAGAAAACACAGAACATAGAACAGAAAACATTTTAATATTGCATTAGCCAGCAGTGTTGTCAAAAATACACAAGCCACTCTCACATCCTGGAATTGGCCATCATCTGTGATTGGGTCCCTAGTCTCCTCTAATTATCTTATCTTCTTCTCATTTCATGAATCCTGCCTTCTCCCTCTTGGGCTGTGTGTAGAAAGAAACTATATTTTTTAAAATTTTATTATACAGTGCAACTTTGTTCTTTTGGTCTCAGTTGAGCCCATCTCGAGCAAGCCTGAGATTGTGAACTTTGTCTGGAAGACTCAAGGTGGTGAAATCAGTCACTAGGCCAGGTTGGCACACCCCAGAGAATCACCTTCCTTGGGAAAAGTTGGGCTTCAAGGAGGTTTGTGGTTGGAGTGACAGGTGTTATTACAAAGCCTCCAGAGATAAGAGTGACAGAAGAGCTAAGCAGGAATCCAGACAGCCTTTCACTGCTGGGGAAGTTTCCTGTTTTCATCTCATGTTTTCAGCACTTCCTCAGTGTTCAAATGTTGTAAAGCATCTCCCAGTGTTCTATTCCTGTGGGAGGGATTCAAGTTCAGGGAGTAAAGGTAATCCAGTAATAAAGATATACAGGGTATATGCCAAACACTGACTGGGTCCACTTTCATCATTTAGCAGAGAGCGTACATTTTGTTTTTTAGTTACTAAACCATACAAATAATTGGAAGTAGATAACATAAATAAGACAAAACCATCATTGGGATTATTTCATTTTGAATCAAGGTGAATTAAAAAGTAGCCACCTACACAAACAAAATCTTCCTGAATCATGAAATCTTAACAACTTTTCAGGTAAGAACGGCTTAGATGTGATAAATGTTCGTGTGCACCATTCCCTTTCATCCGTTCTACTTTTGGTGACTTCTAACCTTTGTCATTTCATCCTCTGAGAAAATATAGGGAAGAACAAAAGCTAGATTTCTGGTGAGAGACAAAGACTTTGGGAGATGTGTAAAGTAAGAGACCCTCAGAAGCGTGGATTATCTGTTGCCCCTCTCCTTAGAGACGGTCTCTGCAACTCTCCTCCCCATTCACCACCCTTTTTCCAGGCAGCTCCTGACACATAGGCTCACTGATTAGCAGAGGGGGAAGCCAGCCAATTTTCTTTTTATCCAAGTCAGTGGCTATAAGTCACTCATCATTTACAGCAGTTCTCTTGAGACCTGAGAGCTGACCTTATGCTTCTAATCTGTTGGGAGGTTCCTGACCTCATCTTGTCCTTCATTCTGGCATGGTTTCTCCAGTGACAACTAGCAGTGGCTGAGATAAGGTCCACAGACCTTAGATTTCACTATGAATGTGGATCTGCACTAGAAACTAAAGCCAACTCTTTTCTGCTGTAGCTAGTGAAGTCTGAATTGTAAAATCACTTGTGGGTGAATGACGTTCCTTCTCTCCTCTATCTTCTTACCCCAGTTCTCAAACTTTCTAACTTATTTCTTAGGTAGGTATCCCAACCACACACTGGTGCAAATAGCCCTCATGGCTTGATTAGGGATCACTTGCAAAAGGTGTTGTGAGAACCACAAGTAGGGATAACCCACCTTCTGTTTCTGTTCTGGTTCCTGACAAACACACAGTTATGTGTGTGTGTGTCAAAAGTCTTTTTTTTTTTCTTTTTTTCTTTGAGAAGGAGTCTCACTGTGTCACCCAGGCTGGAGTGCAGTGGCGCGATCTCGCTCACTGCAAGCTCCGCCTCCCGGGTTCATGCCATTCTCCTGCCTCAGCCTCCCGAGTAGCTGGGACTACAGGCGCCCGCTACCACGCCCGGCTAATTTTTTTGTATTTTTAGTAGAGACGGGGTTTCACTGTGTTAGCCAGGATGGTCTCGATCTCCTGACCTTGTGATCTGCCCACCTCAGCCTCCCAAAGTGCTGGGATTACAGGCGTGAGCCACCGCACCCGGCCTCAAAAGGCTTTTAATAGGGACTTGGGGCTTGGCTTCCAAGCCAGACTCTGCCACTTATTTTCTGTATAGCTATGACATGGTCACTTAACTTTTCTAGACATTAAATTCTTAATCCTAAAAATAAGAAATCAGGATAGAAGACCTAGAGAGGATAATAAGAATATCTACATCTATTACTAAACAGCTACATTTACTGTGAGCCAGTTCCATTCCTTATCAGGGACAGTAGGAAGCATCTAGTTGGGCTGAAACCTAAATTAGAATAGCTATGATTTACCAGAAAACTCCACTAAATCCTCAAAGCCCTCAGCCAGGGGCAACCTGAAAGACTGTTGGACTCCTGATATGAAAAGCAATGGTTTAGGGATTCTCTGTGACCCTATTCACACAATGAGTCACTGAAACATGATTCACTTGTGCTTGGGAGTTTGGCAAAGAATGGCAGGACGAGGAAGGATGTTGTTCCTCCGTGCCCCAGGATTCTGAATCATCAGGTGTCTTTCCAGCCCCATTTGTCTCCTGGGAATGATTGTGCTCTCTGGTGTATGAAGCTCTATTGTTTGAGGCATGTTAATAAAATTGGTCTTTCAGACACCAATTATTGGACCCATCTGTAAAGTTCAGGATGAGCTAAGTTATGCTGCAGTAACAAAAACAAAGAAAACTCAGTGGGCTAAAACATCAAAGGTTTAATTTATTGCTCATGCTACATGTCCATCATGGGTCAGCTGGGGGCTGAGTTCAGCACTGTCTTCATGCTGGGAACCAGGCTGACAAAAGAGCCTCTATTTGGAATATTGCTGGCCACTGTGGCAAATGGAAAGACAGAGAATGGTGAATCTCACACCGACTAAGAAAGCTTTCTCCTATAGGTAACTTGGAATAACTTCTCATGTCCTTGGCTAAAGCAGATAATATATGACTATACCCGACATCCAGATCCAGAAGGAAAAGAGGAAACATTTTTTAATAACACTGGTGATGAACACAGAGATTTTTCTCTGTTTCAGCATACTCAGGCAGCCTGTTCGTGTGATGACAAACCTATGTAGACAATGCCCACATATGGCCATATTACCCAGCTGTAAAGACCCCAGAAATCTTCCATATCCTTGCATAACCCTTTATACCCCTCAGTAGACTTGAAGACCACATCTCCAGACCAATGAGAAGAAAAAGCAAAGGTATCACTCCTGAGTTCCTAAAAACGTGCACTTAGAAACACCTTGCAGAAAATAGAGCTGGCAAAGTTGCTCCGACAGACAAAGAGGAACAATAAAAAATCTTGAATAAAATTTTCTATTGCTTTTGCTCAAAGGTAGAGTCCTCACCAATCCCAAATATATTAGTGTTGGGGTTCAGGACATGCCACCCCAAAACATGACTGCAGGAGACTAGAATATGCCACCATATAATATAGCTGTTTAGTATATTGATTATTTCAAGCTGGTTATTTTAAGAAACTGCAGACACAGAAGTAGCACTGAAAAGCTGTTCCTTTGTAAAGGAAATTTACATCTATAAGGAAACTTTTATTAGTAAGAGTATCTGTATCAGGAAGACAGCTGCTCTGAGATGACTTTCACCATCTGAGACGCTTTTATCTACATAACAAGACAATCTTCATTTACCATACATTTCCTCCTCCTCCTCCTCCCCTTCCATAATTTGTCTCCACCACTCCTCAGAAGCTCCAGGCCCTTGTTCCTTTCTGTAGCTAAAGATGCTGCTCTCTGAGCTTCAATCTGTCATCCGAAAGACCACCAGGATGGAGTCATAGAAAGGAGAGCTTTATTGATTATATCAATTTGCAAGTGGAAAGAGAAAGTTTCCAGCATGGATAGAAGGTACTCTGTCTCTCTTTGAAGAGGGGAAAAACAGGTTGGATTTTATGCCTCAGAGGGCTAGTATCATACATATTCAGCATGTCTGGGGGAAAAGCTATACATATTTATGAGGGTTGCTGAGTACAAGTGCAATGGGTAAACATATACATAACCATACAGTCCATGTTCACTTTAGGGCAGGGTTTTAGCATTAAAATAAGGTGGAATTTGGTTTTATGTCAAAAGGTGAATTACAGGATAGAAAGACAGTCTGTGCACAGCCTCTATAAGTAGATAAAACTGGCTTGAGGTCTGAAACAGCCCATTATAAAAGAATGTTTGTAAGGATGGTCCTGTGCCCAAACAGAGTTGTAGTGGTCTGGGTTGTAAATCAGCCTGATAGCTTCTATGGTTAGGGAGTTTAGCAAGGGTGTGGTTTTTCTTATATGTTGTAGGAACTTAGAAACCTGCCTTGCTAGCTGAGCCCAGAACCCTCCACCTGTAGGTAACTTTTGTTTTCTTAATCTTAGGGCTCATCTTAATTGATAAAGGAGCATCTGTTTTGGTTTCTCAGATCACAATTATATCCTTTTTTGAATATCGTATTTTTGTGGGACTTGCATGCATATGTGGGTACACATGTAATTAAAATGGTTTTTCTCATTTTAAGCTGTTTCACGTCAATGTAATTCATAGCTCAGCCAAAGAACCTAGGAGGTTTGAGGGAAGTCATTTTTCCCTCTCTTATGCCAAACACAAACTGAATCTACTTTCATCATTTTGCAGTGTGTATATTTTGTTTTTTACTTACTGAGTCAAAAATATAATTGGGTGGGAAGAGATGTAGCAAACGAATAAGACAAAAAAATGGAGTTATTTTATTCTGAATCATCAAATTAAAAAGTAGGTACATACACACATGTAAATGAAAAAGTAACTAGGAAAACAAGGCATTGTTACTAGCAACATATAAACATTCCAGTTGCTTCACAGCATTGGCAGCACTTGATGTTGTCACTCTTTTTTACATTTTGTCCATTCTGGCTTTTACTTGCATCTCACTGGCAACTTAAAAAGTTCAGAAATCTTTTCTTGAATTGATTAAAGAAGAGCATAAAATTCCTGAAGGATTAAAGAGCCAGCAAAGTCTTCTGAAAGATGGGGAAGGGGATGATATTTTGAATCTGGGATTTTCAGAGCTGCCTTTGGATCTCACTACAGAACAGACACACTTTTTCTTAAAATGGAGCTGAAACTTTTCCTAATCCAGAAAGAAGTGGAGAGAAGTGCAGAGTGTGTGATTGTCCCAAGTCCCCTCCATCAACTCTAATGGCCTGATTCCTGCCATCGTCATGAAAACATAGAAAGCATGATTTTAAAAAAAATTGACAGGCAATGCCAGCCACTGAAACAGGAGCTGATTGGCTCCAGCATCTTCCTTTTTGCCCTTTCCCATCCTTGGCCTGCTTCTCTACCTGGTCACTGCCGAGGCAGGAGACCAGAACTGATTGAGGAAGCCTAGACTATGAGAAGACCACGAATTTTTAGGTGAAAGGAATTTTCATAAAACAATGGCAGAGAATCTTCTGTTCTCAGAGTAGTAACTATTCCTGGAAATGACAGAGCTGGGGAAAGTTCACTTAGATTGATACTCGATTTTTCAATGAATAATAGGTATGACATTTGAAACTACTTAAAAGTATGTGAATATCTTATTACCATGCAGATCTGGGGCACAGCAAATCAACAATGATTCAAAGAAAACTGTGGATACCATTTTACAGATGTGCTAACGATTGCCTACTTACTTCCACTGCGAATGACTCTCAAAATTTGTAGAACTTGAGCAACTTGAAGATTTCCATGTTACACAAATTTCAAAGATCTCCAAAGTTCTCTTTTTGTTGTTGTTATTTTGAGTGACAAAGTAAACATAAGGAAGAAGCCACATTTCTGTAAGCTTAGTGTAGGGAAAAGTTACATGTCTTCTTTTGAAACAAATGCAAAGTTGTGATTCCTGTGAATTTAGGCTTTGGGAAAAATTGTTTAGGTCTTCTTGCTGTCCGAAATAAGTTGGAACAACATTTAAGTATTCCAAAAGCCAAGCCTAGCTCATCTTCCAACTGACGGCTAAAGAATTCCCCCAAGATAAGCTAATCAATTCATCTATAAAAATTAACTGTTTAAGGAAGAAGAGTTTGTATTACAGGAATATATGGGGAAGTATATCCATTTTAAAATAAAGACACAGACATAACTGCAGCTGTGGCTACAGATACTTTGCTGCTTTATTAGAATATAAAAAGAAGGAAATATCAACTGAGAAACTATGTGTTAGACAAAGGTCCATTACACTTATGAAGTTAGAGAAGTGTCTAATTACTATACATATAATGTAAGTGAACTTTTACTAAATGAGACTTTATTTTAATTAAAAGGCTTTTTAAATTAAAATTAATAAATAATTTTTGAATGTTACAGAAAGGTTATTTGTAAACAAAAACTAGAATCTAGGTGAACTCTACATGTCATGTCCCCCATTCATTCTTGCCTCTGATTAAGTTCTAAAACATTTCATTAGTTTTACACTTTCCGTTGTTACTATACTAATAATGGTTGGTGGATCAAATGTTCTATTATTTCATGATCCACAAATAGAAAAATATTAAAGTCAACCAAAACTGAAATGGGTAATATTGATGGGAGTGGAAGTCAGAGGGTGGAAGAGAACAGGCCCTTGAGAAAAATCAGGTGCCTCTGCCCACATCCAGGAGCACCTCACAGAGGGCAAAGAAAGGCCAAGTGGTCCTTCAAACACTCTGAAGTGCTACTTTCTAGGTTGACCCATTAATCCACAGGCCAAGGCACTGCTGAGCATTATCTGCTGAGATGCCCTCCTCAATGAGCCCTGTGTCAGGAAATATCATCAGGCAGTTTCTAAACTAGTCCACAATCATCACTATTCTCTTGAACTCTGAGGCCCATCCAATCTACATCAATGTACAATGTTAAGCATCTCCATAAGATACCAAACAAACAAACATAACAATGGCTTTGGAGATATCCCAACTCATCTTGGTTCAGTGAGTTAGTGATCTGGGGATTGAGAATATGTAGGTGAGGAGTGGTGATGAAATCTCTTGGTTTGGGCCCTGATGGCTGCACAAAGGATGTTTTAATATTCAAGAAAATTTAGAATACAGGTAGTCACGTTGCAGACTTGATTCACACTAGAAGTAGAAGTTGGGGGTGAGATAGGAGAAAAAAGCAGAGGGGAAGAAACAGCACGAAGTGAAGGTCAGAAGTGAGGGGAGTGAAGGTCAACCTATCAGCACTTCAGTGAGTCCAACTTGCTTTCAGAATCCTGTAAAAGTTGGAAAATGAAAAGCAGGTATTTTTGGTAAGAAGCAAAAGGTTGTAGGAGTCACAAAACATGCACCTTCTTAATGACTGACCAAGCAATTTGTAATGAGGCAATGCTAGTTACACTTTTGCTATTTTCAATTATTTTAAGAAATGCCAATGAATTTATGATATTAATTGATGTCCCTAATGGAGAAGGAAATGGGTAGGAGGCCAGGTTTGGCCAAGATTCTTTCTGAGATAGAAAAGGAAGTGCTGATGGAATTTGTTTTGTGTGTATATCTGGAAACACAGACAAGAGAGGTTGGGAACAGCCACCCGGAGGAATGAAGATTTCAGGTGCAGGTGGACAAGGGGATCCTGAGTGTGTGGCTCAGGTAACATGCCTTGTAATACTATTCAAAGCCTCTTACAGAGACTTGAGTAAATATTTTGTGCTTCTGGGGTTATATTAAGGTTTAAATACATTTAGAGCTTTATCATGGTCACTTATTAACAGACTTACCTTGGATAACTTTCCTGGCCTTTCTAAGCCATGATTTCATTATCTGTAAATTAAAGTAATAATAGGGCCAACTCCTTAGGGGTTTTCTCAGCTTGTGTGATAATGTGTTAAAGGTTTAACAAATGTGGTCCTTTGAATTATTGTTTCCAGTTTTTCACCCTTCTCTGTATCCATACCTTTCCCCATGTGACTTAGCCATTCTTCTTACTAAAGGCAGAGTTTATTTCCCTGTGCCATGGGTGTCAAGGTTGGCCATACAATTTGTTTTACCAATGGAATGTAAGTAGAGCTTATAGTATATACCTTCAGAGGAATACCCTGTGGAAGCTTCCAACTTCTTTCATGAGTAGACTATGACCCCGGTAGCTGCTGCCTCTTTGTTCTGGGGTCCAGAATGAACACTCATGAAACACATCTGAGCCAAACCTTCATAACCTTGAATGTGTGAATAAAGGTTTGGTGTATGTCATCAAGTTTTGGGCTGGCTTCTTATGCAGCAATAGTTGACTGATACTACATCACCTTGGGGTGTGGCCTGGGAGTCTGCGTTTCCAAGCCTGTGTACAATAATAGAACTTGTGAAACACTGCACTATTCTTACTGTTCTAAAGCAGCCCCACTTTAAAACAAACCACCTGAAACTTGCCTGTGAAAAAGACACATTCACAGTGGGTTGATTTGTGGGAAAATTATCCTTTCTTTGAAATGTTCCCAAATGTCCTCTCCTACACTTTTTTCAAAGATTATTCTACCCTCTCTTTCTCCACAAGCCTCTTCCAAATAGATTTCTTATTCTCTCTCTTCATGTAGATTACCCCAAATATTTCGTTAAAAGAAAAACTTCAGAAGTTTTAAGTTAAATGCATAATTAAATTTAACAGAGTTTGATTAAGCAAAGAACAATTTACGAATTAGACACCCCCTAATCAGAATAGGCTCGGATTTGCTCTGATGCTGTTGCACGGTCGGAGAGGACTTGTGGACAGAAAAAGGAAAGTGATGTACAGAAAATAGAAGGTACAGAAATGGCTGAATTGGTTACAGCTCTGTGTTTGCCTTATTTGAACACAGTTTGAGCAGTTGGCTGCATGTGATTTGCTGACACTCAGTGATTGGTACAAGAGTAGGTTACAATAGGTACAAGAGTAGGTAACACATCCGCTTAGGTTACCATTCACTATATACACAGGAAACTTTAACCCAAACTTAAAATATGTAAGGAGGTAACTTTAGGCTAAACTTAATTTAACCTTAACCCTGACCTCTTCCACAAGCCTACTTGACTCCTCCAGCCCATGTTGATCTCCCCTTTCCCTGTCATCAGCACGGAACAGTTGAGCCCAACTCCATAACAATTTCATGAGTTTCTTTCTTCCTCCAGGCTAAACTTAGAACTCCTCAAGGCAGAATCCATCCTTACTCCTTCTGTATTTCCCATAGTCTCTAACATAAAAAGAGATAAACAGTCGAGGCTTTCACATTGAGCCGATAGTCAATATTGTATTGACTTCATGGATTTGTAGAAGCTCACCCTGGTGAAACTGAATGTTTCATTTATAAGAGAAGTTAAG
Source organism: Pan paniscus (assembly GCF_029289425.2). Classification (NCBI taxonomy): domain Eukaryota; kingdom Metazoa; phylum Chordata; class Mammalia; order Primates; family Hominidae; genus Pan; species Pan paniscus. The sequence continues at coordinate 7,416,949 of NC_073270.2, read as the reverse complement.
ATTTATTCCATAGGACAATGAATATGAAATTGTATCCCAAAATGGAAAAGCAGCACCTTTCCCCTTTCTTTGATATTGGTAATCCAGTATCAAGTTTTGTGTTCCTTTTTGGAAGCAGGGTCTGTGAGTTTCGCAGAAACATAATTGCTTCCAAGCTGGAAAAAAAAAAAGTTTATGTTTCCAAAGTCTCACTCACCCCAAATAAATCTGCCCTGCTTTCATTTTATTTACCTTGAAAGATGTAGAGTTGTTTGAACCTTAGAAGGGTTTCCACTTGCAGTTTCAGGAAGTAGTAATATCTCATAACTTTACCCACAGCTTAAAATTCATTAAGATAGCTAAGCTGAAAAATGTGCTGCTGATTTTGATTCATAAACAACTTTTATCTCCTTTCTGGTTATCATTCTTTCAATCAAGTGGACAACTATTTATGAAGAAGGGCATTCAATCATCATCTAATTTTGCTAACCATTATTTCTGAGATTGCTGGAAAATAAATAACCCAATGAGGTGTTTACTTCTAGTCAAATAATGTATGTAATCTAAATGTTTTAAATCTATTACTTCTTATATCTGGATTAAATTTACATTAACAACTTTTAAAAAATACTATCAAACTGTTAAGCAGTATCTACTAAAGCTAAACATATCTGCCCACCATACAGCATATATGCTTCTGAAAGTCTTGGGCATATTCACCAGAAATGATAGTATATATACACAAAAGACTTGTATAAAAATTTTCACTGGGGATGCAAACTGGAAACAATCTGATGCTCATCAACAGTAGAATGGATAAACTGTAGTATAGTCACACGACAAAATATTACACAACCATGAAAAAGAATGGAACAACATTTATGGATCTCATAGACATAACTTTGAGTGAAAGAAGCCAGACCCAAAGGAATAAACTCTGTATTATTCTATTTATGTGAATTTCAAGAACAGGCAAAATTTATCAATGGGAATAGAAATTAAAATAGTGTTTCTTGGGGGTAGGTATTGACAGAGAAGGGGCAGCAGGGAGCCTTTCAGCTGCTAGAAATGGTCCATATCTTAATCTGGATGATGGTTATATGGGTGCATGTATTATAAAAATTCATCAAGCTATAGACTATAAATAGGTGCACTATGTATATTAATAACACCTTTAAAAAACAGAAAAGAAAATTTCACCTAGAATTAGGGAAAAAAACAAATATTTAAAAGGCCAGTGTTCATAGCTTGCCAAGTTTAATTTGTCAAGCCTTATTAGGTTTCACCATACCATGATATTAAGACAAATAGATAGAACTAGTCGAGGAAGGGTTAAGCTTCCTCATGAGACTTTGTGTATGGTAAAGCTTTCAGTTACTTATAGACCTAGTCTAGGAGTGTACGAAGACACATATCAACAAAGACAAGCCATTCTGATGCACTGACTGGCTAAATATCCATCAGTGTTATATACCATGCCAACTTGCCTACAAACTGACAAGATAGCGTTAATGCCGCAGCAAGGGAAACAGAAACAAAGGCAGGGCTGATGCTGCCTCACAATGAGGGCCTATTCTCTCCCTTGCACCTGAGAACACCAGTGAACTTTGTCATTGTTCAGCAGCAGAAAGCTTGCAGTTTCTCTCATCCTTAGCTCTTCATCACATGACCACATTATTTCCTTACGAGGTAACCCTGCCCTGTGTCCCTTGACAACGGAATCCTCCAAACCCATAAACTGTGTCATCAAGATTGACCAACCAGAGTTCATCGTTCCTCACCACCCTCCTTCATCCTGAGCTGTTTGCTCTTATTGTTCATTTGAGAAAAAAAAAAATTAAAAAGAATGAAAGGAAAGGAAGGACAGCAATCCAAGTCCAGTCACAGGCAGCACAAAAGATTCATTTGTGAAGGGCAAAGATTAACAAGGCTAATAGCTCTAGGGGTTTGGGGAAAGTCTGTCTGATTCAGAGAATCAACAGGGAAAAGTTGAGTATAGACAAATTGCTTGCTCCAAAGGGAATACTATGTGGGAGGGGATGGAAATAACTCCATTCCGGGAGCCTGTTTTACTTTCTGTGGTGTTGTGCCAACAGATGCAAGGACAGCCTCGGTGGCAGAATAATATGCGTGTGATAAAAGCCACTGTCTCCTTTGTCCAGACACTGAATGTTTAGCTTTTGGTTTAGAACCATAGACAGTGAAACCTCAATTTATTGGACTCTTTAATTATTAAGTCTTTATCAAATTGTATTTCATGCTGTACTTTCATCTAAATTGGGAGAATATAGTCTTCTCCAGAAGTTACACAGACATTTTCTTCAGCTACAACTTGAGTCCTAGAGTTACATGAGGATTTTTATTGTCTTCAAAAGGTGACCTTGAGACATCACAAAATCCTCAATGAAACTCTCTAGATTAATGCTTTGGAGAAATGCTTAACAGCTAGGGTTAAAACAAAAAGGGTTTGCTGGTTAATGTTCAGTTTATTTTGATACTCCCGTTGATCCAGCCCTCTAGACAATATAGAGGAGATGGTTATTGTTACTTTTAAGAGTTGTTATTGTGTTTAAGATACCAAATGAGCAGAATTGCATGGAGATAAAAGTAAACAACACATGAAATGAGAATATGGCCAACTTTTTTATTCAGACTAATGAGATTTAGGGAGAAAAGCCTCCACAGGTCCCTCCCCTCCCCTCTCTTTCCTTTTCTTTCTTTTTTTTCTGAAGACAGTGTCTTACTCTTTCAACCCAGGCTGGAGTGTAGTGGTGCTATCAGACCTCACTGCAGTCCCAAACTCCTGAGCTCAAGTCATCCTCCTACCTCATCTTCCCAAGTAGCTAGGATCACAGGCATGTGCCACAGTGCTTGCTAATATATATTTTTTCATTTGTTTGTAGTGATGGGGTCTCATTAGGTTGCCCAGGCTGGTCTCAAATTCCTGGTCTCAAGCGATCCTCCAGCCTCAGCCTCCCAAAGCACTGGGATTACAAGCATGAGCCACCATGCCTAGCCTAACTCTTTTCATTATATTCTTCCACATGAACTCTTTTCATAGATAAGCAAGAATATCTTTCCTGGCAGAGTTAAACAATACACAGTACATTTTTCTAACCAAGGAAGGGGGAAATGTTTTATCTTTGCTGATCCCATTTAGAGTTACTGTTTGGCTCTCTATAAAAGTAATTTTCAAACTTTGATGTGAGTTAGAATAACCGGAAGTGCTTATTAAACACATAGACCCAATATTTTGAATCAGCAGGTCTGAAGTGAGTCTTGCAAATTGCACTTCTGTGAAACGTTCCAGGTACTTGTGATGCGGTAGGCCCACAGATTGGACTTTGAGACTCCATAACTGCTGACCACATTCCAACAGTGCTGAACTACTATGTGTTGGTCCTAATGTCGTTGAAAGTTCAAACGTTCAGACAGAAGTTTGAAAAATGCAAGATATATAAACCCTGCCCCATTCTTTCTAACACTAAACTAAGCAATGCTGCAGTGCACAAATAGAAACATGCTCACCTGGTCATCAGATCAAGGTCACAGAAATCCCCCGCATCCTGCCTGCTGACTGGATTCAATGCCAACTTTACCCCAGACTTCCCTATAGAAACTCTCCGATTGAAAACACACGAGTTACTTAATTGCACTGGGAGAATGAGAGGGTTTGAGAATTATCAAGAAAAGCTGCGAACCTATTTTTTCCCCAGTGGCCCTTGCCCCAAAGTTAAAAACATCCTACAAATACCTACATATTTAATAGAAGAAGCAAATGTAAGAAGCCACCGTCATCTCACTTAAGAGTATTCCATCTTCCCAGCAGAGAATGGGTTTCCACAATTTACCTTTGCTTTGTACTGCAAAGCACAGAAAGCAGATGTTTCCAAGATAAAAATGTGAAACTCTGGTCCAGGGAAGAACCCTGCATCAGGCTATAAATTCAACTGTACTAACCCTAATGCAGTGGATTTATTTATTATTTTTTCCTTCAGTTTGCCTACTTGTCCTGTGAAAGTTGTTCCAACAGCCTTCCCCAGTGAAAAGACTTCAGAAACAGGACCTGTCTTCAGGAAAGGAAAAGTGAAGTGTTGATATACTGACCCACAGGGCACAAAAGCCCACTGACAGATGGCACGAAAAGAAGGAAAGTGCTGAGAAGATTAAACACAAAAGGATTTTATGAGCAGTAAAGGCGGTAATGAGTCCCTCTGGAAAGAGGCCACAACATACTAATAGGTGCCATTTGATCTGTTAGAGCGCACAGACAGACAATGTGAGGGGTAAACAAAATGCCCAGAACATATTTGGGTAAATGGGGGAGATGATCGCCATGCAAACAGCCAAGTGCTCGTGCTGCCAACACATCTCTTGGCCTCTTGAGGTTGCGTTTTGAAAGCCTAAGAGGGTTATGCTGATTTCAACATACGCTCTTATCCCTGGGATCTGGAAGGCAATTATAAAGTCATCTTTCATGAGCGGGCTATCCCACAAATGCTACCCGACTGCTATTACGCCTGACAGTTGGGCCAACTTCTGGTTCAAAAATAGCTCATTTGTCAGTTTCTTCTACTCCCTGCTATTGTGAAAGAGTCAGAATTAGAAGGCATTGTGGGGACGCCAGTTGAATCACTTTGAAATTGTGGCATTGGTTTTTCAGGGAGAGAGGGGACTGCAGGCCCCAGGGGCCAGGAAAGGCTTGTGGGTTGCTCAAGAGGAAATGCCCACTTTGGGAAAGCTGTCTGTGGGATTCCCTGAAATGAGATGCATGTTGCAGCTACGCGAATACTTCTGAGATCTTTTAGAGTCACGGCCCCACTCTTTGTCCTGTTTTGCGGGGCCTCACTCTCCCTTCTCTTGTACTCTATTTAAAGAGTAAACAAAATAGGAATTTGCACCTTGGCCCTAGGGAGGAGCACAATAGTCATTGACAAGCACCCAAGGAGTCTTCCCATGGCTCGCAATGAACACACCATGTGCCTTCAACGATGACTTACGCAATGGTCTCTGAATCACTCCCATAAAGAAAGTGCAAACATATTTTTCTTTTAGACTAAGAGTGCCCACCCCGAAAATGCACACAGGTAACCAAACACAGACAGCTGGCTTTCTAAGAGATAGGGACTTTATATTGAAGCATCATGGCAGCCCCGTAGCAGCAGCAATTTCAAGGGGCTTCAAATCTTTAAAGAACTTCATGGATGGTCTGTGTTTCCTCTTCTAATCTAGATCTATTGAAGGACAGTATAAGTCAAGTTCTGGCTTCTGGGACCTGCGCACTGTGACTCCTTGAAGACTCAACAGATCATGGTCAAGGCAATAGGATGATGAATCAATGATTTATCCATTATGGAAAAACATTCAGCAGATGTAAAAGGAACCATACAAAAACATATCAGTGTGGTTATCATAGGGTCTCAAGATGAATGCACTTTATTGACAGGTTGAATTAGATACAAAAATATGTTCCATCTCCTTCAGGGAATGACACCAGCTTCCTTTGACATAATTAGGTGTGGAATGGGCTCCCTCCACCTTAAATATGCTTGATTATGTGTGTATGTATATACACGTTTATGAGGTGTGAAAGTTTGTGAACATATAAAATATATTTTGATTACATACAATCTAATACATATTTGTCTATATTTGTTTAAACTGTATGAGGTATTTTTGGTAGATTAACAAAAATACTTAAGTTGGGCATCAGCAATTTCATACAGCTCAATCCAATTTTGTATGCACGGTGGTCATTAAGCCACTGTGTTTCCTCTCCAAGCCCAGCTTCTAAACTCTGATTTGGATGCTGAGGCTGGGACCCTGCAGACCATATTTCTGTGTTGCAGCCAGCTCTGTTGGGCTGGGCCAGTAAGGGGTGCCAGAGGGAACCTGCAAGATGAGAAGAGGAAGAAAATCTTGCCTCTTTCTGTTGGCTTGCTATTCCTGTAAGCATCCCACTAGGCTTGCTACTTTACCTGGCACTGGCTTTTGATCCCGAACTCCAGAAGTGTGGTTTTATGTATTTATTTTTAGCCCATGCTCTAAGAATGAATCCCATTGCACCTCCTCAGATCCAGCCCTGCAGGGTCACTCCTCTAAGGTTCTCATAAAGTCAGGTCCTTCTCTTGGTTCCCATAGTCTAAGAAGTAGTAGCTGCTTACAATACCTATTTTTTTCTGTAACAAATTTTAATCCTCCAATATCTGCTTAACAAATTTCACATATTAAATTTTCTTTGCTAAAATAACTGGCATAGTATCTGCTTTCATGACTAGATTATGACTGATATAGTATGTATACATATTTAAAATGTCCATTTTATGTACACATGGTTACATTATACATATGGAGAAAAATGTAGAGACATAGAGAAACAGAAAAGCTTAAAATGACAATGATACTCTACACTTTTTTTTTTTTTTTTTGAGATGGAGTCTCCCTCTGTCACCCAGGCTGGAGTGCAGTGGCACCATCTATGCTCACTGCACCCTCCACCTCCTGGGTTCAAGTGATTCTTCTGCCTCAGCCTCCCAAGTAGCTGGGATTACAGGTGTGCACTGCCATGCCTGGCTAATTTTTGTATTGTTTTTTAGTAGAGATGAGGTTTCACCATGTTGGCCAGGCTGCTGGAACTCCTGATCTCAAGTGATCCACCTGCCTCAGCCTCCCAGACTGCTGGGATTACAGGCATGAGCCGCCACACCTGGCCTACACATTTTAATACCCTCAGACAATACAGCTGTTGAAACTGTGTATTTACTAAAGTTCAACCTCCCCCAAGCCCACTGAAAATGTACCCAAGTGGCAAGAAAACTATGAGTTGCCTTTATGCCAACACAGTTTAAATATCATCAGGCTGCCACCCAGCCAAACTAGAAAGATGATGATAAATAGTGAAACATAATCAGTTCATTTTTTTTCCTACGGGTCATTTGAAAAAGTGGATAGCTGATTTATTCAGATATTTCAACGATTTTTTTAAAAACTCTGCCCAGTTTTGACACACAGGCTTTTTAAGTTACTCACCCTAAATAATAGGGCTGTTGCTTTCAGCATTATGCTCACTCGCCCTTCACAAGCTTAGGCTCTGCTGGGAATCTGCCCTACCTCAGGTCATATGAAAATAGAGGTTGACTCTAACACAGTTGTCCACACTGGCTCTCACTCTTTGTGACTCTTACCAAAGGCCTCAGATTTCCACAACACAGCGAGGCCTTTGGTGTGGTCAACTTTTCTATTCCTAATTTTAACACACAGACCACTCAATAGGAAAGAGGGTTTTTTTAAAGGGTCCAAGATAAGCACATGGTTTCCACTCAGCAGCTATCCTGACCTCAGATCTATTTCAAGAAAATATTTCATACTACACATATCACATTGAGAAGAAAGGCCATTTTCTAATCAAGACATTTGCCATTTCCTCTTAAGGACATTCACACATGCACCATAAGCATGATGTTTCATATCATATATGCACTGAATGTCCAACTGATTCTCCTTCAGTAACTAAGGTTTGTGCATACTGTCAAGTACACAAATAGACACACACACAACACACACTATACTCTTCCAAACGTACAAACCAATTTTAAAGTATTAAATAAGCTCAAGGGTTTTCTTTAAAAAAACAAACTAATATATACAAAACCATCCAACACCAAAATCATTTATTAATAATGGGTATCATCCACAGTACACAAATAACTGAACAAATTGGGTTTCTCACCTCCCTCGACTCTGCACTGAGCTAAACAGTCTGCCCAGCATATAAAGGCAGATCCAAGATTAGAGTCTAAGAAGCCCTGAGGACATCTCGGTCATAACAGATATCTTTAGCCCACCCCAGAGGGCACCTGGAGCTTCCTCAGTTCTCAAACATGCAACAACATGTGCATCTTTCTGCCTGAGGGTGCAATAAGGGGTAAGTGGGAGTCAAATATTCCAGCTTCTTTGCCCCTGGGTTGAACAATTCAGAGGTCCCTAGCAGGAGTGAACCCCATTGCCCAGCATTGTAACTCACTGATAAATGCTCGCTTTATTGGCTTTCCGGTCTTACTTCCCTACTCTCATCCTTCCTGGCATCACCTCCCAAATAAATATTTGAACTCAAATTCTTGTCTCAAGGGCTACTTTTAAGAAACCCAAACCGAGATAGCCACTTAACTTCTGAAGATCATCCCTGACCCGAGCACTGATGTTAACCTTTTCTCTTGAGGCTGGTACACAGCCAAATCCTGAAGACCCCTTCCTCTTTCCTGAGAAGATGGTTTCTAGAATCCCTATCGTCACCTCACTTTTGGTGGGAGATTCATTCTCTAGTTTGCTCTTTGCCTTAAAAAATAGGGGATGGTAATCTATGCAAGAATGTTTGCTTTCCTGCTGTACTGAGAATCAAATATAAGAACTGTAGCTCTAGCCCAAGGTAAATGCCTATGTGTGATGGATAGAAACTCGATACCATCTCGCTCACAAAATGAACAAAGTACTCAACAAAAAATTATATGTGATGTGCACAAACTACTCAAGTTACTGCAGGCATTAACCAGGCTCTAACATACCTTCTTTATCTCCAAATTGTGAAATAAAATAATACAGTTAGAGTTCAGGTAGTTTCAATATGTTTACTATACTATGTAACAAGGCTCATTAAACTACTTTATAAGGAGTGACAGTGGGCACTCATAATCTCAATCTGATGGCCTCTATCTCGCGTTAGTATTCAGATATATTTCCTAGAAGAGCTACAGAGTTAAAGTGTCATTTTTTGTCACCTCCAAATATATCAAAGAGTGTCAGGGTCCTCCCGTTCCCTTGGCAGGTGACAGTTAACATCTGCTTCCCACAAGTCTGATTTGAAACTCTATCTCCCAGGATCATTCTTATCTGTGTGGCAAAGCTGGTGCTGTGTGCTTAAGAAGGTGAATTTGACAATGTGTTACCCGACTGCAATAAATGAGGACAATAAGATATGCTTTGGGGGAGGAGGTTCTCAACATTGAGTGTGCAAGAAAAAGTCCTAGTTACCCAAATTTTACCAGACATCAGAGAATCTGTGGTTTTTGATACTTTGAAAACGCTCCATAGGAAATCTTTCACACATCCTGACTTCCAAGTACTGCAGAGAACTATGAGAAGAGAACCATTCAATTGCATTGCAATCTTAAATCTCACAGAAACCACTCCTGTGGCTTTAGATACATCTTTGCTTGCCTCTACTCCTCAGTTTCTTTATCTGTAGGGAAACACCACCCATGCTACCTACCTCATAGAAAAGGGAAAAAAATTGTACACAATTTTATTTAAAAAAAGAAAACAGAAAAATAAAAATAAAAAGAAAGACATCACTGTTTTGGATACAAGAATCCTGTGATGCAGAAATGCCAAATGGCTTAAATAAAACATTGTTAGAGGCCCTTTCCAGAAGAATCAATATTTAAGGGGGACAAAAAGATAAGAAAGGAATAAAGGGAGGGAGGGAGGGAAAAATGCAAATAGAATAAGAATGAAAATGTGAGTGCATTTTGTTTATGAGAAAGAGAAAAAAAGATGGAGGAAAAACTTTTTTAATTTTTTTGGAATTAGAAAATAATTGAAATTTTGAAAAACTCAATGAAATAGAAATGGGATAATGGACATAATGCTGTAGTATATCTAGCAACATGACAAATATCGTGAACAGTATCACATCACACTGTGAAACTGATACTGTTTGATATTTGCTCATGCTTTTTAAATTTTCCTTGGGAGTCCTGGAATATTTTTTAAATTATGTTATCAATAGAATCAAGAATATTCATAGATGACGTCTTCAAACACACTCACGTAATTCTAATTGTGTCGTTATATTGATTACTAACGCTAACCAACTGCAAAGGTAACCACTGAGCACTCAGCTTAGTATAAACTGATGACATCACCCTCCTTCTACCGCAAGTTTCTCAGCTGTAGCCATAGAACCTATCTCAAAGTTGAGCTTTCAACCAGGATTGCCCAGGCCCAATTCTGGCCATTGGCTTTTTGCGTACAAGAGGCTCTAGTTCTGGCCAGGCGGGGTGGCTCAAGCCTGTAATCCCAGCACTTTGGGAGGCCGAGGTGGGTGGATCACCTGAGGTCAGGAGTTTGAGACCAGCCTGGCCAATATGGTGAAACCCCATCTCTACTAAAAATACAAAAATTAGCCAGGTTTGGTGGCAGGTGCCTGTAATTCCAGCTACTGAGGAGGCTGAGGCAGGAGAATTGCTTGAACCCGGGAGGTGGAGGTTGCAGTGAGCCAAGATAACACCATTGCACTCCAGCCTGGGGGAAAAGAGCAAGATTTCATCTCAAAAAAAAAAAAAAAAAAAAAAAGGCTCCAGTTCTGCGGTAAGTATCACCAGTCTTACTGCTTGTCTGTTACTTTTCTCCAAGTACCGGCCACTGTTTTAATTTCAGTGGTGCTGTGCTCAGGATCTCAGCTTCAGCTCTCTTTCAGAAAACTTGAAACCAATTTAAAACTCAGTCCTCACAGCTGGTTCTTCATGACCTGACACCAGGTCTTTTGGCTGAGAACAGGATTTCTTCTAGACCCTGCTTCTGGCTGAAAAAACAGGCTTCATGCTCTGTTCTCATTTCTGTTTCATGCCTCCCTCTACCATTAGCTCCAACTGCTGCCCTTTTATCAAGACAATTGTATGTCCATACCTGCCTCAATTTCCCTGTCACCTCACTGCTGCACATTTATCTGGAATATTAGACCCAGTCATATTGTTTTACAAATAGGAAAAAAAATGAAAAAGAAAGAAATCACTGTTTGGGGTGCAAGGAGCCTGTGATGCAGAAAAGGCCTCTCAGTGCTGAATTTGACAATACACTAGGCATCAAAATAACCAAATTCCTACGAGGAACTTCAGCAATGCTTTGTAGAGCTACTGGACTTCATGTTCCCAATCTAGACACAGCAAGATTAAGGCCAGATCTGTGCTCCAGTGTCTTCAAACATTCAGTGACTAAAGATTCTGCCCAGAGTAGAGGAGCCAGCATCCTGAGTGGGATTAGCATAAGCCTTTGGGTACAGCCATAGACATGAGTTCTCATGTGAATGTCTTTTAACATATGTTCTGTGATTAAAAAAAAAAAAAAAACCCTGAGAACAATTACACTATCCAGTTGGTAAACCTTAAAATTTAAAGCCAAGCAACAAGGAAAAAAAGCATCTGCTCCCTCCTGTGCTTTCCCACCCAGACATTAATGACATTTCTTGAGCTAGTCCTGGAACCAAAGCCTATTTCCATGATCAAGCCCCACCCCAGCACTTCAATATCCATAAAACTCCAGTGGCATCCAGCTTGTACTAAAAGCATTTCCTCTTTTCAGTCTGTCTGGACATTTAAATTTGAGGGCCAGCCTTCAAATACACAACCAGCCACCACATGTGCCAATCTGACTGGATCCCCTAAAATAATTTGACAGGCTATCAATAAGTATATAAAAAACAACAACAAAACAAAACAAAAACTTGACTTCAGCCAAATATCTTAGGGTAATTCAAGTTAAAAAGTAAACTAATGTATTTATGACAAAGTTTGGATACATTTTTAAATAATGATGTGATTCTCCATAAGAGAATAAGATGGAGCTCTCTTCCTTGAAGAGCACTTCACAAGATTATTCCCTCATGAAACATACTTTATGGAACTCCTTGTGAGCCAATAGCATGTCTATTTGTCATTGAACTATTCCATTTGCACAGTTCTAGCCATGAATAAAAACTACATTGGAATGGAATCACATGGAATGGGATGGAGTGAAGTGGGGTGGAGGGGAGTGGAATGGTATGGAATCAAATCAAATTGAAGGAAATGGAGTGGAATGCCTGAGAATACTGGTAGCTTGCCAGAAGAATACAATAAAACCCCAATTGTACTCTAGTTTTAACTTCCAAACTGAATTGTACACATAATTATATCTGTCCCCCATCCTCACTATCCAACCATGGACTCTTACAAAACAGCCTTGATTCTTGGATTCTGGCAAGTGGGTCTATTTCCAGGGCACTAGAAATAGATTGGCTCAGACCTACTGTCCTGAGATGTGGCAGGGTCATGGGTAAAAGCTTAGGCCATAGCCTCGCTGACTGAGTGGATCCATGTCTGGTAAACTGATGCACTAATGTGACAAGATACCCAACATCTGCACTCATGTGTGATAGATACTCAATAGGTGGATATTGCTAGAATCGGGGAAGCCTTCAGAGACCTGCTTCCATAGAAACATGGACATCTAGATTTGCTTTGTCCCCATCTCTCCAGATTTGTCTGTCTCCTCTGAGTATCGAAATACTGTGCCATTCTTCTCTGAACCACTAAAGCCTGACCATAGATTCACCAAATACTCTTTCTTTGGAGCCCTTGCTGATCCTCTAGTCTACTTCATCTTTGGATTCCTACTATTTTGTTTTCACTGAGGCTGCACCGGCAGGCCCTGATTAAGCCCAAGTTCCAGAAATCTTTTATTTGACACCCGTATCCAGTTTCAGCTAGTCCCCTGACTTATCCAGAGCTAAGTCCACCTGTTCCTTCCAAACCATTTCTACCTTATCAAAGGAGCTTGTGCCTGCTTATTTTAGAAGGCAGAAAGGGAGGAAAAGAGGCAAATATTCTTCATCGAATAAAGCTCTTCACTAAAGTGAAGTCTCCCTAAGCTTTTACCCATGACCCTGCCACATCTCAGGACAGTAGGTCTGAGCCAATCTATTTCCAGTGCCCTGGAAATAGACCCACTTGCCAGAATCCAATAATCAAGGCTGTTCTGTAAGAGTTCATGGTTGGATCTAGCTAGCTGCATACTCTAAGATGTCTTTTTTTTTTTTTAGCAGTTCTTTCTTGTTATATAAAAAAAACACTACCTGACATACACCTGGTTACCCTTATTCCAAAATTTTAGTAAATGGAACTTTCTCTAGCCCCCATCTCTGAGTCCTAGGGTTGGTTGGTGCCTCCAGCACCATCCCCTAGTGTTTCTAGGAATTATAGTTCTACAACAGACTCCAGCCCTTGTGGACAGTAGACCTATCACCTTTCCGTTTTCTGGTCTCTGTCCACCTTCTGAGGCCCCAGCCTTTGCCTACTGCCAGTTGCCCCTGATTCTCACTGACTTCCTTCCTCATCTTGTGGAACCTCCCCAGACAGCCTCCCATGACGGCTGCTCAGGCTAAATCCAAGCCTTGGTCTATTCCACTTTTGATTGAGCCCTGCTTTTCCCACATCTGACTCCAATTTGTGCATGTGTGCAGCAAAGCAGCTCAGTTTTGAAAGGGAAGACAGTTAAGGCCAGATTCTAGATAACCTAGCTTTTATTCGACATTTGCATGATTTCTAAAGTGGTCAGTTCTTCAAAGTCAGAGACACGCCTAACAACCATCCAACAGATTCCAACTCTGGGGAATTTTGTTTCCCAAGAAGAAAGACTTTTCAGGGGAATGATTTACGTTCACACGGCCTGAGTATTCTCTGCTGAGGTCTGAATTTCCAGGGTGAAATGTATCTCTTGGCTGCTTAGAAGTCTCCATGTCTCTAATTGTGCTCCTAGCTTGGAAGCTGTTGGGGTGCTTGGACCCGCAGAGAATTCCTAATGTGTGATGCTTCCATGGGAAGTACTATTTCAATAGCAGAAGGCCAACACATCTGATGGGCAGACTGCCCACTGGGCCATCTTGTCTGCCAACACTCCCACATTTATTAAGGTTCTTTTGTGCGATAAAGAGGTTGGACACCTGGATCCTTCCAAAAACAAAACAAAATTAAAGCTGCAATTACCTGTCTGCCCTGTGCAAGGCAATCTACCCTGCTGTCCTTTTGGTTTTACTGGTGACAAGCAGATGTCACCCAGAGCAATTTGGAAACCTGAGCAAACAGAATTCAGATAAGGTTCAAAAGAAGAACTTAATCCAAAAGTACAACCTACCTGCCAGACAGTGAATATAGGAGCTAATAGACAGGGAACTGGAAACAAGCAAAGAGATTCATTATATTGACTCTCCTGGGCCCCAACCCTCCAACACTCTTTCTTTTGCTAGCTGAGGCTGCCTCCTCCTGAGCTGCCAGCTAGTCTTGCTCCAGATTCTGGAGGCTTCGTGGGAATATAAAGTACTCTATAAAACTCTTGGAATTAAATTTTAGGTAGAATTTGCTGTTTCAGGTTTAACAGTTGATCTTCCACTTGGACCCTACAATCAAGACATCATCTTGGCTCCCTGTTGAGGCCCATACTGAATTTCCAGTACATGAAGATCTGAAGCCAACCTCAGTTCTGTGGAGAACTCTCTTAAAGAAGTATTGCTACATTCATTGATGTGAGAAGATACTTTGCATGCATGAAGTGCCATATAATGACCTTCCTTTTGTGTTCAGCTCATTCCATGTGTATTTTGAGTCTTCACTGAGTATAGCCATAGAATGTGTTACAATATGCCTGGCTGATGATCCCCATTACTGGATCTGGGTCTGTTCCCAAATGTCTCTCTAATTCCTGGTTCTATCTTCTCCCAGATTGCTCCTTTTAGTTTCAACAACACTTAGAGTTTCTATCTTCCTGAGAAAGCTACAATATTTCATTCTGCCTTGCATTCCAGTGAGTTGTTTACAAAACTACCTTGTCCACTCTTTTCATAAGATCCTGGAAGAATAAGACAAAATTTTATTCTTCATTACAGTTCCTACAGTGTTTTAAAAGTGATTTTTTGTACATAGTAGATGCCTAATAAGAGATTGTTGAATAAATAAATGAATGAAAATGTAAATCAGAAACACTCATCTCAATCAAAAAGAGGTGGCTGTGGCTTTTGATATAATAAAGAAAATTACAAAATATGGGGCAGATAGCATATATGTTCAACAGAGTATGAGTCCATCAATATCTGCTCAATTAAACAAAGGAATGTAGGTCACCCACAATGGCCTGGAACCATAGCTGGTTTTCTAAAGGATCATAGTGAGTTCAAACAGACTTTCTTAAGAAAGAGGAAGATGAGTGCTAACTTGGAAAGAAAGAGATTTAAGTTCAAAAATATAAAATTTGAGAGTGAAGTGGCTCTGATAATGATTTCACCGTAGCACCTGGCCACACCTTACACATGAGTTTGGTAATTTATACCAGAAAAAGTACAAATGGCTAACAGTGCCAGGTACTGTTGTGAGTGATTTATAGAGAATAATTGATTTTACCCTTACAAACTTCCATATGAGACTTGTACCATTCCAAACCAAATTTACAGCCTAGGAAGTTAATGCATAGGAACAAAAACAAAACAAACAAAAAAAAGTAGAATGAGAATTTATAAAGACGAGAATATTAGTGTTCAAAACCTTGACTCTAAAATATAATTCACAAGAATTTAGATGATGAAGGGAAATGGAATCAGAGGAAGTATCAGTAGGATATTCTTTTAATATTTTGTGGTAGGTAGTCAATGGATTCTCAAATTAAAATATTAGTTTAAAATTAATGAAAACTCTAAAACTCCAAGCACTTCACATTTTTCATATCTGTTTTTTTTTCTGATAGGATAATTTTAGGAACTAATACCTGTAATTAAAACTGGTTTTTTTGAAGTTGAGTAACTTTGTTCCATTTTACCTTAATTACTATTTCTTATGATAAATTAGTTTGTTCAAATAACAGGTATTATATTAACTCCTGTCTCTCTTTCTCTTTTGCTTTTTCTCTCATGCCAGCCCCCTCCGAAAAGTCAAGTATGATTAGCATTTACTTATTTCTACCAGAATGCAGACGGCCCCCACCTTACGATGATTTGACTTATGATTTTTCAACTTCACAATCATGCCCATACAACCAATCTGCTTTCATTTTCAGCAGAGTACTCAATAAATTACATAAGACAGCAGGCCCCCACCTTTCTGACACCAGGGACAGGTTTTGTAGAAGACAATTTTTCCATGAACCAGGGGGCGTGATGGGGGGGGTAGTTTGGGGTATGATTCAAGCACATTACATTTATTGTGCACTTTATTTCTATTATTGTTACATTGTAAAATAATATGTAATGATATAATTATATAATTCACCATAATGTAGAATCAGTGGAAGCCCTGATCTTGTTTTCCTGCAACCAGATGGTTCCACCATTTTAAATCTATGATTTATTTTAGGGGAGACAGTGACAGATCATCAGGCATTAGATTCTCATAAGGACTGCACAACCTGGATTCCTCACGTGAGCAGTTCACAATAAGGTTTGTGCTTCTATGAGAATCTAATAGAGTTCCCTGGCATGTGCAGTTCACAATAGGATTTGTGCCGCGATGAAAATCAGTCCTGTCAGCCGCTGATCTGACAGAAGGCTGACTCAGGCAGTAATGTGAGCTATGGGAAGCCTCTGTAAATACAGATGAAACTTCACTCTCTCGCCTGCCACTCACCTCCTGTTTTGTGGCCCATTCCTAAAAGGCCATGGACCAGTACCTCCATGGCCTGAGGACTTGGGGACCCCTGACATAAGATGTCCAACACTTTATTATACAATAGGCTTTGTGCTAGATTATTTTGCCCAGCTATAGGCTAATGTAAGTGTTCTGAGCATGTTTAAGGTAGGTTAGGCTATGATACATCAAATGCATTCTTTTTAATTTTTTTTTCATTTTTAATTTTTTAAGAGACAGCCTTTCTCTGTGGCCCAGGCTGGAGTGCAGTGGCACAAAGTTAGCTCATTGCAGTCTCAAATTCCTGGGCTCAAGCAATCCTCCAGCCTCAGCCTCCAAAAGTCAGATTACAGGTGTGAGCCACTGAACCCAGCATGCATTTTTTACTTACCACATTTTCAATTTATGATGAGTTTATCAGGATGTAACCCCATCTTAAGTTGAGGAGAATATGTATACACTGCATGCTACATGGAGTGGGAAATTAAAAATAAATATAAGATAAATAAATGAACTCTATAGCTAAGGCCTACATTGGGAGAAAGAAATGATGTCTCACATCTTATCGTCTACAGAAGCCAGCCGGAGGCTAGAAACAGAAACTTCCAGAGCTCCACTTGGACTTAGCTTCTTCCCCCCTTTGTCTGTGGATACTTTGTACATGTCAAAGTTCTCATAGTTCTCACAGAAAACTTCAGGCTAAGCATTAAACCTTTGATTTGTAATGCTCATATCTCACATCTCTTTTGCTGGTCTAAGCCGAAGATTTCTTCAAATTAATAATCACCAGATTTTCACATTCAGTAAAATCCAACCATACTCCAAGAAGTAAATACACAGAAGAGAGAACAGATGACTGCTGTGTGTGCCTGGGGTGCAGGCCTTTACCCTCAGAGTTAAAGCTAAGCCCAGGCTCAGACTACCCCCTTTCCCACCATCTCACACCAGGGCAGAGTCACTTTGCTACAGCGTCTGCTCACCTATTCCCTTCTTGCCTAGTTCACAAAGCAGTGTGTGAGGTTTCCTTGTCTTGGACACACAGGTTTCATTGGAGAAGAAAGGGTTTGGCAGGTACCCCCATTGCTCCAGAGAAAGCTCATCATCAAGAACTGTAGAATGTGACCATTTCTGAGACTGAGGTGAGGGGAACAAAGGGCCTGGGACCAGAGGTGAAGACTGAGGTCTAGGACTTGATGAAAAATGAAAGAATCACTGAGAACCACCCATCCCCCCACCACACACAGAGCAGCCTCATTTGTAAGGCTCACATCTTTCATTCTTGCATGACAGAGAAATGAAAGAAGGCTTCTTCCCCATGGCATGAGAGGTTCTCACCCAGTCCACAGGCTCTTTTGGGAAAAGAATGGAGTCCATGGGGCATACACTTACTTACTTGCAAACATGGCTTTAAAATGGCCACAAAGTGTTGATAATGTTAAAAAAATGACATCATTGTTGGGTCCTTTCTTCACCATCATGTGTTCTTCATAAGAACTTGGGTTATTATTTTCAATACAAATTTTTATTACATTTACACATAACAAAATAGAGAAAATATCAGTACTATAAAAATCTTTTTAAATCTATGGTTTACTTTAGGGGCTTAGATAATAATAATTCAGAATCTCTAATTAGAGATCATTCTTTATTATATTCTCTGGTTATTCATACTTGGAATTCAATTTGTATTTATAACAATATTCAAATAACAAATTGAAAAATAGATTAGATTCAAAATATTAAACATGGGGAAACCAGTTATGAGACTTACTGCATTGAGTAAGGATCAGGATATTGGCAATGGGTATGAAAAAGACTATGAGAAGATAAACGCTAAAATAATAGGAAATTATGCCTGTTTGGATAGAGGAATTGATTTAAGTTGGTGGCAGGGGGCTAAATGACACTTTAGGATTTACTGCCCAGATATACTCACCTTGTTTTTATGTCTCCTATAAAAGGAATTGCCCAAATCCATTAGGTTCTTTGTATACTTCATTTCCCAGCTAAACACCAGTGGGCCATAGCAAAAAACCTCCAGTGCAAGGATGGAGCGCAAACTTTTTTTCATCAAGATACACATGAAAGGCATACAAATTATATGTTCAAAAATAATGCAAGGCGCAGCATTTTCCAGGCTGTGACATCAACAAGATGAGGTAGGAGAGGAGTAAAAGTTGCATTCCAGTAGTCATCCTCCCATCCCTTCTTTCCTTTACCCCACCCCACAAAACCTGGTGAAATGTTACAGCCCAGCTCCTGTGTCTTCATGAGTCAGACCCAGTGGATGGCATGTCAGGTTAGAATCATTACCATCAGGCTCAAAAAGCACCCTGACTCCAAAATGTATATGAGACAAAGAGAAACTGCTAGACGGCAAGACACTCTGCCAACCATCCAAGAGTTACAATCTAAAATGGAGACTTTGGACAGTCAGATGACAGAGGAAGAAAATGTTAAATCACAACATCAAAGAACAATCATGTACTCTATCAACTTCCAAGTGAGGAGAAGTATTAGGTACATGATCAAGAGCAGTCCTTGAATCAGATAGACATCTAACAAGGCGAAATCAATGTAGAGCCATACACAAAGTGAACTTAAGGATTTGGTTAGTCCTTAAGAGTTATTCCCTTTTTTTTTTTTTTTTTTTTGAGACAGAGTTTTACTCTTATTGCCCAGGCTGGAGTGCAATGGTGCAATCTTGGCTCACTGCAACCTCCGCCTCCTGGGTTCAAGTGATTCTCCTGCCTCAGCTTCCCAAGTAACTGGGATTACAGGCACTCAGCACTAAGCCTGGCTAATTTTTATATTTTTAGTAGAGACGGGGTTTCATCACGTTGGCCAGGCCAGTCTTGAACTCCTGACCTCAGGTGATCCACCCACCTTGGCCTCCCAAAGTGCTGGGAATACAGGCGTGAGCCACTGCGCCCAGCCAGGAATATAGCTTCTTATTCCTTGGTCTATTTTTTCAGGGGAAGTCACCTGGAATGGGGCGTGGACTCTCAGGGCTGGGCGTTAAAGACCTGAGCTCTGTTCTGGGTTCTATTGTTAACTTGTCCTGTCATTTTAAACAAAGTCTGTGTCTCAGTTTACCAATTTGTTAAATGGAAGAATCAAGCCAAAATAGACATTCCCAAACTGCTTTGCAAGTCATACACAGAATCAAGAGGTCCTTATGGTGCTGAACTATATGCACAAAAGGAAACAGAGTACGTAGGAGAAGAAGGTGAAGATGAAGGGGAGAAGATGCTAGGATATAGTCCCATCCCTGCCTCTGCCAGGGCTACTTCAATCATCTCACTTTTCAAATATTAGCCTTCCTTCTAGTATTTCTCTTGAAAACCATATTCTGATTCTAAAGATGCCTAAAACTCACTGGGATTAATGATTATTGAATTAGGCCTTGCCATTCCATTTTAACTCCTTAGAACATTTTATTTTCTTTGGTTTTTATTTATTTTATTTTGGGTCCTGAAAAAAGCGCTTTGTATTATTTTTAAAGGACCAACATTTTAATTTTCATTTTCATAGCGATTTCAGTATGTGTCCATATAGTCCGTCTGACTGAACCATTGAGTGTATATTAGGTACCAAGCTGATACTGACTGATTAAATGATATGGTATACATGAAAGCTTTTGGTAGATTGATTCTGCACTGTGAAATCTTGGGAAATGCCAAACATGAAATTTCAATTACCCTGACTGTAAATAAGTGGGGTGATACTCCCTGTTAAGCATAGTAATTACTTTTTGCATGACGAGCCTTCAGGTGTTTCCTTCCTTCTTTGCACGGATCTAGCCCTTTCCTAGCCCCTGCAGTTTTGCACTACTGCTTAGAGAAGACTAGTAGCACTCTTCAGCAGAATAGCTCATCCATCTAAATTACACTTCAGTCAATGGCTAAGATCTGCTAAGCCTTGTCAATAAAAAATATATGTTTCTGATGACCATGCAGGGAATGTGCATTTGGGTATCTTTACTGATTTGCAGAGCCTTAGCAGAGGAGTAAACAATGTTTGACTTCAGCTTTGCTACTGACACTTACTACGGAGTTGCATGGCAGCCAGAATTAACTCTGCCAGTGGTGCTTACTCACCTGTCCCAGTCTTCTGCATCACTTCCTGATGAGATCTCCATCATCATTTCTTCTTTACAAGCAAAAAAAGTCATTTCACCCAGCTTGAAATCCATATGAAAGCTAGCATTTGTGATCCTAGGGAGCAGATATACAAAGAAAGAAACTGATGTTTGACTCAGATTAGAGGGCTGATTCAACTATTACAAATTGCTGTGCTTTTAGCTAGGGAAAATTAGCAGGCAGTAAAGCCATGCCCAGCTGGAACCTAAGCTTCTCGAATGTTACTCCTTGCACAACAGAAGTCTGCCATGTTCATTGCCCATTACTCACGCTGTCTTGAAATACTACATCATAGTCTAGTGAGAAAAGCCCTGGGGCCAAACAGCCAAGTTCTAATCTCCACTTATGTCTTAGTTTCCACCTTCTCTGTAGCACAGTTTCTTCTTCTTTAACATCTCTGTCCCACCTATTTCTTTCTGGAGAGGAACTAAGATGAGGAGATAGTAAAAAAGACCAAGTCACTAATTTTATTTCCAGAATCTATTAGGAAAACCAAATCCAATCCCTTTCACCATATCAAGTCTGAATTTACCTGGTCCTCCTAGAACTCTCAGTCATAAGAGACAGATAGTCTTATAGCTAGTAGTCTCTATTTATCATTGTTTTATCACCAACTAAGCTTATTTTCCTTAAAGCTCCTTCCATAATTATCTGTAATGCTTAGGCCCCTCCATTTAACCTGGTCAATCAAGGCCTGTGCTTTTCCTAGGCATGCCCAAAGAAGCATCTTATAAATTCTTTAAGCTGGAGGAAGGTGCAGTCGGCCTTAAGATGACCCGGACACAGCTAGTATCATCATGTGCATCTCCAAGTAAGTGCCTTAAGGTTTTTCATCATGGGTCAATGCTTTTTTGTAAGAATGGGGACTGGCAAAGCCTAGAAATGGATCCAGCCACCTACAACTCTATATTTCCTTCCAAGTTCCATTAAAAAGTAAAACAAGTCCTTTCTTACAGACAGCACCTAAACATTACAAAGCTCTTACCCCACACTTCTTTTACAAAGACTCTACAAAGGGAGTAGGAGACACCACACAGCACTAGTGCTTCCTTTGCAGCTCTATCCAGGTAGTGAGGGCATCCTTTTGCTGGTTAAAACCTATTAGGTGAGCTTAGCAGGGAATAGGATGTCAAGCTCTGGATTTTTACAGCATAGTTAGGTTGAAGTGTAGAAATGTGAAACATAGGATGTAATATAAAAACTTATCTTGTCCATCTCCCTCCCCACTATATTTTCTGTTTTTGAAACTGAAGTTGTTTTAGGAGGCTTATTACAATGAGGAATATAAGAATTTGATCTTCATAGGTACAGACAGACAGTCTTGTCACCTATAGTAACAAATCCTCAACATACATATAGCAAATTCCAACTGTTGAATGTGTTCTTTTGACAGTGGAAGTGCAGGTCCGTATGACTATATTCCTCCCTCCTTCCCTCTAGCTTATTCCATTAAAAGATCCCACCTGACACACCATTACAAATTTTATAGACTGTTCTACAAGGCTAAGTGAGAACAGATGTATCTAGCCTTATTACTCAAAGTGTGGTCCTTGGACCAGCAGCATTGACATCATCTGGGAGTTGGCCAGAAATGCAGACTCCTAGGCCTGCATTTTAACTTTTAAATGTATTACGAATCTGAATTTTTATTTTGCATTTTAAATTTAATAAAAAATCTGCATTTTAACAAGATTCCCTAAATGACTCATAAGTACATTAAAGTTTGAGAAACACTGTTTATAGCAATGGCTCTCAAACTCTGCTGCCTGTTAGAATTATCTGAAAAACTCTTTAAAATCTCAATGACTAACTACCCTCAGCCAAAATCAGTGAGTTAGAGTCCCTGGGGGTGGAATCTAGACATCAGTGGTTCTTAAAACCCTCCAGGTGATTCTAATATGCATCCAAATCTCAGAACCGACATGTAAGGTACAAAGACAACAACCCATAGATTTATACCTTTAGGTGGTGGAGATGGGCAGTACAGAACTGAAGGGAGAAATTTGAGAAATGAGACGTTTGAGGCACACTTCCTATGAAGTAGGTAGGCCCCAGACTCCCACATGAGAAGAACGCACAGTATGAACCCATGATACACTCTCATGGCTAAGGCCACCTTGGGGACTGTAACTATCGCACGGCCACATGACACCCAGATTGCTATGTCAGAAGTCCTCAATAAATATGCAATTTCATTGAATGACATCTTAATAGTACAAAAATGGAGACAATCTTCCCTCAATCATTTATCAAATTGGAATATTTTCTGAAAGGTGAAGAGCTGGGAGATTTACCTACATTTTCTTTTATCCTTTCAATAAACCATCAAGGTGGTTTTTATTATTCCCATTTAAGGAAACATATTATCAGGAAGCTAAAGCTTATGGGTATAAGGAAACTAAAGCTCTGATACTGTGTGAGTTTTCTCAAGTTAAACAGCTAGTAGCAAATAAATTGAAGGACTAAAATAAAACTCAGTTCTCCTCAACTCTTGACATTGCAAAACTGAGTGCATGGTGAGAAAGAGAAAAAGCCCCTGCCAGCCAGCCTTGGTGTTGAGGAACTGGCCTTGTGTTCCCAGCTATGTCATTATTCTGTCCTGTCACACATACACAATTTCCCAGAACACCAAGATCAGATAAATCCACTCTGTGACCATGATGGATCAAGAAAACAACAAGACCACTCCATAAACACATGTAAGCACAGATAAAAGCATAAATACTGTCCAAGCCAGCATAATGACTAAATACTCCTATATCCTGGCTAATATGAGTGTCTGCTGATTCTTCACCAATTAACAGTGTTAGCCTCATATCATTTCTTTTGCCTTCTAAATAGGATCATGAAGATACCCAATCATAGAATTATCTCTGTACCAAATCATAAAATTGCTTCCCAACAGCCTCTACTTAAAAGCAAAGCTCTCCTTCCTTAAACCCTTCCTAAGATCACCCAGCACAAGCTAAAATCCCATAAGTCCTTTCTAGCACCCACTTAGCGAGACACTGAAAGGTTTCCCATGCCGTTGTCTTCCCTGTTGAGTTTATTTTAAGCTGATAACAACTTAAATTCAATCACATCCAACTCTACACTTCTTATTATGCCCTCTTTGCACTTCGTTATTGATGGCACAATTTACGTCTACTTGTATTGTGTATCTCTTAACATTACTATATTTAATACTTTTATCTTTTAATTAGTATACTAGAATTAAAAGTGATTTGCCCACCACTGTTACACTAATAGAATATTCTACATTTGTCTATATATTTACCATTAGCAATGAGTTTTATACTTTCTCATGCTTCATGTTCCTGTTTACATTTCAAGTTGAAGAACTCCCTTTAGCATTTCTTGATTAGAAAGTCAATGGATGCTTGTTGAGTTGAATAAGTTCTCATTCCACTTTAGCCTGACATTTTCATCAAATTAAAGAACTGAACCCTCTCTAGTGATAGTAGTTATGTTCTCCATGCAATATAATACAGATACAGGTTACTACATCTTGAAAACTCAGATCTAGAGTTTTCTAGTAAGTAGAAAAGGGAATTTACAAACAAAATGTTGACTTTCATATTTTTAAATGACCAACAGAAACTACAACTTACAGAATTGATAACATCCTCTCTAGAAAGAATGCCAAAAGACAGAATAAATATCAAATGATACATACTGTGTTTGCTTTAGGAAGGGCAAGATGGAATGGTTGTTGGCTGAGGAATTTATAGGGTGACTAACAAGCATTGAGGAGGCTGTATACCACAATAATTAAACACTGAGGTTCTGTAATCAGGAAGAACCGTTCAAATTCTGCTTTCACCACTTAATAGCTGTGTGTCTTGGGCATTACTTTACCTCTTTGATACGGCACTTGCCTAACACCTGACAAGCTCTCAATAAATGTCTAGAAAATTGTTCTTAACCAAAAATAGTTGCCCATTTCCCCGTCTTCCTGAAATGTTTACCATTAGTCTCTCCTTTAGGTGGGAAAATAGAAGACCGCTATGGGAATTAAAACATTATTTGACAAGTTTAACTAACTTTGCCATTCATTTTCAGAATGTAATACTGTAGGGTAAAGATGTACCATTAGAATATTGGATATCTAAGGAGAAGAGGAGGTTATAAAAATTGGAAAGAAGAGGCATGGAAAATAAACATTCATTTCTCAGTTTTTCCTAGGGCCATCCAGTTCTCACATAAGCCCCACCAAACACCCAATAAAAACTTGGTTCAAGACAGCTGAAAGAGAAACAGAAGGAACACGTGTGTTTCTACATTTATAAACAAAAGCATGATGCAGCTCAAGCTTTGGGAGTCACTTGTACTTCTGTAATATTTTAGTATCTTCCTTAGCCTAAGTTTCTTTTTTTCTATTTCAAAGAAATGCAGAATGAAAACAAAATTTAGTGAGCTTCCAAAACATTGTGCTAAGTGAAAAGAGCCAGTCGCAAGGAACCACATATTTTATCATTCCATTTATTTTAAATGTTTAGAATCGGCACATCCCTAGGGTCAGGAAATAGATTCGAAGTTGCCTAGGGCTGGGGTTAAGGGATAGAGGAATTGGAGGAAGTGAGGAGTAGTGTGTAAAACCTCAGAAGTGCAGGGGTTCTGTAAAATAATTCAGTTAGTTTTATTTGCATATATTATTTATAGAGAAAGAAAACATTAACAGGAAATGACTCAAGCATGTCATGCAAAGTTGCCTATAATTTTTCTTTTACATTCCCCTTCCCTGTGTAGAGAGCTATATGTAAATATGGAAGGAAGCAATGGGCAAACCATTCAATTAATATTGGTCCTTGCAGGCATAATGCTTTCAGTGTGGAATTGTAGACAGATGTTAAGCAAATAAATATTCAAATCAAAAAAAGTAAGTACAATATTGTGTTGAATGATCATGACAAAGATCAATTATTGGGCACTTGGCCAACTCAGCCTCCTAGTACTGCATTCCCCCCGCTATTTATGCCTCTGTGGCTGCTCTGTGCATGTCTTGTCATCAAGATACTAAGTGCTTTGAGATAGAAGCTGTGCCTTATTCATCCCTGGGCCCAGTGCTCGGAACAGTAGCATGCACAAAATAGATTCTTAATACACGTAATTGACAGCATAGCCCAAATATAAAAATCCTGTTATTACTGGAAATACAGACTTTGGCTGAAAATATTGAGAGAGGCTGCCCTAATCAATTGCATGCCTCAACAAATTGACTAAATGTAGTCGTTCCTCACTACCTGTAGGGGCATTGACTCTAGACCCACTGCAGATAACAAAACCTGCATATGCTCAAATCCCTTATATAAAATGCAACAGTATTTGCATATAACCTACACACATCCTCCCTACTTTAAATAATTTCTAGATACTTACAATACATAATACAATGCAAATCCTATATAAATAATTGTCATACTATATTTAGGGAATAATAACCAAAAAAAGTCTGTACATGTTGAGTACAAATACTTTTTATTTTCCAAATATTTTCAGTCAGTGGTTCCTTGAATCCATGGATGCCAGAAGCCATGAATATAGACAACCAACTGGATATCCAAACAGAGAATATGCACCTCCTTATTAATAGGCCACTTTTTAAATATTTAGCTAGCTATTACTATTATAAGTGTCTATGACTTCCACGGTATTCTTTTTCCTCTCTCTCCATGTGAGACATAAATTGTAGCTTCTGCATTTAGAGTCTGATTTTTTTCTTTTTTCCTGAAGAGGCAAACTCAATCAATGTTTCTCAAATTTTAACGTGCACATGAATCCTCTGGGGAGCTTGTTAGACAGCAGGGCCCGATTCAGTGGATCTACATAGGCCTGAGAGTCTGTGTCACTAATGAGTTCCCAGCTGATACTGATACAGCTGGCCAGAGACCACTCTTTAAATAGCAAGGCAATAAATCTCAGCACAGGATCTCTGGTGGTGCTTCCATTACAGGGGAACCCTTTCATTTATCATAGTGCCAAAGTAGCCTCAAGTTCTTCAAATAGAAGTGTAAAATCAAGCTTTAAAATGGAGACTTTTTTTTTACACAGTGATTTTATTTTATTTTATTTTATTTTATTATTTCGAGATAGAGTCTTACTCTGTTGCACAGGCTGGAATACAGTGGCATGATATTGGCTTTCTGCAGCCTCAACCTCCTGTGCTCAAGGCGATCCTCCCCCCAGCTTCCTGAGTAGCTAGGACTACAGGTGCATGCCACCACACCCAGCTAAATTGTTCATTTTTTGTAGAGATGAGGTCTCACTATGTTGCCCAGGCTGGTTTTGAACTCTTGGGCTCAAGGCACCCTTCTGCCTCGGCCTCTCAAAGCACTGGGACTACAGGTGTGAACCACCATGCCCAGCCTACACAATGATTTTAAAACATTCAAATTGGGGAAATTTTATAGGAAAATCCAGGTTTTTAGCTTGTGCTAAAAAGTCAGCAACACTGCTCCACCCTCCCTCCTTCCCACAAGACACCAAGATACAATGTCTTGTTGTCCATGGTCTCCAGACCACTGGCCTCTATAGATATGGAGGGCTTTGTCCCCTGTCTAAACATTAAGGAAATAAGAAACTAGTTCAGAACTCTGCTGCCTTCTCTAACAAGGCTAACAAAAGGAGGCACAATGATGGGGATCATTTATACTCCAGGTGTTGGTCATTGTAAGAAAAAATGTTGGGTGACCTTACAGAAATTTGGCTTTAAAGTTTAAATCTGAGTTCTTGAAAACTCTCTTTGATATGTTATGTTTTCAAAAAGAAAATATTTTGAAATTCAAAAAGAAAAGTAAAAGAAACCGAGACTCAACTGAGAAACATTGAGCAATTTCTAGAAAAATCAAAATGTATTTGAATTCCTTGAGTTCATAGTGTCCCGGTTGGGAATCCAGGACCTCACAGTCTCTAGGCTTTGCCCAGCCTTGTTGACTTACCCATGGTTTCATTTTGATAAAAATAAATTCCAGTGTGGTTGAAATCATGGTAAACAAATTCCTCCTCATATCGCTTCCTGTTTTCCCTTCACTTAGGACCTTGTTCTTTGTTTATGGAAGGTTATGAAATTTTCTGACTCGATGCATTCTATTGGTGGAGCTTCATAGAGAGACATTCTTATCACTTCTGCTCAGCAGAACTTGGGGTGACATCAAAAATGTCTCCACCACTTACTCAAAACTCCTCAAACCAAAAAGCACATAGTAAGTCTTTGCTGTGAACGTTAAACAACATACCCAACATATGTTATTGTATGCTTTCCCTGTGAGAGCCAGAATTAAAAAGCATACTGACTGAATGTGTAATGTGGGGGGAAAAAACTATGACACTATGAATCAAACTCCTGGTGACTTCCAGGCAGTAAGTACTATTTGAATATAAATACTTGGACATTTATTCATTTATTGAGGGTTGTCTGAGGCTAGATTTTCCAGAAGCAAAGGGATGTGAGAAAGGGTCCAAGTGCAAGTTGATTCACTGGGAGGCAATCCCAAGAAGCACTGGGCAGAATGGGGAAATGAGGTAGCAAAAAAAAAGGAAGTGAATAAATATTATGTTCTTAGGCAAGTTACCTCTGTGGGCACCTGGAGCTTAATCTAACTGGAAAACTCCTGGAGACAGTGCGTAATACATTCCTCAGAGTTACTCTGCCCAAGGGGCAAGGAAACCAGGGTATTTATACACAACCCCCCATGCTTGAGAGTTGCTTCTCCAGCATTAACTCTTTGGCATTTCTGACTTGCCCTGTTCTTGAGTCTAGTGGGTACCTTCAGTCAAAAAAGCCCCAAGGAGAGTGGCAGGTGTCAGCAAAGTCACCTCCAGCATGTAGAGGTGAGTGCTGAGAGGATGTGAGCAGAGCTCTAAATGCACCTGCTACAAGGGCCATCTGGTGACATACACTTACCTAGGCACTGGGATGAGCAATGAACACACAGCAACAGACAAGAAAAACAAGGCCACTGCCTTCAGTAAAGGACATCAGAGAAGATTTCTCTAAAATGCTGATATTTTAGCTGACTTTGATAAGCATGAATCAGCTATGCAAAGATGTAGGGGAAAGCATTCCAGGCAGAGGGAACAGCAAGTCTAGAGGCCCTGAGATGGGAGCGAGGGGCATATTAAAGGAGCAGAAAGCAAAGGCAGGTCCGTGTTGCTAGATTGTAGTGGATGGGAGAGTGGCAATTGTTGGGAGGGAGGTCATGGATCTAACCCTGGGTACAACGTGAAGCCAGTGGAGGCTCTACGCAAAGCGAGCAATAATCTGATTGACAAGGACACACACTATGTGGCTGCCATTAATGCCATCCCCACATGTCCAGGTGAAGGGGACTGTCCATTATGGCTTTGATAGTTCATTATAGTTCATTGTTGACTGTTGCTTGAATGGCACAGATTATCTGCTTACAAAAGTAGAGCCTGAGACCTACATCCCCAAAGGGGAGTGAGGAGTTTGGGAGACCGAGAAAGAGAAGGAGGACATGCCAATATAAGGGGTATTATTGAGGTCACCTATATGGGCAATTGAGACCTGTTTTTTACACTTATAATAAGTGCATAGTAAACATGTTTAATGACTGAATGAGCCAACAGAATTAGCAATGGAGATAGAGGGTCTTTGAGCTTCCTGATTAGTCACTTGAGTTCAGGATGAGAAGCAAAGCCAAAAAAAGGAACCAAATAGAATGAATATTAGAGTTTATATAGAAAGGGAAGCCTGAATGGGAGCAGCTTTTGGTGGGTAAGGATTCTGTCTTCTGAGACATGTTAGCAGGTTCCAACTTTCAGGGATTTATGTCACTGAATGTCAAGGCGATGAAAAGTAACAGCTACCACAGCTGTTGTTTGTTAAGCCTCCTGCTGAAAGAAACATCTCCACATAGATGTTTTTCAGACATGCTAAACTTAACGTATTCAAAACCAAACCCCTAATTTCCACCAGACACTTCAAATATTCTTCCCTCAATCTTTCCTGTCTCAGCTAATGGAATTCTCCTGGACTCTCCTTTCTCATACCCATCAGTAAATCCTGTCATCGCCTGCTTCAAACTATAGCTGAAGTCAAACCACTTCTCCCCATCGAGGCTCTCAGCTCTCCATTCCAAGACACCATCATTGCGAGTCTCAATTTTTGCAACAGCTTTCTCCTATTCCCATCAGGATAATTATATCCCACCAATATCAATTTCCTGGAAGTCTTCTCTGGCCTTTAACTTTATGACAGGCTGAAAGGTCATGATTCTGCGTAGCTGTTCTTCAATAGAGGCACAAACTGTGTTTGCAGCATCACTCGGGGCCTTCTTCAACTTATTCTCAACTTTGTTCCTGGCCTCTTGGCTTCCACTCAGCTCTGAATTTCACCTCCTAATTCTAGATTTGCTCATGCCCCCTGGATATGTTGAGTAAGCCCGGTTTCCCTAAATAGATCTTTGCTATTTTGGAGTACAAAATTTATTCCACACTGATCTTCCTGGGCCATTATTCCTTAAGTCCCCTAAGTTAGGCTAGCATCTTTGCTCCTGTTCCCTGCATACAAATCAGATACCACCCCAAATAACAAACATCCAAGCACAGTATAATTTCCAAGGGAAAAACCACATGCTCAGGAGTAAGGATCAAGTTAAGGGTTTTCTTGAGACAAACAAGGACTAAAGGACTTGGTGGCTGTACCCTTCTTCACTTTAGATAGGCATCCTTGTATGTCAGCTCCTGAATATTTGGGCATTTACTTCCCTAGAAGGTTTTCTAGCTGTCAGAAATTACTAGAATTACCAGTCTTTTTGAAGGAGGTCTGTAAAAAAGACTGCCACCACCAAAACTGGGAAATTAAACATTAGCAATCAGACAATCTTAAATCTGTTAAATATGTATCATTCATATTCTAAGGAACCTACCATTATAACATTGCATCATTCTCAGTTGGAAGCACCAATTTAGGTAATTTATCCTGAGATGAGATGTGGTACTCTAAAAACTAGCAATATGCTACGCATTTCTACTTTGTAATTTTTGCATACATGTAACCCGAAATTAAGAAAAAGAGAATAGGTGTTTTGTTTGCATAACTAAGAGTACCCCTAGTCCAGTACATCATGGAGAGTTGTATTCCAAATTCTTTGATGGCCAGGGTTCCTTATAATAATAAAGGAAATTATAAGTCTTTCCATGTTCAAAGTTATGTTTCCAATTTTTTATACTCAAAATGGATACAAATAAGTATAAAATTCCTGAATTAAACTTATTTTCTTTGAAAACTTTGTAGGCTTTATTCTCCTGAATTATGTTGTATTTCTTGTGATTTACCTATTTTATTCATTAGTTTGAAAGGTTTATTTATATTGCTCTAAGTAGCTAGAATTTATTCATTTTTATGTTCTATAGTATTCCAATATTGATTTATCCATTCTACTATTAATAGACAAGTGGGATGCTTTTCTTTGGTAGCCAAAACAATACAAACAATGTTACCATGAACATTCATATTATCTCTTGCAGTAAATGTGCAAAAGCTCCCCTAGCATCTAGACCTAGCAAGAGAATGGCTAGATCATAATGTGTGCCCATTTTGGACTACATTACATGATGGCAAACTGTTTTCCAATGTGGGTATAAAAAACTCCCACTCCCACTAGCAGTGTAAGAGTTATCACTGCCCCACTCTTCACAGCCCTTCATATTATCTGAGAGTATATATATATATATATATATATATAACTGTTTTATATATATGTATATAACTGTTTTATATATATGTATATATATAACTGTTTTATATATATGTGTATATATATATATCAGCTTGAGTATATATACTCTTATTCTAATTGATAGAGCAATAGAAAGAGGGAGAGAAAGAAAAAATAGGTAACCCATTGTGATATTCAATAGTATCTTCCTGAATACTAATGAGGTGGATTTTTTTCTTTTCTAAAGTGCTTGTTCAAGTCGTATGCCCACTTTTCCGTTAGTTTTTCTGGTTTTTAAATTGATTTCTGAGTTTTTCATATATTCCAGATATGTTCTTTATATTATTTATTTAACTTCTCTCACATGCTGGCTAGTCTTTTTCTCTCTTTATTTTCTGGTTATTTTAATATAGGCATATGTATTCATTTTATGATTGATGTGGAGTAGATCACTGACCACCAAAATCTCTCTGTTATTCACGGAAGCAGAGCTACACTACAGTTTCCTAGACCACCTTGCCATTAGGCAAGACCATGTGCCTAAGTTCTCTCCAGTGGGATGTGAACAGAAGTAATATGAGCCTTTCTTAAGTCTGGCCCTTAGAAAACTTCTATTATATTTGGGCTCTGCGATGCTCTTTTTTATTTGTCTAGTGGCCTGAAGCAGCCACACCCAGGTTATCCTTGGAAAGCTACCTGATGAAGAAAGAAGCATGGTCTTCAGCTTATACCCATTAACAATTGACCCAAACACCATTCCCTCATTGTTACAAAGAAAGAAAGAAACTTTTTTTATCTGTAAGCCACCAAAATTTGGCTATTTGTGACTATACAATCTTACCCTAATTAATATAATTAGTGTCATTTTATCTTGTTTTAAAAACTCTTCCTTAGCCACTAGCAATAAAGATATTTTCCATGTTATCATCTGAAAACATTACTGTGTGTCTTTCATACTGCATATTTAATCTACCCACCTGGAGTTTATTTTTTGTGGATGGTGCAAATTGGAAGTAAATATTTCCAATAATTGGAAAAATTTTATTTCTTTTTCTCCATATGAATATCCAGTTTCCCTAGCACAATTTATTGAAAAGTTTGTTGATTCACCACTAATCCATAATCCACCTCTGCCACATTTTAAATATCCATGCAAGTATGGGTCTGTTGGAGTGTTTTCTATCCATGATATATTTGCTGTATCAGATGTATTTGTTTATCTCCAAACCAAACCACACTTCCTGAATTTCTATAGCTTTATGAGCCTTTATCCTTTGCTGTTTTCCTGAAGAGTACATCAGATATTTTTACCTTTTTTTAAAAAAAGTATTTAATTTTTAATCAATACATTTTAATTGCACAGTAAGTCTTCATTTAACATCTTCGATAGGTTCTTGGAAAAAGTGACTTTAAATGAAACAACTTACTATATGCTGTGGGGACTTAATTCTTGTTTATATCAGTCTATGGTAAAATGAGTTTTGTTTTCCTGTGCTTTGTTTTGCTGAAAGTCTCAATATTCAAAAACTTACCAACAATGTTAAATGAGGACTCACTATACATATTTATGGGTTATGATTTGATGTTTTGATACACATATATGTTGTTTAATGTCCCAATCAGAGTAGTTAGTATATCCATCACCTCATCCATTTATCATTTCTTTGTGGCAAGAATATACAAAAGTCTCTCTCCTAGCCATTTTGTAATATACAACATTTTACTGTTAACCATAGACACTCTGCTGTGCAATATAGAACCTAAGGTAGGAGGAATCAATTCTGGTGTTCTATATTGCACAGCAGAATTATTAACCAACTTTTTCCTATTCTCCCCCTCTCCCAGTCTCTGGTAACCACTGTTCTACTCTCTGCTTCTGTGATATCGTTATTTTTTTAGATTCCACACATGAGTGAGATTATGCAGCATTTGTCTTTTTGTGTCTGGCTTATTTTACTTAGCATCATGTCTTCCAGGTTCATCCACATTTTTGCAAATGACAAGATTTTCTTCTTTTAATAAGGCTGAATAGTATTCTATTGTATATATGCCACATTTTCTTTAACCATTCATCTGTTGTTGGATACTTAGGCTTATTCTTTATCTTGGCTATGGTAAATAGTACTACGATAAACATGGGAATGTGGGTATCTCTTTGACATACAGATTTTATTTCCTTTTGATATATATACCCAATCATGGGGTTGCTGGTTTATATGGTAGTTCTATTTTGTTTTATTTCAATAATTTTTGGGGGAACAGGTGGTGTTTGGTTACATGAATAAGTTCTTTAGTGGTAATTTCTGAGATTTTGGTGCACCCATCACCTGAGCAGTGCACAATGTGTAGTCTTGTATCCCCCACCCTCCTCTCACGCTTTCCTCCGAGCCCCCAAAGACTATTGTATCATTCTTGTGCCTTTGCATCCTTATAGGTTAGCTCCCACTTATAAGTAAGAACATATGATATTTGGTTTTCCATTCCTGAGTTACTTCACTTAGAATAGTGGTTTCCAATTCCATCCAGGTTATTACAAATGACTTTATTTCATTCCTTTTTATGGCTGAGTAGTATTCCATGGTGTAAATATACCACATTTTCTTTATCCACTCATTGATTGATGGGCATTTTGGCTGGCTCCATATTTTTGCAATTGCAAATTCTGCCGCTATAAACGTGTGTGCAAGTATCATTTTTGTATAATGACTTCTTTTCCTCTGGGTAGATACCCAGTAGTGGGATTGCTGGATCAAACGGTAGATCTACTTTTAGTTCTTTAAGGAATTTCTGCACTGTTTTCCATAGCGGCTGTACTAGTTACCTTCCCACCTGCAGTGTAAAAGTGTTTCATTTTCACCAAATCCACACCAATATCTATTATTTTTTTGAATTTTTGATTATGGTCATTCTTGCAGGAGTGAGGTGGTATCATATTGTGGTTTTGATTTGCATTTCCCTAATCATTAGTGATTTGAGCATTTGTTCATGTTTGTTGGCCATTTGTATACCTTCTTTTGATAATTTCCTATTCATGTCCTTAGCCCGCTTTTTGATGGGATTGTTTGTTTTTTTTTCTTGCTGATTTGAGTTCATTGTAGATTCTGGATATTAGTGCTTTGTCAGATGTATAGACTGCAAAGATTTTCTCCCACTCTGTGATTTGTCTGTTAACTCTGCTGATAGTTTCTTTTGCTGTGCAGAAGCTTTTTAGTTTAATTAAGTCCCATCTGTTTATCTTTGTTTTTGCTGCGTTTGCTTTTGGGTTCTTGGTCATGAAGTCTTTGCCTAAGCCAGTGTCTAAAAGGGTTTTTCTGATGTTATCTTCTAGAAATTTTATGGTTTCAGGTAACAGATTTAAGTCTTTGATCCATCCTGAGTTGATTTTTCTATAAGGTGAGAGAGGAGGATCCAGTTTCATTCTTCTACATGTGGCTTGCCAGTTATCCCATTTGTTGAATAGAGTGTCCTTTCCCCACTTTATGTTTTAGTTTGCTTTGCCGAACATCAATTGGCTGTTAAGTATTTGGCTTTATTTATGTGTTATCTATTCTGTTTCACTGGTCTATGTGACATTTTTATACCAGTACCGTGTTGTTTTGGTGACTATAGCCTTATAGTACAGTTTGAAGTCAGGTAATGTGATACCTCCAGATTTGTTCTTTTTGCTTAGTCTTGCTTTGGCTATGCAGGCTCTTTTTGGTTCCATATGAATTTTGTTGAGGATTTTTGCATCTATGTTCATCAGGGATATTGGTCTGTAGTTTTCTTCTTGGGTTATGTCCTTTCCTGATTTTAGTATAAGGGTGATACTGGCTTCATAGAATGATTAGGGAAGATTCTCTCTTTCTCTATCTTGTGGAATAGTGTCAACAGGATTGGTATCAACCCTTCTTTCAATGTTTTGTGAAATTCAGCTGTGAATCCATCTGGCCCTGGACTTTTCTTTGTTGGCAATATTTTTTATTACCATTTCAATCTCTCTGCTTGTTATTGGTTGGTTCAGAGTTTCTATTTCTCCCTGGTTTAATCTAGGAGGGTTGTATATTTCTAGGATTTTGTCCATCTCCTCTAAGTTATCTAGTTTATGTGCATAAAAGTGTTAATAGTAGCCTTGAATGATCTTCTGTATTTCTGTGTTATCTGTTGTAATACTTCCTGTTTCGTTTCTAATTTAGCTTATTTGGTTCTTTTCTTGGTTAATCTCACTAATGGTCTATCAATTTTATTTATCGTTTCAAAGAATCAACTTTTTGTTTCATTTATCTTTTGTATACTTTGTTCCAATTTCATTTAGTTCTGCTCTGATCTCTATTTCTTTTCTTCTGCTGGGTTTGGGTTTCAATTGTTCTTGTTTCTCTAGTTCCTTGAGGTGTGACCTTATATTGTCTATTTGTGCTCTTTCAGACTTTTTGATGTAGGCATTTAATGCTACGAACTTTCCTCTTAGCACCACCTTTGCTGGATCCCAGAGGTTTTGATAGGTTGTGTCAATATTATAGTTCAGTTCAAAGAAATTTTTAATTTCCTACTTGATTTCATTGCTGACCCAACAATCATGCAGGAATAGGTTATTTAACTTCCATGTATTTGCATGGTTTTGAGGGTTCCTTTTGGAGTTGATTTCTAGTTTTCTTCCACTGTGGTCTGAGAAAGTACTCTATATAATTTCAATTTTCTTAAATTTATTGAGGCCTGTTTTGTGGCTTATCATATGCACTATCTTGAAAAATGTTCTATGTGCTGATGAATAGAATGTATACTCTGCAGTTGTTGAGTAGAATGTTCTGTAAATATCTGTTAAATCCATTTGTTCTGGGGTATAGTTCAAGTCCATTGTTTCTTTGTTAACTTTCTGTCTAGATGGCCTGTCTAGTGCTGTCAGTGGAGTATTAAAGTTTATGGATCTATTTGTAATTTTTTGAGGAACCTCTACACTGTTTTCCACAGTGGCTGTATTAGTTTACAATCCCACCAACAGTGTGTGTTTTCTTTTCTTCACACCCTTGACAACACTTGGGGGTTTTTGTTTGTTTGTTTTTGTCTTGTTGATAATATCCATTGTAGCTGGAGTGAGGCTTATCCATTCTAACTCACTGTGGTTTTGATTTGCACTTCTCTGATAAATAATTTTGAGCATTTTTTATATATCTGTTGGCCATTTATACGTCTTCTTTTGAAAAATGTCTATTAAAGTTTTTTGTCATTTTTAATCTGGTTATTTGGGGGTTTTTTTGCTTGTGTTTTTTGTTTTTATTTGGTTTTCTGCATTTTCTTGTGGGGCTTATGTTGTTGTTGTTGTTGTTGTTGTTGTTGTTGTTTTGCTTTTGACTTAAGTTCCTTATATATCCTGGATATTAACCACTTTTCAGATGCATAATTTATAATTTGCAAAATTTTCTCCCATTCCATAGATTGTCTTTTCATTCTGTTAATAGTTTTCTTTGCTGTGCAAATACGTTTTAGTTTAATGTAATCTCATTTGTCTATTTTTGCCTTGTTGACTGTACTTTTAAGGTCTTGTTTTAAAAATCATTGCCCA
Organism: Pan paniscus; assembly: GCF_029289425.2. Taxonomy (NCBI): domain Eukaryota; kingdom Metazoa; phylum Chordata; class Mammalia; order Primates; family Hominidae; genus Pan; species Pan paniscus. Next base: position 7,380,189 of record NC_073270.2, on the reverse strand, counting down.
GTTAAATGTCATAAAGTGTTTTCCTGATTTCTTCTAGTAGTATTCTAGTTTTTAGTTTTACATTTAAGTCTTTAATCCATTTTGAATTCATTTTTTAATATGGTGAGAGGTAATGATTTAGTCCCATTCTTCCTGTATGGATATCCAATTATCCCAGCGCCATTGATTGAAGAGATCATCTTTTCTCCAATGTGCATTCTTGGTGCCTTTGTCATAAGTCAATTGATTGTAGATGCATGAATTTATTTCTGGTCTTTCTATTCTGTTCCATTGGAATATGTTTCTGCTATTATACCAATACCAGGCTGCTCAGATTATTATCGCTTTATAGTAGATTTTGAAGTCAGGTAGTGAGATGCCTCCAGCTTTATTCTTTCTGTTTGGGATTTCTTTAGCTATTGGGGGTCTTTTGTGGTTCCATATGAATTTTAGGATTGTGTACTCTATTTCTGTGAAGAATGTCATTCTTATTTTGATAGGGATTACATTAAATCTGTAGATCACTTTGGGTAGTGTGGGAATTTAGCAATACTAATTCTTCCAATCCATGAAAATTGGATGTCTTTCCATTTATTTTTATTCTCTTCAGTTTCTTTCATCAATATTTTATAGTTCTCAGTACAGAGATCTTTCACCTCCTTAGTTCAATTTATTCCTAGGTATCTTAATTTTTGTAGCTATTATAAGTGGAATTATTTTCTTGATTTATCTTTCAGATAGCTCACTATTAGCATATAGAAATGATACTGATTTTTCTATATTGATTTTGCAGTGTGCACTCTACTGAATTTGTTTATTAGTCCTGACAGTTCTTTTGGTGGGATCTTTAGGGTTTTCTATATTGAACTGCAATTAATTTTTAATTTGGAAGAATTTATGCATTTACCTATTCTGTCATCCAACTTGTGAATGTAGTATATCCCTTTATTTAGTCTTTAATGTCTCTGAATTAATTTTTGTAACTTTATCCACCCAGATCTTTCACATCTTTTGTTAGATCTGGTCCTAGTTACTTCATGTTTTAAATGTATTGTCTAATTTCTTTTTCATTTTAATTGATTTTTCTTTTATATCTAGCGATCTTGCTACACTCTTACTAGAATATGGTGGTATATTTGAAACAAGGCTCTTTCTCATTGCTGATTTTAAACATTTAGGTTGTCTGTTACCTTCATTGTGAGGTTGCCAAATGTCCATGGAATGTTACACCAAATGTTCTCCCACTGCTCAGGTAGGAAGCTGTGTTCATGTATATAAAGTGCTGCCTACTCTACTTAACAAGAAGTTAATTAGGAATTAATATGGAGACTGCTGGCCTTCATGTAACCCATTATTTTCCAAATTTAGTTGACATCAGAATCACCTATGGGGCTTATTAAAGGATGATTGCTGAGCCCCCCCTTCAGAATTTCTGATTCTGTAAATCTGCAGTGGGAATTTGCATTAGTAACAAGTCCCAGGTGAATCCAATGCTCCTCTTCTGGGGACCACTCTTTGAGAAGCACTGGTGTAAACAGTCAACTGAACAAGGATCCCCAGTAAAGTTTAATCAATGGGAGCATTCACAGCTAGAGTAGGTAAGAGTGGTGTGTATTACCTACTACCCAGGGCTTGGTTTTCATCCTGGCATCTTAGAGCTAGTTCCTGCCACAGGTATGAACGTTTAGTAAGCAGGGAAGGAAAATACTTTACACTCTTCTACTGGGTTTCCTGAAAGTGGGGAAGGTTTGGCAGAATCATGTCATGATTGGCTTGACCAAAGGAGGTGCAAAGAGGAAAACATCCAGGGCACACAGACGAGCAGGAAAACAAACACAGAGCAGGCTCAGCTAATAATCTTAGGGCATTCAAGTGGATCCAGAGAAACATCAGAGATGACAAATGGTGACTCTCCAACCCAACAACTTGAGTCCAGCAAGGTACTAAAAGGTAAGAAAATAGGATTGGCTTGACACTGGAGTTTTCTCGCCTGGGGCTACTGCTAGCAGGCTGTCCCCACACTTGCCCCGCTGCCAAAAAAACAAATTTTTTTTCTTATACTTATTTCTACATTGGTTCTAACCGGACATTCCAGAAAAGGCCTCAAGAAGAACGTCAAGCTCCAGATAGGTTCTAAAGGGTCAGGAGGAGGCCAGGCGTTGTGGCACACACCTGTTGTCCCAGATACTTGGGAGGCTGAGGCAGGAGGACCACTTGAGCTCAGGAGATGGAGGTTGCAGTGAGCCAAGATTGCACCACTGCACTCCAGCCTGGGTGACAGAGTGAGGACCTGTATCAAAAAAGAAAACAAAACAAAACAAAAAACAAAAAAAACCCCAACAAACTAGGAGGAGATCCTTGGGCAGAGAGTGCTGGCAGAAGTAGGACAGAACAAACAGGCAGTGGAATGACATTGGTCAATATACTGCTGCTGGCTAATTCACGTTCAGAAAGACCAAGAGTCACTTCGGCCAGAAACGACTATTTGATTGGGGAACTTTGTAGGAGATAAGGTGAGAGGATTGCCTGGACTGGTATTTGGATGGTCTTAAATGCTGTAAGACTAAGGAGTTTTGAAATTATCCTGTGGGCAATTTGGCAATGCCAACAGTTTGAGAATGAGTGAAACAAAAGGGAAACATTTGAAGACTATTCTGACAGACTCGTGTATGCTACTGAAAGGAAAATCCTGTCAGGAGGCTATTGAAATAGCCTGAGGATGACAGATAATAAAGACCTGAACTCAATTTCATTTACTTCATTGATGAAACAGATCTTGACAATAGACTAGGTACTTGCTGGGAAGTATTACAAGTGGATAGAACCGTAGGAAGGAAAACAAGACGCTATGTCCTGGACACTGGGCAATATGCAAAAGAAAAGCAAATAAGAATTTCTGTTCTCAAGAGTAACAGCTTTGTGGAGACTACATCTTTTTCTGGCAGGATGAACATTGACCAAGGCGTTTTCATTGTTCTCCTCTTAAGAGACTTCTGCTTCTTTCTCATCTGTCTTCCCCTAACAGCTCCCTGGAATTTTTGATGGTGGTAATGCCGAATGGATTCTTCCTATAAATACTCAAGTCTTACTTGCTGGAAGTTTCCTAGGATTTTTTTTCTTTTTTGCTGAGTTGAATAACAAAAACACATGTGAAACAGAGAATAGAAGAGCTGTACGTCAATGAATAGAAGAGCTGTAAGTCAAAGCTCCCTTAAAATGATGCACAGGATGTCTATTTGTAAGTGGCCTTGAGGTTCTTGGGTACCTTAGGAGAATTAGATCCAGCAACTTTGTTTCAGTGGGTAAGTTATAGCTGTGTTGATACAACAAATACCAACTGCCAGATGGGAGCAAGCATCTGAGCTTCAGCTAACAATCTGTGGGCCAAACAATGAACTGATACCCACCATTCTGGGTTCTTAACAAGGTCTCCCATTGCATACTGACTCTTACTCCTGGACTTGAGCAAATCAGATGTTAGACTGCAGCACAGACCAAAAGGCAGGCATATGGGTGGCATAGCACTGAGTTAACAGACATGAACTCCAGAACATTTTAATAAACTGAGTTACCCAAAGGCTTGGGCAGGGGGAATAAGCCATTTAACAGGAGATTAAATAGGTTCTTCTTACCTCCTGGTTTCCTGGAAAAGCCAAACCCAATCAAATTCCAGTGGCATGAACAGGGCCACATGGATAGTTTGGGGAGCTGTGGGGCTGGGGGAGGAATGCTTTTATATTAAAGGCAGTGTTTGTCTCTAGCATTCTATTACCTACAAACCAACGTGGTTTCAATTTAAGCTCCTGTTAATCTTGACCATTTCTTTCAAGTGTTTCTTATTTAAAATAGACATTCCACCCTGAACATTTTTATAACATTAACTGTCAAAGCCAGCTGTGATCTGTTTTCCTTTCAGTCCTCTACCAGATGTATATATTTGTGATTATTGATGCCCTATGTTTTTCTCCCTTTCCCTTATTAAATATACCATTAGTAAAATACAAATGCAAAAGAAATTGCTTTTGGCTGAGAATCTACTATGAAGGAGTGAGGAAACAATAGCCAGAGAAACTCACAGATCATGGCAAGTCAGCCATACTCCCAAGAGGATTACATTGTTGCACTGGTACTTTAATGAGGAGTTACTACTTTATGATTTCTTCCATTGTCAGAGCAGATGTTTTTGCTACACAGGCCACAAAAGGCAGGACAAGAAAGTGAATGTCAAGTTCATGTCTCAAAATAAACCATATGCTTGAATGTAGGTTTAAAGCATATTAAAGCACATGAACTTCAAAGAAGTATTCCCCGAGAATGGCCAATAACTAGGTGGGCCGTGTTAGAATGAACCTAGAATAAACTATATTCAATGAGATGAGCATGACTTCCTAAAGAAATCCTAAGACCATCTTAATATAAAAGAAAATCAGATATTTTCCTTTCAGTACCCTAGCAGTCATGATTGCTTGCAAAATTCATCTTTGTGATGGATACTGAGCGTAACTGAAACCAATGAAAGTAAGTTTGGAAACAGCTAGTAGTCGGGAGACTTCAGCTTCTTCACTTATAAGCACTAGAGAACGGCTTGACCAGAGAAGAGCTGCTCCTTTTAAGAACTCTGACTCTACTAATATTAGCATCCTACAAGCACACTGATCCACCTTTCTGAACTCACCATCCACACAGTTCTCTGCACAACCTTTGTCCCTGGAAAGTCATCTGCATACCATCATCTGATGTTACTCTGCTATTTCTGCCTCATCAACCTGAACGTTTTAACTCCCAAACGCATGCACCTCTTCCCTCTAACCCAACTCTAGTTAACCTTCGAGACCTATCTGGCTCACATTCCACCACTTCTGTGATGAGTTAAAAGACCACTCACTTCTAGGCTCACAGGTCACATGTTGTCTGAACTCTCCACACAACATATCAAGCATATCCTTGGAATATTGTCTAATTTTTTTCTTATACTTATTTTGAAAAAGTGTGACTTTCATGTTGGCTTCAAATAGAAACACTGAAGTGAAATATATCACAAAGACACTATGTATAATGCCTATAAAGCAGCGTGGTTTCCAAATTAGTAGATGACTTACCAAGTGATGGGCAATGTAATGTTAGTCTTGGCTCTTCTGTAGCCAAGACTAGTGATAACTAGTCTGATCCATGTACTAGCTTATGATAACTAATACTGATAACTCATACTGATCCATGACACAATTATTACTGTCCAACTAATATTAGTAGAAAAATAGATTGGTTAGAAGGAAAAAAAGTCATCAATAAGGTAGAATATTGGGTCAAATCTAAGAAGATAAAATTTCATATTAACAATGTTAGTCCTGAAACTGGGCCCAAAAAACAAGTTTAAGACACACATGTTAACAGTAGCATAGGTGACAAAGACTGAAAGATCATAGACTTCTGTAAACTCATAAAGAGTCAGTCAATTTTGTGGCTGCCAAAGTCTTTGAATCTTGGACTGCACTGAAAGTAATATGTCCAAAACAGAGATGGTTGTCACATCCGCTTAAGCCCTGTCCCATTCCGTGTTGCTCATACATTGAGTATGAAGTTTAGTTCTTTTAAAAGAAACATGCCAGGCACAGTGGCTCATTCCTGTAATCCAAGCACTTTAGGAGACCAAAGCAGGAGGATCACTTGAGCTCAGGAGTTCAAGATCAGCCTGATCAAAATAGGGATTACCCGACCTCTGTAAAAAATAAAACAATTAGCTAGGCATGGTGGTATGTGCCTGTAGTCCCAGCTATTCAGGAGGCTGAGGTGAAAGGATCACTTGAGCCTGGAAGATACAGGTTGCAGTGAGCCATGATTGTATCCCTGCACTCCAGCCTGGGCAACAGAGTAAGACCCTGTCTCAAGATTTAAAGAAACAGAAGCATATCCGTCGTACAGTCACCATAAGAGTAATGAAGAACATGAGGAACCTAGTGATTTCAGTCAAATGCAAAGAGGTCTTGGAACAAAGCTATCTTCAAATACTTACAGGGTTGTCATAGGAGTCAGAAAGATTAGACTTGTTTCAACTGGCTACAAAGGAAATAACTATAATAATTATGGAAGATATGATAAGACAGATCTAGCTTCAAAATAAAAACTTCTTTAGCTATTAAATCATCCCCAGACTGTCTAAAGTATCTGAAGTTCCTCATTGCTGCAGGTAGTCAAGATACAGGCATCTAACCACCTGACGGGAATATTATGGATAGAAGGTGAACAGATAGAAGAAATCATCCAACCTTGAAATTCTCTTTTATGAGTAATGATGGAAGAAAACTGTGTACGAAATGAAGTTCATTTCTTCTGATTTAAGTTTTCATGGAAGCCAAGTTTTTGGGCTTCCACATTCATCGAATCATATGCATTACACCTAGAATGAGCCTTATTTCAGAATTGAGTAGATTTTTAATAACTCCTCCCTTAACCCTGAGAATGATGAGCATGGAAACATTGTTACCACTAACTTTCAACAATTTTCTCCCAAACAACATGGCATAGTCTGTGTGTCTTAACATGACAGGCTCACGTCTTTCAGAAGTTTCTTCACAATTGCTGATAAGAAAATTATACCTAGTCCCAGGAAACAACAGATGCTGGTGAGGATGTGGAGAAATAAGAATGCTTTTACACTCTTGGTGGGAGTGTAAATTAGTTCAACCATTGTGGAAGACAGTGTGGCGATTACTCAAGGATCTAGAACCAGAAACACCATTTGACCCAGCCATCCCATTACTGGGGGATATACCCAAAGGATTATAAATCATTCTATAAAGACACACGCACACATATGTTTATTGCAGCACTATTCACAATAGCCAAGACTTGGAACTCAAATGCCTATCAGTGATAGACTGGATAAAGAAAAATATGGCACATATACACCATGGAATACTATGTAGCCATAAAAAAAAAGAATGAGTTCATGTCATTTGCAGGGACATGGATGAAGCTGGAAGCCATCATTCTCAGCAAACTAACATAGGAAGAGAAACCAAACACCACATGTTCTCACTCATAAGTGGGAGTTGAACAATGAGAACATGTGGACACAGGGAGGGGAACATCACATGCTGGATCCTGTTGGAGGGTGTGGGGCAAGGGGAGGGAGAGCATTAGGACAAATGCCTAATGCATGTGGGGCTTCAAACCTAGATGACGGGTTGATAGGTGCAGCAAACCACCATGGCACACCTATACCTATGTAACAATGTAACAAACCTGCACATTCTGCACATGTATCCCAGAACTTAAAAAAAAAATTTAAATATTACCTGAAAAAAAAAGAAAATTATACCTAATCCCCCACTCAGAACTAACCAGTGACTCAAATTCTGCCTAATATTTGTAGTAAAGGAACATTATTACCAAACTTACGAATTGAGGTAGCCCATCTTTATTAAGGTTTTGAGTCCCTATAAGCTACATGTTAACACTACAAGGAAAGTACTATCGTTACCACTTTACACAGGAGAAAAGCTGAAACACAGTGGTCGTACAACTAATAAATGGTGGAGTTGGGATCTGAACCTACACATCAGCTGAGAGACTGGTGCAATTGACCACTAGCAGTTGACATTGTCAAATCTTTCCTGGATGACAATTCCAGAGTAAGACTGAATATTAATGTAAGAGAGTCCTGCTATGGTTTGAATGTCCTCTCCAAAATTCACACTGAAACTTAATTACCACGTAACAGCATTGAGAGGTCAGACCTTTAAGAGGTGATCAGGTTATGAAGGCTCTGCCCTCATGAGTTAATTAATGCCATGATCAGAGGAGTCAGTTAATTATCACAGGAGTTTGCCACCTTTACCTCTTTCCCTTGTCATCTCTCTCACCATCTCTCAACCCGTCATGGCCTCTGCCATGTTACGACATTGCAAGAAGGCCCTCACCCAATGGCACCCCTCAATCTTAGAATTCCCAGCCTCCAGAACCATGAGTCAAATAAACTTCTTTTCTGTATAAATTACCCAGCATGTGGTATTCTGTTATAGCAGCAGAAAACAGACTAAGATAATTTACTACAAAAGAGTATAATCTAAATGCTTATATATACAGTTGACTATTATTTTCCCTTTGTTGTTAAAGATGTTCTTAATCTCTTGTGTATATGACATTTTCCACAAATACCTGAAGTTAGAGGAAATTTTGTCGAGATATAAAGGTTGTAATATTAGTGATACCCTGAATTTTAAAAAATCCCTAGGGAGAACAAGGGGTTATAAAGACTATAAGATTTTACAATAACGAACATACTAGGAAGAAAGAAAAGTAAAGACCATTGGTTGGGTCACCAGTAACATTACTAAACATTCTTATGCTTGGAATCATACCAATGAATAGGCAAACTTACAGATCTTGGGCTAGGCACAAAAGAAAGCCTTTCTGGGCATCAATAAAAATAGAAAGTGATCCTAGAAAATGAACCAAAGAAAACATTTATCTAATATATACATAATGAATTAGAATATGTTGCCTTTTTATTGTACATATAACCCATGGACTCCTGCTTAATTCCCTTATTCTCATGTTCTACTCTATTCATCACTAGTTGGACCACTGACATCCACTCAACAAGCATCAGTTCTCAGATGACATTAAAGATAGGAGATAGCAAGTAAATTCAGTATCTCCACTCAGTGGAGCTCAGAATCAGGTCATCCACCCTTCAGGATAATTCGGAATTATCCTCGTGATATATCCTTTAATTCTCTCCCCATAGCTGGACATCCAGAGCAATATTCTGATAATAAGTTGTCATGTCCTGCTTTCCACAGTCTACTGAAAAAGATTCATCTTCTATTCTGAGCTCCTGTTCCAACAACTCACACAGCCATTTTGTATTTGACCTCACTGGTCTCTTACCAAGGCTCCTGAGCATTGCTCCAAGTTGATATTTTTACTTCTGTGGTCTTGCCTTCTTCAGAGATACCTCCTATGTTATAGGCCTGTTGGACTCCATTTTCCCTTTAGAAGCCAATGTTCTGTACCAACAGCATACACCAGACACCATGGGTACTAGACACTGTTGGTGGCCCACCCAGATCCCCTTTATCCCAGTTCTGTGAGTGGTGTATGCTATGAGTAGCAGATGGTCCCATTTTAGAGAATTGCCCTTGGCCAGGAGAAAAATCTCTAGAGGATGCCTGGGAGGCTATGATCCCCACCCCTGGGGGTATCCTGCAGCCAATAATTGACTCATATAAGGTAACAAATGCTTAGCCCTTTTGCCCCAAAGCAGGAAAACTGTGAGATGCCATTTATGCTCTAGAGTTTTCCATTGGCTCAAACTAGACATTAGCTGAACCCACATCTTTGCTTGGCTACCTGTCCTGCTTTCTTTACTTTTTTACAGATTTCTCCTGAGAGTTTTTTCCTCATTAAATCACTTACATAAGAATCTCCATCTCAGGTCCTACAGAACCTGGCCAAAATGCAATGCTTTGACTGTCTGGATACCTTCTTTTCTGCCAAGCTCATTTTTCTGCATCTTTCTCATCTCTGTGGAGGGGTCTAAATGCTCCATGTTCATCCACTCTGCCTAACTCAGCCATGTAGACATTATAGTCATTGCAATGACATTTAATTACATTGCAAAGACATCATCCACATAGACATCACAGCCCATGTCTCTTGGACAAATAACAATGGAAAACAACTACAAACATTTTCTCTCCCTCTGGAGAATACTAAGCATTCTTGAACATACTTTACTAGTTTATCATAGATATGTGCAATACCAATTAAAATTAATCTTTAACTTCAAAGATGGAGAAACTATGTATCATAAAGACAGTAGAAAATCTATTATCAGAAGAAAGTAACCCAATAATTCAGTGACCACCCAGGAGCTGGTTTGATCTTTTTGGTCCACTTCTCTTTCTTCTCTAATCCCTGAGATTTCCAGTAGCTCTTTGAGAATAGTCTGAACACACCTAAAACAAAATTTGTTGTGGGATTTTTTTTTTAACTCAGCTTATTAGGAAAATGATGGCTTAGAATGTGAGCCTATAGCCGTGGTCACTGACTTTGTGTAACTTCTCTTTTTCTTGATGAACAAAAACCATGCAAACACATTTTGGCTAGCTTTACTATTAAAAGCTAAATTGTTGGAATTTCTGCATCTAACGGTTTTAATGGTTCCCACATAAAAGGCATTTCCCTCAGCACAAGTCTGTGTTTGTCGCAATGAAAGTAACATAGCAAAGTGCGCTTTTACCAAGAGAAAATAATTAGGGTTCCTTGATTGAGGAGGGGAGGGTGGTTATCCTTAGTGTTCACATGACCAAGGTGCTCAATTAATGAGCACCATGTTGATTATTTCAGCAGAGAGGATGATGCTGAACTTTGCCCTACAGGTACAGAGGCAATTGAAGAGAATGTTACTGCAAACATACTGTCAAAGTTAAGTGAAGAATCTCAAATGCCTATTTACACAAGGTAATGTGTGACATGTGATTTTTGGGGATGAAGAGGGAGACAGTAATACACTCTGGCATGAATTATAAAATGGTTAATATTTTTGCCAAACTGTCATCAAAACAATAAAAAAACACCAAAGTTCAAGGTTCTAATTCCAGCACTGCAAATATAGCCAGGGTAGCAAGTCACAGTGAATTATGATTGATGTTTGAAAAAGAAAAGAAGGAGATTGTGAGTTAAGTCTATGGCATTCATATTTTTTTATTATTATTATTTCTTAAAACATGTGAAGCTGAAGAAGAGATGACTTGGTTGTGTCTTTGCAAGAGGAGATTTAGTTCTAATTCAGGTAACCTAAAATAATATATTATTAGCTAACAGCTATTGATCACTTATTGTGTGTTAGACACAGCACTAAATACTTTCTATGGATTATCTTTTTAATCCTCACAACATCCCTACAGGGCAGAGACTATCATGGTACAGTGTAGTGGAGTGGGTTTTTAAACACGAGCATACAACAGAAGCATCTAAAGTACCGTTTAAAAACGGATCTTTGGGCCCTACTCCCAGAGTTTCTGAAGTAGGTCTGGTGTGCAGCCTACAGGTTTGCATTTTAAAGATTCTGGCTATGCGGAAGCTGCATAACAGCATCTATTTTGTAGGGGGTTGGGAATGCCCTTATGACCTAGATCATGAAATTCTTGGCCTATAGCAGGTACTAAGAAAATGTTTACCAAATTATTTTACAGATGAGAAAAACTAAAGCACCTAAAGATTAAGTTAACCATCTCACAAGTAGCAACTGTAGGGTCTGCTCCTGCACCTAAACCTCTCTCCAAGATGTTTTTTACCCTAGTAAACTATCTCTCAAATAATATTTTGAAAAAATATCTGATATGCTAGTAGCAAGAAACTAGAAAGCAGTGGTTCTTTACTTTTGGTTCACATTGGAATCAATGTGATTGATATTGATTCCAACGTGAGCCATAGCTAAAGGAAATTAGGAAATAATTTTTAAAACTACTGATGACTGGGTCTCATTCCCAGAGATGCTGATATAGCTGACCTGGACTGTGACCTGGGTACTGGGTTCTTAAACTTCCCTGGGTGATTCTAATGCAACCAAAGTTGTAAATCAGTTACATTCTAGAGCAGCAGTCCCCAACTTTTCGGCACCAGGGACTGGTTTTGTAGAAGACAATTTTTTCACAGATGGGGGTGGAGGGTGATGGTTTCAGGATGAAATTCTTCCACCTCAGATCATCAGGCATTAGTTAGAGTCTCATATGGGGTGTGCAACCTAGATCCCTCGCGTGTGCATTTCACAATAGGGTTCAGGCTCCTATAAGAATCTAATGTCCCTGACCTGAAAGGAGGCGGAGCTCAGGCAGTAATGCTTGCTCGCCTGCAGCTCACATCCTGCTGTGCAGCCCAGTTCCTAACAGGCCATGGACTGGTACCAGTCCACAGCCCAGGGACTTGGGAACCCCTATTCTAGAGACATAGACTTGCTATTCACTTTCAAAAAGAAGATTTCAAATGGTGGAAATAGAATTCACTGACTTGAAGCTATTCCAATCTGATATTAAAGCACTAGTAAATATCAATTCAATTGTGGATTATTTTAATGAGAGAAATGTTCCTATAAATATATGCAGTAAATCCTCACTTAATGTCATCAACAGGTTCCTGAAAACTGTTACATTAGGCAAAACAACGTACAGCAGGCCTTCAAATGACATCGTTTAATTCAATGTTGTTTTGTCATATAACATTGATGAGGAAAAAATTGGTTTCATTATAGAGCATTTTGCTTAAATTTGCAGTTTCAGGAATCTATTGATGATATTAAGTGAAGACTTACTGTATTCACATGAATACAGCAAAATAAAATTATTGTATACTGTCAAAGGCATCCTAGTATATATTTGTACTAATATTATTATTCCAAGTTTCTAGTTCCAGGATATTACTATAAACCTCCCTGTAACTGTTTATGTTACACTTTCACCATGATTTATGTCCTTCAACATTTGTAAAGTTTTGATATTCCTAACAGTGTCTTCTAGTGGGGCCTTTAGTCTACTTTTGCCATTAATGTCTAATTTACTACTGTATTACCGTAGGCAAAATTACAGCAATAAGGCTTATTGAATAGTTCATAATTTCTTAACATAGATTAGTAAATCAGTTTCCTTAAACTGAAAGAAAAATTGCCTCTTGAAACAACTTAAAACCAATGCTCTTCCCATGGTTCTTATATTCCAGAACACATGGAATTAAGATTTAAGTTAGTTTGTAAACATGGACTGTATAGTCCAACCTACTATCAAAGTGTATATATATATTTTTAAGATACTTATGCAAAGCCAGAGTAATTAATGTTACCATTCCTATAGGCTCTGCATCTAGAAATTTCTTTTAAAAAGAGATTCAATTTTTTTGTTTCAGTATAGAAGACTAAAAATACATTTCAACCTCCCCCCTTATCTTAAGAGATGACAGGATAAACTACATAGAAGTGCATGCTCACAGGTACACACACACACACACAGACACACAGCGTTGTGCTAAAAACAAGAAATATACGAAATAGATTAAAAATTAAAAATATATATTTTAATTTGGATAATTCAACTATTGGTTAAGAGAGAGAGAAAAATCTATACATGTTGATTTGGAATAAAATCCAAAAGATGGAAAGTATAAAAGGCATATTGATGGAAAAATACAATAGGAAAATATGGTGTTTTCATTAAAAAAAAAATACTGTGTGTAGGTATTTATTTTAAAAGGGGGGAGCATTTTTAAAATACTCCAAGGGGCATATACCAAACTATTGGAACAGGTTATCTGGGTTTGTGCAAGAGTGATGATAGAACGGGACCAAAAATAGTATTTTCAATGTATGTACTTATGACTCATTTGAATTTGCCAAAACAGGTATATATTGTACAATATTTAAAACAATAATAAAGACTATTTAGAAAAAAACACAATTGAGGTCATAAAAAGTTATTTACATGAAAATTTGGGTAACATATTATAGCAGAAAGAAATATCAATGAAACTGGAAGGAAAATACTTGGACTCTAGGATGAATAATGCCCATAATGACAACTCGCATAGTCTTGACTTAAACTCTTCAATATGTAGGGATCACCAAGCCATGCTAGTATGTTAGAACTCCAGTCAAATCTCCTTTCATTGTTTAGGTAGTCAAGTTTCACATCATGAGGTTATAAACAGTTGAAATGTGTTTCCCACCATGTATGTCAAATGTATGTTTGAGCTCATCTACACAATACCTCGCTCCTGCCAGCAGAAGGAACTTTTAGAAGGCAAAACCAAGAAATATTTGCTTTCCTGGCTTTGAAAGTTCAAAATCAACAAAATATGACATCAAAAAATAGTCAATATACTACCAAATTATTATAAAATCAGCACTTGTGTTCAATTCTAAAATAAATAAGCAAACCAGAAGGAAGGAAGGGAGGAAGAGAGAGGGAAAAAAAGGAAAGGAAAGCAAACTCAACATTCCATTTTATTGATATCCTGTATGATACTTTTATTTGAGCCAATTTTTGACATGATCAAAACTTCTTCTTAGATTTCCTATTCTGGAATCATTGCTAGGAAAAGACAATTGTTTAGTTATAATAAATTATGTCCTTTGAGATGCTTGTTCCTAGACACCCCCAACAGCAATATAAAACAGCTTTGGTGTACTCGCCAGGTTGGGAGTGGTACAGCTGAAATACTGGATGGCATATGCAATTTCTGATCTCTGCACTTACTTGTCAAAGGAAAAAATGAAACAAAATCTTTGAAATGACACTGTGAAGCCCATTTTTCAGTCAGGGACTATCTCCAAATGGAAACAAGCTGGCTGTACCATTTAACTACAATTTCACTTCTGATTTATATCTAGCCTGCCTGAAAGTTTGGAATATTATATGGCACAAGATTGGAATCAATTATGAGGGAGCTGGATAGTTCAATAAACAATAGTAAGTGCCGAATCCTCAAAGAAAATCGCTTCTTTAAAAATGACTGGCTTTTCTGTTAGACTCATCTTCAGTATTCCTGGAGGCAACTCTAGCTAAATAAATCTCAAGGCCCTCCCTAATTATATAAGTTCACCCCTGTGTCCAAGGAACCATAGTGTCACAGTGGAGAACTTTGAAAGAAAACACAACTTTCCATTAAAGATCTAGAAACAATTTCCCAATAACTAACTTCAGGGGCAGAAACAAGAGACTGCACTTGATGTCTCTCCTATGGTGGGAGGTGCCAATATTAATACTGTTGTTTTGTTAAATTTATGAATTATAATGTGACTTAATCTCCTTGGGGTAAGCCACTGCTCCCTTGAGTTTCTCAATGAGGCTACCCCTCAGGGAACAGAGCCTATTAAGACCTGCAGACCTAGCTGGCCAGACATTTGTAAACCTAGCTGGTTTACATTTCCAACTAGATTCATGGGCCCCAAGCATCACCTTATACACTTCACGGTCCTTTGATTTTATCTGATTAGGAGACATGACACACAGTTTAAAGAGAAAAAGAACTCTGGATATTCAAAGCCAAGGTCTAGGATAGGCTCACTGAGAGATGCTCATCTTATTTGCATGAATTTTAGGTAAAGTCAGAAAAATGTGAAAATGGAAAGAATACAAATCTTGAGTTTAGATAGAAATGATTCAAATACTAGTCCTATCAAATTTTCCATCTATCAAATAGGGATTATAATAACTTGGATGGGTGCTGAGGAGGGTTAGCAGTTTATATAATGCCTGACATAAAGAAGGCCTTTAATGAATGACAGCTATCATTGTTACTACAATTATTAAAGTGTGAAATTCAACTATTTTCTCTGCATCTAACTTTTGCTTTAAGAAAAATGTAGGCCAGACACGGTAGCTAACGCCTGTAATCCCAGCACTTTGGGAAGCCGAGGCAGGTGGATCACGAGGTCAAGAGATCGAGACCATCCTGGCTAACACACTGAAACCCCATCTCTACTAAAAAAAAGCATAAAAAAAATTAGCCAGGAGTGGTGGCAGGCACCTGTAGTCCCAGCTACTTGGGAGACTGAGGCAGGAGAATCGCTTGAACCCGGGAGGTGGAGGTTGCAGTGAGCCGAGATCGCGCCACTGCACTCCAGCCTGGGTGACAGAGCAAGACTCTGTCTCAAAAAAAAGAAAAAGAAAAAGAACAACATAAGCTCCTCCCTCTTATATAATTATGCCAAATTAGCTGCCAGTTACCTGGATTCAAAACTCAGTCATAAGTCATATTGTAGGTAGAAATACATACAAATTGCTACTTTAAGAGATTTTATAAATATGTCTTTTATGATGTAGATTCCTTTGGACTCATTATGTCTGTTCTACCACACACCACCACCGTTTTTTATTGCCATCTCTATGAAATAAGTTTCCTATGGGGTATCTTGACATGACACTGTCTGGCCTTGTCTTGGCACCAATATATTATGTGAATATTAAGTCATCTCTTCTTTTTCTCTTGAGAACAGGACAACTAAAATAGTGCTGCTTTCCTTTATCCCAATTATGAAGTCAGACTGGCAGTGCTTTCTAGATGTTCTGGGTTGAATTGCGTCCCTCAAGAAGATACTGAAATCCAAACTGCCAGTAACTATGAACGTGACCTTATTTGGAAAGGTACTTTTGCAGATAATCAAGTTAAGATGAGGTCATTAGGGTGGGCCCTAATCTAATATGACTGATGTCCCTATGACAAGGGGACATTTAGACACAAAGAAAGACATGCACCCAAAGAGAATGCCATGTGAAGATGATGGCAGAGGCCCTTGGCATCCACAAGCAAAGGAATGCCAAAGATTGCCAGCAAACAACCAGAAGCCAGGAAAGAGGTATGGAATAAGCTCTCCCTTGCAGCGCTGGGACGGCACCAACCTTGCCAGCACCTTGATCTTGGACTTCTAGCCTCCACAACTGTGAGACAATAAATAGTTGCTCAATCCACTCAATTCGTGGTACTTTGTTACAGCAGCACTAACAAACTAATACAGACGTTGATTTTGTATAAGGTTTTTTAGTATGTTCATGCTAATTTTTCTTATACCATTCTTAAAATTTGAGATATATATTAGAGTACTTGCATATCTATGACAATATGTCTATAGGCCACAAGGATCTATAGCTTCCAGTTTGAGAAACACTGTAAAACAGAACTTAATAATATTAATACCACATGTTACATGTGTCCCTCCCCTTCTCCTGGAAATGTAGTCCACGGGCAAAAAGACATATTAGAAGCTCTTTGGCATTATGCCAGATTCATGTACCAAATATTCTAAAGGGCAGAGTTCAAAGAAAAAATCCTAATAATCTGCTTTTTTAAAGCAGTCACATCCATTACATTGCAGCCCTTCCCCATGGTCCAGCAAGACCACACACTGGTTACCATTTACCAATATAGCAATGAGTTACTGTAGCATTGGAGGCTGACACTGGATTTGCAGTCTTAAAGGAAACATTTCAAAAAGCCGCTAAAAGATTTGAGAAGAAAATCTGATCTCCATCAGTTTGTTTCCTGCATTTAGCAGAAACCTGCTTATTTGTTTAGCTCTGGGCAGGAGATATTGCTTCCCTTGATTTTTTTTTTTTTTAATATTCCAAATGCTTTGGTCTGAAGCCTTCAGGCTCTACTGCATTCTGTTTAGCCTATATTTAGAACAAAGCAAACACATGTGATTCTTTAGAACTAAGCACTTCTTCCAGTGGGCCCTGGAAAATTGCTAACCCCAAAATAAAACAATACCGCTTTCTTTAAATACTTCTGCTTACACTTACAGTGAGGAGATATTGACAGCACGTGTCAGTTTGAGTGACTGCAAATAAACAGAAGTGAAGAAAACATGGACTTTTGCTATTAAAGCCAGATTTATTTAGAGGAAATATACGACAAGTATCGTTATTTTCTCTAATAGCAATCTCAGGATATCTCACCCATGAAGAAAAGTTATGATGTCATTTGCACGACTTCTAAAGCTTTATTAACAAACAGCTCTCCCACATCTGATCCTACTGACCATTGATTCTAAATCAAGGACAATGAAGAAAGGTAAAGAAGACAGCGTGGTCTACTGAGAGAGAAAACCTACAGTAAGACAAAAATAAACCGCAAGCTAAAGTGACCCCATCTCTGCGAAGGTCTAAATTTACTCTCCACAAGTAGTAGCATCTATAAATGCTGGAGGAGTTCACAATGGGGCACCCTGTGCAAGAACAGCAGGAAATTCCATCAAGTGGTCTTCACATTTTTCCCACAATTCCGGACCTACCACAAGTTCAAGGTTATGAACATAGGCAGAGAGTGAGGAGGTATGTGTTCTCACTCTGATCCCATTGTTGGGAGAGCTTTGAAAACTCACAAGCCTTCTGGGCCTCATTCTCCCCATCTGTGAAATGATTGCCTTGGGTTGGAGACTCTAAGGTTCATTTCAATGTCACAGTGGGGGAGAATTCAATTATCCAACTAATATTTACCAATTAAATTTGCTTTGACATTGTCAAACCAGCCATTTTAATATTTATTCAATACTTCTTTCAAAGTTCAGGTTCAACCCTTATTGTTAGTTAACACTTTCATCCATAAAATCACATACCATAATGATTTTCTCAAGACATCATTAAAAAAGCTTCCAATTAGCTTTATCAAAATTACAAGAGTTTCTGCACATTTAAATTTTGCTTTACAAATGGAAAAGAAAACCTGAAAATATAGACATTAATATTAATGATGGTTATCCTGGGCATGACGAATACTGGTAATTTGTATGTTCTTCATTGTACACATCTAAACTTTCTAAAATTTTCATAATTAACATGTATTTTATGTGTAACCAAGAAAAATAAATAGTACATTTTAAAGGTCTGTTTTAAACAATGCCATAAATCACACTATCACTCAAATTCTCTCTTCTCAGAGCACTTGGTATTTTATATTTATCTGCACTATTATGATTAATGGTACTATAAGGGTATTATTTGCAGTTACTTTTTGCATTCATTTATTTTTAAACAACTTTGTTGAGATACATTTTACATATTTTTATAATTCATCCATTTTAAATGCACAATTCAATGACTTTTACTAAATTTACCAAATGATGCAACCATCACCAGAAATCAGTTTTAGAATATTTTATATCCCCAACAGGATGCCTCATTACCATTTACAGTTAATACCTTCTCCCAATGCAGCCTCAAGCAGCCACCATTCTGTTTGCCTTTTCTGAACATTTCATAAATATGAAATCATACAATATCATGATGTTGTCTGGTTGCTTTCATTTCATATAATGCTTTTGAGGTTCATCCTTAATGTAATATATGACAATTTATTCCTTTTCATTTAATAGTATGCCATTGTACATTTATGGCATTTTGTCTATCCATTCACCTTCCAGATGTTATTATAATTTTTATTAATATTCATTTTTAACAACATTTTTATTTCTACTATAGTGCTTTCCTTCTCCCTCTCTCAGTTGTCATTATTTATCAACTTTGTCACTCTAGAGTACAATGTCAAGCTACGTTTCTTTTTTCCAGGCTGTTGGAGAACTAAGGCTTCCTGCCAATAGGTAGAACTAATCTGCCAGCCACGTAAATGAGCCTTCTGGAAAACAGATCTTCCAGCCCTGGTTAATTTCCAGGTAACATCTTGACAATAACTTTATGAGATCCTCTGAGTAGAGCCACCCATCTAAGCAGCTCTCAAATTCCTGACCCACAGAAATCAGGTGAGATAATAAGTGTTTGTTTCTTTAGTCACTTAAGTTTGGATAATTATTTATGCAGCAATAGATAAATACAGACACTAGGTAGTCTTCTGTCTTCCAGAAATTAACGGAATCTTTGTTTTGCTTGTGTCTTCCAACCTCGCTCCCCATCCACTTTCAGCTTTATAAATTTATTAGTTTAATATTTCACTGCCATTTTAATAGGTTCAGAGAAGGAGATGAGAATATTTCCACATTGTCCATTATCTTGAACCAGACAGACCTCAGACTATTTTTGTTTAAATGATGCACTTTCCTTAATGAAATCTCAACATCAACTGCTGGGAGAACCACTTTATCTACACAAAGTTGTTGGTCACAATCTATCCTTTGTACCTACTGATGACCTACTTTCTTTTTTTTTCTTTTCCCCTTTATTTTACATTTAGGGGATACATATTTAGGGTTTGTTTTTACCCAGATATATTGCATGAGGCGTAAGTTTGGGGTATGAAGGATCACATCACCCAAGTACTGAGCATAGTAGCCATCAGTTAGTTTTTCAACCAGTGCCCCCTTTCCTGTCTTTCTCCCTCCCTTCTCTAGCAGTCCCCAGTGTCTATTGTTGCCATATTTATGTCTGAGAATACCCAATGTTTAGCTCCTACTTATAAGTGAGAACATGTGGTACTCAGTTTTCTGTTCCTGCATTAATTCACTTAGGATAATGGCTTTCAGCTGCATCCATGTTGCTACAAAGGACATGGTTTCATTCTTTTTATGGCTGCATAGTATTCCATAATGTATATGTACCATATTTTCTTTATCCAATCCACTGTTGATAGGCACCTAGATTGATTCCACATCTTTGCTATTATGAATAGTGCTGCAATGAACAGGCAAATGCATATGTCTTTTGGTAGAACAATTTGCTATCTTTTAACAATCTACTTTCTTAAGGTAATAAGAAAATTTGTTAAAATTTCTGAAGAAGATGGAAAGGAACAACTGTGTGGACATGAAAATCACCTGGGCAATTTATCTAAAATGCTAATTTTCATACCTACTTATAAAGTTTCTTATATGGGAAAGTTTTGGTGCATTTTTACAGCAATATCACAGACAATGGAATAGAATAGTCCAAAAATAGAACAAACTAACCACAGAACTTTAGTACATGGTGACAATGACATCTTAAATAATTAGGTTAAAGATGAACTTTTAATAAATGGTGCTGGGCCAACAGGATTACCAACTGAAAATAGATTAAGACCAAATCCCTATCTCACACCATACATAAGAATAGACTACTATTAAATCAGGGATCTACTATTAAAAAATCTTTTTAATGTGTAAATTCTTTTATAACTTGGTGATAACAAAAGTTTTTCTAATTATGACTAAAATATGGATGCAATAAAAAACACCCCAGATGGTTCTGTTGCAGGCTATCCCCAGAGGTGATGCATAAAGATATCATAAATACATGTAGCTGAGAAGTATATTTGCATACCATGTCTATTAGGCTTATGGTAAAAGTTGAATTGAATTTTTATGATTTGTGTTGTGTACTGTATTTGAATGAACTTTTTTTAATTCCTAAAAAGACTAGACATCTCCTATTCATTATTTCACTCTTGACTAGACTACTTATTAAAAATCTCCTTACCTCAGCCAGGTGGAACTCAAAACTGGGTTTGTCCAACATTTATCTTGGTCAGGTTTTGGTTCTTCCTTCCTCTGAGTGTTTCCAATATCTCTGACAAATTGTCTCCTTCTCCCACACCATAAATGGCTTGTTATATAGTCAAGAGAAGCTTCTGAGGTCTTATATGTACCTTACAGAGATTAAACATTTCTTACCTCCTCTGAGAAAATGTCAGCCTCCAACAAAACAAAACTTGCACTTGAATTCACCAACCAGGCAAGAAAAAAAATCACTCCTCCAATTCCAGCCAATACTTAGTAGAAGAAGAGAGGATAACTTTTTACCTAAGTATTATTTTCAAAGCAGCGAATTGTACAGCTTCACATTTAATAATATAATTACAGTTTACAAATATACTTTTAAGACTTGCCAGAATTCACTTGGTAAACCAGCAACATTACCACTTAAGCTTTCCTTAAAGGAAAGGCCATGTACTTAGAAGTGACCAGCGTTCCAAAATATTACAATCACCAGGGAATTGAATCCTGTATTTGTAAATGCCCTTTATGTGACAACCAACTGCTGTCTACTAAAAAGCTTACTACTCTTTAGTAGCTTCAGTTTATTTAGTGTGCTTCCACTATGACTCTCTAGGAAAACCTCTTATCTTGAATAAAAGTAAAGACATTTGTCATTGTCCCGTTGGTCATTGTGAAGGAGAAAGCCTCTCAGAAGTAGTAGAAGCTACAAAATAAGCAATTTTTCATGGTGTGAGGTTAAGGATACAACTTGTTTTTCTTTTTCCTTATGGATAGCTGATTGTCTCAGTGAATAATTCATTCCATTCTCACTGATATCCATTGACAGCTCTGTTATATATAGGACTTTATATGAATTCTTCAACATTCTCTTCATGTTTTTCTCCTTGTTTATCCTTGTAACATACCACTGTGTCTAAATTAAGTAGTTCTACAATAAATCTTGATATTTTAAAGGGTAAGTCCTCACTCCACCCCACCACACCCGTCCACGCACACCTTATTTATATTCTTTAGGAGTCTCTTGGCTATTCTTAACCCTTTGCTCTTCCATACAAAGTTTAGAAACAGCTTGTAAAGTTCTGCAAAATAGCTTGCTGTGTTTTCATCAGAACAGTACAGGATCTGTAGATTATTTGGGGGAGACTTGATATCTTTAAAATATCAAAACTTCCCTTCCACAAACATAGTATATTCTCTACATAGTTTTTCTTTAATGTCTTTCAATAAAATTGTATACTTTTCTTCAAAAGGTTCCTTACTGAATTTACATTTAATTCCAACTATCCTATATGATATCATCTATCATCCAGAATAGATAGTAGAGATAGACAGAATGATTGAGGGATAAAGAGATATATACTCACATACATAGACAGAATTACTATGTTAAAAGTCACCTTTTGAATTTTATTTTTTATTTTCTGTTAATATATAGAAATGTCAATTACTTTATGTATTAATTTGGCATCCAGCATCTTTGTTAAGCTCTTATTAATTCTAATCATTTTTCTATTGTTTCTTTTGGATTTTCCAGTAGACAATCATAGCATCTATGGACAATGATATATTTGGTTCTTCCTTTCCAATCTTTGCACCATTTATTTATTTTTCTTCTGTTGCCATATTCATAGTTGATTTTGCTTAGTGTTTGCCTAATACATCTTCCATCCACTTTTTTAAACTTCCTATGCTCTTAAATTGTAATTACATCATACGGAGGCAATATATTGCTGGTTTCTGTTTTCTACACATATTTTTTTAGAGAGACTAGGTCTTGCTATGTTGCCCAGGTGAATGCCTTGGCTCAAGCAATTCTCCCATCTCAGCCTTCTGAATAGCTGAGACTACAGACATGTGACAACATGCCCAGTTCAGACTATTATTTTTGAATTGGCTAAAACCATTTATTTAATTGTTGGTGTATTTGGATTTATTACTACTATCTTATTTTGTGCTTTTATGTTTTCATTTCCCCCTTTCTTTTCTTACCTTCTTTACTATTAATTTTTCACCATTGGATTTTTTCCCCTATTACTTTTTCTCTTTAGGGATTGCCCTAAAATACTGAATAAGAAAATGTAATTCAATATAATATAGTAAATCAATATATTTTTCCATGAGACCAAAACAGTGCCTTAGAATTATTTGCCACTTATTTCTCTTTTCACGTTTCTTATTCAACACTTTAGCTTTATCTTATTTTTCTAACCTATAAATTAGATATTTATTTATGTAGTAAATGTTTATTTAGATAAACATGTACCATATTTTTGGCATGCAGTTGTTTGCATCAAAATAGCTTCTACTTGAGATTTTTACTTTTCCAGAAATGCATATTTTAGAAATTTTAATTGAAATTTATAAGTAACATATTTTTATGTTGATTTTTTCTTTGTCCTACACAGATGGGTTTATAGGATATTCAGTTTTAGATTGGCAGTAATTTTCTCTCAGAAAGTTGAAGATATCATTCTATGGTTTTCTGTTTCGTATTGTTGCTGTCAAAAGTCAGTTTGTAACCTTATTTTTGGCATTTGTAAGTAGTTTCCGTTTTTTCCTTGGTTGCTTTTAAAATAATTTTCTTGTCTTTGGTCTTGCAGTTTTATAATAATGTGTCTAAGTATAGGTTGCCTTCTATTTATTCTACTTGAGATTCACTGGGCTTTGTGAAACTGATAATTCATGCCTTACATCGATTGTGGAAAATAGTTATTATCTCTTCAAATATTGCCTTTGTTCCATTATTCCTGTTTTATTATTCTAGAAATCCATTTATAAGCATATTAGATATTTTCATTCTTTAATCCTTTTCTTCTATCTTTTGTATATTTTCTATCATTTTATCTGTGTCACTTATTTATTTTTACATTCTAGTTTATTTTTTCTACAACACTACATGATATTGTTTAGCATTTCATTAAGTTTACAGTTTCAATTATTATATATTTCAGTTGAATTCAGTTGAAAAATGTTGCCTGGTCATTTTGACAGTCTCTCGTTCTCATTCTTATCCTTATGATCCTCTGGCCTCCCTGATGGTAGCTTTTTCTCTCATCCATTTGGCGATTTTTGGTGTTAAATTCATGCTTCTAGGAACTTCATAATGGGAAGTATTTATCTGATGGGCCTGATAAAATGTCCTTTTTCCAGAGAATATTTGAGTTTGCTAACACGAGATACTTGGGAGGAATGCCAATCTGAGGTCACCATAAATTTTAGATTTTTAAAAAATTTTTGAGTAACTATTCCCTGAGTATTTTCCAAAACTGATATAAGACACCAAAAAACAGACTCAATAAGCTCAGAGAACATCTAGCAAGATAAATACCAACATACGCTCACACACCTATACACAAACACAATGCTGGGGAAATCATATTCAAACTGCTGGAAATCGCATATAAAGAGAAAATATTAAAGGCAGCCAGAGGAAAAAGACACATTGTCTGCAGTAGAATAAAGATAAGATTTCTCATCATAAACCATGCAAGCAAGAAGACAAAGGAGTGGCATCTGTAAAGTGCTGAAACAAAAATCCTGTCTGATTAGAATTCCAAACCCAGAAAAAATACCTTTCAAAAGTGAAGAAGGAAGAAAAACTTTCTTAGATAAAAACTAAGAGAATTCATTGTTATCAAAATACTCTACAAGAAATATTACAGAAAGTAATATAATAACAGTTAAAACAGCTCTAAACAAAGAAAGAAAAAGCACTTGAAATGGAATAAATGAAGGTAAAATAATTTTTTCTTACTTGTAATTGCTATATGAGAAAACTAATGCAAAAATAGTGACAATTTATGTACATTTATAGCATATGTAAAAGTAAAACATATGGCAGTATTAGCATGTCTTCATTTCTCCATGAGAAAGATGAATTGGGAATATAGTGTTCTTCATACTACATATGAAGTGGTATAATATTGCTTGAAGGTAGGCTCAGATTAATTAAAATGTATGTTGTTAACCCCAGGGCAATCACAAAATAAAAAAAGGTAACAGGAAATATAAATAACAAGTCAATAGAGGACATAAAATGAAATCATAAGAACATTTAATTAACTTAAGAGAAAGAAAAGAAGGAAACTAAAAAACAGCATATGGAAAAATAGAAACAAGAAGATAGTAGATTTTAATACAATCATACTGGTAATCACTTTGAGTGTGGATGATCTAAACTCCCAGTCAAAAGAGAGACATTGGCAGACTGAGTATAAAAGCAAAATTCAACTTTATGCTGCTTCCAACAAAGAATGGGCCCATCATGATTAAAGAAGACAGGGAAATCAGATGGTGTCATATAAGAAGCTGATCACTGATCCAAGCCTTTGGTATTTCTTCCTAGCTTCTCCAGATCTATGTGTTCCACCCAAATTATGTAGGTAACAAGACAAAAGAGATCCCCTAAGGGGATCTTGTCAAAAACTAAAAATAGTTAAGAAATTACTTTGCCTCACATACTTTCCCTCTTCCATCATTAGCCTACAATTCAGTAGGATATTACTAGGCTTTTATTTCATTTCATTTCAACAGAATTTATGTCAAAGTTTATAAATGGTTTATGTAAGATCTTTTAAAAAAACATTTTGTGCAAACTCCTAAACCTTAAGGAATAGTCTATGAATAGCTGACACAAGAAAAGTAAATTAGCAAAGACTTACAAACCTCATGTGAAAGAGTCACAGACACACTTGATCAATTATGTCATATCAAATTAAAGAATTATCCATTCCGTGGAATATAATCACAGTGATGTTTTTATAAATGAAGAAGATGGGTTCCACATTTCTTTGTCAGAAATAATAACTAGAGGTAGAAACCCTAAAATCCCATTATGAGACTTGAGTTAAGGGGAATTATGGATGAAAATTATTAGGTACAAACTGAAGTAGCATCAAATGTTTCAGCCAACTTGAAAATACATGTGTGGGTACAAGGGTGGGGAAGTGAGGACCAAGATACTGAAGCTTCTGAGAGCTGAAGAAAGGGGCTAAACTGTGTTCAGGAAGAAAATAATTAGAAAAAATAATTGCAAACACTTATGATATACTATTCAGTTACGTTGACTTATTTAAGAAAAGCAAAAATGTCTCGAAGGAATGACTTTTGAGTGATCCTCAGGGCACCCTTACACCTTTATATTTCTCATGCTTTATCTTAATAATTTACTTAATTGTTCATTTCCCCTGCTAGGCTGTGAGAATTATCTGAGGAGAGCTATATCATTCATATTTCCCCAGTGTATCCGCTGACTTTGTTAAATGAATAACATTTGCAAGATGGGGAAGACATGTCACATGTATTCTGCCTCCCTCATTATCCACAAGTCACTCTAAAATAATTACATCAAAGTAATCATCAAGGCCACCTAAGTAAAACTAGTATGAGACACTCATTGCTTCAAATAACCCTCAAAAAACACTCAGCCTCAAGTTCTTCATTCTATGACTAAAATTCTTTTAACAAAAAGAAAGAAAAACTAAAACTTCAAGCACTGTTGTATTTTGGTAGATAATTAGCCAATGAACCAGTGAAGATAAAGAACATCTCTCTGTATTAGTCAGCTTTCTGTTGTAATTATGCTGCATAACAAATAACCCAATGAACTCAGTGGTTCATAACAAACCTTTCTTTTGTTTCACTTTAATGTCTGTAGGATGGCAGGGGCTAATCTGATCTCATCTCAGATTCACTGTATTTAGCTTTGGCTGCCAGCTGAGTTTAAGTTTTTACCTCATGGTTAACCAGTATATAAACAGGACAGGTTCCCTTCATGGAGGATGAAAGAAGTGGAAGAGGTCAAGCCAAATATTGTAAGCACATTTTTACCCTAGGCTTACATAATGCTGAGTCCCACTCCTTTAGTAAAAACAAGTCATGTGGCCAAGCCCTGTAACAACGGAGTGGAGAAATACACTCCAGATATTCTAGGGGGAAATAGTACAATGTCCCATGGCATAGAGACTGAGCACGTAATTCCGTAACAGACAGGTAGTGAAGATTGAGAACAATACTCAGTGCATTACTCAGAACTTTCCTGTTTTTGCAAGAGAAAGGAGAGAATAAAATGCTGTAGTATATCTAAGGATAGTTAGAAATGTGCAAAGCTGCACATTTTGAAGAAATAGTTAACAGATACCACATTTTAACCTAAGATAGACTCTACTTTCTTTCCCTAGGATAAATATAAGTCATGTATGCCCTAAAGCCCTTCTTCCAGTTCCTTAGACATAACATGCTTTTGGACAGGTTAAGACTGCCCTTTGCTAGAAATGTTCCTACCTTTACTCTTTCCTAGCTAATTCCTTATTTCTGCTGAAATTCTGCCTTTTCCCACCATCTCCAACTTAAGAACACCATTATAGTCTTTTACTGGAGTTTTATTCTGCTATATGGTGCTCATCTCAATTTGCAAGTGTGTGATTTTGTTTTAATGCCTTCCCTCGTTGTGAGCCACATGAGGGCTGGACCACAACCATGTTTCCACCACTGCAGCAAACATTAACCTTAGAAGCGGACAGACAATAAATAAATATTTGTTGAGTCAGTAAATGGACAATTTATTTTCAAATGGCAATTTTTGTTGCCAAGTTAAATTTGAATTTCAATCACACATGCTAAAGCAAACATCTTCCCTGAACTAAAAGGGCAACCACATATTGTCAAACATGTTGACTTAGAGATCCTTTAGCATTGCACTGTCCAATATCGTAGCCACTGGTCATGAGAGGATATTTAAATTTGCATTTAAGTTAAATGTAAAATCCAGTTTCTCAGTTGCACTAGACACATTTCCAGTGCTCAAAAGCCACATGGGACTAGTGGAGATCATATTTGACAGCATAGATAAAGAACATTTCCGTCATTGCAGAAAGTTTTTTTTGGACAGTTATCCCATTCTGTTGGAATGCTTTGGAGGAATCATTCAAATACATAATCAAATTCTCTTCTGTTAAGGTATTCTAAAATAGTGTGAAGCTTCCCAAAACATCTTATTTGTAAAAATCTGTTTATAAACCTTGAGACTCTGATTCATCATGTTTGAAGCACTCTTGCCTGGCACACAACTCCTTAAGAAGTATTTGTAATTAAACCAAATAATTTTACATTTCCATGGACACAGGAAGGGGAACATCACACACTGGGGCCTGTTGTGGGGTGGGGAGAGGGGGGAGGGATAGCATTAGGAGATATACCTAATGTTAAATGACAAGTTAATGGGTGCAGCACACCAACATGGCACATGTATATATATGTAACAAACCTGCACGTTGTGCACATGTACCCTAAAACTTAAAGTATTAAAAAAATATTTTCCAATAATGTTGACAAAAAGGATGTTCTAGTTTACTAAGTCTGACTCATCATCTGCCATTACTAAAATCAGCTCAGCCAGGTTTGCAAACTCCACAGAGTTATCTATGATTCTCTCACCTTTTTTGCCCATTATATTAGGTTGGTACAAAAGTAATTACAGTTTTTGCATTGTTGAAATTTGCTGTTTGATATGGGAATACATTCTTTAAAAAATGTGGTTATGTTATACATCATTTTAATGAGGATTTCTCACTTCATTTTTTTTGATAATGACATTACTTGCTTTTTATTTTATGTTTATTTTAGACTATGGAAATTATGTTTAAGACAAAAAGCAAATTTGAGCGATTTTCTTATTCAAGTTCAAAATGGGTCGTAAGGCAGAGGAGACAACTCACAACACCAACAACACATTTGGCCCAGGAACTGCTAACAAATGTATAGTGCAGTGGTGGTTCAAAAAATTTTGCAAAGAAGAGAGCCTTGAAGATGAGGAGCATAGTGGCCAGCCATCAGAAGTTGACAAGGACCAATTGAGAGCAATCATCAAAGCTGATCCTTTTACAACTACATGAGAAGCTGCTGAAGAACCCAACATCACCCATTCCGTGATCATTCGGCATTTGAAGCAAATTGGAAAGGTGAAAAAGCTTGATAAGTGGGTGCCTCATGAGCTAAGCGAAAATAAAAAATAAAAAAAAGTCATTTTGAAGTGTCATCTTCTCTCACTCTATGCAACAATAATGAACCATTTCTTTTTTTTTTTTTTTTGAGAGAGAGTCTCGCTCTGTTGCCCAGGCTGGAGTGCAGTGGCATGCTCTCGGCTCACTGCAAACTCTGCTTCTTCGGTTCAAGAAATTCTCCTGCCTCAGCCTCCCGAGTAGCTGGGATTACAGGTGCCCACCACCACGCCCGGCTAATTTTCATATTTTTAGTAGAGACAGGGTTTCACCATGTTGGCCAGGCTGGTCTCGAACTCCTGACCTCAGGTGATCCACCCGCCTTGGCCTCCCAAAGTGCTGGGATTACAGGCGTGAGCCACCGCACCTGGCCTCATTAGCCATTTCTTAGTGGGAATTGTAACATGTGATGAAAAGTGGATTTTATAGGACAACCCGCAACAACCAGCTCAGTGGTTGGATCTAGAAGAAGCTCCAAAGCACTTCCCAAAGCCAAACTCACACTAAAAAAAGGTCATGGCCACTATTTGATGGTCTGCTGCCAGTCTGACCCACTACAGCTTTCTGAATCCTGGTGAAACCATTACATCTGAGAAGTTATGCTCAGCAAATTAATGAGATGCAACAAAAACTGCAAGGCCTGCAGCTGGCATTGATCAACAGGAAGGGCCCAGTTCTTCACAACAATGCCCGACTGCACATTGCACAACAAATGCTTCAAAAGTTGAACGAATTGGGCTACAAAGTTTTGCCTCATCCACCATATTCACCTGACCTTTTGCCAACCAACTACCAGTTCTTCAAGCATCTCAGCAACTTTTTGCAGGGAAAACGCGTCCACAACCAGCAAAATGCAGAAAATGCTTTCCAAGAGTTCATCAAATCCCAAAGCACAGATTTTTATGCTATAGGAATAAAAAAACGTACTTATCATTGGCAAAAATATGTTGATTGTAATGGTTCCTATTTTGATTAATAAAGATGTGTCTGAGTCTGGTTATAGTGATTTAAAATTCACAGTCCAAAACCACGATTACTTTTGCACCAACTTGGCCTTAACTCAGAACTGTCAACTATTGTCTCCTTACTTCTCTCTGTGTGTCTCTTTTTTTTCATATATGCCATGACACCTACAGGCCAGGCTCTTTTAAGCTCTTGTTTGGATGATTTACAATTGATATTACTTCTAGACACTCCCCTGCCAGTCCATTCTATAATCAGCTGTCAATTAAATAGGACCTTATTGCATCACTTTCCTGCTCAAGTAACTTTCAAAGATACTTATTAGCCAGCATTTAAGACTCTTGACATTATGTTCTCAGCTTACCTTCCTAATAATCCTAATAATATTCCCCCCACTCCCAACTTCTGCAGGCAGATTCACGTACTCACTGTCTCCCAGGCACACCAAGGCCATTTCAGCCTCAGCACATTTGGTCTCACCACTTCCCCCACTGATTGTTCCTTTTCTTCCTCTACAACTTCCTCAAATGTCTCTAACTCTCATTGCCTCTTCTTTTTAATAACTTTTGAAAATGTGCTTATTTATATTGTTCTTTTGGGTCTGAATCATATATTCTTCCTGTCATCCCTTATATTATCATCATCATAAATATTAGTATTATAATAAATGGGTTTTTTTTTTGCTTAAATAGCAATATGTTAACATACCTTTTTCTTTCCTGACATAAAATAAGCTCTTAAGAGTAGATATTTTGTATTACTTCCTTTAGCACCTCACAGAATTTAGGACAACATAAAACTACAGAGACAGAGAGAAAGAGAGAGAGGGAGAAGGGGAGGGAGAGTGAGGGAGGATGGGGAGAGAGAGACAGAGGGAAAGAGAAAGGGAGACAAGAGAGAGAAGAAGAAAGAGAAGGGGAGAGGAAAAGTGGAAGAAGAGGCAGAGAGAAAAAGAAGGGAGTGGGAGAGGAGGAGGAAGGGACCGAGTCAGGGAGAGAGGGAGAAAGGAGGGAGGAAAGAGGAGAGAGAGAGAAGGGGGAAAGACTGGAGATGGCGGTAGAGAAAAAAAGAGGGGAGAGAGGAAGGGAGGGGGGAGAGGAAAAGAGAGGAGAGAGAGAAAGAGGGGTGTGTGTGTGTATATACATACACACATAGATATATACACATGTGTATATACATACACACATAGATATATACACATGTGTATATACATACACACATAGATATATACACATGTGTATATACATACACACATAGATATATACACATGTGTATATACATATATTTAAGGAGTATATATACACACTATAAGTGTACGTATTATATATACATATATGAGTGCCTGTGTGTGCACATAAATCCACATTTAATGAATGAGCAAATGAAAAAGTCTGCTTCATTCTCACAGGTTTGCCTTGACTTCTTAGCATGTGTCTTTAATTTTTCTGGTAAACATTCAGGATATCATATAGGAAAATCACATATCATGCCAGAAACCACTTAACAATGTGGGCTCAAAACCGCCATGCCAAGGCAATTACTTCCTTCAAAATGTCATCTTTGGTCTCTTCCTTTTTATTCTTGCTACTTTATTCACAGAACTACCACTCTCTCCTCATTTAAAAAAATGTAATCTTAAAATCCAAGCCCTGTGGTCTGAAGCCTATTTTATAAGAAATCTCTTTCTTTTGGCAATCAGATATTGAGAAACAGTACAAAAATGAATGAGAGACTATATCAGTATTCAACTATACATATATGGTAAAAAAGAAAAACTGAAGCTCTGTGTTCACTTAATTCAAACAGAAGCTTTTACTTTAACATATTGTGCAGCTTAAAGAAAGAGATGACATCAAAACATATGAAATCATGTTAGGGTCACGCTTGGGCACCAATTAATGCCTTCTGTCACAATGTTGACATACTTCTTCTAAACTTTTCATTCTTAAGTCCTTTGGAGAAAAAAACACTACTGTCAATTCTCAAGCATTTATATTGTTTTAAAAAAAAACAAAATTTGAATAACCCCAAGTAATAAATAAGCAACAATTATTTAAATTTGATATTCAAATATGTTCTAACATTTTAATATGTGTGTGCCAAGCTTTTCAGGAATTCTATGTCAGATAGAACCCTGACACCAGATCATGAAGACCTAGACAAGTTTAGAGGTTGTCCAAAATCTTTCTTGTCTTTTCTCTCTCTATTTTTTTTTTTTTTTTGAGACAGAGTCTTGCTCTGTCACCCAGGCTGGAGTGTAGTGGCACGTGATCTCACTGCAACCTCTGCCTCCTGGGTTCAAGTGATCCTCCTGCCTCAGCCTCCCATGTAGCTGGGACTACAGGCATGTGCCACCACGTCCAGCTAATTTTTGTATTTTTATGAGAGAGGGTTTTGCCCTGTTGGCCAGGCTGGTCTCGAACTCCTGACCTCAGGTGATCCACCTGCCCTGACCTCCCAAGTGCTGGGATTATGGATGTGAGCCACTGCACCTGGCCCAAAATCTTTCATACTTGCCATTTCTTACCCTTTTTCCACTTTCCTCTCCCAGCCTGACTGGAAATAATCTGATAAAAGATTTGTCTTCTCTCAAATCTCCCTTGCTTAAAAGAAAGTGAAGACAGTCAAGCATTTTTCAAAGGTCTTTTCTGAATGCAAAACAAGTAAATATTTGAGATGTCAACAATATTACAATTGTTGACATAGGTGCAATACCCTCTGCAATAGGTAGAATCCATAGGTGCAATCACCTGTGGAGCCCTTCTCTGTAACCCTCCGTGCCCTCTCCTTGTCATTTTTATCCAGAATTTTAGTTCCACCTTTAAAAAATATTAATAATATTTACCAATACGGCTGGACGTGGTGGCTCAAGCCTGTAATCCCAGCACTTTGGGAGGCCAAGGGAGGAGGATCATCTGAGGTCAGGAGTTCAAGAACAGCCTGCTCAACATGGTAAAACCCCATCTCTACTAAAAATACAAAAAATTAGCCGGGCGTGCTGGTGGGCACCTGTAATCCCAGCTACTCAGGAGGCTGAGGCAGGAGAATTGCTTGAACCCAGGAGGCAGAGGTTGCAGTGAGTCAAGATTGCGCCACTGTACTCCAGCCTGAGTGACAAGAGCAAGACTCCATCTCAAAAAAAAAAAAATCATAAACAAAAACTTCTAAAAATAACATTTACCAATACAATTTATGAATTTGCTTATTCACAGTTGCTTCTTTAAAAGGTCATCTTCTTAGATGGTATCTTCATTGAAGGGTGTGACTGGTACACTTTCTTGGTTTTTGCACATTTGATGCTCACTTTCAAATGGTAGTTTAGCTGGTACCGAATTCCTAGGGAGTAACTTTAATGAGGGAATGTTCTTGGCAAACTCTATTGGGTTTTTGCACATCTGAAAATGTTCTCATTTCATACTCACTTTTAAATGACAGTTTAGCTCAATATGGAATTCTAGTTTCTTTTTCTTTGCATTTTGACAATACTATTCCTTTGTTGTTAAGCATCTAGTTTTGAAGCTGAGATGTCAGCCATCAGCCTAATTGTCATTCCATTGTAGGTAATCTGTATTTTTTTTCCTCTTTGGCAACTTTTCAAGTGTTCCACATATCCTTGATGCTCAGCAACTTCAATTAATCTTTCTGAATTTACTTGATGTAATTTTCTCAATACTTGGTATGCACTTTCAATCTGAAAACTCATGTCTTTCTGGCATTATTGAAAGCATCAGTAATAACTCATTTTAATATTTTTTTAACCATTCCTCTTTTCTCTCCTTACAAAAAATTATATATATTTAGGGGTCTTTCAATTTATTGTTCATTACCCTAATTTCTCTTCCAAGATTTTATTCTCTTTACCCAGTCTAAGCAGCATTATGGGTGAATTCCTCAGTAACATCATTCAATTCACAAATCCTACTTTTACTGTGAATAACCAGCTAGAATATTTTTAAATTTCAATGACTGTGTGTTTATTTCATATCCAGGATTTCTAACATATTTTTCTGTACTTATCCACCTTAATACACAGCTGACTGCCTTTGTTTTATAACTTTTGTTACTTTCCTTAAACTTGTTTATTATGAAGTCAATTTTCATCTTATCAGGAGTTAATCTGAGTTCTGATTGCTGTGGCTGTGTCTGTCTTGGCACTGGTTACTCTTGTGTGCTTCAGCATTTTAGTTTTCAGATTTATTTTGAAGGTTGGGGGAGGTTAGGATTACCGGTCATCCCGATTTGCTCAGGACTAACAGTGTTCCTGGAGCGTAGAACTCCCCATGGTAAAACTGGAAAAGCCCCAGCCAAACTAACAAGAGTTGGTGTTCTTAGAGGATGCTTGCTTCCTTCTCTCTGGCTAATGGTTTTTAATTTGCCTCCCTCCCGTCTTCTGTAAGAAGGACTGGTACATCTAGAACTAAGCCTTCTATTGGCAGCTGAAGGCTCTTATCCCACAAAACAATACATTTTCTGAACCAGCAAAAGGCTTAGTCCAGCCCTGGTTGCAAGGCTCTCTCTCCAACCCTGAGCTTTAAGCATTGATCCTGTCTCTTCTGAGCCTTTTTCGTGACAGAGGAATGCCAATGCCACCGCAATTTTATGTAAGGAGGCTAACTCAGTCCCCAAACATAAGTTGGTGCTATAACCACTCACCCTCCAGAGCCAGACTCCTGACTATCCACGCTTATTTCCAGATCGAGAGAACAGTGGGCCTATAGCTTCAGTCAGGCTCACCTTACCACTGATTCCCTGCTCTCTTTCTATCTCTCAGTATACCCACATCTTTTAAATAGTTAAAAATTATTGTCTATTATATCTTTGTTTGAAAAAAAAAGGTAGAGTTAAAGGTAAAGTTGAGTTTCACAAAACCATTTTCTCCAAAAACCTCTATCACAAAAGTCAGACATTTAAACACCATGCCAGTTGAAAGCCTTGTAGAGTCTTTCGAATCTCTATATGGCCACTGATTCCTCTCAGTATTATCTCTGCTCATTCTTATCATGCAACACCATTTAATGTGCAAAAGGAATTTCTCAACTCTTGGAAGTTTAAATATTCATCAACTTCAAGTAGCACAAATACAGCTGAGAATCAGGAATTGAGAAAGAGCACTTGGCAAAAAATGAAAACAGGTGTCTCAAAGTTTACAGAAGAAATTATAGGCCTATTATCCACAGGGAAGCTTATAATTCATCAGCATGTGCAGCCCTTGGGGATGGAGGTTTTATTCATCTTTATATCCGAGCACTTAGGATCGTGCCTGTCACGTATTAGGCACTCAACACGTTTGGAGTGAAGTTGTTTGAACTACAAGGAGAGCTCTATGGGCCTTTATTCAGAGGCTAGTTACTTTTACTTTATAAATATTTTTGACTTGTTTGACAGTACATCAGAAGACAAATAAAAGCAAGAGAGAAAACAGAATAAAACTTTAAAGGCATATGCGGGATTCAAACAGACTAGCTCAAACAGACGTTTATTTGTTAATAGATCCCGAGAGCATCACTATTATGACACGACATAAAAACTAAAAGGTATAACGATTCTCTTGATGCAGGAAGAAAAGATTAAATTACATAAGCATAAGTAGGTTTTGCTTAAAAAGACAAAGTAATAAAACATATATTTTAGAATGATTTCCATATATAATGGGTAAATTTTTTAAAGAGGTGTTTATGCCTGAAGGTATTAAACCCTGAACTGCTTGGAATACTCGAATGCTATGAACAATGCCCTCTTTGAACGTGGTGGAAACAGTTGAAATCTTTCTGCATCACAAGATCTCAGTTACCCACCATTATGATGGAATGGCCAGTTCCAGAAAAGCGTTTTTTTTCCCCCGTTAATAAGATTTTAACTCCTTCAAGCAAACCACCATATTACCCTTGGTGGTATTTGAGCTGTAAAATACCAACACCTCCCTCAGAAATACAAGTCTGCCTTAACAATTGCACAGGTAGAAGAGGCTTTTGGCCTCTGCAAGTCATTGGTCTCATTTTCCACCATGGATTTCCTCTGGGTTGCTTGCCTATTTCATATCCCTTTCAATTTCCAAGTCTCCCACTGGCCTCTTGCCTCTGTGTCTGCCACCACTTAAATCCTGCCCACTCTTTTTCCTATTCCTTACTGATTGCCCTAGGAACCCTAATTTAATGAGGCACCCTCTGTGACATCACTAGGCTTACAACAAGTTATGATAATTCTCATTTTATGGATGAAGAAACAGAACTTTGGAGGTCAGTTACAAGCCCATCTAGATAGAAAGTTACAGAGCGCATGAGAATTTATTCCAAGCCTAAATGATTCCAAGAACACCAGGAGTCTTTGCCTCAACCTAACACTACTTCCATCACTTCACTCTGCCTCCCTGGAAGTAACCAGGAGGGTGTTTACTGTGGGCTGCCAAGGGGAAAAGGAAGCATGAACCAAATGGGAGGAGGGACAGCAAAGAGGACAGACAAACAACCACAGGTAGATGAGCTATGATTTTCAAGTAAAAAGGACTTTAATCACAAATATCTATGCCTTTGTAAACTGTCTAATACATAAGATGATTTAGTTTTTTATGCAAGAAGTCTAGACCACCCTCTATACTTCTCTAGAAATTAGATTTTGTAGTCTTTGGGCCCAAAGAGGACCTCAGCCGAAGAAAAAAATACAGTGAAAATGTTTTCTGAAGGATCAGTTCGGTTTCAGGGTGTAACAAATAGATGTTCCAGGAGGGTAAAATGATGACATCAGCTGGTCTTTTGCAATCTCCTATAGAATTGTTTCCAACACTGTAACAGCTATGTGTAGTCTTCTCTACATTCTTCAAAAAAAAAAAAAATGCTTTTTGAAAGTTACTTTTCACAGTTTAGATTTCATACCCATGAAATATGACCTTTGAGTCACCTTAAAATCTTAAACTTTTGATAAATTTTTATCATATTTGTTTATAAATGGTTGTTAAACACGAATGAAGCTCACATGAGTAAATAAATATACTTTTTGTTAAGTACTCATTTCACAAAATTGTAATAAATTGGTCCAAAGACTGCTTCTTCAAATCAGTAAGGAAAAGAAACAACCAAAGGTGAAGGATTCCAGGGAAGCTCACAGAAGGAGAAATCCAAATGACCAATACAAATATGAAGATTTTTCAGCCTCAGCAGAAATCAGTGAAATAACAAAATACAAATGAAAACAATGGTAAAATATGGCTTTATACTCATCAAATCAACCAACTTTGAAAGCCAAAAGTCTGAAAGTACCAATTGTTGGTAAAAATAAGGTAAAATGAGACTTTTACACAACTGACATGGGGTGCAAATTAGTTCAATTACTTGAAAGAGCAATTTGACAATACCTAGCACATTTGAAGATGTTCTACCAGTCAATCTATCAATCTGGGTTTATACCCTAAAAAAAATTCCTCACATGTGTTCACAAAGAAATTTGTAAAGGATGTTTCTTACAAAATTTTCACTACAGTAAAAATTATGGAAACAACTTACATATCACAGACAAAGAGGTTAAGTCATTGTTTGTTATTCATAAATGGAATGTCATACAGCAGCTAAAATGGATGAACTAGATGTATATGTACCAACACAGATAAATATCAAAAACTTGATAATGAAAGAAAACCATGTGTTGTATATAATAACATCTATGCACATTTGAAACATGTAAGATAATATTATAAATTATTTGTGGATTCATATATTTCTAAGAAAACTAGAAAAGAATGAATGAGAATGGAGACCAATTTCAGGAGAGAAGAGAAGAAAGGAATAGGATGAATGTGGCGCAGTATCCACAGTATTTTATTATTTAAAAATAAAAAAATCTAAAACAAGAAAGAGATCTGACACGAACATGTCCAAACTTACCTCTGAAATCTAGGTAATAAGCATATGATGTGGCCTATATTATTTTCTATATTGTTCTAGAGGTCTGAAACATTTCATAATTTATAATTTAAGCAACATATACATGTTACATATATGTATAATTAAAATTATAATATATAAAAAGAAACATGCACAAAAAAACAAACCAAAATATTAAACGTAGTGATATCAGTGAAGCACCAAAGCTGTTGGCGAATCTTTCTCCTATTTCCTTTCATGTCCAAATATTGTTTACTGTGCATATATTACTTTTACATTTTAAGAATGTATGGATTTAACTATAAAATTTGATTTGCATGTTTTCTTATCTTTTAATAGGAGAAGTTTTGTCTTTTAAGAGATAAAGTAAATGACTCATACTTCTTTTAAGGCTACACATTACTAATGAATGTCTTTAAATTTAGCATTGTAAATATTGAATTCAGTAGTTACAATTACTTAAATGAGTCAGTGTTTGTTTACACAGTCAAGCCAATGCTTCTAAAATAGTTTTAGCTGCTGTTTAAAAAAAAAAAAAATGCTACTGCAAGTTTTGGTCATCGTAAATTCTCTTTTCAAGTAATTGCATTGTCCCCAGTTTGTCTGTAAGTAATATCCAACTGAAAGCTGCAGTGTGATGGAAAATCCCCCATACTGGTGAGTAGGCAGCTAAACACATGTATTTTATAAATAAAGTTAAATGGTTCTACTTTTTTAAAGGTTAACAAGTACCCTGATACATATTTACAATGTCAGAACCAGGAGGGAACATAGAAACTAGCTCATTTAACCCCACAGTCTTACAAAAGTAGAACGACATGCAAGGAGATTAAGTGTTAATGTCATTCAGTTTACGAGGGACAGAGGCACCACCACATCCCAGGTGATTCTCCTTCACATGGGATGCCCTGTATAAACAACCACATTGCTGGGAAGACTTCTAACATCCATGTAGAGTTCTACACTATAATGCTTAAAAAGCATTCAGCTGTATCAGGGTCTGAAAGCTCAAAGAAAATAGAATGGAGAGAAGAAAGCAAGTTAAATCTTTAAACTGAGATTTAGTCTTTCAAAATCTCAACTATCTGAGTTAGTGCTTTTAAGTGATTCTTATAGGGTAGAAATATCTTCCCAAACACAGGAAGTACACAGTCCCACTGTTTCCCATCCTTCCAAATTTCTACCTGTACATTCATCCACATGTGAGATTCCATCCCCTTTTCTCTCTCCCTCTCTCTTTTCCTTCCTTTGTTCCTACATTTAGCGAATATCCCTTGATTGCCTACTATTATTTAGGCACACGATGATGGCCCACGTGGTCCCTAGGTTCGCAAAGCTTATAGTCTAGAACTCTGGGGTCCAATATGGTAGCAACTAGCCACATGTGGCTATTTAAATGTAAAATTAAAATTTTAGTCTTTAATTGCACTAGCCACATTTCAAGTACTCAATAGCCACATTGCAAATGCAGAAAATTTCCATTGTCACAGAAAGTTCTATTGGAAGCATTTATCTAGAAGGGGAAGATAGGAAATTAAGCAATTACAATGCAAGTTGTTGTATAATGCTATATGGAAGTTCAGCAACCATTGGAGCACTAAAAAAGTTATTCCAGATGATGATAAATGTCAGGGAATAAACACAAATGTTGCTTCCATCAACTCCATCTGTACTAGAATTTCTGGCTGTCTCTCTGATCTTCTCTATTTACTTTGCCTCTTCTTGTCCTTCCCCTTCCTCATTGTCCTGGCTGGTGGGAGCAGTAGGCCCCATATCCCCAAAGAAAATTAAAATAAAATGCCACCTTCTCAATCCTGCCCAATCTATTCCTCAAGTTTGTTCCCAATGACTAAGTCTGCCAGCTTAATACTTGCCCATTCAAAACAAAATACTTCCAACAAAGGTTCTGCAGGAAGCTTTTTGTCATGGGCATGACCTCGTGGTCTCTGACGCCAAATGACCAGGGCAGGCCTGAAAAGGGGGAAGTTTATTAAGTTCCCAAAAGGGATGCTTGCTTTGAGATCCTGTAACAATACAACAATCTCTTCTGTTTGTCTACACAGGCAATCAACTAATTATGAGATCTGTTTACTCGCTGGTTTTAAATATTGTAATCATCCCCTAAATGTCCTCAGAGCCAAGAGTTAACTCAAACACAGGTGCAGAAGAGCTAACACAAAGAAAGAGAAATAATATACAAGATCAAGTGAGAAATCAGACCCTCTATGGTTTACTTACATAATGGCTGTTGTCATGTCCATAATGGACACACCACAGGTAAACATGTGACTACAGAAAATCCCGGCTCAGTCAGATTGGGTTTGGGGAAACCAAATGGACAGGGAAAGTGCATTCAAAGAATATTTTTTAAAGCAAGATTTCTGGTACATTCATTTCTGAGAAGGTAAATAAGGATTGACAGGTCTTTGGGAGTATATTTGCTTTAAAAAAAAAAAAAGGATAATGGTTATTTAACTACCAAAGCAATTACTTGCAGGTAAAATCCTTCAAAGTGCTTTCATATCTTTATATAAAGATTTAGTGATACAATCCCACCCAAAGCAATTTTATTTATGCTGTACAATTATATAGCAAATCTTTTTCTGTTTTAACAGAGCAAAGTTTAGCTTAATTCTGGGTTCTTTCTGAAGGATCACAAATTCAAGATGATTTTGATTGTTGGAGGAATCATTGTTAATATAAAGTTAATCTTCTTCAAGAGAACTATTACCCATATATTACTTTGCCCCTCTGGATCCATTGTGCACCCTTTTCTACTCTGCTCTGCATCCCAGGGATTGACTTCTACAGAAGGCTACATTGGGAACCCTGGGCTTGGCCAGTAGGAGGCACTAACAAGCAGAAGCATGGTGTGAATGAGGAAGAGGGCACGATGGGATCAAGGTATTTTTCTTCCAGCTCTCTCCCTTTAGGCTTTGGTAGGCAGTGGCTGCATTCCTCTGTCAAAAGCCGTGACTTTTGTTGAGTGATCCCTTCTTCATAAACACAACCACAACTAGAGAGCCTTCCTGTTTTGACAACGTCTCCATCCCTTTACCCCTTCAGGTCTAGGAGTGGTAACACACCCTGATGTTAGTAGCCCCAGATGCTCTGCCATTCTGTTGGTTTTCCTCAACCTATTGTAGTTTTGTACAAAGAACCCCATCATTAAACTCTCCTCAATATGCCATTTAAGTGTGGTGTCTGTTTCCTGCTGAGATGTTAAAGGAAACAAGCCTAACTGAAGATGTCTTTCTCCAAGATCTATCTGCCTTTATGGGAGTGTAACTAAAGTGAGAATTGAGTATTGGAATACTGGAATATTGGAAGAGAACCAACCTCAGGTGTTATCTTAGATTCTTTGCAGCCCACAAGCTCAAAAGAAATGGAGTAGCTACATAGAATGCTGACAAAGACTTCCAGGAATGCAAAGATGCTCAGTGTCTTAACTGAGACAGTCAAGATGCAACTGAGAGAAAAAAAAAGAAATGCACCCATGATTTTACTTCTCTGCCCTCTTTCATTCATCTCTTGAGATGTTCCCCATTTACAGAATCATTCTGGATGCTTTGGATAGAGAAATGGTAGGTTCCTAAAGCCTTTCTAATATCTTCTCCTTTCATGTGTCCCAGCTCAGAAAGCAACAGACCTCTTGATTTTTCTTGAATCTTCCAAGTACATTCCCATCTCAGGCTTTTGTACTTTCCTCAAAAAGGTCAAGGACCTCATCTCTTTCATTTGCTGCTTTATCTCGAAAAACAAGTACCAAGGAGGTGCTCCACTAACTAATTTATTAATCCCAAATTAATCTATTGTTAAAATGTTTTGATGAATTGTGCCATTGCTGTTCTCCATCAGAGTGGGTCATCAGTGGAAAATTATTTAACACAATATTTCAGAAATGTATAGAGTGCATATGCATTGTCCTATTTCCTTTTGTGTGATCCCAATCCTTGGGTTCTGAGAACACCACCTCCTCCCTTTGTTGCTGCAGACCTAATGGTGGCAGCAGCTTCCTGATGTTGCTGATCTATGGGCTGTCTCAACTGCTGCTGTTTGTCCTTTCAGTTCTTCCAACCTCTTAATTCACTTTCATATTAAATTCCCTTTAATAAACAACCAGGTATAGAAGAAAATTTTACTGTTGGACAAGGAATAAAACATTTTTTATAAAAAATAAGCATTTTTTTTAGATTCATGATTTGGAGGCTTCATTTATGTCACAGTATAACATAATGGGCACTGAATTGGGAATCAAAAACTATAGACTCA
Source organism: Pan paniscus (assembly GCF_029289425.2). Lineage (NCBI taxonomy): Eukaryota > Metazoa > Chordata > Mammalia > Primates > Hominidae > Pan > Pan paniscus. The sequence continues at coordinate 7,338,187 of NC_073270.2, read as the reverse complement.
AGACTTATTTCTACCACAAGTTGTTTAGTAGACAGATTAGAACCTGTCTCCATAACCCTCTGGCCCCTTTTATTGCAGTCTGCCAAACCAAATTTTCAATGACAAAATCTGCATATCACTCTACATGAGCACACAGCAGATCAGAAGACCTAGGGAAATAATTACCCTTGCATTAGTGCAATACATATATTAATTGTATAATATATATGTGTATATAATTTTATTTACATATATATACATTTTTACATAGACACAAAATTCTGGAGGTCAGAAGTCCAAAATGGGTATTGCTGGGCTCAAACCAAAAGGTCAACAGGGCTGCATTCCTTTCTGGAGGCTCCAGTGAATAATTCATTTTCTTGCATTTTCTACCTTATTAGATGCTTCCCACATTCTTTGGCTCATGGCTCCCTTCTACCTTCAAAGATATTCAGTTGTTCTCATATCACACCACTCTGACTTCTACTCCATTGTATCTCCTTCTCTGATACTGATTCTCCTGGCCCTCTCTTTTACTTATAAGGACTCTGATAACATTGAGCCCACTCAAAATCCAGGACAATCTTCCTTTTTGTTTTACAGTTCTTCTTTCAATCTATCTCTTTTCTCTCACATTTTACTATAAGCAACAAGAAGTAAACAGTTTGCACCTTCTTCCCTTTTCTTAGAAATCTCCTCAGCTAAATCTCCAAATTCATCATTTATAAATTTTGCTTTCCAAATAACTGTAAAACACAATTCACCTAAGTTTTCTGTCACTGTATAACAAGGATCTCCTTCCCTCCCACTTCCAAGAAAAAAAAAAAAAAGCTTCCCTGTTTCTATCTGAAGCCTTTCCAGCAAAACTTTTAACATTTGTATTTCTGCCAAAAGTCTATTCATGAAAATTTAGGTATTTTCTGAGATGATATGTTTTTTCTATTGTGCTCCTCAAATCCATCAAGTCCTCACCAACAGAGTCATTAACATCCATATTTCTACTATAAGTCTGTTCAAGGCTATCTAAGCTTTTTCTATCCTGCCAGCCAAAATTCTTCCAACCTTTGCCCACTGCCCAATTTCAAAACCATTTTTACATATTTTTCTACAGCAGCACTCCACTCTGGTACCAAAATCAGTATTAGTTTCTATTGGTTGTGTAACAGGTTGCCATAAATTTAGTGGCTTAAGTAAATACATCATTATCACATAATTCTGGAGGTCAGAAGTTTGCAATGGGTCTCACTGGGTTAAAGTCAAGGTGCCAGTAAGACTGTATTCCTTTCTGGAGGCTCTAAGGAAGAATTTGTTTTCTTTCTTTCTCCACCTTCTAGAGCCTTCTCACATTTCTTGGCTCATGGCCACCTTCTATCTTCAAAGCCAGCAATAGAAGGTTGAATTTTTCTTACATGTGACAATCTGATGCCACTGTCACATCTCCTTCTCTGACTCTCACACTCCAGCCTCCCTCTTTCACTTATAAAGACCCTCGTGATTATATTGGGCCAACCCAGATAATCACAGACAATCTCCCAAAGTCAAGGTGCAAAACTTAATCACCTCTGCAAAATCCCTTTTTCTATGTAAGGCAAGCTCTTCACATGTTCCAGGAATTAGAATGTGGATATTTTGGGGGAGACATGATTCTGCCTCATCCTGGGATCAGCTCTTAATCAGTGACCAGAAAGAATTAGTGTACAAATAATCCAGCTCCCTTGCCCCTCAGAATATCTTTGAGGTACATGTTTTGCACTGGCCCTCAAAGTTCTCCAGCAGGGTTAAACTTCAGTTTGAGGGAGCGAGGAACTCCTTGGTACGTATCATTTGTTTAATGGTTGCCTCCCTTTCTTTTTCTGCATCCTCAGCTGAAGCTTCCTGGGACCAACTCCTAAATAAACTTGCACTCAGATACTTCTCCCAGAGTCTGATTCTTGGAGAACCCAAACTAGGACCTATATAATTTGGACTTCATTTTTCCTCAGTGTCTCAGTTTCCTTGGGGAAAGAGGTATAATATAATCTCCCCTGATTTTCTCCCTAGAATGTGCATGATAAGAAAGAACAAAATTTATGAACGTGTTTCAAAAAAAACCTTAAATAAGGGTGCACAGATCTGAGTAGTCAAGTGCACAAGCACACTTGTGGTCCCAGCTACTCAGAAGGCTGAGGCGAGAGGATTTCTTGAGCCCAGCAGTTTGAGTATAGCCTCGGCAATACAGCAAGATCCTATCTCTAAAAAAAAATAATAATAAAGGGTGTATAGATGTGTAGTATCTTTACTTAAATATAGTCAACATATTTTTTGATGTAACAAATTGGTGAACTTAGTCAATGCCTCCAAAGCCGTGGTTCTCCCCTGGGGAAAATTTTGCCCACTTGGGACATTTGGAAATGTATGAAAACATTTTTTATTGTGACAGCCTGAAGTGGGGGTGCTACTGGCATGTAGTGGGTAGAGGCCAGAGATGCTATACATCCTATAATACAGAGGACAACAAATCCCCACAACAAAGAATTATCCAGTCTAAAATGTCAATAATGCCACTGTTAGGAAACCCTGCTTTTAAGTCCAAAAATTAAATTGATTTATGTCATTATTAGGTTTGTAAACAGAATTGTTTTTGCTCAGAGTTTATGGTTGCTTCCTTTATTCTTTGAGAAATAATTTCACCCCAACCATTGGCTAGAGAGGTCATTGTGGCAATACTCTGAAGTATTTCTCCACAAACATCTTATTTTTCATTGTCACTGCATTTGTCACCGTTTTTGTAGGAGAACTGTAGCAAACCACATTGCCGGTGAATCCCAAAGCTATTCTAACTACACCATAGAAGTCACTATTTTTTAATAAACAGAGGTCAATTTACCAACAAAACCAGGTTATTCTTTGCCCAATGGAATAGAACAGAGCTGAACTTCCCTAAAATAGTTCCTTTCCACTTTCCCCCAAACTATTTACTTCTAATATAACACTAAAGAAGTAAAACAGGTATCAGTTACTAGAAAACCTGAGCATCTTTACAAGTCTTTCATTGATTTTAATTGTTATTTCCATACTCCACTTTTCTCTTCCTTCTTGTTCCCTCTTTTTCTTTTCTATACTCATTTTACTTCTTCTCAATCGTCATTTCAGCCTCATCATCTTTTCATCTTATTCTCTCTTCCTACATCTTTCTCTTCTCTTCCTTCCTGTCCCATCCCTTTTCAACTTTTTTCTCATCCTCAGAATGGAAAACCTTCTAGTTAACTGAGTGGCACTTGCAAGATTTAACTGGCTTTCCAAGCTTATCTGTAAACATGTAAACTTGAGCCATCTGGGCTTTTTAATGTTTCCTGTAAAGTCTGTCACTGCATCAATTGCCTATTTTGACTGTCTTCTCAAGAAGCCATCGTAAGCTAATGTTTTCCTAGGGTACTTCATCTCATTTATTAATTGTTTTCTTCCTCTCTAGTGTGTTTTACTCAATGATAGACTGATTTTTTCTTTAACTCAAGTACAACACTCTCCTAATTATTTACTTGGGCTTTTTAAACTTAATTATACCATGGTCTCATATTGTAGAATTATAAAAATATTAACAAGGAAAGGATCTTATGTTAAAGGTCAATTTTTTTAAGTCAGAAGATGAAACAACCTCTAGAAGATTTCCATAATGTCAAAAATTCAGAAACTATTTTTTTAAAGGTAAAAAATATAAGAAGACTTTGACTTTGGTTTTCTATGATAATCCTCTTATTCTTATAGATAAGTATACTTTATTTATTTATGGTGTCTAACTTAGAATATTTTATTATTTTAATACATAATAATTATACATATTTATGGGTTACAGTGTGATATTACAATACATATATACAATGTATAATGATAAAATCAGGGTAATTAACACATCCATCACCTTAAACATTATGATTTGTTTGTGTTGGGAACACCCAGAATGCTTTCTTCTAGCTATCTGAAAACATACAATAAATTATTCTTAACTGTATTTACTGAACAGTGCTATGGAACACAAGAACTTATTCTTCCTATCTAGCTGTAATTTTGAATCCATTAACCAACCTCTCCTTATCCTCCTGCCCCATCCTTCCCAGCCTCCAATAACCACTACTCTACTCTCTGCTTCTATGAGATCAACTTTTTTAGCTTCCACATATGAGAGAGAACATGCTGTATTTATCCTTCTGCGCCTGGCTTATTTCACTTAACAGAATGTTCTCTAGGCTCATCCATGTTGCCAGGAAGAACAAGATTTCACTTCTTTTATGACTAAGTAATGTTTCTTTGTTTATATACACCACATGTTCTTTATTCACTCACCTGCTGATGTACACTTAAGTTGATTCCATATCTTGGCTATTGCGAATGGTGCTGCAATAAACAGGGGAATGCAGATATAACTTTCACATACTGATTTCTTTTCCTTGAATAGATACAGTAAATCCTCAGTGTTATGAATAGGTTCTTGAAAGTTGTGAATTTGAGTGAAACTATGTATAATGAAACCAATTTTTTCCCACCAATGTTGTAATGAAATGATGTTGAATGAAACAATGTATTTGAGAACTTGCTGTACATCATTTCACTTAAATTCACAATTTCCAAGAACCTATTCATGATATGAAGTGAGGACCTACCAAACCCAATAGTGGATTGGTAGATCATATGGTAGTTTTATATTTTGTTTTTTGAGGAAGCACCATACTGTTTTCCATAATGACTGTACTAATTTACATTCCAATCAATAGTGTGTGAGTTCCCTTTTCTTCACATTCTTGCCACCAATTATTTTTTGTCTTTTTTATGATAGCCATAGAATTATGTGTAAGGTAGGCAGGAAGTCCAAGCAATCTCTTTAAATGTCAACATTTAAGTAATTATGACTTTGCAAGAACGATTTGAGAATAGTTTAGGGTCCAAATACCTCAAAGTTGCAGTCACAATTCAGATCAACTTTGTGTTCTAATCTATGCTACATAGAGAAGGATAATCCCAATTGTAGTAATATCAACACCAATTTATTAGGTGCCTGTTTAATGCCAGGTACAGTGATTTTCGTATCACCTCCCTAATTGTGACAACTCTTTTGCTATCTCATCCTTTCCATCTTTCAGTTTTTATCTTTCTTACCTCTTCTTTCTTCTTCCTCCTCCATATTTACTTTACTTCTTTATTTTCTCTACCAACTTTTTTACCTTCATCTTCTTCTCCATGTAGCTATTATGATCCACAGTTCTCTGATGAGGAAACAAAGGCACTGGCACTCAAATAAGTGAAACAACTTTCTGGAATCACACACATTGAAGGTGGAAGAGTCACTTCCAACCCAGGTCTCTCCAATGTCTATAATCTTTTCATAAGAATGCTTTTAAAGGATCATGCCTTTCACCTTATTAGCTGTACTTTATAAACTTTGATTTACTTACTTCCTTCAGGCATTCATGCAATACCCTTCTCCCCTAACACATACATGCCTACAACCCTCCCGCCTTAATTGGTTTGCTTAGGATATTACTAATTCAGTTAGGATATTTTAATTATGAGAGTTGAATTAAGTTAGGTTTTTTTTTTTTTGAGAATAGAAAACAAATGTATATACTGTACCAAAAACTGAGTCCAAGTTTAATCCCAAAAGTATACCTGGCACCTTTAAGTAAAGAAGCCCTGGATAAGGCAGTTGGGTTGAGATTTACTCTGATCAACCAGGAGGATTAATGACTAACAAATGCATTCTTGTGTGTTCATGAAGGCAGCCTGCCCACATTCTACCCAGGTCTGTTAAGTTCTCCATTTAGACCCATAAGTGCAAAAATGAAAGAGTAGTTTCTGTAATCCATGGCAATAATAGCGACTTTCATTATTATCATATAGTAGAAGAGAAAAAGGTTTTGCATCTGAGAATGCAAGTTCCATTGCAGGGTTCTACTCTCAATTCAACCACCTTGGGTGGACTCAGGAAAGCCCTATACTCTATATCTTTCTCATTTAGAAAATCAGCTACTCCCTACCTTCAAGGGATCTTGTGAAACTAAGGAAGACTGGGTTTCTACAAAGCTGGGCAGACACTCATGGGAGAATGAAGCCACCAAATGTGCTCTTGTAGACTTAAAACACATATTGAGCATATTCTGTCTTCTTATAGGAATAAATATGAGGAACAATTAAGGTATGAATTAAACACTTTTTTTAAAGTCAGAAGCCCGTGGCAAGGAAATCCATACAAACAATGAGATTTTGACTGACTTCTTAAAAACAAAGCCAGAAAACAATGGAATAAATTATTAGACATGCTAAAAGAAAATAACTATAAGTCTAGGTTTATACACACAGAGAAAATATTCTATAAAAGTGAAGGTGAAATAAATAGACTTCAAGGCAACCAAAACCAGACAGAATCTGTCACCAGCAGCCTTGCACTAATAGAAATACTGCAGAGAGTTGTTCAAGTAGAAGGAAAATCATCCCAAACAGAAACACAGAAAGATGGGAAGGAATGAGGAGCCATAGAAATTGTAAATGTGTGGGTAAATCAAATGAATATGAATTGTAAAAAAATAATAATAATGTATTATGGTATCTGTATTAGGCTGTTCTTGCATTGCTATAAAAAAATACCAGAGACTGGGGTAATCTATAAGAAAAGAAGTTTAATTGGATCGTGGTTCTAACAGGTTGTGCAAGAAGCATAGCAGCATCTGCTTCAGAGGAGGCCTCAGAGAGCTTTTACTCATGGTGGGAGGCAAAGTGGCAACAGACACTTAACTTGACAAAAGCAGGAGCAAGGGGAATGGGGAGGTGCCACACACTTTTAAAGGATCAGATCTTGTGTGAACACAGACAGCTCACTTATCACCAAGGGGATGACCCAAGCCATTCATGAGGAATTTGCCCCCATGACAGAAACACCTCCCACCCCAGGCCCCACCTCCAACATTGGGGACTACATTTCAACATGATACGTGGGTGGGAATATCAAACTATATAATTTTATTAAAATAAATGAAAATAAATTGTACCATTTTCCATTCCCACCATGTATGAATGTTCCAGTTGCTACATATTCTCATAAAAACTTGTCATTTTTATTTTTTAATTTTAGCCATTCAAATGTATATATCAGTGTCTAATATAGCATGATTTTAATTTGCAATTTTTCATTGACTAAAATTATTATTTGTACATGCTTATTTCCATCCATATGTTTTCTTTGAAGTTTCTGTTCAAATGATTTGCCCATTTTAAAGTGAGTTGTTTATTTTCTTATTTTTGAATGGTGACAGTGCTTTCTTTATTCTGGATATAACATTTTTATCAGATATGTGTTTTGCAAGAGAAACAAAAACATAGGTCTGGCCGGGCACAATGGTTCATGCCAGTAATCCCAGCACTTTGGGAGGCCGAGGTGGGCAGATCTCCTGAGGTCAGGAGTTTGAGACCAGCCTGGCCAACATGGTGAAACCCTGTCTCTACTAAAAATGCAAAAATTAGCCGGGCATGGTAGCGGGCGCCTGTAATTCTAGCTACACAGGAGGCTGAGGCAAGAGAATCACTTGAACCTGGGAGGCGGAGGTTGCAGGAGCCAAGATTGTACCACTGCATTCTAGCCTGGGCAATGGAGGGAGACTCCATCTCAAAAAAAAAAAAAAAGTCTATAAAAGGTCTCTACAGAAAGTTTATAGCAGCTTTACTAATAATCAACAAAAACTTTAAACAATGTCTATCAACCAACGAGTGAATAAACAAAATGAGATGCACCCACACAATGGAATCCTGCTGCGTCCTAATAAGGAATGAACTACTGAGACATGCAACAACATGCACGAATCCAAAAACCGCATTATGTGTGTGGAAGAAATATTTTACTGTGTAACTTCTGTAACCGTTCGATTCTGCCTAGGTGACAATCTGGAAAAAGCAAAACTTAAAAATTATATCAGGCTGAGGCAGGAGAATGGCGTGAACCCGGGAGGCGGAGCTTGCAGTGAGCCGAGATCGCGCCACTGCACTCCAGCCTGGGCGACAGAGCGAGACTCCGTCTCAAAAAAAAAAAAAAAAAAAAAAAAAAATTATATCAGAGGTTGCCAGGCTGGGATGAGAACGAATGTTGATCATAAGAGGACACAGAAAACACCTGAGGTATTTAGGGTGGTGGCAATATTCTATATCTTGATGTGGGTGGTTAAATGACTATGTTTGTCAAACTTACACAACTATGTACCTAAAAATAGCAAATTTTACTGCATGTAAAATATATTTCCATTTTTTTTTTTTGAGACAGAGTCTCACTCCATCCCCCGGGCTGGAGTGCAGTGGCACAATCTTGGCTCACTGCAACCTCTGCCTCCTGGGTTCCAGGAATTCTCTTCCCTCAACCTCCCTAGTAGCTGGGATTACAGGTGCCCACCACCATGCCCAGCTAATTTTTTATATTTTCAGTGCAAATAAGGTTTCTCCATGTTGGTCAGGCTAGTCTTCAACTCCTGGCCTCAAGTGATCCACTTGCCTCGGTCTCCCAAAGTGCTGGGATTACAGGCGTGAGCCACTGCATCTGGCTTAAAGTATACTTCAATAAACATGGCATTAAAAAAGAGAATAATATAAAACGTGACAGTGGTAAATGATCAGGGAAGTGGTAAAATATGAATTCATATTATATGTAATTTATATCAGTACATAATTTATATTAGACACTAATAAGTCACAGACTTAGATATTACAAATATTCAGGGAACTACAAATATTACTGAGTGAAATTAAATAATACAAAATAAAAAGTGAGATAGACCTGGTTCATGGATTGGAAAACACAATACAGTAAGATATAAATTCTCTCCAAACGATGTATAGTCAGTGCAAGTTCAATTACAGTTCTTAGCAGCTTTTTTGTGGAATTTGGCATGCTGATTCTAAAATGGAGAAGAAAATGTAAAAGACCAAAAATCCTAAAAGAAATCCTGAGAAGAATAAAGTTGGAGGACATAGATAGATACAGACTAGATATAGATATAGGAGATATAGATATAGATGTAGATTATAGGCCTAAATGTGAAAGATAAAACAGTACAATTTCTTGAAGCTAACAGAAAAACATTTATTTTCTTGGGGTGGGCACAAAAAGCTCAAACCACAAAGTAAAAGATTGATAAATCAGACTTCATTAAAATTAAAAACGTGTCACCAAAAGATAAACATTAAGACAGGTAAAGGGAAGACACTAACTAGAAAAGGACATTTTCAATATATATATGAGAAAGGACTACTCTATAATATATAAAGAACTCCAAGTCAACTTGTAAAAGATAATACAATTTCTAAAAATGAAAAGTAGACTTGAACAGATATTTATAAAAGAGAATATCCAAACGACCAATATTTATACAAAGATTTGCTAAGCATCACTTGAAATCAGAGAATTGCAAATTAAAGCCACAGTAAGATATTATTGCATACCCACCAGTGTAACTAAAGGTACTCAGTGTTAATGAGGATGTGGAGCAATAGGAAGCCTTATACACTGCGGGAGGAATTGTAAATTAGAACAGCCACTCTGAAAAATTCTTTTCTTTTTTACTAAAGGTAAATATATACATACTCTATGACCCAGAAATTCCACTCCTATGTTTATACTCAACAGAAATGAGTATAACAAAATATATGTGCAAGAATGCTGGCAGAAACTTTATTCATAATAGCCCCAAACTAGAAACAACCCAAATATTCATCAGCAGTAGAATGAATAACTGTACTGTATTAGAATACTATGCAGCAATGACAAAGGATGTACTATTGATACATACAACATCATAGATGAAACTCACAAACAGGATAGGAAACCAAACACAAAACAGTATTATTATACGGTTTCACTTATATGAGGTTCAGAATAAGGCAAAACGAATCTATGTGGATAAGTGGCAGAATATCAGTCACCTTTCCTTGAAGCAATGGCTAGGGTAGGGCAGCAGAGAAGCTAACAGGGACCTAGGCAATGCTTTTTATCTTGATCTTGGTATTGTTTTCATGGGAGTGGTCACTTTGTAGAAATTTATGAAGGTGTACACTTAGGATTTGTACTCTTTTCTGTGTGTATCTTATATTTCAATAATAACAAATTTACCATAAAATAAAATCCTATGTGTTCCTGGAGGATAAATTGCAGTGCTGTGGAGGATGACCAATGGCCAAACCAACTTGCTACAAACGCACAATTAGGGTTGCAGATGTGGTATTATCAAAGCAACATTGTTTTGTAAGGTAAATCCTTTTCCCTGCATGTGTGTGACAGCCTCAGAAACAGTGTCTGTTCACATGTTGAAGGACTTTAATTAGTATCATGTATGCAGTATTATTCACAAAAGGATTACCAACTTTTCATTAAAGATATGTTTCTTTTATCAGGGGACTCCCACCAGTAGAATAATGGTAGTTTACTGCTAGTGCCTGAGGACAACCCCACAAATTCTCAAACCTGTTGCTCTTTTCTTTCTACACAATCTCCCTGCCTAGTGTACTAGAATTCCCCCTCAGAATCTGGCTAGTTGGTTTTTATATTTGTTGGCCATTCTTTTTGACATTTTTGGTGTCTGACCATTACTTAAGATTGCCTTTGTGTCTTGCTTCCTTCCAAAAATGCCTCTTTACAGACCAGGAATGGACACCTCACCACAAACAAATAGGTTATGTCCCTCAAAGTAGCTTCCTGGGCTGAGCCTTGGATGCTCAAGTCAAACGATTCATTCATCAGGACCCAGGAAAGTACAAGAAGTGAAGGTTTAGTGGCAGCTCACCCAAGGGTGGTTCACACCTGTTTCCATGGTTTGCAAACAACTTTTAAAGGGATAGTCACAATCTTTAAAGAATCCAAATGCCAAACTTTAAGAGCAGAGCTGAGCTTGCTAACAAACTACAATTAGAAAAATTTTTGGTCCAGGAAGGACACGTAGAGATAGATCATTCAAGTCAAAAGTTCACAATCTCTTTACAGTCACGTAGCCTTTGAAAATCTAAGAAAAGCTGTGGATTCTCTTGCCTCACAACTACATTTAAGATTTTGCATGGAACTTTAGGGTGTGTGTGTGTGTGTGTGTGTGTGTGTGTCATCCAAAAATCTGTTCAACATCCAGACGTTCCACATGAAAAAGCCCCAACGTAATCAAGGCAGGTAAAGAAGGTCTGGAGAGGTTAAGCAGTTTACCTAAAGTGACAAGGGCGATGACCTCAGAACGGGACCCAGAACGTGCATATCCTGGCTCACAGTCCACTACCAATTCCACTACTCCAGGGTAAATAAAAACCTATATTTTTAAAGATATGGTTATTCTGGGGCAGGTTGTGCTGTCTTGAAATACATATTGATTAGGAAGTTGCAGCGGGGAGAAATGGTCTTAAATATAAGGAAAGACAGTCACATTTTCTATTTGGAGTCTAAATTAGTTGCTTTTTTTCATCGTTTTTGTACTAGCTTTAAAACTGGGTGAATGGATGATTGGAAATATAAAATTCCTAAGGATGGGCACTGTGTTAATCATTTCCTTCCAGTGTATCCAGATTAATATGAAAAAGAAAAGAAGCCCAAATTTTGAGGACGCCATTATTTGTTCTGAAGTCTTTAATAGAAATAGATAGTAGAAACCAATTTTATTTATTTGATCACCTCAGGCAGTTAGACCACCATGCATTCTTTCCAACTTTAAGCATCCTACCCTTTTTATTACTAGCAAAATGTTGGATATACTCATACCAGAATTGTTGGACATGTCTGTCATTCATATCCTACAATAAAGTAACAAACTCTTAGTTTATTTTCAAGGAAGTACCGTTATATGGGGGCTATGAGATATCCTGTCTTGGGCACCCCTTCCTCCCTCTGTTCACATACAAAGTGGTCATTTTAATAAGAGTTCCTGGTAATGATATCATATTACCTGCATTTAAAGTGCTTCTGTCTCTCCCTAACCATGTAATGCTGGGCAAGTTAGTTATCCTCTTTGAACCATGGTATCTTCATGGATGAATCAGCAATAATAAACAGACCTACAACATTGCTGAAGAAAAAATGCAATCAGGTGTGTGAAGCAATTAACCCAATGCCTGGGACACAGTAAGGCTGGGTCCATATTAGTTAGTGGTAGTATTAGGAACATCTCAGGTAAAGGCACAGAACCAGAGAGAGAAGGGGAGAAGTAACCAATGCCTGAAGCTGAAGACATTTTAAAGCAGCTTGGCTTGATCTTGATTCAAAATAAACAATGGAGACTCCTTAACCCAAATCCTCTATTTACTTGCAAACAGAATGCATGGGCAACTTTCTACCAAAAAGTCTTAATTAAATGCAGTTTCCAAAGGACCTGATTAGAAGAAATCCATTATGCAGCATTAGCAATGGTCATAAGGAAGGACTCCAGTGTCATCCAACCCCTGGGATAATGATTTTCTTCTCTGCTGTAGGGGGTGATTCCTCTGGGGGCTCTACCTATGGACCCAGCAGAGAGCTGAAGCTCAGCTGTTTGTCCAGCCTCCAGCTTCTGAGAAGAAAGGAGCTGGAGCTCATGACTGAAGGACAGGAGAGTCCACGCTTTATAAGCAGAGAACATAGGGGCTTTCTCTGGAGAGACATTGGTTCTCTTTCATGGTCATTGTTTTGGGTTTTATGTCATTTATTTTTCATTCATGCAGTGGATTTCAGTCTTTTTCAGTCTTGCTAGTCATGGCTTAGGCAGTGTTTTTTATTTTTTGCTATAATAAGAGGCTTGATAGGCACCAATTCTCTTCCCATTATTTTAAAAAATAAAACAAGTACTATAATTCTTCTGTGGACCCTTTTGCTGCTTCCTTTGTGCTGCAGGAAATCTACAGTGACTGAGCTTAAATGTCTAGGCCTGGGAGACTCCCTATAGACATCTGGAGGCTGACTCCACTTCTGGTTTCTTGACTCTCCAATGATATTCCAGATGGGGGAGCAAACTATCTGCAGATTGGGTCACAAAATTCCACTCCAAAAATAAACAAAAGGCATCTTGCTTCCTACCTTGAAGTTGAGGCTCAAATTGCTTCAAACAGCCTGTTTACAGATGTGATTCCTTCCCTGATAAGAGCCTCAGAATGTTTTCTGTCCAAGCTGTTTGGGTTCAAGTACAGGGCAAGGCCCAGAAAAGGAAAGCTCACTACATCCCTGCGACCACAGCAAGAATCTGTTTTTCCAGGAGCAG